>NC_084460.1:265651191-266851191 GCF_027409185.1 Cynocephalus volans
CTTTCTTTTACATAATAAGAGGAAATACAGTTCGGGTGCATTCCCTCTGTTTTCGTCATTTTTCATGTCAGTACATTATGAATAAAAGATTTCACATTGTCTTCCAGTTATCATAACATGCATTTAGAACATACCCAAGTCAAATGCTTAGCTTGAAAATATTTTTACATCGAAAATGGTATTTATGATTATGACTGAATGAAATTGTTTACTGTGTCAGAAGAAAGCATAAAAATAACGTATTGAGATATCAGTTTTAAGAATTTCAAGTTAATCTTTGTTTTCCCCTTTTTAATAGAGCATATTCCACTAGAAGCAAGATGGCTGAACTCCATACTCATGTGAATGTCAAGGAAAAGGTAAGATCAAGTTATACGCAGAAACTTTAAACTGGGTAATATATTCCCTAGCTGGTAAAAACTCAATTTCAGTGGAAGAGGGGAAAAATTGTTTGGGGGGTAACATAGTAAATATGTCACGCTAGCAAACTATTTAGCAGAAGGAATCCTGAGTAGCATTAATTGAGTGTATGTTAAGCATATTACGTCTGTTTTCTCATTTATTCTTGACCATAACCCCATGAGGTGGGTACTATTGTGCTTTTTTCCATTTTCCATTAGTGGAAATTGAGAAACAGAGAAGTTAACATAACTTGGCTAAGTTCACATAGCTAGTAAGCAACAGAGCTGGGATTTGAACACAGGCAGTGACATTCTATAGTTCATACTCTTAATCACTACACTGGGTTGCATCTGAGAGCTAGGGTATTATATTGCCTCTCCACAAGTGGCCTCATGTAGAGATGTCCAGTGCATCACCTGGTGGTCGTGCTGTGGATAGCCTTAAAGTTTCTTTCAACTCCAAGAGTTCATGACTCTGAAAATCCCCCATCCTCATCACTTGTTGGAGAATGATTACACATCAAAGCTCTTCCAAGTCTGTGAAGTTTCCTCCACTTAGGGTCATTCAGATCCCTCACTTGTCGCATGTACTACCTTGTACTGTTAGATCTTAATGATCATAAACCATAGACCATGGTGATAAATTTGTCCAACCCATCCATCTGGTACCATAGGAACTGATGCCCTGGAAGTGATTTGCCTGTGGTTGCACAGCTGAGTGGAGAGCCTGGACAGGAACCCAGGTCAGCACCGAGCTGGTGCCACCTTCCACAGGACTACCCACAACCTCCATAGGAGTGTAAAACACTCTCATTTTTTTGTATCTCCAGCGTACCAAAAATGAAGGATGAGAGAAGTAGCATTTGTGGAGTCCTTATTATTTTTTCTTTCACTTAGCAAATACATACTGGACCCAAACACTGTTCTCAATGGTGGGAGTTTGGCACTGAGCGTGTAGACATTTTACATGTCTCCCATGTAGCTCACATTTTAGGGCAGGGAAGCTGAGAATAAACACAAGAACATTTAAATGAACACAGTCATGTCAGTGATAACTGCTATGTGAAAAACACAGCAGGATGGTGTGATGGCGGGGGAACAGAGGGAAATGGTCAGGGGAGCCCTCCTAGAGGAAGTGATATTTGAGCTAAGATAAAACTGATGAGAAAGAAACAACCATGCAAAGTTCCAAGAGCAGAGAATTCCAGACAGAAAAGCAAAAGCAGGTGCTTGAGGTGGACTAAGTTGAGTGTGTTTGAAGAGCAAGTGATTGGTGTGACCAGAGTGTGGTAGGCAGAGGGATGGTGATGGGAGATGAGGTCAAAGCGTACCACTCAGAACACTGGCTCTTTCCCTGGGTCCATGGACCTCAAAGGGATCATGGGTGGAATCCAGGGGTCCATGAACTTGGATGGGAAAAATACATTTTTATCTTATAATAATACATTTGTTATTTTCACTAACATCTAAATGAAATTTAGCATTTTCTTTAGTCATGAATGTAGGCAAAGGAAAAAAAAAACACAGTAGAAGCAGCAGTATCTGTGACTTTCATGACTAGAAATCACAGATATTTTCATATCAAATTACATTTGTTGCAGATGCCCTGAAATATTATTTGTTCATCACCACTTGAAAGTCCTGTATAGAACCCAACACTGTACTGTTATTTGATGTGTTAATAGAGAAGCACATATTACTATAGCATAATTTTTTTTATTACTATTTTGACTATTTCTATGTGATTGGTTTCTTTGTAACCATATGCATTTTATTTCATGAATTTTAAAACATTATCCTGAGAAGGATCCCATAGGCTTTACCAGACTGCCACAGAGGGTCCATGTATGGAACGGTTTAGAATGTATGTAGGGCTTCATTCAAAGGGCAAAAGTAAGCTTTTGGAAGGTTTTAAGCAGGAGCGGGACTTGATCTGACATGTTTTTAAAAGCTCACGCTGGCTCCATCAGCAACTATGCTTCATGTTTCATGAATCTTCATATTAAATAACTTTCCTGTTTGATGAGGACACTGGGGCTTGAGATCAAACTTGACTTGGTCAAAGTCAGAGTCTCAGGAAATGTGGAAGAGCAGGGATTCAAGCTCAACTGTGTCTAGTCCTACAGTCAGTGCTCTTTCCACTCTTAACTGCTTCTCAGTGTTTTCCACCAAAATACTCACAAGGTACAGAAGAACAAACTTGTTACTCCAAGTCACAGTAGACATGGTCAAGACCAACTTCCACCAACATACAATTTCTTTGTAATCTTATGTGTTATCCTAAAAATTGATGGAAATTTTTTATCCATTGTATTCTGTAATATATTTCATAATTTTTTAAATATAAAACTGTTTTAACTTTGTGATATTGTGAAATATATACTTGGTCTTCCCCTTGGAATCACCAGAGTGTTAAGTGTCTTTTTGTGTGCTAATGAGTTGACCTTCAGCTGAGGGCTCCTGGATGATCTCAGAATGGGGGCTGGTTACCTGAGGAACCAACCAGGTGATTAGAGAGTTGGAACTTTCAGTCCCATACCCCAACCCCTGGGGAGAGGAGAAGGGCTGAAGTTAAGTTGATTACCAGTGGACAGTGATATAATCAGTTAATGATCAATGATGTAGTCAACCATGCTTACATAATGAGGCCTCCCTAAAAACCCAAAGGACAGGGTTTAGATGAGTTTCCGGATAGCTGAACACATGAAGTTTCCTGGAGGGTGGCACACCCAGAGAGGGCGAGGAGGCTGTGCACCCCATCCCACACATACCTTGCCCTATGCATCTCTTCCATCTGGTGTTTGTTGGTATCCTTTATAATATCCTTTACAATAAACCAGTACACATAAGTGTTTCCCTCAGTTCTGTGAGCCACTCTAGCAAATTAATCAAACCCAAGGAGGGGATCATGATTGGTCAGAATATAGGTGACAGACAACCTACTCCTTGGGACTGGCATCTGAAGTGGGGAAGTCTGTGGAACTGATGTTATCTCCAGGTAGATAATGTTGGATTGAGTTAAACTAGAGGGTACTTAGCTGGTGTCGCTGGAGAACCCCCTGCTGGAACATGGCTTGGTGGGGAAAAATCCCCACACATTTTGGTAACCAGAGGTCACAGAAGTATTCTGCATTGTAAGAGTATAGTAGTAGAAACTGTTTTTTTTCCCTAATCTTTACAAACATATTCACCACTGAGTAAACAATAGCAGAAAGATGTGCCCCTTTTATATCATGGCTTCATATTCCCCAGGATTCACAGCATATGCTCAAGTGACAGTATGCGTTCCCAGGTTTGAGAAGCTGGGTCAGGTGCCACAGTGCTGACCAAAGAATGGCCCCTTTCCAGAGGTCTGCATTGGTGCTTGTCAAGCTCTTTTACTTGCCCATAATCCTGCACCAACTGGGCCAGTTGTAGAGCTAGGGCTGGGTCTGGTGCTCACAGACCCCTCAAGCGCATTGTCCAGACTGGGTCACAAACCCTTCACAAGCCAGGCTGGGTCCCCAGACCCGTCACATGCCAGGCTGGGTCACCAGATCCCTCACACACAGGTCTATGAGCTAGGTAACCGGCAAACAGGTCCTTGGAAGCTGTAGGTTGGAGAGCATGGCTGTACACAGCAGATGCCCAAGGCAGACACCAGCCAAGTCGCAGCACTGCCCATGCGCCCTAACTCCACCCACACACAACTCATTTACAAAGAATGTGCTGCACCACCCCCAATGATCCCTAAGGCAAGGGGGCCTGATTAAATTATTCTATTTTTCCAACAGTCCACCCCTTCAGGGTCCCTCACCATACAATCTACGCGTCCCATCAGAATTTTCCACGGATGTTCCCTTAGCGAGGAACAATGACCCTTTTATTTACATAACCTACTGTCAGTTCAGTATGCCTTAAGGCTTGTCCTTAAGGCTTGTCGTTCTGTCCTTTTAAGTATTAGCTGCTTATGTCCAGTTAGTAGTCACCATTAGTGTGATCCTCCATGGGAATCCTGCAGTCATACTGATGGGCAGTTCAGTGCATATTCAGTAGATGATCACAGCAACTCTGGTACAGTGCCTGCAGTCACAACACTATGGACAAAAAGACAGAAGAGTTATTGGTACCAATAGGGGAAGTTCTTGCCCCTCTGGTAAGATACATACCAGTTTGCCATCCTGAGAAAGGGTGGTTGCAGGAATAGGTATCTTACCTGGCTTATGATACCAAACTTTATCTGCTAACACTGTTAGATCTGCAGCTTCTACATGTTAACAGTATAGCGGAACTCATAATTGGCCATAATGATAATACATATGTGCCCTTTGGAATAGAGCACTTATCTGTTCCAGGCCACGTTACCTTTACTTGAGGAGGCCAGGTACTTGTCACCCAAGGTGAAACTTGCAAGCCTTCCTCTAATCCTTTTCCCCAAGGCCCTATTAGACCTACCCAGCGTATATGGGGGGCTTTTATTTTCCAAGGCCATTCCCGTTGTACTGTCTGTCCCTGTTGCAAACAGGTTGGGGCCAGTAAGAGAATATTTCCATTCTTGCCATATCCTGGCTTCAAAAGCTTATCTTTAGTAGTGATTTGCATCTGTATAGGTGCTGCAGCTCTATGCAACAGAGCTTCCACTGGAGAGGGTCACCTTTGCAGGGTCTCTCATTTAGAATTCTGTCAGCCATAATCGCTGTGTCCACCCCTTCAGGGATGGGAGTTGGGCAGATAGCCTTAGTCCCTTTTTTAAAAGACGATTTTACCATTCAGTCATTCCCACTGCCTGGGGAATGATATGGCACATGTAACTTCCACTGAATGGACAACTGGGAGGCCCACCTCTGAACCCCCATGTCCAGTAAAGTGGGTTCCATTATCACTCTCTTATGACTACAGGCCGACCATACGTAGCTGTAATGCTATTCAGTGCCTTCACAGTGTTTACCTGGTCTGGGGCCTTACAAGGCCATACAAACAGAAGACCAGTAGCCATATCAACAGTCGTGAAGATGTATCTGAAATTCTCCGACCTTGGCAGTGGTCTAACAAAGTCAACTTGCCATCGAGTCAGGGGCACCCTTCCTCAAGTTATTCACCCATCTGTATGGGGCACCTGCTTGGGGTGTGGACTCTCTTGAGCACATACTAGACAAGCACAACAGACATTCACTATATCTTCCCATTTTATAGGCAGGGCCCATTTTTGAGCCACTATCCACATGGTTTTACTGCCAGCATGCTGTATTGGTCAGTGTAACCACTGAAGTACATCAGTAGCTGGGGCTTTCTCCAGCCATCTTACCTTAGCCAAAGCATTGGCTTCATCATTTCCTGGACTGGCTAAGGGGAAGTGTCCTGTGACATGGAAAAGAGTTACTTCTTTCTCATGCTCCAATTCTTATAACTCTTGCCACATGGCTTGTCCCCACAGGGGTCAATGGCCTACCGTCCACCATTGATACTTCCAAGTAGAAATCTAGAGGGTTAAACCTTTGTACATAGCCCAGCTGTCAGTACAAATGGTTAATGGCCCAGGCTCATTTTTAATCACCATCCATACTCCTCTCAATTCAGCCCATTGACTGCTTTGCTCTGTACCATTTTCATACCACAGGTATCTGTTAAGGGCTGGACAGCAACTGCTGTCCACGATGCTGAAGGTCCCATGCTAGAGCCATCTGTATAGCAAGCTTGCTCTGTGATAGGTCCCTGTCCCTCATGGAAAGGTATAGCCTCCACCTCCATGGGTAAGGAAGGGTTGTGTCCAAGTTTCCTCTACAACCTCTACTGGGCCTAGCACAGTTTGCAACTCTTTGGATGGAGGACTCGTTGACACAGTGCTCCTTTGTTCTATATATGCTCCCCATTTAGACAGAGTGGGAATCTGAGCAATGCCCATTTTAGGGTTGGTGGCCCACGTGCACAGCCAACCTATTATGGGGTACGTTGTCCTTACTAAGACTTCGGCAGTTCCTGTGATAGCTTCAGTGGCTATCAAGGCAGAATACACAGCTGCTAACTCCTTTTCTATTAAAGAGTAGCGCACTTCAGCATCCTTCCAGAGCTGAGACCAGAATCCTACAGGTGTGCAAAATCAGTCTTGTCTCTGCCACAAACCCCATCCTAACCCCTCCTGGGTTACTGTATACGTCTAACTCAAAAAGCTTAGTGGGATCTGCTACTTGTAAAGCCTGTACTTGCTGTATTGCCCTTTTTGTAGACTGGTAAGCCTGTTCTACTCCCTCAGTCCAATCCCAGAGGGCTCCTTTCTTTGTTAATGCATACAGTGGGCATGCCATTTGGGCTTTATGGGGTATAAAAGCTCTCCAGTACCCCAAAAGTCCCAAGTTTGTCTGTAGCTGAGCTACAGTTATGGGTCGAGGGTATGCCAGTATCTTATCTGTAATAGCTTCTGGAATGACCCTCGTCTTACCTGACCAGACCACTCCTAGGAATTTGACTGTCAGCCCACGTCCTTGCACTTTGGCTGTGTTCACGGCCCACCCACATTGTTCCAAATGACTTAACAGCATTGGAGCTGCCTGGGTTAAACCTGAAAGAGAATCAGAAGTTAGTAACACATCATCAATGTAGTGAAACATCGTAACCGTGCTGGGCCTAGTCCACTTGGCTAGGTACCCAGCCACTAAACCATGGCAGAGGGTTGGGCTATGCAGATAACCTTGAGGAAATACTTGAAAGGTCCACTGTCTTCCTTCCCAGGTGAAGGTGAACTGATCTTGGCTGTCAGCCAAGATTGGAATAGAGAAAAATGCATTTGCAAGGTCTGATACATAGTAATAAGTCCCCAGCTGAGTCGTTAGCAGATCCATCAAGTTGTGAACTGAAGGCACAGCTGCATGCCAAGGAGGCACTACTTTGTTCAGTTCTTGATAATCTATAGTCATTCTCCAGGTACCATCAGGCTTCTTCACTGGCCGTACCAGAGCATTAAATGGGCTATGAGCCAGATGAATAATGCCAGCTTTCTCTAATTCCAATATAGTGGCACTTATCTCTGCTTGTCTTCCTCATAGGCGATACTGCTTTACATTAAATACACGTCTTGGCTTGGGTAACACCTGTGGGTCATGTTTAGCATATCCTCATAACACAGGCTTTACTGTCTGTATTCGCAGCCAAAAGTCTCCAACTGTTGTTTGCAGGTGCAAACCATAAAGTCCATCCATACCCAAGATGTATTCAGCTACAGGAGATACATATACAGTGTATACATGAGGAGGTAATCTTCCTATGCCCAATGGCAATGACACAGCTTTGACCTCAGTAGTATGTCCACCATAGCCATCTGTGGGCCCTGGAAACTTATCTAGATTTCCATATATCAGGCTACATTCTGCTCCTGTATCCACCAGTGCCAAAACACGCTGCATGTTTGTCCTCGACCAATATATTGCCAATTCAACGTGAGGCCTCCGGTCCTCGCCTGCCCCCAAAAGACAAGTACCTTGGCCTGCTCCCTAATCAAAATGAAACAGTTCATCCACCTCCTTGGGAGCAACCAAAAAATCTTTTAAACCCACTGAGCGCACCTTGCTACCCATTTCCGGGCATTTGGTAAAATGCTGCTCAGGGCGCAATTGCTGCCACAAAGCAAACAGGACTGAATTTGGCTGCTGGTCAATTTTCTTTTCATCAACCCCTGCTGCAAGCAAGTCAAGCCACATCTGCTTACGGCTAGTCTTGCTTGGTCCCTTTGGGATAAAATCCCAAGCATTTCTTGAGGGTTTGGTCTTAGCCACCTTTTGGAACCCTTTTGCTTGTCTTCTATCCTCTACTTCATCCAAGCTGGCTATCATGGTCGTTACTTCATGTATAGGATGACCAATGTATGGGTCCAGTATGGCCATCAGTGACCCAAAGGATGTTGATGGGGCATTTTGCAGCACTATGTCTCTCATGCTGCCTGTAAAATTTTCATCGTCCAGGCCACGAGTGTTCACATTAAACATGGACTGCCACATCCCCAGCTCTCGAATGATTTGGACCAGCTCAGCATACATTTGCCATTTACTAATAATCTTGGGCTGTTCTCCAGCATTTGCCCACATGGTTCAGGCAGCTGCATTCACCCATTCCATTAAGGAGTGATTACCTCGCCCTTGTGCGTATCTGCAGCTATTCTGCAGCTACTGCCTCAGGGACGGGTATATGGTAATAGAGGCCAATTTCTCCATCTCACCAGAGCACATCACACTATCCACCCTTAGGTCCCATAACCGCAACAGCCAAGCAGCCAGGGTCTCCCCTTGTTTCTGCCTGAACTGTCTCCCCAAGTCAACCAGTTCAGCCTGGGTATACAGGACGTAGGTGGTGAACTGGGTCACCTGTGGATCGCCCACCGGTTGTCCATCCGGTCCCATAGGCTTCTCGTGTCTCAATTTCTCGTGCACAACAGGTCACGCCTGGAGACACATGGTTTCCCTCAACTCACCACTGAGTTGGTCATCTTCCCTGGTGTGAGAGGCAGGAGTGGCCAGTCACTACACATCATCCTCCAGGACATTTATCCGTGCTTCTAACAACTCTGCTTTCTGCCACAAATCTCGATCAGTTTGCAGCATAGTGAGCAATAGCCAGGTTTCGGTCAGCAGAAAAGTGGCCACTGGGCACCACATGCTCATGGATAGCCACATTTCCTCCCCCTCCCAAGGGGTTTTGCGTTGTAGTACCTGGTCTATGCTGCTTTGCAGTACAATGTGCAGCAACCAGATCTCAGTCAACAGGAAAGTGGCCATAGGGCAGAGCATATTCAAAAGTAGCCACATTTCCTCCTTCTCCAAGGGCGTTCGGCTCCTGTACATGCTCAGAATCCTGTCGCAGACTATGCCAATTGTTGTGCTCTTTTATCTGCCCATAATCCTGCCGATTGGGCCAATTGTTGAGCTAGGGCTGGGTCTTGAGCTCACAGACCCCTCAAGCCCATTGTCCAGACTGGGTCACAAATCCTTCACAAGCAAGGCTGGGTCCCCAGACTTCTCACATGCAGGTCTATGAGCTAGTTAACCAGCAAGCAGGTCCTTGGAAGCTGTAGCTTGGAGAGCATGGCTGCGCATGGCGGACACCCAAGGCAGATGCCAGCCATGTCCCAAGTCGTGGCACTGCCCATGTGCACTAACTCTACCCACATAAAACTTGTTTACAAAGAATGCACCGCACCACCCCCAACCATCACTAAGACAAGGGGGCCTGATTAAATTATTCTGTTTTCCCAACAGTGCTGATGGATATATTGAACAGCTCCTAAAGTTGGGCTGTGGGAAGGAAAACCACCTTAAAGAATCAGACCCGAAGCAATAGATCCCTGCAAAGCACAGCTAGTGAGATAGACTAATAAGGAAGGCTTAGCAGTCACTGTTAGAGTGTCTTATTCAAAACAGAGATGGCATGGAGCCAGTATAGGGAAATAGGCTGATCTGTCAGCACACAGACCACAGAGGTTCAGCATGAACAAATGCTCCATGCGTTGTCTTGGGTGCCACATTCATCTACTTGTCCTGAGCCATGTCAGATACCCACATGAAGATTAAGAGTAGATGGTGTTTTGCCATTTCACTTTAGCAACTTATCAAAATGTTGGCATTATTTTGAAAGAGGGTGATGTTTAAGTTGTAAATATTATCAATCTGCATGACAATGTAAGTAGAGCTCCTCCAACTCAATTAGTGAATTCCATCTTCCTCTGTCAAAAGGTTAATAGATTTTTCAACTCAGTAAAGTAAATCATAGTAAACAACTGAAAATTCTGATCATTTATAATTTTACACTGATTTATTTTTGTATACTTACTTCCTTTAGTTATTAGCTTTTATGGCCTTTTTATGATTAGTTTGTTTCCCAATCTGTCACACAGAGCAATGACATTTCAGTTCTGAAAATTAAGAATAACAACAACTGTTATGTCTTAAATTATAGTTTTTTAGGGATCAGAGCACAGATCTGTGTAGCGTTTTTGATACAATATCTAGTCAAGCATTGTGGGAAATTAAATACTTAATAAAAGTCTTGCGATGAAATGAGTTCATCAGTTATCTCTAGTGGGTCCACTATTGCATGAATTGAATAGGAGTAGGTGCTTTGGTGTGGAAATAATTTGTGTCCTCACCCATCTTCAAGTCTAAAGGAGGAGCTAGTAACTTAAGGTTTAATATTCAAGACAACTGAAACTTAGTTAATATTTTTGTGACTTTTACTTTAAAATATATTTATATTGTTGAATTATGACTATAAGCATTTAAATTGGAGATATGGTTGGAGTCAAAGTTCAACTCCTAAGCATGATATATATCTTCTGCATGATTGGACCCATGTCTGCCTTTATGCCTTCGTCCATTGCCACATTTCCATGCAACCCCTTTGGTCCAGCCAGCCATCCTGACCTTGAACGTGTCTGCCTCCATGCCTTTGCCAAGGTAGTTTCCTCTGTCTGGGACCCGGCCCTCACTCACCTTCCTTTTAGGAACCCTTTCAGACATCTCCTTCCTCCTTCCTCCTGCCCTGCATAAATTACTTTCCCTTCTGTTGTATGTCTCGTCTAGCATCGTAGTTCTCTGTATTCTCCACAGTTGTTAGTCCACATCGTATAATTGTTAGTCCTCTCTTGGTCTCCCTCTGTGAGACTGTGCCCTTGGGGGCAGGGTCTAAGTTTTAATATTCTTGGTTCTGACACATAGTTGACCTTTCAGGTAGAGTTAGATAAATGAATGGATAACAAATGAATAAACATTCCTGCTTGAATAGTTAAGTTCTTTTTAGACTACATTTCCCATTCATGATATTTTGCAATATCTCAAGCCTTTCTGAAAAATGAAATGTAGGTTAATGGAAATGTCATCTTACTTTAGTACTCTCTTTGCCATTAAATAAAGCATTTTAAATTGCCTCTGAAAACAGAAACTTAGGTTACTTAGGTTGATTACCTGTGGTTCTGCAGAAGAGTTGCATCTTTGTGAGGTTATCAAATACAGGTGGTCTAAGTAGGTTTCACAATAACAAGTGAGGTCCTTTGGTGAGTAACCAGTCATATCCTGTTGTGCCAAAATGTAAATGAATAAATAAAATAAAAGGAAGAAAAAAGTCCCCAAATCTTACTTTGTTAAGGAGAGATATCAGAACAAAATCTTTAGCCTAATCAGGGATCTTATATTTAGAGTACATTCACTTTTTACAGCTCTTTTCTACATGCTGTATTTTTAAGGAAATTCAACACTAGAAATTCACAGATGTGTTAAGCATAGAACTGCATAGTGACTATTAAATTATTTCTTGCGTGAAACACGTGGGTACCAAACTAAACTGATTTACAGATTTTTAAGTGTGATTCTCAGTAAATAAGAAAAGGTTATTAGAACTGGTATAGACAAAATAGAATTTTTAGTCAGATATTTTTCCTGTGTTATTATAAGTCAATTTAAATAGAATACAATTCAGCAATAAAACTTGGTGATGGAAAGTAAAGGGGATTCTTGTTTGTAAATGAGGTTAATGTTTGCTGAGTGTCCAGTTATGGACTGATAACTAATTCCTATGAGTGATCCCTAAGCCATTCTAGGGGACCCAGTACACTTGGGAAGGGATATCCAATGAGATAAGGTCGTGGAAAGAGTATCACGTTTGGAGACAGAAGTCAGAGATTATTAGCTCTCCCATTACTAGTTGAGCAGCCTGGAGCAAGTCACTTTAACTTTTCTGGGCCTCAGTTTCCTAATCTGTAGATTGGACATGATGATAAAACCTACTTCACAAAGTCATCAAATACAGTAATAATAAGTGTGGAGCTGCTTTATGAGCTCTTAATAATATAATCTGTAAAAGATCTGGGGATGCTTATCTGTTTATTTTACTATTAAAAAATGGAAAAGGAGCTCTATTTAACATTTTTGTTTGTAACTCAAAATATAAATTGCCATAAAACCAAGATTAGAAAAGAAAAAGTGAAAAGCCAAAATGAGAAAAAGAACATACAAGTGGACTTGACTTTTTAAAATTTTTATAGCTATTGCTGAGCCTTACAAAAAGTGGGTGAGACTAGACAATATGATGATGTGGAAATGGGGAATAGCTCAGTTTATAATGTCATTGCTGAGCCATGCCACTTACTGTGAATAGCTTTTAGAGCTGTTAAAGTTATAGAGGTAAATTGGATTGTAAACAATAATCGTATAGAGTCATTAAAATGAGGAGTAATAGAGGAGGGGAGAAGTAGTATCTCTCATCCACACTGGGTAGGTGTCGTCGTCAACATTTCTGCAGATGAATGAGAAAGAAAGCATTCATGTCTCTGTGTCCTAGAGTCTGTCCACAACAGGTGGGCAGATGTTTGATTATTTTGTAATAAATATATCCTATCTTTTTTTTTTTGTCTTGTTCTGTGTTTTATAAAGTACTGAAATATAGTTTAAATCTTTAGGTGGGTGGAGGGTGGTCAGAAAAACCCAAGCATTTGATTAAAGAGATTTTAGCAGGATCAGAAAGAGAGAGTACAGAAGAAACCCATCATCATGCATCTTTAAAATACTGACTGCATTTAACAGAGAAACATTTCATGGGATTTGGGACAGTTTTAATAATATGTTGCTTTTTTTGAAAGACCAAACTATGCAAGCTTTGGGGCAAATTTTAATTTCATAATTTTGCAGGAGTGGCTTAAATTCAATTTAGCCCAACACTTGGATTCAAATAGCAAGAACACAAGCCATGTAGCTTTCAGATTTCACTGTGAACAGGTTCTTGTCATCATTTTCTCATAGGAAAAGGTCATTGAATTTGCCTTTCAAAGAAAGGAGAAACATCGACAATAGTTATTGTCTAATGCTTATGTACAGAACTGCTGTTATTGTTGCTTGGCAACTAGAAGGGATTTGACAAGGAGTCTAAAGGAACTGAATGAATAAATGGAAATGTCAGCATCAGTTTCAGGGGATAAGAAGGAACTTACTATTGCAGGATTAGCATCGCATTGCTTTTTCCAAGCTACACGATTGGAATTCACAGTGTTTCTATTCTGCTTTTCCCACCCCATCCCCCTTCCGGTCTTTCATTGTAGTCGCTTTTGCATTGTGGTTGAAAGGTATATAGAAGATAGATGGTTAATGCTAAAGAATCAAGAGCATGTCAAAAATGAAGTCCTTTGGCAGCAGGAAAAAGTAACCTCTGTTGGCAATCCCTTGGAATTTATAGGTACTTTACCAACATTCTAGTTATTTCTCACAATGATCCTTCATATTAAATGATCCAGTTTTTACACATAAAAAAATGACAAGGCTGCAACAATGGTTTCTCCTCTTCTGACCTTGCACACTGAAAATCTGTTCAGATAGACAGACAGATAGATGAATAGATTCAGCACTTAAAGGTACACTGCTTGTATTATTATTAAAACCACCTTTTCTCTGTAAGTCATTTCCCCACAACTTGATTACAAGCTCCTTATAAGTTGATATGGATTTGTAATTTATTTGTGTACTTCATAGCTCCCGTAGTAGTAATATCATAGACTCTATGCCCCCAAACTGTGTGTTAATTAATCAGTATTTAATTAAATAATCTAGCCAGGATTCTACAATGGTAATTCTCAACTAATATGGAGGAAGGAGAAGAAAGTAGGACATGCCTCCCTGGGTTGGCGTAAGAATTAGAATGTCAGCGGGAAAAAGACAGCTATAAGGAAAAAGCAGGTGCCAGGATGAGATGGGATTAGAAGAGATGGATGGGGCGGTGGGGGGGAGTAGTGCTTGTAGAAGGGAAAGGGGAGGAAGGAGGAGCAGGCAGGGAGAGACTTCACACTTCCTGCTGGTCTGACAGCTCTGAAAGGAGAGGGAGAAGAAAGGAAAATCAATAGGAAGAGTTTCAAACTTGCCGTGGAGTGCTGGAAAGTTTCTGCTGGCTGATGGGGAGTGTTCAGGCCAAAGTTGGCTACTTTGGGACTCCCACCCACATTCCTCAACTTTCACGGGTACCCGGCCACTTCAGTTGTTGACTGGGAGTGTCCGTGGGGAGTGTGGCTGGGCTGCAGATGCACTGGTGGATCCAGAGGGGTGGCGGCTGGGCTCTCAGTCCACCATATTTCCCCCAGCAGATTTCCATAGCCACCACAATACTGACAGTAGAACAAAATTTTATATTGAAAAAGGAGATTGAGGCAAGAACAGAACTTTGGTTACTAGAGATGGGAAAGGGGGAGTCAATAAGAAACTGGTTAATGGACACAAGAAATAATTACATTTTGTAGTGATGAACATGCTACTTACCCTGACTTGATTATCACACATTGTACACAGGTATTGATATTCAACTCTGTACCCCACAAATATGTGTAATCAATTATGTTTCAAATAAAAAAGGAAATTGAAATTCCCATTTTGGGATTCAATCATGAGAAAAGCATGAGATTTTTATGTTTAATGAATGGAGTGAATACAAAGTTTGAGAACCACTTTTCTAAAGTAATCAGTAAATTAAAAGGCAAACTCTGGAATTTGCCTTCCCTTAGCAAGCCAAGTCATACTGACACTAGCATGGGGAGTCTTCTCAATTTCCAGGGTTAACAATGGTTTAGTAATCTTATTTTCTATTAAAAGTATATTCTGCTTCTATCCACGTTCAAAGTAACAAAGGGGCATGCAAATTCTACTGAAGAACTGTGTGTCCTTTCGTACCTTGTGTCAACTCTCTTGGCTTCAGTGTCTTTATCTGCCAAATGAGGGGATTCATGTAGATGATCTCCAAAACCCTTTCCAGCTCTAACATTAGATCCATGGTCTTTTCCATCTCGTAGGCCCTGTCAAAGACCAAAAAAGAGACTGTACCACAGATCAGTGAACCTGGGTGCCAGCCTTAGTCCTGATACAAATTAGCGGCCTCAGTTTGAATGTAGTACATGCCTCTCTGTGCTTGAGTTTCTTATAAAATAAAGAATTTGATTTAACCATCTCTAAGGTCCATTTATGATTCACAGGCAGAGCATTTCTGATACCCTCCTATCTTCAGGACCCTTTAGGACTCTTTTTTTTAATCCCAGAAGATAATTATCAATAAAAATGTATTGAAATGATGATTGAGGATCAATTACATAAGCTAAAGTTAATGTTTTTCTTTCTTTTTTTAATCATGGTAGGAACATGAGATTTACCCACGTAACCAATTTTTAAGCATATAAGCAGTGTTGTTAACAATAGGCACAATTCCTCTAGGACTTACTTTTCTTGCATAACTGAAACTTTACCACCCATTGAACAGTGCCTCCCCACTTCCCCTTCCTTCCAGGCCCTGGAAACCACCATTCCACTCTCTGCTTCTATGAGTTTGACTATTTTGGATACCTTATATAAGTGGAATCATGCAATGTTTGTCCTGTGACTTGCTTATTTTACTTAGCATAATATCCTCAAGGTTCATCTATGTTGTCACATTGTCGTTTCCTTCTTTTAAAGGCTGAATAATATTCCTCTCTATGTACATATCCCATTTTCTTTATCCACTCATTGTCAAGGGACAGTTATTAGTGGGTTTTTAAATATAGATTGGCTCAATTTGTAATTTTAATTATTCAAAAGGCTGAATGCACCGACTAGTTTTCATTCTTTTTACTGACTTTAGAGAAAAAGCAAGCAAAAACTCATAAAAATCATTGGGAAAACAAAATCTGGTCAGTCAGATGATAACGTTGACTGATGTTTAAACCAGTATGCCTTTTCTTAATTGGTCGAACCTGTTAAAATAAAAAATAGTATTTGGATGATCAAATAAGGCCCCCTGCAAAGAGTTCGTTCCTAGTTGCCATGGTGTTTAGGTGTCTGCTTTCTTCACAACACAGTGAGGCAATATCCAAGGTTAATGTAATTTAGAGATTAACTTAACTTTCTTATTCTGGTATTGACCAAAGGGTAATTAACTCCTTTATTCTGGTATTGATTAAAGGGTAAGAGTGACTTACACCTTTATGGTACCCTTTATCTGAAAAGTTCTGTGAATGAGCGGGAAAAGAAAACCCACAGGGAGAGTGCATGTCAATGATTATCTTTTCCCCATAAGTGGAGGCGTTAAATTCCAAAGAAAATAAGGAAAGATTTTTCTGATTACTCTAAGTTAAAAGCAGATAAATTTAAAGTGTCTTATTTTTCTACCCTGAGTAAAATACCAAAAATAAATGCCTTGTGGAAATAACATTGCCTTTTTTGTCCTCAGTGATAAATCCAAGTATGGAATTCATCAGAGATAGTAGTGAGACAGTATAAGTTCTAATACTGTGTAGGTGTAACCAGCTGGCTGAAAACAGACTTCCAGTGGACTCAGGGGCTCGCCCTGCCCTAAAATTATATGCAAGTCTAACTGGTAGTTCTGAGAAAATATGAGGAAGAATCCAGCACAATTATAGAAAACATGCAGGTGTACACCAAATAAATGCTAGCTAAAAGGGTGAAATGAAATGTGTATTAAGCCCATTGTCTCAATGTAGATTAGAGGGACTGCTACTAATCCATTTGATGGTTTTATATATATATATATAATTATATATTTTTACTTATATATATTCATGTATATTACATATGTATTTTTTACACCTACAAGTGTCAGATTGAAAATCAAAATTCAGATATGAAAAGTTGATCATGTATTAAATTAAAAGATTTAAGAAACTATATTTTATTTTAATTTTACTATTTCTTTAGATAGGAGGAAAGTCCATTTGAATATGTCTTACTCTACAAGTCATCAGGCTTATTTCTAGGAATTAAAGAGGTTATATCTAATATAAACTATCAATTTTCATTTGGTATTATAGCAACTGCTAAATTAATTTGCTTTCTCTTTTCAAATGTTCAGTGGCTTGACAAAGTAAAGATACAGAATTGATCAAAAGAAATCTGGGTTGTTGCTGTTGTTATCTTTAACCCTTTGAGGCAGATTGTATTCTCCAAAGATGACTACAACAGTTCTCCCCCATCAGGAAGTGGAGTCTGTGCCCTTCCCCTTAAAACTGGGTAGGCTTCTGTAGTTGACCACTGTAGAAGGAAGGAAGCGAGGCTCTGCGACTTAACAAAACTAGGTGATCCTCTTCTTCCTCACTAGTTGGGATACTCGCACTGGTGCTTTGGGCTGCTGTGTAAACAGTCTGACTCTTCTAAGGCCACCATGCGGTGAGAAAGGCAGACTAGCCTATGTAGAGAGACCACTTGGAGAAGCCTTGAGACTACATGAACAGATAGAGAGAGAGATGCCCAGCCAGACCCCATCTGCAAGAGCATCCCTCTTCCTCATCATCTGTCCGCACAGGAAACTTCAAGGCAGACAAATTCAGACAAACTTCTCCCAAATTCCTAACCCCCAGAAAGAGTGAAAAATAACAGATTAATTGTTGTTCTAAGCCACAAATTTGGGGAATTTGTTATGCAACAATAGATAACTGGAATACCCTCTCTTTAAAGGGAATCCCCACTCCAACTGTCCTAAACTAGGACTGTTATTTGAAATTATGATTTTATATAAATAATGGGAAGGTGTGGATGAGTAGATAGCACTCTCAGATAAGTCAGTTGACAGGTGAGCAGCCATACCAAAAAAGAAGTCTGTGCCATGCTACCTTCTTTCCTTTTGCTCGACAACTGTCCCTTAGCTATATATCTTTCACTCATGCTTCTCAATTCTGGCTACACATTAGAATCACTGGGAAAATTTTATTTTTTTTAAAAAAAAAAAGAATGCCAAGTCTCAGATTTGATTGTCTGGATAGGGTCCAGGTGGAGGTATATTTTAGAAACTCAGCAGGGGATTCCAGTTTACAGCCAGGGTTGAGACCCACTGTTAGATGCTGACAGGGCCCAGGTCTCTATTCCTGGCTCAGTTCTTCCCTGGAGCTCCAGTCATAGATTCAACAGCCTTTTATATACATCTGGACATGAATGTCTCATGGGCCCCTCAAAAAGTAAAGCTAGTTTCCCCCCCAAGCATCGTGTTCCATCTCCACCACTGCTCCTGTCTCGGGAAATGACCCTACCAGTCCATAGACACTCAAGCCAGAAACCCGGGAGTCATCCACCTTCCTCTCTTCCTCATTCCTTGCATCTAGTTAGTTAAACACAAATCAGTTGCTTCTTCCCAAGTAATTTGTGAGTCCTTCCCTACACTGTCCCATCTTGGTTTATCTTCTCTCCCCTGCATACTGTATTAGAATCCTAACTGGCATCTACTTAATCTCCTCCAACTCATACACAATGAAACCAGAATGACCTTCTTAAATACGCACATATAATACTCCTCCCCTGAGTACAACCTTTCAATGACTTGCCCTTTGAATAAGCCTCAAAATTATAATATGGCTTGCAGGGCGTTGCCCACTTTTGCCCCATGCCTTTTTTCCAGCTTTATTTGCAGTCCCCTTCCCTTTAACACTTAATGCCCCAGCAGTCCTGGGTCTTCATTCCTTTGAGCGTGCTTCTGTTCACTCAGTCCTGTCCATTCATAAGTGTTGTTACTCTTCCTGGAGTACTCCATCTCTTCTCCCCTTCCGTCTCCTAACATAGTGCAACTAACCCTTCATTCTCAGTTTAAACTAACTTCAGTCCTCTGAGGGGCTTTCCTGACTCTCTAGATTAAGATAGGTCCCTCTTTACAGATGCCAAAGCATCTTTACTTCTTCTGTAACATTCCTCAAACATCTGCCTTCCTAGACTGTAAACTCCAAGGCAGGACAGGGAAT
This sequence comes from Cynocephalus volans, assembly GCF_027409185.1. NCBI lineage: Eukaryota > Metazoa > Chordata > Mammalia > Dermoptera > Cynocephalidae > Cynocephalus > Cynocephalus volans. The sequence continues at coordinate 265,670,293 of NC_084460.1, forward strand.
GTATCTGTCACAGTCCACAGTTCAGCTTTGGAGTTTTTTCATTGTGACTGACTGACTGAATAAACAAATTAACTTGGATTAGAAGATCAATATCAACTGTGAGACAAGTTCTTGTCCTTGGCTCTGGCCTACACAAAATTCAAATCAACAGATCTTCTAAGATTTAGATAGATATGTCAACTAATTTTGAAAATGATTCAAAGTTGGAAGGAATGGCTAGTGCATTCCCTGTTTATGGTGGCAAAATGCAAGGTTCCAAAAGATACCAGCTGGCTGGAGTGATGAGTCAGAACATACAAATTGAAATTTAACAAGGATAAATGTAAAATCCCTCCCTTGCATTCTACTCTTTGCACAAGTATAAGGCAGGGGACACGTCGTGGAAACAATACAGGGAGAGGTGGTAGCAAGTAAGCTCTGTTTGAGACAGTAGTTAATGTAGCTCCTAGAAGTGCTAATGTCATCTTAGACTCCTTTAATGGATAAATGGAGCCCAAGCAAGGCAGGTACAGGTTGCACAGTCCTCTGCTCTAATCCAGCCACCTCTGGAACAACGTACTTCATTTATAGGACCACATTTTAACAGGATACACTCAGAAGAGCTTGACCAGATGGTAAAAGCTTAGGAAGCACAGCTTATGGAAAATTGCTGAAGAACATATGTTTACTGCATAACGGTGGAATTCTATAGAACACTTTAGTCCGTTGAAAAAAGTGAAGAGCTGGCCTATAGAAAAGGTGTTTTACTTACACACCACAAGGCAGCATTATGACCAAGGACTGGCAAGATCTAACATCCCCTCTCTGGCCATGTCCTTGTCATCGACTCCTCTCGTCCTTTTTAATATCTGTTCTTTGTTCTCAACAGGATCTCTCATCCCTTAACCTCTCCCTAGTCTCCCAATTCATGATCCCCTTCATAGACTACAGATGCCTTCATCAGCTACCTTAATGATACTCAGCCCACATATCCCTGAGCCCTAGGATCTGCCACTGTGTGTCTTCCTGTCTGTAACCCCGGGGACATTCCTTTTCTCTGCTCCTGCTTCTGGCTTGTTAAGGATTGCTGAGGTGCTGGCTCCCTCAGTTCGTTAGAGCACAGCCTTGTAACGCCATGGTCAAGGGTTCGGACCCCTGTACCATCCAGCTGCCAGAAAAGAATTGCTAAGGAAAGCCATGCCAACTGGCTCCGAGACAAATCTGTACTGTCCAGCATTGGTGGCCCTTCAGCATTCTTTTAGTCATCGAGGCAGTTCCTATCTTGTTCCTGTAAGGGCAGCTCTCGACCTTTGTCCACTTTTTAAGCCCCAAAGCAAACTCTAAAACTCTCACTGAAAGGAATGAGTTCCATAAACTTTTCTCTTCACAGTCTCAAATTTTTATTGTCTGTTCACTCTCCCTTTCTCTCCTTTCCTTCTTTTTCGGAATTCTGAGAAAGAGATAGAAGAATCACCCCTCTCTTCCGAAGCATGCTTTTCCACATGGATTTTGATGCCATGTTCTCTCATTACCTCTGGGACCTTGTTTCATAATTTACCTACTCTCTCTCCTCTTTTCAAATTCTTCCTCATTGCTGGCTTCTTCCCTCTGTGAACATGTTTAAGCACTTTGGAGCAATTAATTGTGCAGTGATTGTTTTAAGATAGATTGGAGAGAGAAGAAACCAAACCAGAGAATCCAATTACGAAGGCTTTTCCAGAGTCCAGGTGAAAGATAAAGGGAACTTGCCCAGGTTAGAGAAAGAAAGAATAGAGAACAGGTGAGATTCAGAGAGGATTTTCTTATCAGAATGATTAAAGTGGGCTGTTATTTATGACTTTGCCTTATTTTCCCTACTGTTTTGTCAGCTCCTTGGAGGCAAAGGTTCATCTCACTTCCCCTCACAAAATCTGGCTTGAATTAGTGAATAGTTAGAATTCTCCCAAACCATTCTTGGTGGGGAGGGGAGGCTGCCATCTGGAAAATAGATTTTTTAAAAGAGGATGGTTGGTGGGATAAGGAAAGACATCTCCCTATTAGGAGGAAGAAAGGAGTAGACTTTCGTTCCTCAAAGTGTGGTATGTTGTATTAGTTTCCCATTGCTGCTGTAACAGATCGCCACAAACTTAGTGGCTTAAAACAACACAAAATGATTACCTGATTACCTTATATTCTGGTCAGAAGTACAGTTCAGAAATACAGATGGGTCCTACTAGGTGCAAATCAAGGTGTCATGAGAGCTGCATTCTTCTCTGGAGACTTTAGGGGAAAATTTGTTTTCTGGACTTCTCTGACTTTTGGAAGCCACCTGCATTCCATAACTCATGGCCCCTGTCATCTTCAAAGCCAGCAATGGCCAGATGAGTCTTTCTCACATTGCATTGTTCTGACACTGACACTGACTCTCTTCTGCCTCCTTCCATTGTGAGGACCCTTGTGATGACACTGGGCCCATGAGGTAATCCAGGATGATCTCCCCATCTCACGGTCAGCCTTAATTCCATCTGCAAACCCAGTTTGCCGTGAAACCTAATAATAACAGGTTCAGGGGATTAAGGCATGGACATCTTTGAGGGCCATTACTCTGCCTCCCACATTCACAGACAAGCAGCAGCTACATCACCTCGGAGCTTATTAGAAATGCAGAATCTCAGGCCCTACCCCAAGCCTCTGAAGCAGAATCTGCATTCTAATCAGATCCTCAGGTGATGTGAATGTTTTTAAAGTTTGAGAATCCTTACCTAGACTATCTTTTAGATCCTCGCCACTTAAAATTTCCCACTATCCTATGAAAACTGCAGTTTTTCATTTTCAAATCTTCATTATTTTTTCTAATCCTGGTTTCCTGCCAAAAAAATAAAAAGTTAATTTTGATTTGTACTCCTGGTGTTAATTCTCCAAAAGTCAGCCAAGTAGAACATAACACCTCATGCATATTTTTTGCTGGCAGGAAGTAGATGTTAGAAAAAGCAATTAAATTATGGAATTATCCATGATGCAAAGGTACTGGTCTGCAAAGGGTATTTTCTTCCCCAAGAAGATTCATAGGAGAACTGCCTTCATTAGTGTGTATATAATATTAGTGGTCCAGCAAGTGAAGCAAAACATACACAGACGAGCTGTTTTTAAGGCATCTCTGAATGGCTCAGCATTTGAGAAATGTGACCAAAGCTGATTATAAAATTCCTTTCAAAGTTGCAGGAATGGCAAGCCCATAAATAACTCTGGTTCTCATTGGTGCGAAAAGGAGGTTGCTGGCAGTTTGATTGCTGTCCTTATTGTAGGGGATGAGATTAAGCTCACCACCAAGATTGCAAACTCCTCAAGGCTAGGACCAGCCATATGCTGTGGCTGGCACCTAGGAGGCATGCCATACATTGGGGCTTGAATCCATTAACCTTTTTAATATCGCATAATACTTTATGCTGAATTAGAGATGCACTAAAAAAAAAATGGATAAATAAAATTAGAATATGCCAACAACAATTTTACTGGACTCCCTGCTTCCTTTTGTTCATTCAGGCATTCATTCATCCATTCAACAAACATTTATGAATCATCTACTGAATGCCACCCATTATTCTAGATCCTGTGTATGTAAAGATGTGCTCCCTGTCACTTGGGGCTCACATCCAGTGGGGCAAGTAGTCACATAAGAAGTTAATGGTGCATTGTGCAGTATATGCATGTATTGAAACATGTACCCCACAAAAATAAGTATAAATAAAATTGGAAAAAAAAAAAAAAAAAACGAATGAATGATGACAAACATGAGTGCTGGAAGAGTGTGTGAGCAAGGCTCATGGGCTTCTCCTCTCCAATCCAACATTCATGTTCTAACTGGATTTATCTTTAAAATCTTGCATATCTTCTCTTTGCCAATTGGATTAATTATTTGGCTTTATTATTTTAATTTCTAGCCCTAGCTATTAATATTGCCTCCAGGCGGTTCATAATTGTTATAGAAAAGGAAACCCTCTCAAACTAGTACAAATAAAAAAGAGGTTATTGTAAAGGTCTGGCGAGGTCTGGTGGGACATCAGGAAAAGTTTAATAAGCAGAAAGGAGAGACAGTGAGCCAGCTCCAAGACTGGCCCCGTTCGATTTCCACTCCAGCTTCTCTCCCTTTGTGTTAAATAGTTCAGGCTCCCAAGGCAGAGTCTGATTGGCTCGCTTCATCTTCTCAAGCCAGGCCACTTCCTGACCAGTGTGAATCATTGTCCCTGTATTCTGAGTGCTTCCTTCCTAGCACTCACTTAACACGAGTTACAATTATGTATTTATTAATTTACTTGTTTACTTCTATTTCCTCTCTAGTTCAGCAGTGACCATATCTGTTTGTTACTGCTGTATCCAGCCACGAGTGCCATGTCTGATCATGGTAGACATTTAGTACATAATGAAGTGAAAGAATAAGAAGGGGACAAAAGCACGTGTTGCTAGCCACCCAGATGATGGACTTCCTGTGGTACCAGTCAGCTTGTGAGGGGTTTGGGGGTGTCCTGGGTCCACTGACCCCGCAGCAAGGCTGTGGAGGAAGGAGGTTCTCTAAGAAGGGAAGTATACAGGACAGTCTCCCCCCAAATAAGTCTTGACCAACACTCTAGCCACATGTTCTTTCAATTTCAAAGCCATACATAGAGATACCCTTCTCCTTTATGGCCCAATGAAAGTGCTCCCACTTTTTTCTTTTTAAAATTTATTGGGCAGCTAATATATGCCAAATTCTATATCAAACACTTTACATGCATCATTTCTTTCCATTTTTTATGGAGACTCCAGGAGGTAATATACTCATTTTACAGCACAGAACCAAGTTTCAGAGATTTAAGTAGTTCACTCAAGGTCACAGAGCTAGCGTGTAGCAGAACCAAGATTAGAACATAGGTCTGCTTAATTCCAAAGCTCCTCCACAACATTTGGCTCTCTCCTCTATATTCTCCCCTACTTGGGCAAACTTAATTGCTCCCTTCTCTGTAGTACCACAGTACCTTGTTCATAAAGACAGTACAGCACTTATTACATACTTTCATTATAGACATTCCTGTCTCCACTGCTAGACTGTGCCTCCTTAGGGCAGAACTGTGTCTGGTTCTTCTTTGTATCCTCAGTGCCTGTCACTTAGTGAGGTCCCCACTGATGTCTGCCTGCTGAGCTGAGCTTTGGAAGGATAGATAGGTAGTTACTGAGCTTTTTCCTGTTTTTGAAACTCCGTAAAATACTGTAAGTACCTTATTGAAGAAGTAAAATTGTAAGAATTTAAAGGTCTCATAAATTTTCTTCGTCTGTTATTGAAATATGAAGAATGTATGGATGTTCTCTCTACCCATATAATGCTTAGGTTGCATCACAGTTACCTGAGACCCACCCCTCGTTACTGTGTATGGTGGGTACAGCGTGATGGGATGGCCCGAGCACACTGGGGGAGTGTTCCTTTGACTCAAAGCAGCAACCCAGTAGAGCTACAAGTTGGCATTCTCTCACACAACAAGTATTTATTAAATACCTACTTCATGCACCATATTATTTGCTTGGGGGTGGGCATGGTGATTATGCAAAAATGACCGAGATAAGCTTCTGCCATCACATTGCTTGCCATCTAGGAGACAAGCATGTACACAGATACTTAGGATATAAAAGAAAAGGTGAAGGGTGTTAAAGACACCTCCTGACAAAGGGCTATGGGAGGTGAGGTAAGGATGACTTCTGGTAGAGAGGATCAAGGACTTCATGGAACACGTGGCATTTCGGCAGCCAAGCAGACACATCTCAGACAGAGGTGGGGGTGGGGGGGAGTCAAAATTGGGCTTGAGCAGCATGTCTGTGAAGGGGTGCAGAGTAAGAGGGACATTTGGAAAAGCAGGTTGGAGCCCAATTGTTGAAGGCATTGAATTCCGGGTTGTAGAGATTTAATTTTATTCTTAAGTTCTTAAAGAAGGGAATAAAATGGTCATGATTTTACTTTAGGAAGAGCAGCAGCCTTGGAATGAATTTGCAGGGGAGAGGCTGGAAGCAGAGAGAGCTATTTTATGTTTATTTGGTAATGTTGGGTCTTTGCAGATCACATAGCTGTGTAGGTGGATTGAAAACTGGTCAGTACCACTTTTAAAACTCAGACATAGTTTAAGTGAGTCATCAGGAAGCCAAAAAGAATTTCTAAGGAGTCATCACAGACAGGCTCAAAAAACGCACAGTGTGAACAAGGAAATCTGTTAGCAGCTCTTAAACCAAACAACTCAGGTGCAGGGGAGGCAGGTTAATGTGGGAAGCTGAAACCATCCAGCCTCCAGGAAAGTCACACTGCCTCGTTGCTTAATTAGTGCAGGCAAAATGCCAGCAGCACAGGCCTGAGGCAAGGTGGAGCAGAAGCCTGCAGAGCCAGATAGGAAAGCCCCAGAGAGAGGAGGGGATCAAGATGAAAATGCTCAAAACATCAAAACAACTTTCTGTTTATAAATAGCAAGTTGGATTTGCCAAACCAGATTTAAATTAGTAGAAACAAAGCAGGGGGATGTGATTTTGGAAAGGTAAAGCAGTTGCTAAATGAACCACTAACTAATGGTCTTGATTGTCACCCAATGGCCTAAGCTGCGGCTGAGTGGGACCACTCTGTTTGTGGCGTGAGAGCCCTTTAGGGACACGGTCAAGGGCAGCTTCAAACAGTGGGTTTAGGTGTGAAGCTGCAGCAGCCAGTGCACCAGCTTGGCCGTGGCCATGGAGTAAAGGCTGTGTGTGTGAAGCAGCACCAGAAACAGCTTCTGCAAAACTACTGTGGGCGTGAATTTTATGAGTTCTCCATATGCAAACTACCATTAGTCACGCATTGATTAATCCATTCCTCCAGGAGGATCCGTCCTCAGAAGCTTCATTTCCGAATGCAAAGGCAGCCTTTCAGCCTTCCTATAATACTTGGTCATCTATGCCTTATAATTAAAGCTACTTCATAGTGAGGTCTTTTTTGGGTTTAAATGCTTAAACCCCTTATGAGTCTGCTGAATCATGAATAGTGACATAGTGAGGTTTCTGTATTTTTATGTGCACATATAGTGTACATGACGTCTCTATCTTTCTCAAAGACATTTTCATAGGAAAATAAATGGAGTGCATTTATAAATAACAAGGTTGAGAAACAATGCTGGTCTCTTCTCACTAGCCAAGCTCAGTGATTAAAGCAGAAACAGAGGTTGGCCCAGAAATGCACTAGAATTCAACATTACTGTGGAATATCCAAAATAGACAGAAACAGTTTTTTTCCTTTTTTTCTCATTTCTATTAAACTTGAAATACCCGTCTTAATTAAGTATCTTCCTCTGAGAATTGCATCCAATATTCATAGTTAGATTTGATATCAGAACTCAGTTATTGGCAATTTTCTAAGGATACTTTCAGAGCTAGGATATATAAAATAAAGACAGAAAATGTTTTCTTCACACATCTGACCATGGTTGTATTTTTTTTTTTCTTTTAAAGGCAAGAGTAGTATAAATGTCTAAAAAGGAAGTGTCTGTACAAGCAGTGGTTTATATTGTTTTGTCTTAACATAATAAAACATGTTTTGCAGAGGAGAGATTGGAAGCAGGGAGAGCAATTATTTTATGTTTACTCCATAATTCTAGGCCTTTACTGTTCACACAAGCTGTGGAGGTGGATTGAAAACTTTGGTCTAATGTAACTATAATGTAGTTAATGTAATTAGTAACTAAACATTGTATTATTTAGAAGGGCCTGCCTGATGTGGTAGTAATGATGGTAATTATTAAGAAATTTCATGTACTAAGGACCAAGCCATAGTGGCTTGAAATGCTAGAATTTTATTTAAAGCTACTACATTAGAAGGGTAACATGTAATTTTTATGCAGAACCCCAATACACTGGTAACTATGAGGCAAATATTATTTATTGTTGGACACAACTTTGTTAATGGCTTTCTTGGGCTGGAGCAGGGTTTTTTGTTTCTGTTTTTTTCCCCATCTTGGCTTCTCTTAAAAAAAAAAAAAAAATAGGAGGGAGAGAGAAAAACCAATCTTTTGAAAAATGTGAATGAATAAGAAAGGACAACTCAACAAAAAGATAGTTGAGGGTTACTCACATGACCTAAATCCTTTGCACAGCCTTGTAAGCCCTGTCCGATCTGGTCCCTGCACACTTCTAGCCTCGTCTTATCCTTTAGAGGCCTCACCCTCTTCCTCCCTCCACACCTACCTGCAGCTCCTCCTTCACTCCCCCCTCATGCTCTTCCCTCTGCCCCAAATGCTTTTCCCCTCCCCACACCCACTCTTCTCCCTCGTCCTCCAAATCTCAGCATATCTATATAAAGCCAGGGCTCCCTGTTGTGGATTATATAGCACTTATATACTGTTAATAAATGTATATTTGTGTGATCATTTGATCAATGTATATATCCCCCTCTAGTTGCTAAATTACAGGAAGTTTGGTGCCTTATCACACAATAGGTGTTCAAAAAATATTCACTGAATTAGATTTTTTTAAAGAGGGTACAGAGAAAAATTGAGAAAGAACTTAGATTTGAAGAAGTTCATTTTTTTTAATAGAGGCTAGAAAAAGTAAGAACCATAAAATGTGAGTAGAGAAAACACTAAAAGGAATCTTGAGTGATATATATGCAAATATAAATATTATGTGGGCCGACCCCATGGCTCACTCGGCTGAGTGTGGCGCTGGGAGTGCCGCGCCCACGAGTTCGGATCCTATATAGGGATGGCCGGTGTGCTCACTGGCTGAGTGCGGTGCGGATGACACCAAGCCAAGGGTTGCGATCCCCTTACGGGTCACAAAAATATATATATATATATACACATACATACATACATACATATATATATGTATTATGTGAGAGTCCTCAGTAAAACCCAAATATTTAGCATTTTTAGATGTCAAGATTTGAAGCCAACTTTCTAATCTAATAGTGTCAGCACCTCTGTGTGCCATATACCCACAGCTTGTGCAGTTTTCTCATTATAGCCCAAATACTCTTATATACAGATCTGTATTGAATAGGCTGCTATTTTCCAACATAATCAGGAATTAGGCTATACTCCTCTGTGAAATGTTCTGGCCAGTAGTGTCACATTACACATACCATACTCTTATCATCCATATTCCATGAATTCAATTACACTAAACTGCATTTAACTCTAAAACTCACTGTTTGTAATTTAACTGCTGATTAAAACATGTAAAGATCATACACTGCTTTAGTGATCGTTTACCTTTGCACCATGCAGTGCTCTAGTATCTGTCAGTAGCAGCCACAATAATCCCTTTGATAGAAAATTGGGTGAGCCAGATTTTACTAAAATCGAGAGCGTCCTGTAGTAATTGCAAATTCTGTGAGATGAAGGTCAATTCATTCTAATAGGCATGAAGAAAGAATGCATGCTAAATTTGACTAAGAAATGCATTTAGATCATTAAACATTGAATACAAGCTTTAACCTATTAAAATCCTTAAGCTCATGTATGTATTTACTTTTACTGTTCTAAATGTTTGGTTTTCAGAACGTGTTTGAGAATATTTTTTGTATTATGGCTAAAATTACTGTTACAAAAATACAATACCCCACATTTTCGTATCACACTTCTGTGACCCTCGAAATGACTGCTTCCACTGTGAAACAGAGAAGCTGAGGCATGAGGCTATTTCTGTAAGTTTTCTAAAGATATCCGTAAGCCAGTGGAAGGAAGCCTAAGACAAAGATTCGGTGTCCTCAGTGAAAATACATCTTGTATGCATCTGTAGTCTTGTGGAAGAGTACATTGCAAAACCAGAGTTGGCTTTTCACACTCACTCTTACAGTTCTAACAAGGAGATCTTTGTAGAAACATGTACACAAATAAAGTGGGTATCAAGGTGATTACCAGGGTGAATTTTCACTGGTTCAAAATTCCCTCAGTATGCCTGATGGCAAGAAGATAGATTGGTTGGCTTTTCAAGGTCTTTCTAACAGTTATAGTTCCATCCAGTGGGAGATACATGGATGAAAAGCATTTAAAGTGTTTACCTTTCTTTTTCTTTTCCTTTACAGATCTATGCAGTTAGATCAGTTGTTCCCAACAAAAGCAATAATGAAATAGTCCTGGTGCTACAACAGTTTGATTTTAATGTGGATAAAGCTGTGCAAGCCTTCATGGATGGTGAGTGTACTTGTCCCCTGAAGCTGAAGGTGTTAGAACTAAATGTTCTATATATTCTGTATTTTTTTCTTTAAGCAAACTGAGTATCAGTTAGTTGCTAATACTTTAGCTCTCATAAAAATATGCTAGGCTTTAAGTACACATAGACAACTCAATAAGAGCAGAATTTGGAAGTTCTTTTACCCTCGTTAAAAAAAAAAAAAAGACTGTAGTTAGTTTCAAGAGAGTGCTGATTACGATGTACTAATTCCCTTGTCTACCAGTCATTCCAAATTCCTGTTAAACATGTCCTTTATTTGATGGTGTCCTTGTGAGTGGAGGATATTGTACTTCATTCCTGACCTGGAAAGCCTTGTCACCTCTTCAACCAGCATAACTCTACTTGGCTTTATGCCTGGAATCCTTGAATTTGATGCTTATACGGTTTAAGAGGACTAGTCTATTTTTTCATATTCTTGCTTTATGGTTTTTAGATTGCCTAATTAATCAGAATATCAGTTCATCTTATCTACCTCTAAAACCTTTTTGCTTTCTAAAAAAAAATGTTTTTAGACTGTCCATTGCCAGGGATGTTATAGAATCTAAAGTCTCAGGAATATGTTTATCCTATAAATTTACACTTAATGCTTTGGATTTCCTGTAAATTATGTGGATATTCTCCTCCTTAATCAAATTAAACACCACCGAGTTTTGAACAGTTATCTCTCACCTGTCCTTAGTTATCATGTCTTCTGTCCTGATACTAATTTCTGTTCTGTAAATATGGACCAGGTAAGCATAATCTGACAAATAAAGACAGGGAAGACCTATCAGCACATTTCTCAGTTATGTCCTGTTTACACTTTATTTGTGAAGGGCAGTTTAGTTTGATTTACTTATTTTCCTAGAAGTAGAATAACCTTCTTGAATTTCTGCAAGTGTAGTTGTGTTTCAGGGCAAGATCTTGGAACCGAGCAACATGTTCACATTCTGATATCAGCAGTCAAAGTTTAGGGTCCTAATTGAATTAACAAATGATTGTCATTCAAAATAGACATTCAAGCACATCCATGATGTGTAACTTTTCTCACTGTTTTTCCCTGCTTCATATACTGACAGATGTAGAATATTTAGTCATAAGAAACAAAGTAGTAGAGAATGCACTATTAATCTGACTTTGCAGCGTTAGGTGCAATTCTCAAAAAGTTTTTGGAAATATGCATATCCTGGCTCAGATAAATTCTCTTTTCAGGTTTCGCTTGCCAACATTGCTTGTATGGAAAAAAGCTTTAGGAAAGGAAAAGGTTATTATCCCCATTTCTCCCCACCCCCACTTGGATTGAGGCCCCACGTTTTCCACCATGGAAGTTTTTATTACAGAGTAACCCTGATGAGATGCACAGACACACAGTAAATGATGGACTGTCATCAAATCTGTTTGTATTTAAATAGAGCACCTTGCTTTTCCTTCTTGAAATGTTCACTTTGTCAGCATGGAGATCTCAATAATACAGCTCATTGATTGCTGAGAAACCTAGTATCATTTTGGTTCGGGACCAATATGAAAACTTGTTTAAAAACCACCGAGAGTCAAAAATATTTGTTAGGAGTCATTTATGAATTATATTGAAAGCACTATTTCTGAGTAGCTTTAAAAACTTCAAGCAGCTTTAGCATAATTAAAATTTAATAATAACACTTTAAAAATCTTCTGTAAATACGGGTATTTTTTCTTCAGAATTACTCTCTGAAAGCTCATTGTCCAAATTACAAATAGAATTTTTGTCAAAATATGAAAATTAGAGGACTAATTAGATATTGCAGTTGTGAAAGCAATAAGCAGCTCACCTCCTTCTGATTAAAAAGAACAGTCTTTAACATTTTTTTTTAATTTAATTTTATTTAGAAAACTGAACCTTAGCTATAAGTGAGAACTACCCTAATGATTATTAACTACTAGAGTGACTTACCAAGAAACCTAATGAAAGTGAGTTCCTAAAGTTCTTCGCAAGGAAAATGTGTGTAAAGCTACATGACTACACCAGTTGTAGCGCTCTGGCTCTATCGGATCCTGCCAACTGGGCCAATTGTCATGCTAGGGCTGGGTCTGGAGCTTACAGACCCATCAAGCCCATTCACAGACTGGGTCACAAACCCTTCACATGCCAGGCCAGGTCACCAGACCCCTCACACACCAGGCTGGGTCACCAGACCCCTTACACACAGGTCCATGAGCTAAGTAATGAGCAAATAGGTCCTTGGAAGCCATAGGTTGGAAAGTGTGGTTTTGCACAGAGCGGCATCCACCGGAGGCAGTCACCAGCAAAAGCCGCGGTGCTGCACATGTACACCAACTCCACCCACATGCACACACACAGTTTACTGAACCACCCCCAACTGGCCCTGGGGAGAGGGGAGTCTGATTAAATTATTCTATTTTCCCAACATTGTGAAACATTAATGCTCTGGGCAAATTAGGGAAAGACCATCCCACTAATAAACAGTCCGAATTATAGCATACTTTTAGGTGCAATTTTATTATTTCAAGTACATGCAACTCAAACAAGTCTAAGAAAGGCATTGAATTGGAAACTTTGAATAGACAGAAATAATGAACCTGTCTAAACATTAGTCAGTGAGACATGGCCTTCTGCTTATCTAACAGTGACAATAGACTCAATAATTGGGACTCTACTAATCTTAAATTTGTTATAAAGACCAGCCTGATGTTTATCTTTGTTTGGCCTACACACTTGTTGTAGAGAGCTATTAGAATAATAAGATTGTATGAGAATGCTTAAAATTATTAAAAGAATACATTAAAGAGCTACCCTCTTTTAGAAGTACCCATTTATTTGAAAACAGCTGATATACATATTACCAGTAACTTGTTATTAAAATACCGCTAGCACAGTTGGAATGAATAAATGAACTTTGTTAGACTACGTGGAAACAGTAATGGTAGCTGATCAGTGATAAAATATTTCTTTAAAAATGTTTTATAACTTAGGCTAGATTTTTCCTCTGAGTCGGTGCAGTTCCACATATGTATGTGAACGGGATGAACAGAACCTGAAACCCACCTTGTCATTTAATGAACTTCTTGGCTTTCGAAGTGGAAACCTTGTAGAGATCATATCCCATCCCCATCCACGGTAACTTGAGAGAAGCTAACATCATGTAATCTGTCTTCCTCATCCCCCTGCAAGTTGTGAACATAAAGAGTAGGGACAGGAAATGAGAAGGAATAGATAAACAGAGAGGTATGGTTCACCTGGTTAATAATATTCAGAATCCCATGTTTGGCTCAGATGATTATAGGTATTTTTTTATTCATGTATCAAACAGAACAATTTTAATTCTACCTGTGACAACAAAGCTATTGGAAAATTCTCAAGATATATTTCATTTTCCCTAAGACAATATAATGATAAAAAAAATGTAAACATCATGTAGTGGGGCTTAATATTTTGATAAAACCAAGATCATGCAGTGAATTAAATAAAAATCTGGGAAATAAAAAATGAAACTGGCATTTTTATTAATGTAGGACATATCAAAACAAATGAAAAAGCCAAATAAATTTGCTACCAAGATGGAAGGCAGAGGTGAATTTTGTGTGGTGTTATTACATGACTATTTGTTGAAGATTTTTTGTCTTTATCTAGGCAGTGCAATTCAAGTTCTAAAAGAATGGAATATGACAGGAAGAAAGAAGGTAAGATTAATATTGATTGTAAATTAGTAACATCTTCAACCAAAACCTTCATGGTTGTTTTCACTTTAACAAGGCTGACAATTTTATGCTTTTTTCAAATATGTTAATATGTACACACAGAAAGCTTCCAAATTCATGACTCTTAAATTACCAGCCATTTTCACTGCTAATGCCCTTATTTTCTGTTCAGTGTTTTTAACTACCAGGTGTGCTTAAGAAATCCCAGTTATTTTTCTTTTTAAGTATTAAGGGGAGCCCAGCCGGAGAATTCAAAGGATTCAAGACATTAACTTGCCTGAACACATCCTGTAGCACAAAGGAAAAAATTAAGAAGTGTTTGAAAGATACTTAAAAAGCTCTAAATATATTTTCACATGTTTTTCCAACTGAAAGAATCTGTCCAAGGCTGCCTTGAGATACTTTTTTGGCTGAATTCTAAGATAGATCTTTAATAAAAGAAGAAAAGAAAATGCCTTAAAACCATAGTAAGTAAGGGGCTTCTTGAACACTAGCATGCTATTTCTTTAGAACAGAGGGAAGGAGATTAATCTCTGTTCCATTCACATTATTTTACTTTCTTGGCTAGTCACCAAGAGTCTGTAACTTCCAGGTACACAGCGGGTGTTTCTGTGCACACACAAAAGTCTGCTGCTCTTTTCAAAGTAACTTTCCCACCCATTCCTGCTATGATACAGCGCGGCCCTATGTTTTGGTTCTCTCAGGATATAGTATGCCAGTCTATACTTTTCCACAAGGGACGATTACAGGCCTACAAAACAGGTTTTGAACAAACAAAAAAGCAGTACTGCTTTCACAAAATCCCAAGATTACTGAAATTACTAGAATCATCCTTTTCCCTTTTTCCTCCTCCTAGTTTCATGTAGAATAGAAAGAATTGTGAGGTTTTTTTTAAACCTTTGTATGCCAGCATCTTTGACTATCTCTGCTTTAATCACAGCTTCCCAGGCTTTCGTGAGAGATGCAGATGATTTCCAAGTGATTGAAAGGCAGTATTTAGACTTACATGGAAAAATTTCAGATATGTGGTTTGGGTATTAAATTTCTCTGATGTGAAAGAAGGAGCAGAGAGCAGCTGCAGACCCAGCTCATTACTGAGTCTCCCTCTTAGAGGTTCAGTAGGAAAATGGACTACCCAGCCTGGTAGACATCGGGCTTGAAAACCAGAATCCCCTGTAGGTGTTGTGGGGGAAGGGGTGCCACTGGCCCTTTGCTTCACTCAGTGGTTGCACATCATTTAATGAGGGGCACTTACTGGGACATGATTGGTCTTTGAAAGGAAAAGAAAGGAAGCAGAGAGGAGAATTAAGAAGAGGAAACAGTTTATTTTTATTTCTTTTCTAAATGTGTTAAAGAACAAAGCCAGGGTAATGTTCAGCTGGTACTTACTGATTCAGCAGGTGGGACAGGGTCTTCCTGATGGGCCAGGCATCTCTTCCGATGGGCTGGGCCCCGTACCATACTGATTCTTAAGTACATTGAGTATCAACTGGGCACAAAGCCAAAATCAAGCAAAGCATACAACATCATTTAGGAGTTTCCTAGACATTGTATATTCAGCATTAGGGCATTTTAGGAGAGATGTGGTAAAACACTTCCATATTGTGATACTGGAATCTAAAAAATTTCAATTGTATAAAATACAGGATCCTATTACAGGCTGAGTATCCTCTTATCCAAAGTGATTGGGACCAGAAGTGTTCTAGATTTGGGATTTTTTCGGATTTTGGAATATTTGCATTGTACTTACTGATTGAACATCTCTAATCCAAAAATCCAAAATCTGAAATGCTCTGAGCATTTCCTTTGAGCATCATGTCAACACTCAAAAAGTTTCAAATTTTGAAGCATTTCAGATTTTAGGTTTCTTGATTAGGGATGCTCAACTTGTATTTCCAAGTAAGTAAAACAGAGCCTTATAATGCTGGACTGCTGGCAGCCGAGAGGTCCTGGGGTCCAGCTGCACAATCCAAATCCAGGTGGACCTAAGTTAGTTTGGCATCACCTGGTAGCAGTTGTCTGCTCTAGCTTAAAAATTCATGGAGATGATTATGTATCCTGTGGCTGCCTGGGACTTTCTAGACAGTGGTAGGAATCTTTTGGTTCCTTGGTGGCTATTTCAGAGACCCAATCTGGACTCCGGAGACCTACCTTCTACCTTCTCATTTAGCAAGAAGGAGTTGCCTCCCTTTTTCCTACCAATTATCCCATCTACCCCTCCTCCCCAGATAATGGGAACCTTAGTGTCCTCCCTGCCTTTTCCAGCCCCATCACCACTTTAAGAAACTGAGTTATTCTATGATGGCACAAATAACTGAATTCAAGCTATTTCAGGGCAGTTAATCACAGGATTTTACTGTATTAACATTCATGGGTGCAGAGCTGCGAGTCGCTCAGATAGTGGGTCAGCTATTTAAACCATTCCTTGCTATTCTTTTTCCTTTCAAAGGAAACTTTTTGTTTACTATTTCTATAGGGTAAAAGTTTATACAATTTATTGTAAGAAAGAATATACTTAAATTAGTTTGGGTGGTTGACAGAGATATAGGTGTTTTCACGCATTCTGTTGGAAGAGCTAGGAACCAAAAAAGGTAATACTTGTATATCTGACTTTCACCCCTCAGATTCACCTTATATTTCAAGGATCTGAGCTGAATAATAGTATTTTCTCGTGTGTTTCTCATTCTAGAACAGTAAAAGGAAAAGAAGCAAGTCCAAGCAGCATCAAGGCAACAAAGATAATAAAGACAAGGCCGAGAGGCCTGAAGCTGGGCCCCTGCAGCCACAGCCCCCACAGATGCAGAATGGCCACGTGAACAGCTGTGAGAAGGACAGCTCGTCCACCGATTCTGCCAGTGAAAAACCAGCCCTTCTCCCTCGCGAGAAAAAGATCTCAATACTGGAGGAACCTTCAAAGGCACTTCATGGGGTCACAGGTCAGTAATTCTTTAAGTTGCTTAGGAAGACATAGAAGAAAAGAATGCAAAGGGAGCTCATTGAGGCAGTCGTTGCTGCTATTGGAAGTGAAAGGTTCTGCATGGATCAAAACAGTCTTCCTGAAGCCAGGGTGGAGGGCAGTGGGGTATATAACAGGGCCAAAGAATACATGCTCAATCTAGCCCTACACTATGTAAGAGGCTTTTTTTTTTTTCCCTAAGAAAAACCATAGTTGTAGTCTGTATTAGAATGGTTGGGAAAATGGAAATTCCAGTTTAAAGAAAAATTCTTTATAGATAGCTTTGCTGTAATTCACCTGGAATAAAGAAGGGATAGTTGGTGATAAAAGGAAATGTTATTAAATGTTTTCCTGTAGAAAAGGTAGACCAAATTATTTTTACTCCGGTATTTTTTATATAATATGACAGAACATAATCTTCCAGGGTGCTAGAATCTGGATGTTCACTGTGCTACAGCTGTACATTAGTCTACAAAAGGCTTACTTCTTAGTCCACTGTTTAACTTTGGGTGGGTCATATCTTCTTTAGTGTCCTATTTCCTTTTGTAAATAAGGAAACTCTACTGGAATCTACTAGATCAGTGGTTCTCAAAACTATTTTACCCAATGCCCCATTTTTATAACAGATCCTAAAATAAAGTTCATACATAATTTAACCTACCTAGAAACAGAATTTCAATAAAGTAAAAATATAAGAAATTCAGGAATAACTAAAATTGAAGGCCTAATAAAGTGGCCAGATGTTCACACCCACTTATAATGGATCACTCTGTATGAGGGCACTTCAAAAAGTTCATGGAAAGATTCATATTGTCTTTTAATTCTATTTTCCACCATCTTTTTAAGTGCCCTCATTCTTAAAAGAAATAAGACAATAGTCGACTGGATGTTGTGGACGGTTTCTTTGTATTTGACACATGAAGTGAGAGCTCAGTATATTTGTATGTCTACATGGAATCACTGTGAATGCAGCTGCTACTACTGAAGACTGACATGGGTGCCTGGTGTCAGCTGCAATACCATGACTGCTGGTGTGGTTGGCCATGTGATTTTCCACATGGTGAAAAACTCTTAGTCCAGTTCTTAACACCATAAAGTACCATCTTTCCTTAATTTATGAATAGTTCAATCTTGGAAATCCTGGAAAACCATAGTAAAACTGTCTAAGCGCATATAATTATACATTTTTTGACAATCATGAATATCCAGGAGGACATGAGAAAGTTCAGGACACAGCGCAATTCTTTGTTGTGCAGGACACTCCTGTGATTATAAATCATCTAGCATCCTGCCCTTTCCCCCACCCCTAACACACATACACAATCATTCTGATAAATTTTAAAAGTGCCCCTAAGTTTTTCAGAATGCCTCCTAAGTGTTAGATCCCTCAGTGAGAACCACTACACCACTTGATTCTCAAAGTCCTTCCTCTGGTAATAAAATCCTGAGTTTATTGAATCAGTGACTTTTTAAACTCCTCTTACATTCAAAGGACTGTGCTCAATGCCACAGGAGATCAGAGAAGGATGTGGTATGGTCTAGATCCTGAGGGAGTCACATTCTGATATCCTTGAAGAGAAGGCTGTGGATACACTGATGTGTTCAAGGTTTGGGGAAGAGAGGTACCACATCCAACTGAGTGATCTGGGGAAATTTCGTGGTAGCATTGGGTGCTGAAGAATCAATAGCCTTGAGGTGGTAGAAAGGACTTGGAAGGTTAGAAAGAAGTAAGAAGAACTCTACTTAGCACCTTTGTGTATTGCATACCTGCTGTATAGGAGGCAGTGCCATCCTCTGACCACCCAAAGATAAGACACCATCCCTGCCTAGGAAGAGTTCAGCCTACCAGAAGAGACAGAGATGCAAACAGAAAATTGCATGGTGACACATACCAAATTAGGGAGACAGGAGGCATTAAGTAACTGACATACTGTGTAACACACTAGTAAGTTCTTAAATTGCTCAGAAAGCACTAATTTTCTTCCAGAAACAGATTCCTAACAATTTTATTAATAGCAGTATAATTCAGATCATCCTTATTTTCTACATGATGGTTTCTTAAAACCAAACAATGACAATAATAAAAATAACCTATTTCATTTTGAATACGAATTCTCCAGGAATTTTTTAATTCAATTTTTACAGTGCCTCCAATTTTGAGAATGTTTTGATTTATAGTCAGGACAAGAAAGAGAAATTAAGTAATCGAGTGGCAGATTCCCAACTCTCCTTGTTATTGTTTTCACATGAATTGCTTTCAAAATCTAATTACTCAAGTTGCTGTTTTGATATCAGTCATAGACTAAAAGCTTAGCATGTTTATTTTTTCATTTACTTATAATTTATACCTTCTTCCTAAAACAATTTCAGTTAACTCTATGAAGTATATGACATTAGAGCAAATGCAATGTGGAAGTGCTTCTTCACAGTGGATAGTTGCCTTGAAAGTTAAGTACCCACTGGGGAGTTCTCCATACAGGGTGGCTTTTGAAAACCCTAATATTAAACTTTCAGTGAAGAATTCTTTATTTCTCAAAAAGCCATCCCAGTATCCCTTTGGTTTTGTAATTAGCATGAAAGCATTGAGGTATATCAGTATTATTTTTAATGCCACTGGTTCATTACAAATCTCTATGCTTCATGTAAATTTTTCTGTTACATAGTCAATGATGGTAATGGAAGCTTATTAGATATTTTTATTTTTTTATTTTTTTTTCTTTTTTTTCTTTTTTTTTTTGTCGTCTTTTCGTGACCGGCACTCAGCCAGTGAGTGCACCGGTCAGTCCTATATAGGATCCGAACCCGCGGCGGGAGCGTCACCGCGCTGCGAGCGCAGCACTCTACCAAGTGCGCCACGGGCTCGACCCTTAGATATTTTTAAATAAGGAAGGGAATCCTCCTGGTTGAACATTAATTTCATTAGCAGCCCACTTGTTATAATCACTAATTTTTAAATGAATTTGTAACTAGTTAGGTTTTCCTTCCCAATGATAATGAAGGTTCATCAGGAACCTTGATGTCCAAACTGTCAAATCACTTTAAAATGTTTCTTTGGTCTGTCAGAAATCCTGAGATGTCTGATAGATATTTCACAGATGAGTGATAGGCCTTGTACCCTCTGAACCCCATTTTAAGTAGAGCATTGGAACTGGGAAGGATGAGAGTGGTCTTTAATCCTATCCCACTTTACAGCTGAGAGGATGACCCTCTTTAACTCTCTAGTTTGCAAAAGCCTGACTCAAATCCATGTAATTTTATGCATGCAGTTTAGTAACTCTCCACTGTGGAGAGAGCTAAAACCAAGAGCTCCCTAACTTCTAAAAAATGTATAATTGAAAAATTAGAAGAAAGTAATAATATCAAAGCTGTATAATGCTATTCTGTACTTGAGTGGGTTCACAGTATAAGCCTAAAAGAAATCTCCAGGCTACTAGCGGAGGACCATTTATCAAGCTCACCAATAATGAAACTGGCTCAACAAAGCCTGCCCTGAATGCCCTGCTGGGCAGGAGGCTGTGAACATGTGCAATGCATGTTTTATCTTTTTATAACACCTTGACATTCAGGATCACTCTTTTTAAAAGTCTTAAACAGAATCATTTTCTGGTAGGGAAAAGTTAGCTTTAAGATATATGCAGGTGGTTCAGGGGTGTTGTGACTTCCCACATGAAAAATAGCCACCAAAAGCATCATCATTTCAGACTGTAAATATAGCGCTGTCAAGTGGGACCATGCCTATGTCAGCATATAGAAGTTTGGGAGTATGTTTTAAGCCCCAGGGTAGTTTTTTTGGTATTTCAGAATTTTTAATGACAGCTCAAATTAGATGTTTTACATAATCCAATCAAAATCAACTTGGGTTTAAATGCAAAGTCAGGCAAAGAGTAGATCAAGATTTATTTTTACCAAAAGTAATGCCAAGGAAAATATTTTTTTCTAAAGCCCCATCTAAATGTCTATAGCACATTATGACCTTACGGTTGGGTTTCCCAAATGTTCCTCCTGTTCTATGTTTCATGAGGCTCATTTTGTTAAACTGCGTAGGTGCTTATCTCCATTTAGGCCAGAATTGAATTCAGATTCCTCCATCTCCCACTAGACAGAATTCCCACTGCATAGGAAAGGAACCGGATTGTGGGCTACCCACAGTTTCATTGAGATAAAGTCTGGGGCAGGTTTTTCGCTTTCTTTAGCTCCTCTTGCCAGCCCCAACAGCCTCCATTTATCTTCCCTCGTCTTGGCCAGAATCTGGGGAAGCCAGGTCTTCTGTCCCTGTTCCTTGTCTCAGTCAGAAGGCTCCGTGACATGTTTGCTGACCTCCACTAGCCAGACTTCACAACCTGTGCTTTATCACAGAACAGGAACAGCCCTGTCATTTCCCTTTGCAATGCAGATTCTGTTTATGTGTGGCATTAGCACAGAACTGCTCTCTTATTCTCAAAGTGAATGAAGCAAATGTGAGAAAGGGTGCGGTTATTTTAAAACGTTGGTTGCTTGTCCCCCATTTGTGCTTCCTGTAACAACAACACCACCGTTTCAAAGAATTTTTATGGTACAAGGTTCCCCACAGGGTTTCCAAGCAGATTTTTTCGTGTTGCTATTGGCCCTAGCCTCAAGATTATCTCCCCTGCTTCTCTAAGCCCTATATTGGACCAGAGGATTAGAAAAGATCAACAAGAAGAAAGCAGCTAGCTTAGAACTTTAATAGTAAAGTAAATGTGTGTATTCTAGGATTTTCAGCAGTGCCAGTTCTCAAATGGAAGCAATATAACATTGTTGATAAGAACCAAGGCTTTAGCATTAGACATGTTTGGATTCAAATGTTGGCCTCGTTACTTAATAGGTGTGTGACCCAGGACAATTTAACCAGTCTGTGTCTCAGTTTTCTCATCTGCAAAATAGAAAATATAACTCCACTTTACAAGACTCTAGAGAGCAGTAAATGAGATGCATGAAGTGATTAGCACAGCATGTGGTGCAGAGTAAACCCTCCTATCATTTATTTATCCATTGAGTAAATGTTTTTAAGCATCTGACGTGCCAGGAATTCTTCTACAGGAAGTGGACAAGACAACAAAGTTTTTGCTCTCATGGAGTTTGCGTCCTCTTAGGGGTAGGGAGAAGAGATGGATAATAAGCCACAATACAACTAGGTTTCCAAGATAATTATAGATTATGATAAGTGTTGTGAAGGCAGCATGTAGAAGGGGGCTGAGGAGGGGGTTGGGGTGCAGTGACTGTCAGATAAGGTCAAACTGTGACAAAAGCCTCTGAAGAGGAGACATGGAAGCTGAGACGCAGATGCCTCAATTCAGGTTCTCTCACACCAGGTTATGGTGGTCTGAACAGCCAGTGTTTTACTTAAACTCTTATTAAGCACCTTAACTGAAGCCCTTATAGAATTATAACCATAGGTTTTTACTATTTTTTTTAGTTAAAAACATAATACTTTATTAATGTGTATATAGCTGATGTTAAGTACTGTTATATGAACATGCATTTTTATTTATTTTTTATGGACTCATTGTATTCTTCTCTTGTTGCATGTCACAGTTTATTCATTTCACTGGGTGATGGTATTTATTGTACAACTACGCTACAAATGTTTTACTCTATCACAGTGTTAATGGCTATATTCGTGGCTTCTTGTTTCTTACTATTGCAAACAATGGGACCATGATTATTCTTTTCCAGTATGGGTGTATCATTATCCACTCCTGTCAACACTGGATGAGAGTTTGTTTTAGAATGTTTAGTATTCTACATTCAGTATTATATAACGTTTGACAGTATGGTAGGTATAAAAGGATATTTTATTTTTTTAATAGGTAATAATATATGTAAGTATTCAAAAATAAAAAAATATAAAACATAACTTAAGAAGTGTTGCTTCCATTTATCTACCTCTCCATCCTATTTTCATCATTCTGCCCTCTGTAGGAAACTTTCAGGATTGCTTTTTGTAAATGAAAAGAAATACAAACACACAAACACATACAATATTTTATGACCTCATTTTTTAAATTAGCATTTTCATTATTACAAATTGTAATTATTTTTTATGCCCCTTACCTGACCATGACCTCTTTTTCTATTCAAAATTTAACAATTTTTTTTAAATGCTTAATATATACTGGAAATAATTTCGATCTATTTCTGAGAAGTGTCTTCACTCAAAGTTGCATAATTTCTCATTATGGTGATGAACTGTAGTCTATTTCTACCAACACCTATAGATGGAGTTGGTTTGTTTTCCAGTCTTTGGCTATTATAAATGTTTCTGCTATGAATAAATTTGTACATGAAGTGAAATTGTTTTATCAACAAATAAAATCATATTAAAAATTTTTATAGTGATTGCCAGATATACCCCCATGGGATTAGTATTATTTGACATTCACACCCAGAATGTTTGACTGTTTCCTTACAGCCTTACAGAGTGTGTGGTAATTTTTTCTTTCAATTTTTGCGAAGCAAATTGGTAAGAAAAAGCAGTTTGTTGTATTTTAAATTTTCATTTAACTGATTGTTAATATGACTCGACATCTTTTTATATATTTACTGCCATTTTTGTTTGTGCTTCTGTGCAGTACCTGCTTATTGAACATGTGTTTTTAAAATTTTTACTTTAAAGCACAAAATTACTATTTTCACCCCTGTTTTTGGTCGGGGGTGGGTGGCTGTCTAGCATGGGGATCCGAACCCTTGACCTCAGTGTTACCAACACAGTTCTCTAACCTACTGAGCTAACCAGCCAGCCCTCACTCCTCTTTAATTATTATTTTAGCATCTACATATTTGGTCTTCACTGCCATTTAGAGTTGCATGTTGCTGAGTCTCAACCTCAGTTTCAAACAGCATTATGTCTGAACTGTTCAGGTAACATTAGGAGAGGCCTTAGATTGTATTTTCAGTGACCTAGAGCCCTGCTTCCTTTCCATGTGTATGATAAAGCAGAAGGACAAAGACAGACCCAGGATGTAGTGCATGAGGGCACAGGGAACATAAAACCCCTCAGGTATTTTTCTGTCACCTGGGGAGAGTGAAACCGAGTTCTCTGCCTTTTCTTTGTCATTCAAAAACAACTGCTGCTGCTATTATACAGCAAAAACACAAAACTCATCTCTGACAAGATGGTATCTTCATAACTTCCCATCCACACCTTGTTATGGTGATTTCAGTTACAAACAGACTTAATTAAATGGAATGCACCACTTGGAACGATCAAAAGGCTTTCAAAAAAAATTTTAAGATCTTTTAACAAAGATTTAAATGGCTCTATTAAAATGCAATGAGAATTAAACCCATTTTGCAGGGAAATAAGACAGGGAAGCAAATCAAGTTAACATGCCTCCCTGTGTTGTTGACAGCTTAATCCATTGATTTTATTGTCTATCACCTTTTAATATAAATAAACATATAAACATATTAATGACATAAGAGATCTTGTAAAGACAATGTAAACAAAACTAAAATATTTGTTTCCAGTTGGAAAGTCCTCTGAGCCAACTAAGTTTCATAGGATTTGAGTGAAATAATAAAGTCTATATGATAAAGAAATTATGAAATGGCAGAACTGTCATTATGTCTGCTGAATAAACCTATCTGTTTTCATCTCTGTTCCAAAGTTACTGGTTCCCCTGAATATCTGTTAATCACCTCATCGTTCAGAGACAGAAGAATGATGAAACTTGCAAATCAAGATGTACAGTAATTATAATGTGAAAAGAGTTTTATTGAGCTCCATCACTAGACCATTTTTCTGAAACATTTTAAGAGAGTTCTCTTTACTCACCGGCTCCATTTCTTCCGCCTCCCTCTCACTCATCAACCTATTCGTTATGACTTACAGCCCCATCTCAACAAAGAAACTTCCCCACTGAGTTTACCAGTGGCCTCCGTGTTATTGAATCTAGCAGGCATTTTTTAACCCTTACTTTATCTTCTTTCAGCAGTACTTAACATTGTTGATTGCTCTTCCCTTAACCACAATTGATTATACATTCCTTTGGAGTACAGCATCGAACATCAATACCTGTGTGCTATCAGTGCCTGCGTGCAATCTGTGATGCCCAAATCGGGATAGTTAGTATATTCGACAATACACAACATAATCATTTTTCTGTTCTCTCCTTTTGAAAAGTCAAAGAATTCTCATGATTATTGTATTTTTCATTCTTTATTTATTTGTTTATTTTTTTAACTCCCACTTATGAGTGAGGACACATGATATTTCTCTTTCTGTGCCTGGCTTATGTCACTTAACGAACGTGATTTTTCTCTAAGTCATCCATGTTGCTGCGAATGGCAGAATTTCATTCTTTTTTTATGGCAGAGTAGTATTCCATTGTGTATATATACCACATTTTCCTGATCCAGTCGTCCATCAGTGGACATTTAGGTTGGTTCCAACCCTTTGCTATTATAAATAGAGCTGCAGTAAACATGGGGGTGCAGGTATCCCTTTGACACGATGATTTCCATTCCTTTGGGTATTTACCCAGCAGTGGTATTGCTCCAGCCTCATTGCATGGCATGCTTCTTCTTGCCTTCTCTACTCTAGCCATCATGGTCTCCATTCAGTCCCTCATTCTGGCCACTTATATCAGTCAAGGTCAACTCAGGAGACAGAAAGCACACTGGTTATTTGAATAGGAGATCTGTGATATAAAGAATTATTAACTAAAACAGTAGCAGGTGGTTAACTGCTAAAAGGGGTAAACAAGGACTATAAGGAGTCCATATGTTACAAGAGAGCTGTTACTATCTCTACACTGAGGAAGGTTAGAAAACAGAGGCTAAGAACTGGGAATGGCCCCCAACCCAAGACAGATTCTGATCTCACCAAAGAAGGAGTGTGCCTACCAGAGGAACATGGAGCCTTGTGGTGAAGAAACTTGTCAGAGAGCCTGGACTGAGCTGTTCTGTAAAGAGGCCACCATTGCCAGAGGCTGTAGATAGGTGGTAGCTGCTGGAAGCCACTGCCAGGAGAGGGAAGAGGGATGGGCACATGGTATGAGGTGCAGTTGGAGCTCCCCTGCCTGGCTGATCGGCTCCTGTGATGAATAATAATAGAGGTCCAGAATCCAGAAGAGAAGTATATTCCTGTCCTTATTGCCTTGCAGGGTCACTTTATTGCCCTCTGATGACAAAGCTAACATTCTGCCAGCTGGCAAAAGAGAATTATTTACAGGGGCTAGCTCCAGTATCACAAAGTAGGGAAGAGAAGGGTGGATTTGGAGCCAAGAGACTATAATTTGATAATTGGTGTACAATGCTTCCTCCCACGGCAAATGCAGTCCCCACCTGGAATGTACTTTCCTGCCCTCTTCAACTAGTAATTCCACATGATTTCAGGTGAGATCTTTCAGATCTCAGCTTGGGTGTTACTTTCTTGTGGAATTCTTTGTTGATATCCCCAGGTCAAATATGCCAATTACAGATTTTAGAACATTATGAACTTTTCTTTCATAACACTCACAGTTGAAATTGTACATCTGTTTGTGTGGTGGTTTAATTTATACAGTTGTCCCTCAACATCTATGGGAGATTGGTTTCAGAACCCCTGTGGGTACCAAAATCTGTGAATGCTCAAGTCCCTGATATAAAATGGCCTAGAGTTTGCATATACCCTTATACTTTACACATCCTCCTTTATACTTTAAATCATCTCTAGATTGTTTATACCTAATACAATGTAAATTCTATGTAACTAGTTGTTATACCATATTATTTAGGGAATAACAACAAGAAAAAAAAGTCTGTACATGTTCAGTACAGATGCAGGTTTCTCTTTTCAAATATTTTTGATTCACACTCGGTTGAATCCCTGGATGCAGAACTCACAGATACGGAGGGCCAACTATGCATCTTTCTATTAAACTGCAAGTTCTATAAAGAAAGGGACCACATCTGTCTTTAATTGCCATTGTTTTTGGTGCCTAGAACAATAATAGGCACTCAAACAAGTCTTTCTCTTGGAGTCTATTGAATTATTAGTGATAAAATATGTGGAGAAGTATAAGTTAAATAAGTTTTTTAAGTTTCTATGTTGCTTTTTAAAGATAATTAGAGATTTTGTGTTTCTGGGTTTAAAAAGACGTTATACTAATAAGGAAATTTGAAAAAAATTCAGTAAGTTATAAGAAAAAAAACAATCCTACCTTCCAGAAATAATCACTGTTAAATTTCATTTCAGAATTTTTTAAATGTACAGATAGATTTTTTTTTAACAAAAATCATTTTATGCTGTATGTGAACTTCTGTATACTGCTTTTTACTTAACATGACATTATAAACATTACTTCATATCATTAAATGTTCTTTAAAAGTATGATTTAAAGGCTGCATTCTATTTTTATGAATTTCCCATATTTCTGTTAATTACTCGCAAACTATTGTCCATGCGGATTGTTTCCATTTGTTTGCTTTTATAAACAATATTCTAGTGAACATCTCTTGTATATAAATCTCTATAAACATCTACAGTTATTTCGTTGGCATGTATTCTCAGAAGTGGAATTACTGGGTTCAAAGGATATAGATTTTTCTTAAGTTCTTAATATATTGCTGTCCAGAAAGGATGCGCTAACCGTATTATTTTTATTTGTAAAACTGATTAGTAGGGGGATGGAACATTTTCAAGAATTTTAATTTCCATTTGCATTTTTTCTTTTGTAAATATTTAAGAACACTAAGATCAGTTACCAAAGAACTACCAATTATATTATTATCAGTTATCATAAAGTACCATCATATTCACTTATGTACTTTTAAGAACATGGTAACATGCTTGAAGTAACATAGACATTAGGAATTTAAGACATTTTATAACAACAAAGTTATACTTTGTTTCTTTATCAGTTTTTTTCCAGGTAGAGCCACTTCACAATACTTAAGTTAATCATGATCAGGTGATGTGCTTTACACACACCACCTGATCATGATTAACTTAAAATGAAATTACACGTGAATAGAAGACCATGAAACCATCTTGACTCAATGGGTTAAAATAATTATTTTAGAACTACCTTATATTTAATACATTTCTTAAAGTTAGATTTTAATTCTATGCATACTTCCTTCAGTCTACTTATAAATACATCAAACTTTCACTAAAAGTAAAAACTGAAGAGAAAAAAGAGTTTTCAGAAGCTTTCCAATTTGCATACATACATGGCTGTATGTATATTATGAAAATCTTTAAATCCGTGTTTATGTATTTTTCCCCAGAGGAGAATTTGATTTCTTTGGTTTTGTTAACAAAAGCAACCAGCACTGTTCATGTTTTATGGTGTAAAGTAAATCAAATCAGGGACAAGTAAAGTATGTAAGTTGATACCAAAATTTAGTAACTTGAAAATTGATAGTTCTCAATGTTGGCGAGAGTTAAGTGTGAGAATACACTTAACAACAGCAGCTGAGTCTAAATGGGCACAGCTTTACTGAAAAATAATTTGGGAAACCATATCAAGAACTTTTCATGAAAAAGAAAGTCATGGATTTATATATTCTTCCCATTAAATTATAGTAAGGGAACTTTTAAATGTAGAAATCCATGATAATGAAGAAAATGGCTAAGAAGGTATCAATTTCTGGAAGAGGTGAAGTATATGGAAGAGGATTGACTGATAAATCAGAGTATGGGAAGCTGCAGCGTAGAATACAGGAGGGAGCTATGCCAGGGAGGAGGACGATTACCTGGCAGAAAGTGAGGAAGCTCTAGATTCAGAGTTGGCAGATAGAATGCAGGGCAAATTTATGAAGGGAAGGATAAAGTACGGGAATTAAATGAAGGGGTTTTAGGGAACAGTCTTCTATTCCCTACCACGTCTTTTATCCCCCAGCTTGTTCTTTTAGATTTCTAACATTTATCTTCAAGGCAAAAAAAGGGGAAAGGGACTAGAGAGTGATGCAGTAATACTTTAATAACCTGTTAAAACAAATGTCAAAATTCTTAGGAGGAAAATTTTAAAATCTAGAGTTTCTCAAGTGTGTCATCCACAATGTTCAGTACCAATTTAAAAAAATTAGTAGACAGAGAAATAAGCAGGAAAATGTAACCTATATTGAAGAGAAAGATTAGTCACTAAAAGCAGTCCCAATGACAACCCAGAAGTTGGAATTAGCAGACAGATATTGCTGATTATAAATATGTTAAGAATTTTACAGGAAAAAAAAAAGGATATAATGTATAAAAAGATGGAAAATTTCAGGAAAGAGAAAAAGAAATAGAAAAATAGAGCTAAAAAGTACAATATTTGAAAAAAAAAATTTAAGTCAACAGATATGCTTAATAGCTGTTTGGACAATAAAGAAGAAAGGGTCAGTGAACCTGAAGACAGGTCAACAGAAACTATCCAAACTATCCATAACATCTAAAACTATCCAAACAGTGAAAAAAAAATTAAAAGACGAAAGCAAACAAATAAAACAGAGCCTTGGTGACTCAAGGGCTAATGTTAAGCAGTCTCAAATATTTGTACTTGGAGTCTCAGAAGGAGAGGAAAGAGAAAATGGGGTTGGGGGGAGCACAGACAAGTTCTAGTAAGAAATAATGGCCACAGTTTTTCCAAATTTGATGAAAAACAATAGCTCCCACATCCAAGAAGCTGAGCAAAATCTAAGAAAGATAAATCATAGAAAATCACACATAGTCAAACTACTGAAAGTCAAAAGTGAAGAGAAAGTCTTAAAAACAGCCAGAGGAAAAAAAGATACATCACATACAGGGGAGCAACAATAAGAAAAAGGTTGGTTTCTCATCAGAAACAGTATAGACCAGAAGACAGTAGAATGAAATCTATGATGTAATGGGATAGGGATGGGGGGGAAGAGATTGTCAATACAGAATATCTAGAGAAAATATCCTTCAAAGTGAAAGTAGTAAAGATATTTTCATATAAAAGCTGAAAGAATTCATCACTAACATATTTGCATCACAAAACAAGCTAAAGGATGTTCTTTAGATTGAAAGTAAATGACATTGAAATTTGGATCTGCTGGAAGAAATGCAAAACACTGAAATGGTGAATATAGGGATAAAAAGAAAAGGTTTTTTTTCTTTTCTTAATTTCTTTAAAAGACAATTGATTGCTTAAAGCAAAAATAACAATGTATTGTGGGGTTTATAACAAACATAGAAGTAGAGTATATGACCATAAGTACACAATTGACAGAAGTGGATCTTAGATTATACATGAAGCAGCACAGTACTGACTCAAAGCACACTGTCATAAATTAGTGATACAATCTTGTAATCCTTAGAACAACTTCTAAAATAAATAATGTTTTTTAATTTTTAGAACTTACAATGTCAAACATAAACCAATAATATAAATAATTATATTGAATGTGGATGGACTAAAAATTCTAATTTAAAAGCAGAGGTTGACAGACTGGATAAAAAAGCAAGACCAAACTATATGCTGAGATGCAATTTGAATATAAGAACAGCAACAGACCAAAAATTAAAGGATAGGAAGATACACTGTTCAAACAGTAAGTATGAAAAAGTTCATTTGGCTCTATTAACATGGGACAGAGAAGATTTCAATACAAGGAATATAGCCAGAGATAATGACAATAATTTCATAATAGATTGATTCATCAAAAAAAATAACTATTCTAAATGTATATGCACCTAAAGACAGAGCTTCAGAATCGGTGAAGCAGCAATTGATAAAATTAAAGAGACAAGTCCACAATAGGTGTCAATTTCAATACCATTTAAAAATTTTTTAAAATTATTTTTTCCATTTTTTTAGTAATTGATAGATCAAGTAGATTAGAAATCATAAGAGTAGATTTGAACAAACCATTGACCAACTTAACATAATTGACATTTCTAGGACACTACAACCGACAGCTTGGAAAGCTCATGGCATTTTTACCAAAATAAACCAATTGCTGGACCATAAGTTTCAACAAATTTAAAAATATTGAAATCTTTAGAGTATGGGCTTTGGCTACAATAGAATTAAATTAACAGTTAGTAGCAATAAGATATCTAGAAAATCTCCAAAGGTTTAGAAATTAATCAACCTTCTAAATAATCCATTGGTCAAAGAAAAAAATTCGCAAGAGATAGAAAACATTTTAAACTGAATCATAATGAAAATATAATAAACCAAGTTCCAATATCAGGAATGAAATTGACCTTGACCTTTCATTCATTTAAAGGCTAACAATAGGATATTATGAACAACTTTATGCCAGTAAAGCCAACAACTTAAATGAAATGGACAAATTCCTTAAAACACACAACTTGCCAAAACACACACACACAGGAAGAAATAGAAAATCTGAATAGCTTAGCAAAGAAATTCATAATTAAAATCTCCAGGCCCAGATGGCTTCACTGGTGAATTCTAACGAACATTTAAGAAAGAAATAGCAATCTTAAGTAGTTTCAGAAAGTAGAAAAGGAATATTTCCCAACTCATTTTATGAGGCCAGTATAACCCTTAACCAAAACCCTTACCAAAACCTGACAAAGTCATTACGAGAAAAGAAAATTATAGAACAATATTGCTCATGAATAAAGAAGCAATAATCCTCAACAAAATATGAGCAAATGAAGTAAGCATTATATAAAAAGGAAACTAAACTGTGGCCAAGTGTAGTTTATCCCAGGAACCCAACATTAGTTTAACATTTGAAAACCAATCAACATAATTTACTGTATTAACAGAATAAAGGAGAACAACCATATGATCATCTCAATAGGTGAAACACAACAACAAATTGTTTGACAAAATAAAAATTCTCAGCAAAGTGAGACTACAAGAGACTTCCTGAGTCCGATAAGAATATGAAAAATCTGTTCTACAGCTAATATCATACTTAATGATGAAATATTGAATACAATTTCCCTAAGATCAAGAATAATACAAGTAGGGAAAGAAAAGACTGGAAAGGAAGAAGTTAAACATTATGACAGGTGTCCATGATTGTCATAAGAAGTCTACCAAAAATAAATAAATAAAATTACCAGAACTAATAAGGAAATTAACCAGATCTCTCGATACAAATTCAGTATTTTAAAAAATCAATTCTATTTCTGCGATCTAGCAACTGACAATTGGGAAATGAAATTTTAAGAAATATTATATATAATAACATAAAAAGTCAAGTACCTGGAATAAATTTGACTAAATAATAAGACACTAAAAACTATAAAATGATGCTGAGATGAATTAAAGAAAGCCTAAGTAAGTGGCATGATGCATCATGTTCAAGGATCAAAAGATTCAGTATTGTTATGTTACTGGTTATCCCCAAATTGATTTATAGATTCAACACAAGTCCAGTCAATTCTCATCAAATTTTCTGTAAAAATAGAGAAACCAATTTTTAAATTTCTATTGAAATGCATAGGACCTAAGATAGCCAAAACAATCTTAAAAAAAGAAGAGCAAAGTTGAAGGACAAACATTACCTGATATTAGGACTCGTTACATAGTTACAGTAAGTGAGACAGTAGTGTGGGAGTAGTATGAGGACAGACAGCTAGATCAGTGGAAAAGAATAGAGTCCAGAAACAGAGTCAACTGATTTTTAGCAGAAGAGCCAGAACAATTCCATGGAGGAAAATGAACTCAGATTTATTATGTTATAGTCTTATATTAACTTTTTGCGTTTTACATACTAGTGTTAAGGCCATAGAGACTGTGTCTCATTTGTTTCCTATAAATAAGCCAGAGCTAGCACATTGTGTGTACTCCGTACATGTCTGTTGAGTCCAGTTGAATCAGAAACCAAAATAATACTCAGGAACTTATATATACCATCTATGTTGGATTTTGGTAAGTTTTTTTAATTAAGGGAAGGCCCAGGCAATAGTTAAATTCAAAAACACATATGCTTCTCAGAACCATTTTTTAGGTGCATGGACAAGGGTTTAAAAGTATATATATAATTTTTATTGAAATCTGGGCAGATTAGTGGTTCCAGAGATACTTTTTTTTTCTAAGATGTGGCTACTTTGGATCAAGTATTGATGAATATTAGATAAAAGTCACAGCCAGAGATTCGTATCAAACTAATCTCCCTACAATTGGAAGGCCCCTCGGCATGCAAAGTACTGAAATAATGCCAAGTAATTCATTCAGAATTTATTATGTACTTAGTAGGTACCAAGCATATAATGACGAACAAGACATACATCACTCTCACCACTTTTCTCATGTAGAAATTGCAGAAGGTATTTTAAAGCCTCACAATATTTAAATATTCTCTTATTCTAGAATATAAATTAGTAGTGATTGCACATTGTAGACCACCTATCTCATGTTTCTTATAGTTACATTAGTGCTATCCAGTAGAAATATAATGCAACTTGTGTATATGAGGGTACTTCAAAAAGTTCATGGATAGTTCATATTATGTTTTAATTCTATTTTTCCATGAACTTTTTGAAGTACTCTTGTATGATTTTATATTTTCTAATAGCCACATTAAAAATGTTAAAGAAACAAGTGAATTAAGTTGGATAATATATTTTATCTAACTTAATATATACAAAATATTATTTCAACGTGTGATCAGGTTTTTTTTAATTATTAAATAATTTTAATACTTTCTTTTGTACTAAGTCTTCAAGTTTCAATATATATTCTACAATTACAGCACATCTCAGTTTGGACAAGTCGTGTTTCTAGTGTTCGCATTCAATAGCTACAAGTAGCTAGTGGTTACCTTATTGGACAGTGCAGGCTTATGTGAATCAACTCCTACTGAGCTACAATCTATTGACATTTACAAGTGGATTCCAGCTAGATAAAGAACTGATGGAGACCCAACATGATAGAGAACTGGCCCGTAATGTTAGAGGAAAGTCACTGTATCCAGGAAAGAATTGGCATTATTCTGTTGCCAGAAATACCAGGATATGTAGTCAAGATGAACCTAATTCTGTTTTAGCTGTATAACTCTCCACCAATTTTCATCTGAAAGAGTCCCAGAATTTTACTAAGTCTAGAGACAGATCTATACAGCCAAGATACAGATATATCCAAGTTGTCTTTGAGAATTTTAAACCTTTGCAATGTTCAGTGATTCCACCAATAATAAGACAGCTTTTTCAAGATCTTAAAAAGTACTGCTACTCAAATACGTATAATAAATTATCAATTATGTTGCAATTCTGAAAAAAAATTCAACAATGTTGAAAAATGCTCCTAATATATTAGTAAATAAAAAGCATGTTTCAGAAAAAAAAATACTGCTACTCACATTTCTCAATAAAATATTTGTTGGACAAATGATGAAATGAATTCAGATCTTAGTTTATGAGCCCATTTTCATTTGCATGCTTGTATTCTGTTTAAAATTCTTTTGCATTTTAACAGAATAATTTTTTCCTCTATTCGAAGGTCATTACTTCCATTAGGCTATAATATAAATCCCCTTATTTTCAAGAATATGACTTAAGTTACTACACCGTGCACAAAGAGCTGTGTTTTAAATTGTCCATTTATAATATCTCATCAAGACCGAATCTCAACTGAGATTTAAAGAGAGAGTGAGTTGGAACCAGGTTGGACTTAGTTATTGTTTTAACACAAGCGTTTATAGACTCATCATAAAATTAGTATTACTGTACTTTCACAGTAGGGTTTCTCAGGGTAGGTAGTACCATCATCTCCACTCCAACAGAATCACCTGGGGAGCAGAATCCTGGGCCCATTGCTGAATTGGAATCTCTGGAGATGGTGTTTGGGGATTTTCATGTGTAATAAATATCAAGAAAAGTTTGGCAACCACTGCCCTACAGTGAAATTCCAATTTAGTATAACCAAAGATAAAACTGCATAGTACTATGTAAATCTGTTTCATTACTGGAGGAAATGTTGTTTTTAGTACTTACTTTATTACCACCCTTGCCAGACATTTATAGTGGACTATAAATAAATTTTAAAGGGTACTCATCATTCAGCCTATAAAAAGTATGTTGTGCTTTTTTGATATATAGGTTATGAATGATGGACTCAGCTAGAGTCGAATTATATTTATAATAAATGGGCTAATGTCTAAAATCAAGTTGACTAGGACCCAGATCCTATTCTTGTGCAGTTTTCTTGAGTGTAGTCTCTGTAGTGTGTGTGACAATGTCAGGAAAGCTGTTCTTTAATTATTACTTTTTTCTATGAAATAATTTTAAGTGTACTTTAATTCAATCATAATTCTACAGAAAGCTGTTGTGCCAAACACAAGTACTGGGGCGTGGGTAAGGGAGGAATTGGTAAAGCACCGTGAAAAACAATTACATTGTATAATGTTGAATATACTAATTATCCTGATTTGAGCATCACATATTGCACACAGGTATTGACATTCAACACTGTACCTTGCAGATATGTACAATCAACTATGTTTTAATTTAAGTAAATAAATAAATAAATTTTAATTGATAATAAATAAAAGATAAAAATGAATTGGACTCAGTGTCTGCCCTGGAGATCAGTCTCCACAAGGCAGGGGTGAAGAGGCAGACATGGAAGCCTTGTGTTAAAATGTAATGTGTTAAGTTTTTACAAGGCACCATGGGAGGAGAGAGAAGCCAGGCAGAGTGACTATCTGAAAAGTAGACTGCGCTTTACAGAGATTACTGTTCTGTGTTTGTGTTCAAGCCACAGTCAACCAGAGCAGTGAAGACATTCCCACAAGGTAATCCAGGCCATAGGGAAGATCAGAACTTGGGTCTCCCTGATGTAAACTGTACTCTTTCCACTAAACCCAGCCTTCTTCATGAACTTGGCCTTCAAAAGCACACTGGCCTCCCTTTTTTTCACATCCAAAGGTGTCTCTGATAACAAGTAAGAGTTTTGTAAAGGGCGATACATTTCCTTTTCAGGCCACTAAGGTGACATGTAATTCACTCCAGCAATAACTGAATAGGAACCTACCTGTAAAAGATGCTGAAAGCAACATGCTCCTAATTTATTACCACATCTCTTAAAGTCTAGAGAGAATCTGACTCCCTGGATTTTAAATATAGTTGAGATATGATGATGATGTTTTCTGGTTTAAGGCCTGCATAAATTAAATGCAATGATTATAGTACCTGTTGTCACTTCATTCTTGCCCTATTTGCAATAACTCTTCTGCCCTCATTAATTCGGAATAAAATACCACAAGGCATTAATGTAGCACATGGAGGTAGAAGGGCTACATTTTTATAGCCTCAATATGAAGTCGTTCTTAAAGATGCCTAAGTCTTTCCTGGAATAGGGGAAAAAATGCTGCTCATCTCCTGTAAACCTCTTAATAACCTTCCTGGATAGTTACAGGTGAGGAAACTAAAGCTCAGAGCTGTTAAGTGGCTTGGGCAGGGTCACTGGGCAAGTAATTACAGAGCCAACATACACCCAGATCTTCTGACTCTAAATACAAGGCTCTTTATAGTACATCCTAATCTTTTGGGGATTCTATATTAAAACAGTTTGTTGACTGTTTGTAATGAAAGGCATTATTGCCATCATGTAAACAAGAACAAAAATCTTGGCATCCCCCATCTCTTTATCATCAGTGTTTTTAGTTTATCACTTCACAGTCGTTATTTGGTGTTTTCTTACAGAAGGCAACAGACTACTGCAACAGAAAATATCCTTAGATGGGAACCCCAAACCTATACATGGAACAGCAGAGAGGTCAGATGGCCTACAGTGGTCAGCTGAGCAGCCTTGTAACCCAAGCAAGCCTAAGGCAAAAACATCTCCTGTTAAGTCCAATGCCCCTGCAGCTCATCTTGAAATAAAGCCAGATGAGTTGGCAAAGAAAAGAGGTAAAGTGATTTCTTTTGCACAAATGATTCAACATATTTTGCACACACAGAAAAGTGCTGGGATGACAGAACTTTTCAAAAAATGCTGCTTAGTGAAGAGGGATGCGCATGAAATTGCATTTCTTTCTGTGACCCACATTGACTGAAAAGCAGATGTGATTTCTCCCATGTTAATCAAAGGTTTTGGATATTTAAGTGGAATTACATCACCTGTCTCTACCCCTCTGTGGCCATTTTTCTCTTTGTAGGCATGGATAAACTTGTACCACAAGTACATTCTACCCTAATTGATATAAAGCCAGTGTTATGCAGGAGTTCTTTTAGAAATGTGAATGCTGAAAGAGACTAATGTTTCCCTGATATGAGTTCTTGACTTGCATTGAATGAAGATGAGTTTAGAGGCTGGTGTGTCTTCTTCCGATAGTATCTTCCCCATGTAAATTCAGTTCTGTGTTACAACTTTCAGACAGTGTAATGCTGAAAGAGGGTGTTATATTTGACACACTGGATTTTTATGATATTTTGAGCTTTGATATACTTGATACATAACTGGTATTAAAAACGAAAGGGGCTAAATCACTTCCTTTCTGATTGCCAGATCAAATAATATTCTTCTCATTCAGCCTCAGTCGTATCTGATTTCCTTGGCTTTGGTTTGAGATAGTACTTTTTTACTTTTCTTGAGGAGGATTTCTTTCTTCTAAGAAACATGCCCTTGTTGGGATAAGTACAGTCAGCCTATTTGCTATGCACTATCTGTAGACCCTGGTGACAGTTTCAGGAAATCAGGCAAGATGGGCACCCGTGGAGCTGCGTTAAGTGCTGCTGCTGTAATTACAGGCCTGGCTCAGGACTGATGGGACCAGAGCCAGTGTACCTGGCACTGATGCTCCAGCCTCTCTCCAGCTCATTTGTCCCTCTCCCACCTCTGTGTCGTTTTTCTCTTCCAAAAGCCCTGCTGGCTTTTAACCGTGCAGAGTGGTGTGTATAGAGAGAGCCAGCAACACAAATGGTCTTTATACATATCACACTCTGAGACACTGCAGTTTGTGATAGAACATAATGATCAGAGCCTATTTCCAAAAAGCAGAGGAGATAAGCGTGCCCCAAATGGCCCAGCCAGACACCTCCCTATGAAATCACAGAGGTCTCAGGAGCCATACAAACTACCCACTCTGGGTTACAAACATTTTCTTGACAGAACTTTTTGTGTTTTTCCATTAAAAAACAAAGATGAATCTCTCTTTTTTGGTGAGTTAGTTGCTTTGTTTTGTTGTTTAGCTCACAAATAAAGGATAAAGCACTCAAGTTAACAATGTTTTTTCTTGACATCAATTTTAGGCCCAAATATTGAGAAATCAGTGAAGGACTTGCAACGCTGCACTGTTTCTCTGACTAGATACCGCGTCATGATCAAGGAAGAAGTGGATAGTTCTGTGAAGAAAATCAAAGCTGCCTTTGCTGAATTACACAACTGGTGAGTAATTCAACTTAAGAACTATAAATTTATGGTGCTTAAGCTGTTCCTGTAGGTAAAAGCGCCAGATGGAAAGCATTGTTTATTTAATACATAAACATCACAGAACAACTCTCCAGTAGATTTTTTTAAAGCCCTACAGGCAGAAGCATATATCTTGGGAGTAAAAAAGAAGAGAAAGTATTTGAATAAAAAGAAACTTTGATAGAATTCATTGGCATTTGAAGTTGGCCTAAAAGAGTATGATATAGAACAAAACCTCAGCAAAGAACAGAACCTCAAAAAAATGATATTGACAAATCCCTGGAAGGCTAATATGAGTACTACTGAGAAAGCAAAATGTTTTTCAGCATTATCATTATAAAGTAAGAAAAACTAATTAACAAAACTCAGAAACAGCTTACGTTAGGTCAGTGATAGAATCCCATACTTGGATATCTTTAAGACTAGAATTAAGAAATGGTGCACTGATGTGGTTTTGGTCCTGCCCTGCCCTGCCCTGCAACTGGTTTTGATGGAAGACATTTCTTTGAGTCCTGTACATTTGCTCATGTCCACAATTGGAATTAAATATCTGTTAATAAAGGTTACGTTATTATCAGTAGAAAAATGTCTTCAGTTTATCAGTTAGGGCTCTTTCAGTTTCAAATCACAGAAACCAAGTCACACTAGTTAAAGACAAAAGAGAATTGATTGGCTGATATACATGAAAATTCCAGAAGATTCCTTCCTTCAAATTTGGTTCTAAACCCAAATTATATTATTTGGACTCAGTTTTTCCCTCTCTCTCTCCTTCCTTCCTTCCCCCCTTTTATCTCTCAACGTCTCCCACAATCTCCTAGTTCTGCTCATTCTTGGCTTCATTCTTAGGCAGCATCTCTCCATGTGACAGCAAATATGAAACACCCCACCACCCCCACTCTCTAGGCTTACATAATCTTCAGCACCTGTGGTCTGAGAGAGAGGGCTTTGTTTGCAACAGTTTCAGCAAAAGTTGAAGAGCTAATTCCTGTTGGCTGGGTTGGGTCACATATCTGTCTCTAAACCAATCACTGTGGCAACAGGGTCAGAGTCTTCTCACTACCCAGGCCAGAGGCATGTGCTTACCACACAGGTCAGTAAGGTGAGTCCCACCTCAATCCCGTGGACTGGGAGTTGAAGAGCCATGGTTCTCCAGAGGAAAATCAAGATGCCAGCACCAAAAGAAAGAGGAAAACTGTAAGAGAAAGAAAACACGTATCCACAATGTCCAGACTCACGTAATATGTCCCCTGTATCTCATTGGCCTCTCTTGATTCTAGAATTTGATTGCATCTTGTGCTTACTTTTTTCTATTCTAAGCCCTTGCTTTGATACTGATATGCCTTTTTAACAGAAATTCTAGAGTTGTGTAAAACTAAGGATTAAGCTTTACACTAAGCTAGTCTAAAATTCATGAATTTTAAACCATTTGCTACATATAATATCAGTTTCTAAGGGTGCAGAAGACACCAGGGTCTTGAAAGAAAACCATCTCCTTCAGTTATCTTTCAGCCTCTCAGGGCCCTCTGAGGTGAGGAATCATTTCTCCCACCCACACGTGGCATCTGGACTTCACTGCAGCTCTTCTCTGTTTGATCAGACTATAACCAGATCGTTCAGAGCAACTCCAAAAATAGGTTTGCATACTTAGATAAGGTACAGATGCTATACAAATGAAAGGTGCTATTGTTATTATTTTATAGTTATATGACTTTTCCAATATATCCTTAAATAAGTTACTTATAAGTGTACCCAACTTCCAGGCCCATTCTCGAGAGCCAGGATTAACAGACTTTATCTCCGAAGGGCCAGCTAGTGGATATCTCAAGCATTATGGGTGTAATGTCCCTGCAACTACTTAGCTCTGCTCTTGTGGCGCCAGAGCAGCCATAGATAATACAGAAAGAAAACATGCCAGATTTGGCTCATGGGGGTCATAGTTTACCAGCCTGTCTGGAGGCTTTAGTTAGCTGCTCATAGAAGACCACTCTGTCTTATCCTTTTGTGTGGCATTTTAGAATAAACTCTTCCTCTGAGGCCTCTGTATGATACCTTCCATCTGAGTGACTCACACACTAATTGACGAAGTGTAGCAATGACCTCAAATTACCTCTCTCTCCTCCAGCTGCTCTGAGTACTTTTTATATTTTATTTTATTTCTTAGTAAAATGAACATCATATGGGTCATGAGACATCTTGAGATTTACAACAGATTCTTTGAGTGTTTTTCACTCCTCAAGAGCTGAAAGCACCAGGCCAGGAAAGTCAGCACCCAAGGAAGTTGCGTATCTTTTCCCTGCTTGTAATTCACATTGTGTTTTAAACTAATTGGAAGGATCACTTCTGAATGAGCTCTGCCAAACAGTACTGCTGTTTAAAAGCCACCTACTTAACAAAGTGGCACTTTTACTCCAAAATGAAGAAGAAAAAATTTAGATCAACCATTTTTGGTATGCTGTTGCTTTAAAATGAATCCCACAATAATTGCATAAATGTTAACTTAAAAATACAAGCAAAGTACTTTTTTTTAACCAAGCATTTACACGCATTTCTGCTAAATGGAGAAATTTTGGCTGTGTTCCAAGTAAGCCTGGGGCCCAGCAAACATGGTGATGTACTTAAATAAAGCCTCCCATTTATTTTCTAAGGAGAAAATAATGAATTTTAGGGATTGTGGTGGTCTTGAAAAATATCAGGTCACAGAATTGAAGGCAGCTTAGAAGTTTAGAAAAAAGGAAGCTTTCCTATTGATGGTGAAATCATGCACTCTAAGCATTAGAGAGAACTTTGCATCTACCACCATTCACTTTAGTACAATTGTAGCCTCAAGATTACATTATAAGGCATATTTAGATTTGGAGGACATGAGACAAGTCCTCTGGAGAAATCCAAAAAGAGGTAACATCTGTTCTTGGACAGATGTTAACTCGCAGAGTACACAAGCAACATGGATGACGTGGTCATGTACATCCACTCTAGTTCCCTTTCTCCTCTTTTACTTTGGGCCACCCTGTCCTCTTAACCTCAAAGTACTCAACAGGCATTGTGTGTAGTTTAGAACGTCCCACATAAGAAATTCTAAACTCACTTTGCTACCAAGATGCCAGCTTGAGGATCAGAGTCCTGCTTGACTAAATTCCACAAAGAATACTGCTGGAATTCATGGGAATGATGATTTAAAGAGGCTGAGAGAAAGCAGTTGTTTGCCCATCCTCAATACCAAGTGAGCCCACATTAGGTAAAATGAACTAAATTCTTATCCTTCCCAATCAGGCTGTGAAGGCTTCTTTGTTCAGTACAGTTATTAAAGAAAACCATTTAGTATCTAAGATCTAACATCAAAATTGGCATTTAACCAGGACACAGTTACAGAAGGCTGAATGACTATAGAATAGAGGAGTCTCATTTTTCCAGAATGAATTGGGGATTCGAGAGGGGATCAAACACGACACAGTGCTCTCACAATATGTCTTAACAGAAAAGAAATTTTGCAATCCGAGCGTCTGTGTGAAAAGTCACATCAGGAACTAATATGAAACAGCTGGTTTGTTTTCTATATGGTTGGCCTCCTACCACAACTGGAAAATATTCATCCTTTGGAATCATAGCTGCCAGATTTAATTGCTTTTGTGTGCAAACTAGTCTAGCTTCTCATCACAAATTGTGTGTGTGTGTGTCCAAGTTGATCGTGAAGGCTTAAAATGAATAGTAAAACATTAAGTTCAAAAAACATCGAGGAAGACGAATAATACTTGATAGTTTTGCCATATGCTGGGAGAAAGAGTATTCGAAAATGTAGCTGTAAAAATTCTGTTAGGTGCTATTGTCAATTTAACATCTAATTGAAAGCACTCGTAAGGAAAATGGAAGAGGGTAATGAGCCCATGGAGTAGAGTGTGTGCTTGGGCTGGAGGTGGAGAAAAGGGATTGCAGAGCAGGGGGGTGGGTGGGGACAATCTTTATAGGCTGCTTAGCTTTCAAATAGGAATGGGCAATTAGTCAAAGCGCACATTCTGTATAAAGGGGCCAGAAATGTTTCTATACCTCCTGTTTATTTTTTCCTGAAGCAGTGCCAGGTCTGGCCCAAGCAGAACTTGGAAGTAGCTCAGGAGTTTCAGCTCTCCAACCGTATCCTCGCCCACTTCCCCTTTCTCTGCCTGCCTTCCCTTCATCTAGGAGAAGGGAAAAACAGACAACAAAGACAGAGGAACCTCCTGCTGCTCCCTACAGATCAGGCCTCCTCACTGTGACACCTCAGTCAAGATAGGAACTTGGAATGCTGTCTCCATGCGCCTTTTCTTTTCTTCGTTTTTAACCTTTGAAACTCATTTGTCTTGTGTAACAACTAACTTCATCCTTTTGATGACTATGTGTCTTCCCTCCCCAAGTGACATATTTGCATGTTAACAAATGCTCTGTTGAGAATCTCTCCCCCAGCCAAAAGAAGAACTCTAAAAGTGAGAATATCAGGCTGAAGAAAAGCTATTTTGAGATAAGTTTATCTTCTTCCAGTATCCCTCAAATCCCTTTCATCTGCTACTGAAGCCCTGTTGTAGCCAAGCAAAACAACTCATAGATTATCAAGGTGGTCAACAGGGTGGCCCTACACACAGACCAGATGTCATCACTGTGACATTTTAAATATTGTGTCCTTTTTCCAGGATGTGAATTTAAGAAGGCCTCCCAGATAGTAAATTGCTGGTGGGGCTGTTGCGCTTCAGAACAACGCCTGTGACACTCTGTCCCATGTTCCCAGTTGCCTTTTCCTTGGACTCCCAAATAATATGAAACTATTGAAGCATATGTCCTTGGAGACACTTTAAGAGTCCAGATAATACCATTTTTCTTCACTTTTGCAGGTTTGTCACACAGCAGGATTTTTGCTTTGCTAGTCGGTTTCCCCCCATATTCTTCAAACTTTTCATTGCTTTTGTGTGATACCTGGCTTGCCATACATGCTAAAAGCCTGTGGGGTTTTTATTTGTTCCCTTTGTGAATAGCTTAACACTAAAAGATGATACCTGTAAATTAATATTTACTTCTCTTTATACCAAAATAGATGTATGTACACTATAATTAAAAACATTTAGAGCTTTGTGTCATCCCTTGCCTAGGTGGCACCCACAGAGGTATTGATTTCACTGGTCTGGAGTGGTCCCAGGAAACGGTAT
Source organism: Cynocephalus volans (assembly GCF_027409185.1). Classification (NCBI taxonomy): domain Eukaryota; kingdom Metazoa; phylum Chordata; class Mammalia; order Dermoptera; family Cynocephalidae; genus Cynocephalus; species Cynocephalus volans. The sequence goes on from NC_084460.1 coordinate 265,713,552, forward strand.
TAAAAAAAAAACCAAAAAAACTCCACAAAAAACAGGTGATTCTCTTGGCATCTGTGGTTGAAACCACTGCTTGAGAATCCCCCAAAGGGAGTAATATGTCTGGCGCCAAAGCAGTGGTTCTCAATGGGATGAATTTGCCCCCCAGGAGACAGTTGGTCTGGAGATACTTTTGACTGTCACAGCTCCAGGGAGGGAGTGCTTCCGGCATCTAGTAGGTAGGCCAGGGGTGCTGCTGACCGTCCTAGAACGTACAGGGCAGCTCCTCTCACCTCTCCCATAATCAAGAATTATCTGGCCCAAGATGTCAATAGTGCTTGTAAAGCCTGGGCAAGAGGAAAGTGAGAGGCAGAGTGCATCCATCTGTCCTGCCGCGTGTTCTGCTGTCGCTCCCTGAGGGAAGGATGGAGGCTTCTCCCTCTGCAACACCCCTGAGCTTCTGTCTGCTCCCCCAGTCGCCTTCCTAACCCACCACTGGAAATATGAGTATGAGAGAGGGAATTTCCTTTCCAATTACTTAAATACCCAAAAAACAAACCCCATAGTGTCTTCTCTTTTCATATCAATGTAGTAGGAAATTTTTTTCCATACTGCCTGAAACATAAACCTCCTAGCTACACATTTTAAAAAGTTACATTTTTTGCCTCCTTGAGACCAGAAAAACAATTATGTTGAAGTGTAGAAAATTGGGGGCTTTGCTCTTTTGTCTGTTTTTCATTACAGAATTCAACTCAGTCCTTAGAAGAAAATGGAAAAATTAAGAACTGAAGGTTGTAGCTAATGATAGACAGTCCCTTTCATTAGCCATTATGTTCCTACCTAAGGCTTTTTCTCATTTTGCAATAAAACCAAATATCACAGTGGGAACCAGAATTAGGATGAAAATCTGAGGCTTGTAAAGATAAATACAGTAGGGAATTATTCTATTAGGCATCTTTCGGAGGTTATTCTTCTTTGGCTTCAGCCAGGCAGCAATATTAGTTGGTCTTTCTGGGCATACACAGCATATATTCAACTACTCTAATACCAGTGACATATTCAGGTGTGCCAGCTCTTGTGCCATTTAGACTGAATGAAACAGAAGGTCTCTTCGCATATCTTATGGTGCAGTAATGGTTGAACAAACACTTGTTGGCCATGTAATTACTCTCTCTTAATTAGGAGAATCATTAGAATTGTGGAGCTATATATTCTTTAATAGGTAGGTATCAGAAAAATGCATATTATGTGAAACAGTTTCTAGAATCAGATCTGTGTCACAGAATAGGTGATCTGACAAGTAAATCTGGCTTTTGAGTTCAGTCTCATCGAGGGTGTTGATATGAGTTTGGGTAACAAGTAGAGATTGCATTGTAAAACCAGTGTGGCCGAAGAAGTAAGCACTCCTGATGTATATATGAGAATCTAGCATATCTGCAGTGGTGTAGTTGTACAGTGATAAAATGATGCTTTTTCTCTGTGTCATTCAATAGCGCATGTTTTTTGGTTGTTTTTTTTTTTTTTTTTTTTTTTTTGAGGGTTTCGTTGACACAGCCCAAGCACCTGTGTGACATCAGACTTAGGACTTGTGACTACTTATATTAATAGAAATTAACTAAAATTTAAAATTTAGCTCCTTAGTTACACTAGCCATATTTTCTTTTTTTTTTTTCTTTTTTATTTTTTTAATTTTATTTTGTCGATATACAATGTGGTTGATTATTGTGGCCCATTACCGAAACCTCCCTCCCTCCTCCCTCTCCTCCCTCCCACCCAACAATGTCCTTTCTGTTTGCTTGTCGTATCAACTTCAAGGAATTGTAGTTGTTATGTCTTCTTCCCCCCTCCCGGTTTTGTGTGTGTGTGTGTGTGTGTGTGTGTGTGTGTGTGTGTGTGTGTGTGTGTGTGTGTGTGTGTGAATTTATTTATTTATTTTTAGCTCCCACCAATAAGTGAGAACATGTGGTATTTCTCTTTCTGTGCCTGACTTGTTTCACTTAATATAATTCTCTCAAGGTCCATCCATGTTGTTGCAAATGGCAGTATTTCATTCGTTTTTAATAGCTGAGTAGTATTCCATTGTGTAGATATACCACATTTTCCGTATCCACTCATCCGATGATGGACATTTGGGCTGGTTCCAACTCTTGGCTATTGTAAAGAGTGCTGCGATGAACATTGGGGAACAGGTATACCTTCGACTTGATGATTTCCATTCCTCTGGGTATATTCCCAGCAGTGGGATAGCTGGGTCATATGGTAGATCTATCTGCAATTGTTTGAGGAACCTCCATACCATTTTCCATAGAGGCTGCACCATTTTGCAGTCCCACCAACAATGTATGAGAGTTCCTTTTTCTCCGCAACTTTGCCAGCATTTATCATTCAGAGTCTTTTGGATTTTAGCCATCCTAACTAACTGGGGTGAGATGGTATCTCAGTGTAGTTTTGATTTGCATTTCCCGGATGCTGAGTGATGTTGAGCATTTTTTCATATGTCTGTTGGCCATTTGTATATCTTCCTTAGAGAAATGCCTGCTTAGCTCTTTTGCCCATTTTTTAATTGGGTTGCTTGTTTTTTTCTTGTAAAGTTGTTTGACTTCCTTGTATATTCTAGATATTAATCGTTTGTCAGATGTATATTTTGCAATATTTTCTCCTACTCTGTTGGTTGTCTTTTAACTCTGTTGATTGTTTCTTTTGCTGTGCAGAAGCTCTTTAGTTTGATATAAACCCATTTGTTTATTTTTCCTTTGGTTGCCCGTGCTTTTGGGGTCGTATTCATGAAGTCTGTGTCCAGTCCTATTTCCTGAAGTGTTTCTCCTATGTTTTCTTTAAGAAGTTTTAATGTTTCAGGGTGTATATTTAAATCCTTAATCCATTTTGAGTTGATTTTAGTATATGGTGAGAGGTATGGGTCTAGTTTCATTCTCCTGCATATGGATATCCAGTTATCCCAGCACCATTTGCTGAAGAGGCAGTCTCTTCCCCAGTGTATACGCTTGGTGCCGTTGTCAAAGATCAGATGGCAGTAAGTGTGTGGGTTGATTTCTGGATTCTCTATTCTATTCCATTGATCAGTGTGTCTGTTTTTATGCCAGTACCATACTGTTTTGGTTATTATAGCTTTGTAGTATAGTTAAAGTCAGGTAGTGTTATGCCTCCAGCTTTATTTTTTTTGCTCAGCATTGCATTGGCTATGCGTGGTCTATTCTTATTCCATATAAATGTCTGGATAGTTCTTTCCATTTCTGAGAAAAATGTCATTGGAATTTTGATGGGGATTGCATTGAATTTGTATATCACTTTGGGTAGTAGGGACATTTTCACTATGTTGATTCTTCCAATCCAAGAGCATGGAATATCTTTCCATCTTCTTGTATCCTCTCTAATTTCTCTCAGCAGTGGTTTGTAGTTCTCATTATAGAGATTTTTCACATCCTTGGTTAACTCAATTCCTAAGTATTTTATTTTTTGGTGACTATTGTAAATGGGCAAGCTTTCTTGATTTCTCTTTCTGCATGTTCACTATTGGAGAAAAGAAATGCTACTGATTTTTGTGTGTTAATTTTGTATCCTGCTACTGTGCTGAAATCATTTATCACCTCCGAGAGTTTTTTTGTAGAGGCTTTAGGCTCTTCTATATATAGGATCATGTCATCTGCAAACAGGGACAGTTTGACTTCATCTTTTCCAATCTGGATGCCCTTTATTTCCTTCTCTTCTCTGATTGCTCTGGCTAGTACTTCCAACACTATGTTGAATAGGAGTGGTGAGAGTGGGCATCCTTGTCTAGTTCCTGTTCTTAAAGGAAAAGCTTTCAGCTTTTCCCCATTCAGGATGATATTGGCAGTGGGTTTATCATATATGGCTTTAATTATGTTGAGATACTTTCCATCTATACCTAACTTATAGAGGGTCTTTCTCATGAATGAGTGCTGAATTTTATCAAATGCTTTTTCAGCATCTATAGAGATGATCATTTGGTCCTTGTGTTTGACTTTATTAATATGGTGTATCACATTTATTGATTTGCATATGTTGAACCAACCTTACATCCCTGGGATGAATCCCACTTGATTGAGGTGAATAATTTTACACATGTGTTGCTGTATTCTGTTTGCTAGTATTTTAGTGAGGATTTTTGCATCTATATTCATCAAGGATATCAGCCTGTAGTTTTCTTTTTTGGTTATATCTTTACCTGGTTTTGGTATCAGGATGATGTTTGCTTCATAGAATGAGTTTGGGAGATTTGCGTCCGTTTCAATCTTTTAGAATAGTTTGTAAAGAATCGGTGTCAATTCCTCTTTGAATGTTTGGTAAAAATCTGCTGTGAATCCATCTGGTCCTGGGCTTTTCTTTGTTGGGAGCCTTCTGATAACAGCTTCAATCTCCTTTATTGTTATTGGTCTGTTCAGATCTTCTACATCTTCATGGTTCAGTTTTGGGAGCTTGTGTGTGTCCAGAAATTTATCCATTTCCTCCAGATTTTCAAATTTGTTGGCGTATAGTTGTTTATAGTAGTCTCGAATGATTCCTTGTATTTCATATGAATCAGTTGTGATATTGCCTTTTTCATTTCTAATTTTTGTTATTTGAGTCTTCTCTCTTCTTTTTTTTGTTAGCCATGCTAATGGTTTGTCAATTTTATTTATCTTTTCAAAGAACCAACTTTTTGATTCATTGATCTTTTGAATTGTTTTTTGGGTTTCAATTTCATTCAGTTCTGCTCTGATCTTAATGATTTCTTTCCGTCTGCTAACTTTAGGTTTGGATTGTTCTTGTTTTTCTAGTTCTTTAAGGTGAAGTGTTAGGTTGTTCACTTGCCATCTTTCCATTCTTCTGAGGTGAGCATTTAATGCAATAAATTTCCCCCTTAATACTGCTTTTGCAGTATCCCACAGGTTTTGGTATGATGTATCATTATTTTCATTAGTTTCAATAAATTTTTTGATTTCCTGCTTGATTTCTTCTTGGACCTATATGTCATTAAGTAGAAAGCTGTTTAATTTCCATGTGTTTGTATAGTTTCCAGAGTTTCGTTTGTTATTGATTTCTAGTTTTAATCCATTGTGGTCTGAGAAAATACATGGGATAATTCCAATTTTTTTGAATTTGTTGAGACTTGATTTGTGACCTAATATGTGATCTATCCTGGAGAATGATCCATGTGCTGATGAGAAGAATGAATATTCTGAGGTTGTTGGATGGAATGTTCTATAGATATCTGCCAAGTCCAATTGGTCTAGAGTATTGTTTAGATCTTGTGTTTCTCTGCTGATTCTTTGCCTAGATGATCTGTCCAGTATTGACAATGAGGTGTTCAGGTCCCCTGCTATTATGGTATTAGTGTCTGTTTCCTTCTTTAGGTCTAATAGAGTTTGTTTTATAAATCTGGCTGCTCCAACATTGGGTGCGTACATATTTATGATTGTTATGTCTTCTTGATGCATCAGTCCTTTTATCATTACATAGTGTCCCTCATTGTCTCTTTTTATGGTTTTTAGTTTAAAGTCTACTTTGTCAGATATAAGAATAGCTACTCCAGGTCGTTTTTCTGTTTCCATGGTAAATCTTTTTCCATCCTTTCACTCTTAGTCTATGTGAGTCTTTACGGGTGAGGTGGGTCTCTTGTAGGCAGCATATTGTTGGGTCCTCCTTTTTAATCCAGTCAGCCAGCCTGTGTCTTTTGATTGGGGAAGTTAAGCCTTTTACATTAAGAGTTGTTATTTAAAAGTGTTGATTTATTTCTAGCATTTTATTGATTGTTTGTTTGTCTTAGGTGTCTTTTGTTCCTTGCTTTCTGATTTACTGTTTGGTTTCTGTGTTTGTTGGTTCCTTAGGTTGTAGATACTGTTTTTGTTTGTTTGTTTTCTCTTCATGAATGCCATTTTTATTATACTAGTGGGTATTGATTTTTCTTGGGTTTTTATGGCAGTGGTAGTTATTTTTCAGGAACCAAACCCAGTACTCCCTTGAGAATTTCTTGTAAGGGTGGTCGTGTTGTAGTGAACTCCCACAGTTTTTGTTTGTCTGAGAAATATACTATTTTCCCTTCATTTCAGAAGCATAGCCTTGCAGGGTAGAGTATTCTTGGCTGGCAATCGCAGTCTTTTAGTATTTTGAATATATCATCCCATTCCTTTCTAGCTTTTAGGGTTTGTGATGAAAAGTCTGATGTTAGCCTGATTCGGGCTCCCTTATAGGTGATTTGATGCTTCTCTCTTGCAGCTTTTAATATTCTCTCTTTGTCTTTGAGTTTTGCCAATTTGACTATAACATGTCTTGGAGAAGACCTTTTTGGGTTGAATACGTTTGGTGATCGTTGAGCTTCCTGGATCTGAAGATCTCTGATTTTTCCTATACCTGGGAAGTTTTCTGCCACTATTTTGTTGAATATGTTTTCAATGCAATCTCCTTTTTCCTCCCTTTCTGGAATAGCCATGACTCGGATATTTGAGCACTTAAGGTTGTCTGATAATCTCTCTCAGATTTTCTTCAATGTTTTTGATTCTTTTTTCTTTTCTTTTTCTTTTTTTTTTTTTTTTTCTGCTTGTGTTATTTCAAACAGCCCATCTTCAAGTTCAGAGGTTCTCTCTTCAACTTCCGCAGGCCTGCTGGTTAAACTCTCCATTGTGTTTTTTATTTCGCTGAATAACTTCTTCAGTTTGGCAAGTTCTACTACATTTTTTTTCAGGACATTGATTTCCTTGTACATTTCCTCTTTCAGGTCCTGTATACTTTTCCTTGTTTCATCATGATGTCTAGCTGAGTTTTCTTGTATCTCATTCAGTTTCCTTAGAATTATCACTCGAAATTCCTTGTCAGTCATTTCAAGGGCTTCTTGTTCTATAGGATCTAGAGTATGAGATTTATTAACTTTTGGTGGTGTACTTTCTTGATTTTTTGTATTTCTGGTATCTTTTTTTTTATGTTTATTCATTGTGGCAGGGGGTTTCACAGTCCACAGGTTTGACAGTATTGACTAACTAAGATGTTGCTGTGGTTGCCAATTTGGTATGGCTACCTCCATGACTGCTCATTTGGCCTCTAGTGCCTTGTGTGTATGGTTGCCTTGGGTCTTGGGCCTCTCCAGGGAGCCACCTCCCTGGTCAGCTTGGACTCTGCCAGGCTGCTGGATCACGGGGTGGTACTGCAGGGTGTGTGGTCTCTGCTGAGCTTCCACCTCCCGTGCAGGACTTCTCCCTGTTCCATGCGCTCTGGCTTGGGCTGCTGCTGGATCACACAGTGGCGGCCCCACAGGGTGTATGGTTTCTGCAGAGTCTCTGCCTCCCTTCAACAGCGCATGTTTATAATGGGATTACCAATAGGAGAGCCAACTTCAGGAGCCCTTTGAGCCACTTAGCACCACTTAGTATTGTTAGATAAAGCTTTCAGTTCCCTATGTAATTACCAAGAATGTATTAAATGATTATTAAATTTTTCCAGCTCCTTAGACCAAATGTATTAAAGACAAAATCAAGAGTTTCGGTTGTGTGCGTTGTTATGGCTTTTTTTTTTTTTAAATCAAGAGTTTGGATTGTGTTTTTATAAATTTTTTAAAAAGGAATTTAATAAAAGCTCTGTATATCCTTCTGCTCTGGGAATGAATACAATCTTCCTATTGATCAAAACCTGTACAAACAAGACTTTCTAACTAATCTCTTTCCTCTTTATCAAATGGTTTTTCTAAGTGTCCACCTGCTTGTGACTTGTACAAAGCACTATACAAACAAATTTGTTTCTTTGCCTCACACCCAATATTTGATATTATGCCAGAATGTTCAAAAGAACTCACAGTATGGGGATGAACATACACTTGCAAAGGATACCAAGAGACAGTAATGGCAGGGGCTAATAATATATTTATGCCTCATGAGAGCCATATGTATGGTTTTTTTTGCTGTCTAGCTGACAAATTGCCCAAAATGACTCCTTTTCCTCACTACGCACCAGTCCAATAAACAGAAATAAGCTCCAGGATCTGTTCTGAAATTGTGAAAAGGGCAAATACTGTATAATATGGAGAAACTCAAGGTTCCTGTGACTTTGTGACTAAGGCAAGTCCTTTGGGTACAGTGTATTTCAAATCTTACCTCATTTGTGAATATGTGTCATTCCAAATAGGTATAGCTCACTCTTTTGGAGGTGAAAGCTTTTCTTTTCCTATTTTCTTTCCTCCCTGAGGTTTTTCTCTGCAATAGATGTTTCCCCAGGGCCATTGCAAGGACTGAATGAATCAGTTGACTGAAGGAAGAACAGGTTGATAAATACAAAAAGTACCGAACTGGCCTTTTTCAGTTTAGGCACAGTCCCCAGGAAACCAGCATGAATAGCAGCTCATATTAATAGCCTTCCTGAGCTACATGTGTGGATTACCTCCATGGGTTATGTCAGCTGCAAACTTGGCATTGGAAGTCAGCTTTGCCTTCACTGTAGCCTTCTTTGCGGAATAATAGACCCACAACAAGAGCTGGAGGACAAGTTGATTCTGATTTCAGCTTAAAATCTGAATCTTTCCAGCAAATGAAGGCTACCAATCTACCAGCCTGGTAACATCCTTCTGAAAAGGAATTGTTAATTTTCATCATAAGATAGAAACATAAAAAGGAATTAAGTAAATTGTTTATCTGCACATTCCTATTGGGTAATAGAGTATGATCTTTTTTATTAAAAATTTATAATATAATCCGTTTTCACTGGGAATAATAAGTTAAACTTATTCTTCTTTATTAGTATAAGTATATAATACATTGTATAAGTTGAACTTAAAAGGAGAGAGAAGGACTGTGGCTACTAGAGTTAGGAAAGAAAGGGGAAGGGGGGGATAGGGAGAGCTGGTTATTGGACACAAAATTACAGCTGGACAGAAAAAATAAGTTCTCTTAATATTCAGTAAACCCAGGAATCTATAATTAACAATGACTTACTGCATGTTATCAAATGACTAGAAGAGAGGAGAGCAAACGTTCACATCACAAAGAAATGATTGTTTTGCAATGATAAATATGCTAATTATCCTGATTAGATCATCACACACTGTATACATGTATTGAAATATAACTCTTGCCCCATAAATATGCACAAGCAATATGTTTCAATAAAAAAATTAAAATTAAAACATGAAATAAAATACATTATAAGATTAAAAAGTGAGATAACTCAGGTCACAATTTCAAAATGGATTTTGGAGCTTATGTCTATTTATTGGACTGGTACTCCTCAGTAAGACTAAGGAGTCATTTTGGGCAATTTGTCAGCTAAGACAGCAACAAATCGTATGGAAAGGCTGTACCAAAAGTCAATATAATAGAATTCCTTATGTGTGTGCTACATTATTCTTCTAGTGACTATAAACTCTTGCTTCTTACTAGGCCATAGACTAATAAAAGTCACATTTTCCAAGGTTAATTAACCACTTAATAGGAGGCATGGAGTATACAATTAGACAGAAAGGGGTTTAAAACTCATCTCCACATATTCTAGCTCTGAAGCTGGTTGAATGTCTTAACTTCTACTCTATAAACAGGGGTACTGCTATCACTTTCTAAGGGTTTTGTGAAAATTCATATGCAATATAATATATTTATCAGATCATTCTAGAAAGTCACTTGCCTGGCCCATGATAGATATTCAGTCAAGGCTGGTTTTCTTCCCCTCCAGAGTAACATTTAGGAAATTTCTTTTTCTCTGCACCAAGACACTACGAAGAAGTTATCCTTCTCCAGTTTTTTCTTTATTTAGCATGCAGTGGATCCCAGCTATGAGATATGGATACTTCATCACAACTTTTACTGTTTATTGCTGGATGGAGAGAGAAGTAAGGCAAAGGGACCCCCGGTTCTGAATGGCCAGTTGCCATCAAAACAGCCCTCCTTCCCCTTTTACATCTTGACATGCCTCTCTCTACATCTCTCTTTTCCTTTCTTCATTCATCTGTTCAGTGGATAGATGAACATGTGCCAAGCCCGTAGTTCTCAAACTTACAAGTGCACGAGGAGGAACACCTGGCCCCATAACCAGAGATTCTGATTCCATGGTGGGGGGTGGGGGGGCCAGGAATCTTCTTTTGATGAGTAAGAACATTGAGTATGAGCATGGGTGGTCTGAGAACCACACTTGAAGAAGCACTCCTAAAAAGACTGAGGGATAAAGACAGTCTGTTTCCTCAAAAAGCCCAAGATCTAGTGGATACAGATAGAAACAAGCTATAATGGAGCTGTACCTGGAAGAGGGGGAAGTCAGCTCTGGTTGGCTGGTTAGGAAAGGGTCTATCACAGACGTGACATTTGAGCTGGGTCTTGAAGGAAGACTAGAAATTTGCCAGATGGAATAGGGAGAGAGAAGGTTCCATGCAGAAGAAACAACATGAGGAATCAGAAGCACAAAAGACTGGGAGGAGTATGTACCCTGGGTCTCACTCCATCAATAAATCAATTTTTAGCACACCCCTCAAATCAGAAATTCATTTATAAATTACTTTTCTTAATCTATGTACTAAAGATTAGGAAATTCTACTTTTTTGAATAAAATTAAGTACAGTCATCTCTTGATATCCATGGGGGATTTGTTCCCAGAACCCACACCCACCTGCCCACCCACAAACACCAAAATAATTGTAATACCTAATACAATGTCAGTACCATGTGAATAGGTGTTATACTGTACTGTTTTTATTTGTATTATTTTTTATTGTGTATTGTTATTTTTTATTGAGTTTTATCCCCGAATATTTTTGATCCACAATTGGTTGACTCTGCAGATGAGGAATCTGCAGTTAAAGAAAGCTGATGGTACATAAAGTTTAATATTTTATTTGGGTCCCCACTTTGGAAGCCACTGGACAAGGCATTACTGAGGACTGAGGATAGAGGCAGCATGTGACACTAGAAGTGCCAAGTGGTAAAGAGCCTACTGCCCAAAACAAAAAGAACACATCCCCGCCCCCACCATTCACAGGAGAGCCTAGGAGTCCACAGCCTGCCGGGAGGCCAGGAGCAGTGGGGCTAGGCCCAGCTGCCTCGGGTTGGACATAGGCCAGCATTTCTGGTCCTTCTTATACCACATCAGTCTCTTCCAGTGTCTGTCCCTAAATTATTCATGTTCAACAGCCATGATACCTTCTGCATAGACAACCACCACCACCTCCCCCGCCCCCCCTGCCGATTTTTTTGGAAGGAAATACAACAAGAGTATTCAGAATGGTTGGCTCTATTTTGTGTATGAGATAGAGAGGGATTTTTGCCTTGTTTTGTTTTATTTTCAAATTTGTTTTATTTTATCCTGCTTTCTATATTTCTCAGTTTTTTTGTTTTGTTTTTATTAAGCATGTAAAATGAAGTAAAAATGTGAATAATGTTAAGTCAATTCCCTAAATTGTACCCTTGTGCTATAAGACATCTGACATCCACAGACAGGATAGTTTGCTTTCTCCTTCCATAGGTATAGCTTTAAAAACGGGGGTGAGGGGGTAAGTGGTAAGTCATATCATTTTTATAGTTACAGATACTGAAATATAGTTAAGTTACATTCTCTGAATAGTGATCTCCATGGAAAGAGACCAAAGTAAGTAGTAGTTAGCAAAGATAAGAAATTATATTATTAAGAAAAGTCATATGTAAAATTCTAAATGGAGGTATATGAAGAATGTAGATTTTTTTCAGTTGAACATTTGGTGTTGTGAGATTTGTAAACTTTGTAGGGTTTTGCAACTTTGTCATGTAAAAAATTCCAAGAAGAAAAAGAAACCCCTGCAGTTTTTGTTTGTTTGTTTAATTAACCGTGTCCTTTTTGAGGAACTCCAGAATTTTCTAAGTGTTGGGAGTTTAGTTCTTATGCTAAATCTTCACATGTCTTATTCCAGAAATGCACCTCAGATGATCTGATGAAATACTCATAAACAGTGGTTTCAAGTCATTGTACGATTCCAATATACTTATAAAGTACGCAGACTAAGAGATATTAACACATCGTGTTACCTCTGATGAAATAGAAATAAAACAGGCTCAGCCTGATTGGCAAATCAAGTGCAGTTGTTGATGTTCATTGACAGAGGTGTTTTCCTTTGCTTTGTATGTGGAACGTGGTTTATGCTTCAAGGCACCGCAACTTTATTTCCCTGATAGACATGATTAGTAGGCAGCTCTTCAAAGGGTTGTGTCCCAAACCCAGTCTACATGCTGTACTCATGTATGTTGGGTTGTATGTTTGCCAAGTAACATTGTGAAATGCAGGAAATCTCCATAAAGATCAATTTGTCACCACTGCTGCATTCAGAAAAGAGTTCAAGTTACTGAAAAACCTAAATGCAAAAATGTAGAGTGGAAGGTGACAGACACAGGAATCTTAGCAGTGTAGCAATAAACAAAAAAATAAACATAGCTGAACTACTTGATAATGATCCCAGGGTTAAATTAGCAACAGTGGGAGAGGAGAGTAGGAGAGACATTCCTGGGAGAGACTCCAGAGGACATAATCATGTGGGAAGTGAAAGAAAAAGGCATGGAAACTTGGTGAGTTGTCCTAGTAACCAGTTTACAGGGTAGAGGAGAGGGGACAGGATGGGTGTAGAACGGACAGAGAAGAGCTGGGAATTGGCAGCATGCAAGAGCTGGGAATATAGAATCACACACACACAGTCTAGCTGTGGTTTTGGCCATCCAGCTGGGGAGCAAGCTTTGTTGACAGCTGCAATGGTTGAGAAATGGGTGAGCTGAAGCGCCTGCCTAGTTTTGCCCTGGGCCCAAGAATCGCTGGTAATACCTGGGGAGTTGGATTGGAAATGGTACCCATGGGAAACCGTACATTATGCCTTAAATGCATAAAGGAAGCTTTCCTGCCCTCCACCTGGTGGGCAGAATCCTCTCACTGAGGGGAAAGGACACAGATGCCTGATCTCCTGGGCAATACAGGCATCTCTTGACTCAGTACTGGCTAGCAAAGGGCAAACGTGGCTCCCCAGCTCAGGGCCCGCTAGTGGCTGTCAGGAGCCCAGCTGGCATTCCTCTGAGCTGTGGTCACAGTCCATACTCCTATGCTGTAATAAGGGGCCGGACCCACAGTGGGGGGCAATAGTCTTTATACAGGGAAGCCTGCCTTTAGGGCTTATCACTCATTTGCATGCTTTATGCTGTCTATGTAGAAGCCAGAAGGACTGAAACACGCTGTTAGTATTCATTAGACGGTCTTCTCCCCAGCAGTTCCACCTTCTCTTTCTCTGTCAGAGCGCTGGAGATCCAGGCTCTCCTACAGCTCCTCCTGCCAGGACCTGCTCCAGCCCAGGCCTCCTTCCTGGTGCCCCAGCCTGCTTGTTCTGCTTGGCAGATGATGGGTTAGGGAAGCACGTTCTGAAGCCCTTTATTCACAAGAAGGTCCTGAAGCGAGATTGTCTGGGATCAGATAGTCCCAGGCAGTTCCTCTCACTCTGGTCTCCCTGAGGCAAAACATCGGAGTTTTAACTCTTTAACATCTAGCTCTGGCTGTTGTTGCAGATTGATTTCTTTAAATTTTCTTTAAAATTCTGCTTTCATTTCTCAATATCCACCACAAATTCTATTCTCCAGTTTAGCAACCACTGACGTCCTGGGGCTGCCCTCTCACAGCATCTTTATTTCTGAAGAATACTAGACCTGATGTGGCTCATCCGAGCTTTCACACAAAGCAGTCTTGTCACTCAGTGTCTGAGTCTCCAAGTTTTTTATTTTTTTAGGCAGCTGGCCAGTACAGGGGTTGAACCCTGGACCTTAGTGTTATCAGCACCATGCTCTAACCAAGTGAGCTAACCGGTCAGCCCTATTAGTCTCCAGATTTAAAGACAAGTCTTTCACAGAGCATAAAATGATACCTCTATTCCTACTAAAGAATCTTTCTGGTTCTTTTTATTATTGTTATTATTAGTCCCCCACAGAAAGGAATCAAGACAGTGGAAACATTTTTATAAAATGACACTTTATCTCTGTGATTAACTATATAATAAACCATAAAGTCTTTGCCATGGTAATGTCCTTACACCTTATTGCTTGCATAATAAAAGCTTTTTTATGGCAACAAAATAAAATTTTACTATCGAGGCAGTTTAGATAAAATGAGAAGACGTGTTTTAGGAAGGAGAAAAGGCACTTCTGCAACACATGAGGTCACTGCAGGTTTTATGTGAGCTCTGTTTACACAGAACATGTTTGATGTATCTCAAGTCTGGTGCCCTCCAGAGTGCTTTCCTCAACCATTTAGAGAACTTTTAGTGGCCAGTGAAAAGCCAGTTAAACAGTGCTGTATTTCTGTTAAGTACAGAGGATCACTGTTGAAAAGCAAAAATATTCAAAACTTAGAGTTTGAGATGATTAGTGGGAGAAGCACAAATTTCAATAGTTAAACCACCCCAATTTACACACAGAATCATCAACTACCTGTTTTGATTCTGAGCCAAACTCTGTGCTTAGTGAATATCGTTACCCTTTTATTAATAAGTTTATGTCTCAAATGATAAGATTCTGTCAAAGAACAAAATTACATAAATTATTGCACAAACGTGATTTATATGCAAGCACCACAACATACTAGTTAAGGAGAAGTTTCATTATCATTATGCCATGGAAAAATGAATATATTGTCTTCCCTTAATTCGTCACTATCAAGCAGTTTTTGCTAAGCAACCCACAAGAGTCTAAGATCATATAGCTGAGCAGAAGCTTTTTAAAACTCAGTCCAGTGCTCCCTGAGGAAGTGATGAAGTGAAGACCTGAAGGAAGAGTCAGGAATTAATTAGATGAAAAGAGGCAAAATTGAGGAGGAACATTGTCTTCGAGACAGACGGAGGGGCGTGTGCCACAGCCCTGTGGCAAAGAGAGAGCAGGGCTCATCCCTGCTGGGTGAGATCGTTGCAGTAGGTACTGACACTCTACCTAATGTGCCTAGCCCACAGTAGGCACCCAGAAACTCTTAGTTGTGATCAACTCTCATTTTGAGGCAACTGAAGGCTGAAATCTGTCTACACGGGTGTACCTCGAAAGCAAGTGTGTGAGCTCTGTACATCACCAATAGGAATGCGGTCCATGACCCTGTCTGTGATTCTTCTGTGACTCATCACCTCTGGTATCATTCCTCTCAAAGGACCTTCCTCCTCTCTCCTCCCTCCATATCTGATAATCAAACCATATTTGCTAAGCACCCTCTGTCCTTATCCAGCCTGCAGCTTTGTTCATCAAGCAGCACTTCAGTGTGTATCTCTGTCCTGGTACTTCTAAGAAGATTCAATGGGACGTGCAAATGGCACTTGAAATTGCTCACGAAGCTGGATGTTACACCCAGGCTTTATGGGCATTTGGAAGGTTTTTGACATGGTCTTTCTTTGACCCTTCTGTTAGTCTGGCGCTAGCTTCATGGGCTGCTGGCTCCTCACTGTCTGACAGCCTGCCAAGGACAAGCTGGCCTTTTCTACTTCAACCTCTGCATTCTCTTCCCACAGTTACTCTTCCCTTGACAAGCCTCTTGTCTCGAAATCAAAACCCAAGGAGCCCTGAGATCCACCTTATTGAGATTCTTGAGGGAGGGTCAGGTTTATCTGCCTTGGTCTGGCCCCTGATCTTGGTTTGCATCAGTTCTGCAGTTCATCCTGACTCAGCAGAGATCCCCTTGGCTTGCCTTTATGCATGTGTTTTGAAAGCAGTCATACAGACATAGCAGTGCCTGAATTACTAAGGTGCTTGAGGATGATCTTTTTTTGTTGAAATACCCAAAGGAATGGAAGCATGGTTTGATGCCAACTTCATAGGCTTTTTCACATCCTCAAGTGTGTGCATTAAGCAAATGAACAATTTATTATGTAAACCTTCATCCCTTCTATTGCTGGCCCAGAAGGCCTGAACTAACTGTTGTATAATATCCAGCTTTGCTTAATATGTGTTAGACCGGGGATATGTATTATACCCCAAATGTCCATCTTGTAAACTCTCTGGGCATAAAATTATGTTAACAAATTTAATCAACAAAAGTTTTACCATGATCTTGTAACAGGTAAAGAAATTAGCAAAGTCCTCTTCCCACCCATTTTCCCCAACCAACACATACACAGGCTGTAGATGTCCAGCCTCCAGTGTCTCTGCTTTGTTTGCGTGGTGGGGACAACAGGCTGTATGGGGCCATCCTGGTACTCCCGCTGCAGTCTGCTCCTCTCCTACCCACTGGACATCAGGGAACATGCCAGTCTGTGTCACATGCACATATCTCCCATAGTGTGTGCCATGCATGCCCTCAAAACCTGGAGACTCTATTTAGAAGCCTCTAGTTGATAGGGGAGGGAAAATTCTAATTTCTTCTCCTTGCCATCACCATTTTCTTCCCTACCTGTTTTTCACTGTTTCCCCAGGGAGTCCTGCAAGTTTTCTCACATTCTTCTCAGCTCTCCCAAAAAGAATGTAGGCTCCACAGGGTGGAAGGAATCTTTCTTTTTAGTCCACAGCTGTATTCCCAGCCCCATAACCCTTGCCAGGCACATATCAGGCACTTGGCAAGTATTGGTCAAATGAACAAAGGTTTTGTCAGTCTTCCTGTTTCAGTCTTCTCTGTGGCATATTCTTGTACAGCTGTCCCAAACCTTGTGCAACCAGGCCTCACTCCACAGGTAAAGAGAATGGAGCACAGGTTACCTGCAAGTCTCACCTGACCTGTGGCTGTAGCACTATGGAACCCTGCAAGTCAACCCTTAAGCTCCAAATGGCTTGTCCTGGACTCCTATTCTGCATCCTGTGGGCATCCAAAGCCCTCTCCAAGATTTGTGCCAGTTCTGGGTAGGGTTTCACATTCTCATGGTCACTCTACTTTCAGGCTGTGCCTCTGGCCATCTCTTCTGCTTGCATTGACCCAGAAGTGAAACCCAGCAGTGCCTCAGTTTCTGTGTGTGTGCATGCATGCACATATCCAAACCATGCTCACCAAGATGCAGTGTCCTAAGCCAGGCACACAGCACTCACCTTACAATGGCAACAAGACGTTCTGGCTCCTGGAACTTCTCTTGCCCACCCCAGTGCTGGCAATTCCTCCCAGCCTCTTCCCCCTACACAGCTCCCAGCCTTCTTGCTGTTCTTCTCTCTCTCTTTTTTCCTCCCTATCTATTGGAAATAAAAATTCAAAACATTTTCTCATGCAGAGTAGCTTAACCATGTATTTGTAGTTTGGGCTCTTGGCTTCAGATCTCTAGGTTCTCACCTTATCTCCTGAACAGCTTGTGCATTAGCCTTTGTTTCCCTAAACCAAGATGGAAGTACCCTTTCTAAAAAGGTTGTAAAAAACAAAAACAAAAAACATACTTGCCCCTATTATGGCTGCATTTGTAAACTTGACAGAGTAGCTTAATATACCTTGTAATCACAGGAGCACAAAACCTATTGACTCAACCAAGCATTTCATACAGTTACCAAATATATTCTGGTTGATGCATAGACAGTCTCTGGAAGGAAATGCAAGAAACTTGTAACATTGGAGACCACCAGAGAGGGGAACTGAGTAAGTAACAGATATGGGATAAAGACTTCCTTCCCACCATACACCTTTCTGTATCAAACATTTCCTAGAATTAAAACATATCATACCTATGTAATATCAGTGAATGAAGTACAGGTATCCTGATATGCCAGTTACATCAAAGTGATCATATCCAGTGACCTTAAGCCATATGCGTCATGGGAATAACTGATGTTGTCTACAGTTGATATACTAGGCTCAGAGCCCAGTTCTGGAGAATTTGCCATTCACTGTACACATCCGTTCTTTCCACTAGGATTTCCTGGTTAGAAAGAGCTGAGCTGAGCTCCTCAGCACGAAGTCCTTACTGTCCAAGTATTTCGATTACATCATCTAGTAGTTGAGAAACCCTAAAACTGCTATAGATATATCCTAGAAACCAATTTTTACTTTGACAAATATTGCAAAATCCTTAAGAGGAAATAAATTTTCAGCACACTTTAAATTTTGAAAGTACATCTCAGAGAGGGAAATAAAGTCAATCTGATGGAATGAACAATCTGAGTAATAATAAGGATTATAACTGTTCTGAAGCACATTAAATATAAGTTCGTGATTAAACTATACAAACAAGCAAAAAAAATCTTACTGATTACCTTTGGAGGATACTAAGGAACCAACTACCCTTTTGAAACTGATAAATAAAAGGCGAGACTCAAGCATTTATCCTGCTTTACCTACACAAACTGTACTTCATGAGAAATAGTTGTTAAGGAAAGTTTCTCTTTATGGAAGATTTTCATAAATAAACGAAGGAGTGAGGTTTGAATATCCCCATTTTGCAAACTCTATTAATTTAGGCAATGATCATCAATGGCTGCTAATTTTATAAAAATGAGAGATGTCCTTTATATTTCCTATAAATTTATTAGGTGTAGAAATTTGATTAGACACATTTGATTTTTTTCCAGGAGAAATATTTTATATTGTATGCTTCTGTCAGCACACACATAATGAAACAACACACTTGTAAAGTATTTCTCCTGAAAAAAAAAAATCAAATGCGAATTTAATCAAATTTTCACATCTAATAAGTTTATAAGAAATACAAAAGAATAGGTCCAACAATACAATGATAGGTAATCATAAAAATTCAGACCTTGGACAACTTTTCAGGACAAACAACCTGATTTCTTCAACAAATATATTGCAGAGGGGATGAGAAAACAGATGGGAGGGAACCTATGGATTAAAACAGATTTAAGAGACAGTTCAACCAATTGCAATGAACTAGCCTTATTTAGATCCTGGTTTAAACAAACTGTTATAAAAAGATTCATGGGAAAAAGTGGGGAAATTGAATACTGAGAAGATATCTGATAACATTAAATTATTGTTAAATATTTGCAGGTGTTACAATAAATACTATAGTTATGGTCCTAAGGAAGCCTTCTGTTTTAGAGATATATATAGAAATCTTTATGGTTGAAATGAAATAAAAAGAGCATCTGACATCTATGTTCACCCCACCACTGGGGGTTTCTCCCAGGCTCTTCACCCTCCACAGCCCCCAGCCTTCCTGCTGACTCTTCTCTCTCTCCTGTCTCCTCCGGACATAAAAACCTATGAAAGGATTGATAAGGAACTTGAAATGAAGCATTGCTTCTGGGAGGGTCATTAGGGGACTAGGGTTTGGGATGAGAGAGAAACAAACGTTTGGATAGATAAATGTTTACTTTATGCAGATAATACCTTTTCAAAGGACTAAACAAAAAATAAATGAAATATAATGGGAAAAAGTTCATTAGAACCTTGAAATGCTTATAGGGAGAATGAGATAGGCATAGACTCCTGTTGTAGAGCATGCAGGTGGATTGACCCAGACCATATTTCTCAAAGGATTGTCCCAAGACCATTTGCATCAGATCGGGCCTACTTTACTCTCTCCCAGCCAGAATCTGGGAAGGTGGAGCCCAGAGACAGTTGGGAACTATAGTCCTTGGGGACCTAAGTGCCAGCTTTCCAAATATTTAATATATTGTTTTGGAACATTGGAATGTATAGGGTAAAAATACTGCCAGATTTAAATTCAAAGCAACACAATTCTGAAAGTCTGTAAGACTATTTTTTTTTAGATTTGTTGACAATGATTTAATCAGCACATGTCACTATGTAATCCTTGGGAACATCCCTTCCATGTTGTCTCATGTTTGGAGAGGCAGAGCGTCCTGCTGGCATTGTAGCATTTATGGTAATTTTGTATTTTGTTTAATGAAAATAATTTTTCTTTTACTTCCAGTGCTTATTAAAAGTTTATCTTTGATTAAGCATTCTCTGCTTTTGTTTTTGTTTTTCCCCAGCATCATTGACAAAGAAGTTTCATTAATGGCAGAAATGGATAAAGTTAAAGAAGAAGCCAGTAAGTAGACACATAGTTATTTGATTAGGAGACTCCCAATCAGAAGCAGTCCATAGGTCAGACTGACAATGATACCAGATTCTGAGCGGGGTTCTAAAATTCACACTGAGATCCTAGCTCTTGAGCCCTGTAACCTTGGACAAGCCACTTAACCCCTGGAAAATTTATCTTTTTATCTGGCAAAAAGATAAATTGTATCACCCACTTCATACAGTTGAGTGCATGGCACCCAGAAAATAGTAGGTGTCATAGTTAAGTTTTTTAAAGTCCAAGGGAACTTTGGTGCACATAAAGAACTTGTAGTTAATTGGGTTTAAAATGACATTGAATTTAATAATAAATTTTAAGACCGTAGTTTTTAAGCCTTCACAACTTATAAATCTTGTTCTATCATTTATACAGTCAGTTTCACCTGTTCCTTGTTAGGTTCAGTTAACTCGAGTTTATCAAATTTTATCAAATTAAATTCACCTAAATAATCAGTTCTGTTTGAAACCTAATTACATAAACTCCCCTCAACATTTTGAATTACATACATAAACTTAATATAGCTTATTTTTTTCAAGCACTGTAGATGCCTGACAAGGCAAACTCACAAATCTGACAAGCACAATATTCCCAAGCTTTTAAGCCATTCTTACAACATTAATCTCTGAGACTTAGAGATGTATTAAATGAAGTTTTCTTAAAACACTGCAATTCCGTTTACAAACTTCTTCAAATACACTGACATCTGCCAACTTAAAACAGCAAAAGAAAATCAACTCCATGTTTTAAATTGAAATCGCAAGTCAGATTGCTTAATGTACCAAATTCTCTATTTAAATAATGGACACACTCAAATTATCTTGATCATTGCAAAACTCTTTTTTAATTTAACACAAAATATTAACATTCTGGGTTTGGTTTATTCTTTTCTTTATACTTATTCCTAATCCTTTCCACTGTGATAAAGTTATTCAGTGAGCAGCAGGGCAGATTTACCTTCTTGAGTAGGCTGCAGTTCATGGGGTGGAGATTTCCACACAGACAGGATTTCTCAATCAGATTCAACATCAGGCCCTAAAAGGACATGCTGGGCCCTCTCCTGTCACTGCACTCCATCCACCGTAGACCATATTTTTCATCTGGGATTTAGTTTTATAACCCTTGTCTTCTGGGCATTTTAATTTCTTCATCCTTACCCAAATTTTCTCTCATGAATTAGATAAACGACAGTCTGTGTCCCCAAGCAGATTTCAGCTAAATCCCTTTACTTTGACTGCAGTATCTTTCTTTTTACCAGAATGAAAGCTCAGACCAGAGTCTTCATTCTTTTTATATTTTTCTGCTCTGGGCCTTGGCCCTAATTTAATTGTCATTTTATGGAAAATAGCTATCATTATTTTGTTTCACAATTTTCTAAATAGTTTTAAACATTTTAGAATTTAAAATATAGCTTCTTTTATTAAATGAAACTAATGTGATCCAGAGTGAAGCTGTGGAGTATTTACATAGTTACACAATCTCTTTGATTGTGAAATTTTATTCTTATAAAATGTGTTGATTTCTTCAGTAAAAGTGGATTATACACATGACTTGGGATTTTTCCTGTTTCTTAGATACAGTGTATTTTAGTTTTATGTCCTGATGATAAAAGTGCAGACAGCCAGCACAGACACAAATGGTTCTCTAGAACCAAAATAGAAAGTCTCTAGCACATCACTTTCTCAGAAGTTAGCAGAAGACTTCAGGTTTCATACACTCATTCATTCCTTGGACAGTATTGTGGAAGTGCCAAGGCTTGTGGAATTTGGAGCATCTCTGGAGAGCAACCTTCATTTTTAAAACTCATTCAATCAGTAAACATTTACCGTGTGCTTCCATATGTGCTAAGCACTATTAGAGACCAGGATAAACAACAAACAGATAAATGTGTGGAGCCTGTGCTCATCCAGCTTTCATGCTAGTTGAAACAGCTAGATTGGTCCACAGGGTTCACCTAACTTCAGTAATTGATGCTGCAGGTCCTGGCTTGAGAACTATCCTTAGGAGAAACCAATTTGTATGACTTGGAGGCAGACAGAAATGAGTCCAAATCCAAACTCCACCCATTTACTGGCTGTGTGACCTTGAACTATCTTGTTAACTTCTCGAAGTCTGAGGTTCCTTATCAGAAAAGGGGGAGTAAGAATAGTATCTATCTAAAAGATTTATTGTAGAGGTAAAATGAGAAAATACGTGCCAGACACTTACCACAGGGCCTGA
This sequence comes from Cynocephalus volans, assembly GCF_027409185.1. Lineage (NCBI taxonomy): Eukaryota > Metazoa > Chordata > Mammalia > Dermoptera > Cynocephalidae > Cynocephalus > Cynocephalus volans. The sequence goes on from NC_084460.1 coordinate 265,735,654, forward strand.
CACAATATGTGTGCAAAAAGAGAAAAGCTCTTATTAATAAATAGATTAGTCTATCCCCTCATATTCCCGTCAGAAAATGAAGCTCAGGCTGACCAGTTAGCTAAGTTGGTTAGAACGCAGCCTTATACCACCAAGGTCACAGATTCGGATTCCCATACTGGCCAGCCGTACCCCCTCCCCTGAAAAAAAGAAAATGGAGCTCAGAGGTGTTTTGGTGAATCTGTCAGGTGTCATGCCAAGGTGCCATGCCAATGTCAGCTATATGTCTTCTCCACAGATGGAAGGAACCAACAAACTTCTCCCCACTAGGTACAGATGCTCCTCAACTTACAATGGAGTTCCAAATCGAAAAATCATAAGTCAGGGACTTTCTGTACAGAGCTGTCTTTACAATCACCATCTTGAACTTGCTTATGTATGATATCAAGAGTATTTTTTACATTTTTCATTTCCTGTACATGGTATAAACCATGTTTTCTGAATTATAACATAAGCTTCTATATTCGTCATGGCACTTAACACAATGCTGAGAAGACTGTAGGTACTTCATAAATATCTGTTAAACAGATTGTTGTAATGAATTCAGTGTTCATAGACTGGGATCCAAGATTAGTGAACACTAATGTAATTGCAAAAAAGAGAAAGTGTATTCTAGATGAATATGTCTCACTTTATTAAAATATTTATAGTTAGCATTTTTGAGTATACTATACTAAACACTTCACATATGTTATTCCACTTAGTTCCACAATAACCCTATAAGATGTGTACAATTATTACATTTTATGGATGAGGAAACTAAGCGTGGTGTGGTTCTAGGGTCTCAAACTTCTTCTGCGTACCCAGGGAATTGAAGGCCTAGATAGGCATGTTCTTGGAGTGTCGTGTTTACTAGAGATATGAAAGAAAACACTATTTTGTATTAACAGAAATACAGATATATTATGAAGTTGAATACAAAAATCACAAGAATTTTTAAGGAATAAAAAGGATTTCGAAGAATCTTTGTGCTTAACCACGTCTCTGGCTCCTGAACCCCCAGGATTTTAAGTACAACCTTCTGCTGAGGAGTATTGTTTGAGAAGCCTTAAGATTTTCCATGGTTCTAGTAATATGAGCAAGCTTCCAATGTGTTCCAAAAACTTATAAATCCTATTGAGAAAGTGGATTTCAGCATACCAGCTACTGTTTTTAAAAGTACATAAATAATATTAATTAAGTCCTGGATGCAGTGAAAATCTAAACTGTATGGAATTGTCTCCCTCTACGTATTTCTGAAAGGATGGTACTTTTAAAACATATTTATTCTATTTTAAACTACAGGATCATTGAATCTTAAGGTCTGATCTGTTTTGTTTTTGTGATCGATGTTTTTGAGTTTAAAATGTTCGCCCCCAAAGAATATTAGCTTTAGATCTCAAGTTTCAAGGCTTTTTTCATAATGAAAGGCTTTGAAATGTTAATGAGACTATATGTAAAACACATCCCAAACTTGCTGATGCAAAGTATTCATTTCCATGCATATTTGCATGAGTGTAAACTCAGAATTTATTGGTGATTTTGCACCTGCATTGCTATTTTAGGGCCCATTTATATCTATTTCTGCAAAATCTCTTGTTTGGTGTGAATGCCCAAGTTCTACTTAATCAAAAGGAACAATGACCCCTAATTGTCACCAGTTCCACAAATGATCCATTAAGTCAGATCTGCTTAACTGTGCAGTCACTCAAGGTCTCCTGACCTCTTTGCTAACTGATATCAAGTCTGGGCCTTCCGAATTTACTTTTTATCTTACTTTACAAGAGAAAAGTATCTCGTTTCATCCTCCTACTCAAGAATCATTTTCTCATGCTGCAGACTTCACCTATATGTTGCATTATAATGGCAAATAAATAATAATAAATAAATAAATAACCAATCAAAGGCATGGGTCCTAGACATTCTTAAGTGGCCCCTGTAGAAAAGGAACTTCCATCCTTCTTTTACATACTCTTTTTAAGTAATGTTGTGAGGCCGCCACATGGAAAAGGAACCAGAATACCCAATTGAGATTTAAAAGGAATCTTTCTTGGCTGGCTGGTGACTGTCCCTCAAAGAAAGTCTTGGAAGAGAGCAGCCCTGACTTGAAGTTTAGAGGGTTTTTTAAAAGTCACATTTTTACATTAATCACACAGTTAAAATTATCAAATAGTCACACACTTATAGTTATCATATAGTCACACACATATCCTCCTGGCATGAGGAGGGGGTTTGGGGAGGCCTAGTGCAAGCTGATAACAGAAGCTGAAACAAGCCAGTTAATCGCTCAGGGGCAGCTTGGGTGGTGAATAGCAAACAAAATTCAAACTTCTCTAAGTGCAGGCTAATATTTAGCTTTTAACTTCTATCAAGGGGGCTGAGGAGCTGAGGGGGATTTTCAAACAACAACATTTTCTAAGCAATTCAAATGCTATTTAAACTTAATCAGTCTACCTTGTCACACAGCAAGCAGTTTCACAGAAGCGAATTGCGTATGTTATGAAAGTGGGGGTCACCCTATCTCAGTAATGGATTCAATGAATGAATGGATTCATTCATTCACTCATTTAGTCCATCATTCAGCAAGCATACTGCACATTTGTGTGTACCAGGCACTAGGTGCCATAGCCACAAAGAACTCCATGGTTCAGTCTGCACCATAGTCCCATGAGTGACTGAAGATGCTTACAGGGGCCAGGCAGGTAACATTAATGCACCAACAGGGCAGATGGGGACTGGCACACTGGGTGCCATGCTCCATCTAAAAAGGGCAATGTCTCCTTGTTTTAGCCTGTTGTTGCCACTTGGGAATGCTGATCACCTATGGCCAGTAATTCCAGTATTTTAAGTGATTCCAGAAATCTAGCTTTCAAATGGAATCTCCTAATTTTCAAATGTGGGCAATTAATATGTAAAAAGCAATGTGTGAACTAAACAAAACATATGAGCTCTGGCTGAAAATGACAGTGGGCTACCTTTTTGTGACCTCTGGTCCAGCTGGGCAAATGGAGACACCATTCAGCAATACATTGTCTATGTTCAGATGAAAATTCCTTTCACTCCCATCACCTGGACAAGGTTTTTACTAGCTCCTGTGTATTCTGAAAGACTATTAGGCACAAGTCAGTCTGCCCAGATACATGGTATTGTAAGTGGGGGACAGGGGAGCCCCAGGTAAATAATGAAAGCATGATTAGTTTGGCAGATGATTAGACTTTCTAAGTTGTAGATTAATTATTTTGTTGATGTCTCAACATTGACATCAGCATAAAAAGGTAACGTCTCTCAGTCTGTCTGAAGAATGGTTTATGGTTTACAGAGAATCTTAACTCTTGATTAATTCTGTACTTCTTTTCAAGTTTTTGAGGTAACTTTTTTACATTTTATATATTCAGAACTCTTAAAATCTTATTGTTTTGTTCTGCATATATTCTGTGAATCTGGTCTAATAAAGCAGTTGATCCTTGTTCAACCAAGAATGGAGTGTGAGTTCGACATGCATGTCATTGTAGATGCACTCCTCTTCTCGTGTAACTCAAAATGCTTGTCCAAATGAAATGAAAGCAGTTCGTGTATGACTTAAATTAGAGAGCTACAGATCTATTGAAAGATCAAACTTCATGTTTAAATCTCACCCTATGTCTTTACATGCATTGCTCTGAGTTCCATAATCTTTTGGGAAACACATGCACACACACACATGCACATGCACAAATTAACCTGTGGGCTACTCCATCTATTTGAAACTTTAGTTCATCTGACAGATGTATGAAAATGTGGAGCCAGGGAACTCCCCAGTGTCTTCTCTACATGGGCAGATGCTGAAGAGTGCACACAAATCCAGTTCAAGCTGGCTTGACTCACCCTTGAAATTTTTCCACTGGGGACACTTATAACAAAGACATAAGACACTCTGCTCTGGAACTTCTCTCTCTCTACAAAATGGAAACATATCTGCTGAGCATCAATAGCAGAGGCATTTTTCAGCTTACAAAAAGCTAGTAAAGTAAAACTTTTACAACTTTTATATCACATTCCAATACCACAGCTAGTTGCCCTAAATGAGTATGTGTTAAAACTCAGAAGGTCTGATGCTATTAGAATTTAATAGTGGAGCACATAAGAAATGGTTTTTGCTTTGTGGTTTCCTATCTTTGTAATAACGTTCAGCTAGGATTTTAATAAGTGTCTTTTTTCAAAGATAGTTGTTCTGAGTAACTTACAAGTTTTAAAAGTCTGAATTAAGTAAGTGAGATCAGATGCCAGTGGAGAAAAAGAAGATTCACTGTGGGTTTCCAGTGAATCAGAAAGGACCATGTTTGATTTGGGGATCACTGAATAAGGACATAAGGAAATGGGTCATTGTTAACAGCACCAATGGTGAACCCACCTCTGTGGCCAACTCAGAGAACATAGTCATGGTCCAGCAAAGCAATCAGTCTGGAGGAAAAACTCATTCCAAGAAATTAGGTCATTTAATATGTTTAAAACTCTGGCCTTATTATTCCTTCTTATTTGGCAGTGGAAATCCTGACTGCTCGTCAGAAGAAAGCAGAAGAACTAAAGAGACTTACTGATCTAGCCAGTCAAATGGCAGAGATGCAGCTGGCCGAACTCAGGGCAGAAATTAAGGTCAGTTCTACAGTGTCACAGCCAGAACCCCAAGCCAGGGAACTGATCCCCATTATATTAGTTTTGCATCCACTGAGTTCTGCTTTCTGAGAATCTGATATTGTACACTCATCTCTCTTTCACAAAATTGATATAGAGAATGCAGACTGGTGAAGAACCAGCTAATTGCTGTATTTAAGTATAATATGGTTTGGAGGGATATATTATTAGAAAGGAGAGGTACAAGCTATTTTCCTATTCAGTAGAGACTGACCCAAATAAAGTGTACTCAACCATGAATTATAGCTGGGATAAGGATATTATTTTCATACTATGTAATTTATATCTATGTATATAAACACACACACCCAGGTGAACACACAGTAAGTGTGAACTTAGTGTAACAGTGAGGACTATAAAGCATGCAGTCTGTGGAGACTTCTTTCCTATGTCCTTTTCCAGCGTAGTTGCCTTTTCATTAAGAATGCTACCCACAAGTATGTATTAGATTTCTTCAGTTGCAAGCAACAGAAACTGACCCCGGCTAACCTCAAGAACAAGTAGAATTTGAAAGAATGTGACCAGCTCACCAAAGCAGAGCACAAGCTGAAGACTCAGGTCCACGATTAGGCTGAGACCGGGGTGGCTCGGGTAACGTAGGAAGCAGTGATTACTGGACACTCTTTCTAGGGCGCCATTGGAGTGACCTCCAGACAGCATCAGCCTTTGTGCCACGCACTTGATTCAGATCCCTAAAAGACTCTGATTGGCCTTCACTTGGGTCACATCCATCATTTGGCCAAGAGAGGGTGTGATATCTTGATTGATAGACCCACCAAGACTGTGGATCTACCAAACTGATTGGGGTACAGTTGCCAGAAGGAGACATGGTGACTAGAAAGGCAAGAAAAGTATTTACAACAAAATAGGAAGAAAAACACCTATAAATTCCCCTTATCCTCCTCTTTTTCACGCAGTATACTAAACACACACACACGTACATATTCACTCCAGCTTCTTACCCACTTATGGGAAATGAGTAATTTCAAGACAGTTGCTGCTAGCTTTAGAAGTAAGATTGTCTGCTCATCAGGTCATAAAACTGGTAGAGTCTGGAAGAATGTGGCAAGTGAAAGACATGAAAGGGAGCCCCCTGGGGAAGAGGACCTGCCCTGAGGGTGCTAAGAGCTATGGAAATCTCCCTTCTCTCTTTTCTGGCCTTCCTTGCCTCCTACCCGGTCAAGTGCGATGGCCTCCTAACTAGTCTTTCTGTCCCCACTTTCTCCCTCCAGCTTTGTCTTCCACTGTAAGACCTGAGTTACACCCCTAAAGCTGATTTGTCTCCCCTGGTATGATCCATCCCTTCCCTCAGAATAAAATCCACAACTGGACTCTGCTATACATTCAACTTCCATCTCCCCTTACAAAAATCCCAGCTTGTCAGAATATCAAGTGAGGAATATGAAGTTGCCAGCTTCCTGGTCGACTGAAATCAGCTCATCCTCAAAGTTTCATTTCTGCCTATCAAAATCCCACTCATAAAATGGTTAGTAGTATAGGCTTTGGAGTGAGACAGTCCAGCTCCAAAATTTTCTACTTCTGTGACTTTGGATAAATTACATAATCTCTTAAATTCTTAGAACCTCAATTCAATTCCCCCATCTATAAAATAGAGATGATCATAGTACTGGCTTCATAATACTATGATCAGATGAAATATGACATTATCTGTTAAGAATTTGGTCAATCTCTGGTAAGTGTTCAATAATTTTTTTTAATGTTCCAGCTCAAATGCTCCCTCTTACATAACTCTTTCCCCTCTCCTCTCAGTAGGAAATAATTCCTTCCTCTTTTATGTTCGTAAAGCACCAACCACATTTTACCTTGTATTGTATTTAATGGTATCTGTTTTCTTTTGCCATGTGGTGAACTTCCTGGTAAACTTGAGGGACTGAGTCATAGTTATTTCTGTATTTCTCACTCTGTCATCTATACATAGATCTTACTTTTAAATGAATTTTTTAAAAAGTCTCTTTCCCACTTCCTTTAACAGCACTTGAAATTCCACCATTCAAGAAAATGTTTTCTAGACAGTAAAGGTTTTTTGGACTTCCTGGTTCCCTATTAAGATAGAGATAGGTGTCTAGGAAGGATGGCATGTTTCCTTTTGGCAATTAATACCTTAGCAGAAATGCAACCCAGAAAATTGCTCTAGCAATGGGTGCTTGAAAGGTTATACAGATGAGTCCAGATACAAACTTTGCTTGTGTCACAGGTTTGTCTAAGCCCAGACAGGTGAAAGATGGGACCCACACATACTCATATTCCCAGAACAAGAAGGTGATCGTGCCCCAGGCAGGTCAGAACCAAGAATGACTTAAAGGAGCCTCACAGTGACAGGGCTGGGGTGATCGCCACCAGTTCGGCACCATCACGGGCATGGGAGAGCAGGGTGAATGCAGCTGCAGCTGCCTGGGTCGTTTCTGTAACTTCCAGGCTCCTGCTTTACTTCTCTTTCCTCCAGCACTTTGTCAGCGAGCGTAAATACGATGAGGAGCTCGGGAAAGCTGCCCGGTTCTCCTGCGACATCGAACAGCTGAAGGCCCAAATCATGCTCTGCGGAGAAAGTGAGTTTTGCATACTTGCTAAATAATTCTGTGTGAGTAAGCTTGGTGCTATTTGGAGTTGATACTGGAAATGTCAAGTGTGCAGTTCCCAAGGGGGTCTAAAGTGAGGTCTTAAGAGATTTAATGATCTAAGTTCAGGACACAAGTCACTAGAAATGTCAAGATTTGAACTTAGAGTCTTCAAATGCCACTGCCCATCAGTAAATCCCCAGGATTTATCAAGCAGAACAGAACAGGTCAACTAGCTTATACCTTTGCAAACTTTTCTTAAACACTGCCAGATAAACTGCGTCTCTGATTTCAAACAGCACTGGTTCTACAGAAACCTGTTACACAGAGAGTGAGTCTTCCTGATGAGCCTGGGGACAATCGGCACTGGCAGTGCTGGCCCAGCTGTCGCGCGTGTGCTGCTCAGCAGTGCTGCGTCCTCCCGGCTGGGTGAAGCCTGCAGATAATGAAAGACTTCACTCCAGCCATTAGCTTCAGTCTTCTTCCCTATTAAGCCTTAATTAGAGCAGCTAATGTGCAACAAAACTGACTGCTGCTTTTTTCCCTTCCTCCAGCCCACTCACGGGGGAGGTGACAGTGAGCACTGAAGTGGCTTGAAGGACGGCCACAAGGAGGAAAGAAGGGCTAATGAGGGACATGGGCAGCCTACAGCCGCATAGTCTGCTGAAAAGTAGAGATTTGGCTGTACTTCATATTATAATATAATTACCTATACTGTACTGCATACATATACAGTACTAGTTTCCTTTCATCACTTCACAATATATGGTAGACATTCTTCCATGTCAGTATATTTAACTAGTCATTTATTTAAATATAATTGATGTGACCAGTCCTCTGTGGCAGTTAGGTCACTTCCAGTTTTTCACCGTTAAAGTAACACTGCTGTGAGCATCCTTGTTCACACATCTTTGGCAATTATCTGATTTTCCGACTGTACTTCTTTTAAATTATTTTCTACTTTTCCTCTATCCTCACTTCTTTATGAAAGACTCTACCTGTTTGCCTTTCTTCATCCTTCATTCATTCTTCATCCCTAGCTTTTGCCCATCTCTGAAAAAGCAAACTGCTCTTTCCCTCGGAAATTTAACTGCCCACCTAGTTTCCACATCAGCCTGATGATGAACCAGACACTAATACTGAGGGGCTCTGTGTCACAAGTGTCCACTCTGAAAGACAGCTTTGCGTGTCTGCAGTAATAATCCTTAAAAGGCCCTTTTCTTCTCGGCTTTGTTGAGAGCACATGGAGAGCCCACAGGTACTGAGCTAGAAGTAGTGGTCTCTGAGCTGTAGGAGATAATGACCCCATGACACTGAGTCTGGTAAGCACAAGAGCCACTGAAATCCCCTGGTCATGTTTGGACAGTCCCCAACTTGCTGTCACAACTCACCTATAAAATGAAGAGACTGGAGATATGTCTCTGTCCTTCCCATTTCTAATGTTCCATGATCCCTGCGGGTCCCTCCTAATCCTCTAGCAGAACCCTGGGATTAAGTCTGATCCAACAAAAGGAGCAGAGAAAATTGCTTTAAAAAATTGGTGACAATTTTAAGATTCAAAGAACAGTTTTGCTGTGCAGCCTGGCAGTCAAATTTTGGAGAACCGTGAAAGGGAAGTCAAGGCTTTATCCTTGAATTGATTCCCTCTGGCCTGATTCAGCATAATCACATGAAATCATCCCATCAGAAACTACCACTGTGCAGCCTTAATAACACACCAAGGTCACAGGTTCAGATCACTGCACCGGCCAACCACCAAAAAAAGAAAAAAACTACCCCCTACAAAACCAGCAGGAATGGTAATAATAAACGTTGAACAGATCTGCCTGAGCCCTGAGTCCTGACGTGAGCCTGCCTGATCAGCCTTCCTTGCCTGGAGCATTGGAGGCAGTGCAGATTGCAGTGGGGCTGCAGAAAATGTAGCGCTAATGGACTATAAAAGATGCATTAGAGGCTTGCAGGCCTGGCCCTGTGGTGGTAGAGGAGGGTGATATGCATGACCCAGAGTGACAAAATTCCTAACACCCAGCATCCCCCCATTGCCACACTCTCAGACACAGGCCAGTGTGTCCACGTGCCTCCAGTCTTTCTGTGTCTGCAATACTGACTGGCCTAGGGATCTAAATAGGGTGGTAAGGGGTTTGGTAATAGGCATGCTAAGAGGCAGGGGGCATTTGCAGACAGGATCAGAGAGGGAACCTCAGAGTCTCATTGGCCCTCTTCCCTGGGTGCTTCTTGACCTAAAGAATAATATTGAAGGTGTTCAGATATGTCTTATTTCTTTCAAATGTCTCCCAACTTGGATGATTACGCTGTAACCACAGTTCAGTGATTCCCACAGGAGAAATGTGGTGGTCTCAAGTGCCAAGGTGCCCTTTCAAATGACAACTTTCAAAAAAACACTTTTGTTAGTGTTTTTATGTGTTCTCATCAATTTCTTCATCTCCTAGCGCTTCCTAATGGGTTACTGAGGCGGGAGTGTCCACAGCGCAGCCCGTAACAGCCAGCTCTTTCTTGTTGCAGTTACACATCCAAAGAACAGCTACTCCTCAAGAACTCCCTGCAGCGCCCTGCTGCCTCTGTTGAACGCTCACACAGCAGCCTCTGGGAAGCAGGGCAACTTTCCCCGAAAGTCATCCAATCACAATAAGCCCTCTGAGGGGAAAGGAGGAAACCCCAAAATGGTGAGCAGTCTTCCCAGCACTGCCGACTCCTCTCACCAGGCCATGCCGGCCAACAAGCAGGTAAGCATCTCTGCGGAGGCCGCCTGGTGCTGCCCACAGGGGTCCTGTAGACACTGGTGCCAGGGAAGAAAACAGCCACTGCTGTTTTCAGGCTGGGGTCACTTTCAGACTCCCCCACTCGCAGCAGCACTGCCTGGCCTCAGGAGGCCCTGGCTGCCTGGCCAGGCTCCAGGGACCACCCCGGTCTTTCCAGTCCATGCTTCATAGGCACTTTCCCACAGGGAGGAAGTGGCCCACATATGCTCTGGACAGCATGAGCAGAGCCCACCCAAATGAGAAGGCTCCTCTCATGCCCTTGACTGCCACCATCCCCAGGTCCCCGTCACCAGCCCACATGTGGAAGGGACTCACCCAGATGCAGGGGCAAGATTCTGAAACTGGCCACTGAAACTATTAGTGAGAGAAAAGCTGGCTTTTGTTTTGTAAGATGATTTAATTACCACTTAATGTTTAGCTTATCAATAAGAGGCCAAAGTTAGTGCAAACTTCTCTTCTTCTCTTGGGATTTCAATAAAGAGATTATATTTCAAAATCACATTATTCATTCTTATTTACTATGGCCTCTAAAAATATAAGCTTCCAAAGGACAATCTTCCTTTCTTCCTTCTGCTTCTCTACTTTGAGAGGTGATTTCCCCCTTATCATTAGAGAATGAACAAGAGATGGGGTTTGATGATATAGGAGTTGGGTATGCTATAAAAACACCTTTCACAATCTCTAAAAAAGAGAGCTTAAAGAAAGAGATGCTTTTTTATTTTATTACAGAAAGCTGGTTTTCTAACAGGTGCCCTGTTGCTTTGCCTCACACGGGGTGACGGAGATGCAAAAAGGATTACTCAAAGCCCATTTCTTTCTGAGCAGTGAGACATCCCAAAGGGGTTAATTTCCTAGAACCCTCAAGAGAGAGGCATTCCTCCTCAAGAAATTACCACTGGACTGGGGTTCTGTCTCAGTATTTATTCTCTAGGCCAGAAAGTTACAGAAAAGGAATATAGGTGAGTTATGGCTAAGTATAGTTTAACAATAGAAGCTGGAAACATCAGTGAAATAACGAAGTTACATTCCATAAAGCAGTTTGCAAAAGGTTAAGTCAATCCACCAACAAGCTTGTTCTTAGCAAACTTTTCCTTTCCCTACAGCACTTTCCTTAGTATGTTTACACAACAATAAAGCAACTTAACATATCAATCAGTAGGTTAACCTGCTCCAAGGGCACCTGTCCTTTGAGCCAGCAATTTTGCTGTGTTACAGTTCTATATCTACAACAGAGACTTTAGCCTGGGGAAAATTTCATGTCTTTTGCAAGGTTAACATTTGTATATGTAATTTTAAAAAGTTAAGTTAAACCTGAAACTACAGGGTTTTGGAAGCTAGTCCCTATGAAATACATTTGCTTTATAAATGTTAGTGTACTCCACAGTGCCCTGTTGTGTTTTGTTTTCTTGGTCTTTCAGAATTTCCATTACTACACTGATAGGCATTTCTCTGGCTCTGAATGTTTTCATGAGCTTTAAAAGAGCATTTTGACAAGGGGCATTTCATATACTCATACGTTACAGATCATAATCAAATCTGTTTTACTTATAGTCTGAATACATCTTCACAGCTTTTGTTCTTTGCTCATTATGAAACGCCATGCTAAAATTAAGACTAAAATTTAGTCTAAGAGTTTCCCTTTTACAATTTCTTTAAAAACAAAGGAGGCCAGATTAAGTGCTATCTGTGTAGACACTTTTTTAGCTCACTGTTTTAATATTGTAGGTGATGGCTGTTTAAGCTGAAATACACTTATGTATGTATCTAAGCCAGAAACCATAGACCCAGGCAAGAAGGGCCCTTGGGCTCAGCCTGTGCTTTAGAGTAACCCTTCCTGGCTCTCCCCCAGCCATGGCCCTCCCTACAGAGTGAGTGGTAGTGAGGCCAAGGGTGCCCACCCACAGTCTGCACTCTCCCTTCTGGAACATGCTCCCAGTGCTCCAGATTCTGGAATTGTAGCCCAAAGCCTGCCTTCGGGGTGTGCTTGGATCACTTCCCTGGATGCATCACTGTATTAGTCCGTTTCTGTTGCTTATAACAAAATACCTGGAACTGGGTAATTTGTAAGAAAATGAAATTTATTGCTTACACTTTCAGAGGGTGGGAAGTCCAATGTCCAGGGAACACATCTGGTGAGGGTCTTCTTTGTTGGTGGCTTTACAGCAATGCAGGGGTCTCACATGGCAGAAAATGGCAAAGAGAGAGAGAGACTCTCGTGTGCTTTCCTTTTAAAGCCCTCAGAATCATGCCCATGACCATCATTATTAATCCAATCCATTCATTAAGGTACAGTCCTCAGAATCTAATCACCTCTTGAAGGCCCCACCATTCAATTGCCATAATAGGATTTCCCACCCTCAACAGTTACCATAGGGATTAAGCTTTAATGACTTTGTGGGGGGGGCGGCATTCAATCCACTGCAGTTGCCTTGAGGACAGACCACACTACCAGTTTGCACACTTGGAGACCCAAAGGGTGATTGTGTGGGCAGGGGGGTGCTGGAGTGTCCACATCTATGTGTACAAAGCCCCCTCACAATGTGGGTTGGAGCCAGGGGTAGCGACAGGCAATATTGAGACATGTGGTCTGTAGGCCTGCATTTGTACTCTTGCCCTAGGCCCTGAATTATTGGGGTTGGTCTGCCCTAAACCTATGCCATCCATTCACAGTGCACAAATTAAGAACCTTATATACTTGTAACTCATCAGATTGCATGTTTTAATAATAGAGGTTTGATTTTCAAAAAAAGTCTATGTTCATGTAACAACCTCCTTGGGAATCTTGTCAGCAGACAGTATGTAAACTGGGAATGGCTCCACCATTTTCCAACTCTAGACCTTGGTCAGGTCCCTTGAAACTCATTGTCCTCATCTATAAAATGAAGCAAATAATAGCAGCTATCTTAAGGGTGATTGTGATTATAAGTGAGAGAATACGTGCTGAAGTGCCTCGCTTGTGCCTGGCACACCGTAAGCACTCAGTGAACAGTGGCTGTTGTTATCCTCAAGGAGTTCAGAAATCTTTCCCTTGTACAAGGACAGACAGTCTTAACCCATTCCTTCCTTAGTACTCATCTATTTATGTTCTTGGCTGCTGATTTGTTGAGGGAATGATTTTTCAGTGTAAGGCTTCAAATTATGCTGGTTTAAAATTGCAAAAAGTTTAGAACAGGAAGTAATTACCTCTATGAAAATACACATTACCTCCACATCCCACCAAGATCTACCCAGATACACCTCAACCCTGTATCTACCCAAGATAATATTTCTGAACTATTATATTTGTTTTGAAATAAAACAGAAAAACTGCTTTAGAGAAGAAAATTATAGGCAGTATTTTATTTTTTCTTCAGACATGTACTTAGAATTCATATGCATAGTCTATACAGCACACCCCAGAATTTTCTATGATAGAGAATCACCATTGCCCTGCCCCAGTGTTACACTTAATTCTGCTATATTATAAGCAGACTTTATGGGTTTCATTGGCCTAGTTTTTGAATTATCTGTCTTATGCTTCTGTAACCTGTCTTTCAACATCAGTAGTTTTCTTGTAGTTCCATTTACAAGACAGACCACTGTTTTTCTAAGATTAAGGATTTTGTCAGCTTGACCTCCTTTGCATGTCATATTCTTCTTGGGTCTAAAAAACCTTACCTGTGGCTCAGAGATTTGGTTTCCCTAATGTCTACTGATATCATCTGTAGTTTGCTGGCACCTCATACTTCTCTCTTTTCTTTTTTTGGTAGAATGGGTCTTCTAGCCAAAGACGAAGATTTAATCCACAGTACCATAACAACAGGCTAAATGGGCCTGCCAAGCCACAGGGCAGTGGTCACGAAGCTGAGCCCATGGTGAAGGGCAGCAACCGGCATGAACACAGAAGACAGCCACACAATGGCTTCCGTCCTAAAAACAAAGGCAGCGCCAAAAATCAAGAGGCCCCCTCGGGGACAAAGACCCCTGAGGCCCCGGCCCATTCGGAGAAGTCCCGGCGAAGGCAGCACATTGCAGACACCCCGGAGGCCAGGCCTTTCCGGGGGAATGTTGGCAGGGTGTCACAGTGCAATCTCTGCCCCACAAGAATAGAAGTTTCGACAGATGCCACGGTTCTCTCGGTACCAGCTGTGACATTGGTGGCTTGAGCTAGGAGAGAAAAGAGCAGTTTTCACTCAGTTTTGGTTCCCTGCCTGAGGTGCTGACCCAATTCGCTGCCAAAAGAGAGTCAATCAGAATATACAAACCCTGTATGGTTGTGTCATCCTCTCTTAATCATTTTTACTAATTCAAATAATCAGCTCTAGCTTGCTTCATAACTTTCATGGCTTTGCTTGATCTGTTGATGCTTTCTTTTCATCAAGACTTTGCAGCATTTTAGCCAAGCAGTATTTACTCATTTGTTAGGAAAATCAAGATGTGGCTGAAGATCAGAGGCTCAGTTAGCAACTTTTGTTGTAGCAGTGATGTCAGTCCATTGATTGTCTTTAGAGAGTTAATGTTGAAAAAATAAATTCTTAATGATCAGACAAACATGATCTGCTGAAGACACATGCGCTTTTGTAGAATTTAACATCTGGTGTTTTTCTGAAATATATATATATATATATATACATATATTGCTTTATTTGAAACAAATTAAAATATGCTGCATTTGACACCTGGTTTGTTTCTTTTATTTATGTCCACCTCGTTATTGAATGTACTATGTAGTACTTTCAAGAAAACTGTAGAGACTAGAGATTGTGTAAAGCTCTGTACAATACTGTTTCTCTTGGGATAAGCACCCTTTCAGAAAAAATAATGCCCCTTCAGTTACGTGACACACAGATAGGTGGATACACACCCCAATCATCTTACACACCATGTGGCAGTGGGAAACCTTGGTTGCAAGTACCATAAACCACAGCTCCGCCTAGCTTAAACAATAAAAAGAATTTGTTGTTTCAGTGACTGAAAAGTACAGTTGGCTCTAGGACTCCAGCACCTTTCTCTTGATTATCTCAGCTCTTCCTTCCTGCTTAGGCTGACATTGTATTCAGAATGGTGGCAAATGGCCGCCTTGCTCCCAGGACTCAAGTCCATCACCCACACTGTCCAGAATTGAGAAGCTCTCCAGGTAGCTTCTATGTGGAGCAAGTGTCTTTCTCAGAAGTCCCAGCAAATGTCTTGCATGCCATCACTTGGAAGCCAGATTGCCTGTCGGCCTGTCTCTAAGCCAGTCATCAAAGGCGGGATGGAGGAGAAACGGTGAATGGACTTTACTAATTAGCACAGGCTAATCGGAGCCCACCCCTGGCCAGCTCCTCAGAAGCACCTGGGCTGTAAGGAAAAGGGCTACCATTACCCCAGGAAGGGAGAATGGATACTGGGTGGCCCAAACACCCGTTCCCCCTCTCTTTGACTGCAGGGCAGTTCAGTTTGGGCATGCTTCCATTGCACTAACATGTGTTCTACAGATTTATTGGCTACTTTCAAGTGCAAATGCTTATTCTCAGCTCAACATGAACATTTTTTTTTCTGGCAGCCCAGGTTCACTGGTTCTCTTCCACAGAGCAGTCCTGAGTAGCTGAGGCTACAAGACACACAAACACACGTTTCTTCTTTTGCCAAATACAGGAGGATGTTTGCTCTGTCTGTAGAGAACTTTCTTAGGCCTCTGGGTATACCCAGAGATTTAATAGGAATTCAAAATGTTAGGTCACATTCCAGGAAGGAAGGAAGAGTTGTTCATTCAAATAAGAAAGATAAATGTTCAGCACTGTGGTCCCTGTTTACCCCATCTGAGGCCCTGAATTTATGCATCGCAAGACAGAAGAAGTTTGCACAATTTTTGTGTAGCAAGATTTTGCTCGCCACTGAAAAAAATAACAGTTTAAATATGACAGCTTTAACGATGAGTCAATTCTTACAACCATAAAAAAAAAATGGGTTTGCCAGGTCAGGAGTGCACCTTCCTCTGTCAGAGTTGGACCCAACTACTCTTAACCTTGACTCAGTCCCTCAAGTTACTCTTGGGGTCAAGAAAGCTCAAAACACTTTCCTAAGCACGGAGCAAACGCTCCCAGCTCACTGAAAAGAAACAAAAGAATACTCAAGTGTTCAGACCTGATTATGTTTTCCCCTAGAGTTTTGCCTTTCTTGTAGATCCTGGGCATGTGAGCATTTACTAATTTGTATTTTTGAAACAGTGTTTCAATATTTTAGTGCCGATGTCAGGCCATTTAAATACTATATTACATATCTTCATCTGTTCTGGTGAAACCATTGGTATGATCCTAGAGATCTGGGTCATAGTCTGCCATTTTTTAAAAACGTTTTAAACTCATTTAAGAAATCCAGGGCCTACGAGCACTCTAATCTCTCTACTTAATGCACAGTAGTCAGAAGAATAGATTCTTCTCCCTTAAACATTTCCCTAGTAGAGGTTAAAACAGTTTAATACCCATGAAGACTGAAAAACTTCAAAACTCCCCTATTCTGTACCACATAGATCTTCCACTAAGACTCCATCTGTGGAATCCAACCCTCCCTGTTGGGGTCCCAATTACATTCCAAATTTAAGTTTCCTTTGAGAATCTGCACGTACTCCATCTCTGTCCTGTTGAGCTTAAACACAAGTAACTACAAAATGGACCCTCAGTGGAGGCTATACAACAGTTCGGGGGAGAAACTAGAAATACAACATATCCAACTTAAAGCTCAGTTCAAGAGCAGTTCAACTCTGCTGACATCAGAAAAAGAGACTGTAATTAAACAGTCTTAGGGAAGTGACAAGACGAGGTTAATGGGAAAAGTTACACGACTAAAAGCAGTTTTTTGCCAAAGTAACAGACTTGGGAATTGTGAATCTCTGAGAGCCTAGATTTGAAACTCAACTTGATTTAGCCATGGGGACCAAGGGCCCACACTGTTCTTTTCCTAGGCCAGTTCGGTTGGAGAGCTGCCTGAATTCCACACGACCTTTGACAAAGAGCTGCCTCCTTCCATCCCTCCCTCCGTTTGCACATTGCAGCCAACACTGCCTGTGTAGAGTGCCCTCGTGTGTCTGGAGATGGCAGAACTTTCATTTCTCAGCAGACATTCTAGTGACAGCATCAATATGTAATGGGATCCTTTTTACCATACCCAAAACTCTCAGGCATAGGTGGGCTAGCACTCCAGATTGCCCCCAGGTACCAAAAAATGAAGCAAAAGAGAAAGAGCTGGTCACTTGCTCCCAAATTCCTAAGCAAGCTATAATGGCAAAAGATAAAAAATAAATAAATAAAAATCAAGATAATTCAGTTGGCTAATACATTGTTCCAGCATCTTCCTGAAAGCACTGAAGCTGTCTTAATTGCTCTGATTTTGTGAGAAAAATTATAAAGAGTTGCTAAGTCCTGGTGATTCATCTTTTTGCTTTTTCCAATAAGCCTTTATGTCCTAAGAGTGTTTCTATTCTTAGTTTCGAAGAACCAGATCCCCCATCCTTGGATGCAGATCAGCCAAAGCCAGTGTTTAATCTCATTACAGCAGCCCCGCAGACAAAGGCACTGTGGTCTGGATCAAGTCACTCCATCTGAGAAACACACATGTTGCTTTCCTCACGCAAGGTTCTCACACATTTTTCTGATTATTTTCAGAAGCGCCCTTTTGTGAACTCTGCTTTTTCCCACAGCTCAGGGGAGGGCCTGGTGCTACCACAAAGTTCGTTTCACAGGAGAAGTTGCCACACATTGCTTTATAGAACAATAAATAAATTCTAAAGCGAATTTGTTTATTTGTCTGAGAAAGTACATAGACTTCTGGCCAAAAAAAAAATTATACATACATATATATATAAGCACTTCTTGTCAACAACAGAAAACTGTCCTGTTTTTAACTTCAGATACTTAAGTTTGAATTAGATTTAACTATTTCTAGTCTTTTGAGAGAACGCACACTATCTGCTAATTACCATCATTATGTAACAAGCCAGCAAATAACATCATTACCCCTCTGCCAATGCCTGACACACAGTAGACACTCAAAAATACTGATTGGAAGGAAGAGAGAGAAGATATGAGTAAGTAATCGACTTCAATACCTCCAGAAAATTCGGGAGTCTAAATGGCTTGTGCAAAATACTCCTGTGAAACAATTCTAGAGACAATGGGAAGAGAGCACAGCAGCTAGATCACCGACATTGGAGGGTGCCTGCTGGATTCAAGTCCAGGTCCACCACCTACTGCCTGTGTAAACTCAGGCAAGTTTTTAAACATCTCATTGTGTCAGTTTCCTCATGAGTCAAATGGGGCTAGGTAACTGTACCTACCTCTCAGGGTTGTTATAAGGACCGAATAAGTTAGCATTTGTAAAGCACCACTTGGAATAATGCCTGGCACTTTATATGGGTTCCAGGCAGGAGACAGTAACCACAGAGTAATTTTAATGGGGAAGCTTCGTAAATGTATATGGGAAAAATAGATATACAGTAATAATTAGTAACAGGATTAGCTACCAAGGGGTAAGAATTCTAAAGAATGCAAAAATAGCAGATACAGGGAATAGTCCGCACTAGAGGTGAGGCAGGGTCCCAAGGAAGGAACAATTTGGAAGAGCCTTACCCCCCTCCCAGACCTCGGTGGAAGTGTGTGGCTGAGGCCCACTGGAGGGTGGAGCAGCTCACCGACGTGCTGCAGGCTGGGGCTAGGCTGGCAAGCGGGAAACTACCCACAGAGTCCTGGAGAATACCAGGGAGCTTCCTTCAGAGGTGCTGACTGACTTGCCAGGAGTCCACCTGTGAGGTGTCACTGAACTCACTGGGAATCCTGCTGGGGCAGCAGCAAAACTTGCCAGGAGGCTGCCCACAGAGATGCAGTTGAATTATCTGGGGAGCCAGCAGGGGTACCCAACAAACCAGAAGTTGCCAGAGGCATTGTTTGTGGGCGGTGAAGGCCACCGAGGGTATCACACCCACACCAAGCACTGCAGGAGCAAGAACTCATGGAAGCACACTGAACCAGGAAGAAAAGCCCTTCCTCCTGCAGTGTCCCTCCAGTGACAAAATGTGACATCATACCTGCTGGCAAAAGAGAAGTATTTACAGGGTCCAGCTCAAGTATCACAAGCAGGGCAGTGAAGAGTGGATATGCAAGTGAGGGGCGATGAGCTGGTAACTAGAATGCCCTTGGGAAGTACCAGAGAGTATTTAATAAATATGGTAAACAGCTATGCAGCATACAGAAGGCTTTAAGTCCTATCTAGCTCATCTCTGGGAATGGGAGTAGCAAGCTCCGACAAGAGGAGACCTAGCATAGTGCTTAGGGGTCTGGACTCTAAAGATAACATGGATGTGAAGCCTAACTTTGCTTGTGCTAGCAGCTAGACGGCTTACCTATCTCCTCTGTGCTTGTTTCCTCTGTCTGTAGAATGGGGATAATACACCTACATCATAGAGTTAAAGTGTATTAAGTTAATATATAAAGTGCTTAGGAGGGTACATCTTAGTTTTTATTAGGTGATCACTTGCTTAGAACAGCAAAGAAAAATGCTTACACCAAAAAAATATTACAACAAAACCAGAAATGTAACTGGGAGCTAATAGGGTAGGTTTTCTAATCGGCAGGCCTGAAATCTCCTCCCCCACCATTCCCATGGCTCCCCTCCTGCCTGAGTGACAGCTCCAATGTCCTCTTACTTATCCACAGCCCCCAGTTAGGAGAGGCAGTTATTCACTCTGGTTAAATCACCCAACTAGAGCAATGATTCCCAACTGGGGACAGTCGGCCCCCCCGCCCCTCCCCCCCCCCCCCCCCCCAGGAAACATGTGGAAAAGTCTGGAGATATTCTTGATTGTCACAGCTGGGGCAGGGAGTGCTGGCCAGGGATGCTGCTAAATATCCTACAGTGCTCAGTTTAATCCCCACAACAAAGTATTATCTTTTCAAAATGTCAATAGTGCCACTGTTGAGAAACCCTACCTAGAGGGTACAAGGGATTTGGAGAAAGGGACAGAGACAGAGTAGATGAGCAAGGCCACGTTGCCTTGACTCCCCCAGCTACGCTGGGTTCTTGACTGGTTTTGCCTAGGCTACCAGCTCCAGACTCTGACCTACTGCTGGGGTCTAAATGGACAGTTTCTGATGTCCTTGGACTACTAGTGTCATCTACATAGAAACTGACTTCCCCTGTCTTCCAAAACAAAAAATCAGCAATGAATTGTTGAAAGAGCTGTTACTGAAGCAGAAGTGTCCAACATTTTAAGAAGTCTTGGCAGAAGGAAGCAATATTTGCCTTTTTCCAACTTTACCAAATATGCTACTCTTTTCTTTCCATGATGTGCTCTCTGTTTAAAAAAGTTTCTCTTCTAAGCCCCAGACTCCCAAATTTATTCCTGGAGGTCAGCAGAATTTTACTAAGGTAATGAGGGTTTTAGGGTGAAAGAAGCAAATGGGAAGGGTGAGAAGCAACATTATACAATGAGAAGCTGTTCTATAAACAAGTAGGGCAGAATACCTACTGACAGTTACCATAAAATTCTATTTGTCTTAGCCACAGCCTACATCAGAAGCCGTTTAGCTAGCATATATGAAACGTGTATGGGCTGTCTGAGGCAACACATGTGAACAAAGAAAAATGAGCTTTTCTGTAACAATGTAAACCATGTGCATCTCACAAGGCTGAGAGGACTGCAAGTGAAAACAGTCCCTTTGAGGCTGCACCACCAACCAAATTCCGTGAATATGAAATTTTGGAAACAGCTGGAAACCAATTTTTTTTTCTTGTGAGTTATTCACAATGTTTCTTTTTTTGGCTGTCCTACATGCTTGAAATCCTGCATACTAATAGCAGCCCTCAACAAAGAATCACTCATCCACTAGTAACTGAGGAATGAGCAACTTGTTCACAGTTCTCAAGGGAGAGTTTTAGCATGGGAAAATGACAGTATTTTCCATAATTAAAAATTTCCTAGTTAATTTATAAAGACACATATGTAAATCATTTGAAGATACTTTTCATTTGAAAGAGCTACAGAAGCTCTTTCCCTTTGTTTTATTAAGTTCATACTTTCGATTTAGCATCTAACCAACATCCTATCAAATAAAAATTAAAGCTATTCAAAGGGATTGCAGGTATAAGGCAATCCTTTACAAGACAACCTTGTATTCATATAAATGTTAGCATTCTTTACAGAATAATTTACTACCACCAGTCTTTGTGCACATTCACAAAGCACAATGCTATGTAAATGAAGTTTTCTATGGACACTTTCTCAGGTAAAGCCAAATATGCTTCTATGTTAATTCTGTCTTTTAAAACCAAGGTATAGCCAGATAATAATTATACTGTATTTGTCTGGGGAGTGAGTCGGCCATCGTTTCAATCCTAGAGCTTGCAAAAGAGGCGAAGGGGTTCAGTGCGTGCACCAGCAAAGGCAAGGCATGAAGCAGGAGGCGAGAGGCCAGGCTGCTGCTTTCCCTGACAAGTACCCACCACTACCTCTCTGGTACCTCTCTGGGGTCTGGTGATGCATGTCTCTGAATTACTTTAAACAACTTGACAAGTTATGTAGGTGTTATGGTCATCACCATTAGCAAATGTACTCATTAGCAATATTAACTAAGGAACTTTCACAAGAACCCCCTTCATTCTTCTGACAGTATAAACTCTGCAAGATCAGAAATCAATTTCTGTACCTCCTGAAGACTGCTGCCAGAAAAATTTCCTAAAATAATTTGGGGACAGGTGGTTGCCTCAACTGTCCAGAAATTTACTGAAGGCCTACTGTGTACTAGGCACTGCAGTTACAGAAGCAGTAGAGTCCCTGTCTAATTGGAGACAGACATGTAATCCAATACTTCAATACTTTCCTGCTCAGAAACTTCAAATATTAAGCAAATTAATAGACTTTTATGTTTCTTCTTCCCTCTAACTTTTCCTTTAGTCAGAGTGATGCTGTGTCATTCTGCAGAAATCATATTTGGGGCTAAAATGTGTGCATGTGTGTGTGTGTGTGTGTGTGTGATCACTATTGTACAGCCGTTAACTTTTCTGAACCTTACTTACCTGATCTCTTTTTTGGCAACTGGCCTGTACGGAGATCCAAACCCTTGACTTTGCTTTACAACACCATGCTCTAACCAGCTGAATTCATTGGCCAGCCCCTTCCTTGATCTTTGAGAACTGGGAAAGATTACCTTCATTATACTGTTGTTCTGAAACTAAAAAGTAATGAAATAAAATATATGAGAATACTTTACAAACTGTAACAGAAGGCAATATAAACAAAACAAATACTTCAGTATGTCCCCATTGCCAGTCTTAAGCTCTCCGTGACACAACTGGTTTAATTATTTCATACATTATCTGGGCAAGAAAGCAATTTTGCAAGCAGAAATAGATAACTTATATAAAATGACAAGCTTTCAAGCTACTAATGGGCTCCAAGGCTGAAATAAGTACAGTCACAGAAAATGCCACTTTTTATGGAAAAGTTTTACTTTATTTTGTAAAAAGTATATTTACTTTACTCTTTTAAAGCAATGCAAGTACAATAATAACATTTGAGTAAAAAGTACCCTGCTTTAGAATTTATTTTTTAACACAATGAAGGCATACTGTTCACCGAAGGTAAACACATGTGATCCCATTACAAAACACAACCTAAGAGTAAACATACACAACTGAACAGTCATGAAAAAATAGAGAATTAATGAAAATATTCTGTTTAAAAATATTAAATTCAAGTTATACAGAAATTTTATGCATTAAAAAATCAAATGGTATAATCAGAATGACTCTTCAATGGTCACTTCCAAAAAACAAATATTAACTTTAGTTAAAAAGTCAAACTTTTAACTTCTCTTTTTCAAAGTACTTTCAAAACATCACTATTCAAATTAAACTATTTCAACAATTCACTTCAAGGATATTATATAATTCTTGTTCCAAGAAATCTTCTCATGGTATATATAAATAAATCTGCTAACGGAAAAGGATAAGAAAAGTCAATCTAGGAAAGAAAATAGTTCAATTAAGTGAGATTCGAAGTATCATCTCAGCTTATTGTCTTTTTTCCCTCCCCACTGTTTCTTTTCGTGTCTTTTGAGGCTGAGTTGTTTGGGGGCAGCTCAGCTTGATCTGCATTTCCTCTCTAGCAGCCCTCTGGGCGGTGGCACTGCACAGGCAAGTACTAAGAGCACCATCGCCATCTCCCCAGGCAGGAATATCTAAGCCCAGACCTCACGCCTGTCCCTGGCTGCGAGGAGGAACATTACCAAAGGGCCCAGAGTCTATAATTATTTCAGCAACAAAGTGGACTTCTCTAGTGATTATTCTACTGTACTGTTTTGTTGTCTTATACCAATTAACCATTAAAAAAACAAATTAAAGACCAGAAATTCAAACTGTCCATAGACAAGTTATCATTTAAAAGTTGGGAAAATGAGAATAAAGCCCCAACCACTTAAAGTTTCCTCTCCTCCATTCCTTCTTCACACAATTCAATTTTCCTGTAATAATCTCAAATATAAACGTAAGTTTTCCCTCTAGTGCAACAAGAAACAGTGTCGCTTATTCATATCAAATAGGTTGGAAGTTCTGGGAGACAAAAAGGAAGACGTAAGTGCACATTTTTACCCCTCAGCCTGGTCTCTCCCGTGGTCAGTCTGCACACTCAGTGCTGGAAGCTTCGGGAGGCGGCGGCTCGGGGGAGCGGGGCTGCGTCCCTGCAGAGGAGCTGGGCAGGGAAGGCGCCGCACACAGCGGAGTCCTCCTCAGCTTTATCACTCGATGCGGCGCGGGCTTCTTGTCGGGGAGCAGCACCTTTGCTGGCGGGGTGTGTGTGGCTCCGTTTTGGGTGCTCCCGGCCCCACGGGAAGCCTGAGAATGCCCAAGTGGCCCGGTGCCCAAAGGGGATGGCGCGAAGCCCTGAGCTGCCTTTCCACTGCTGCTGCCCTGAGACCGATCTGCTGTCAGCCGAGACGAGGTCTGGACGGCAGTGCTTAGAGCCACCCTGACTGAAGCTGAGTTCTTGACTTTAATTTGGGTGCTGGTGGAAGGGCCCAAAAATCTGACTGGTTTAGGACCAGCCTTACAGTTCACGCCTTCTTCTTCCTCTTCATTGCATGCTATCAGTCGCCTAGAAATACAGACGCATGTCACTTTCAGCATTTACAGGTGAGTTACTAATGAAAACGTCTCCAAAGTCTACCTTCGGGGTTAATAAAAAGGCTCTCCTCAAGAATTAGAGTCATACCAGCCACCAAAAAAAAGAATTAGAGTCAAGAGGTTTATAGGTATCGACCTACCTCATCTCTCATCTCACAAGTCAATATGTAAATTAGGAAATTTACAAAAGATTATTTCAACTTGAATACAAATTGTGTCTTTTAAAATCACGTATAACATTAACACCAACAAGTTAAAATCTGGAGTATTACACAAGAATTTTACAACGTTATCACTCTGTTCCCAAGAATCCTGATGTGATCCAGAGGATAACCAGGAATATCCCAAGTTGTTTTTCCCAGAACTGCAGTTTCAAGAAATTAACTGAGGAAAAGAAGGGTTTCAGAGTCAAATAAATTTGAGAAATGCTGCTGCATATTTTTTCTTCCTCTTGTAGCTCTAAAATCCATATTAACATATTAAAGGTTCTGAGAAGGCCTATACTACAGACACCTGTTTAAGTTTGTTAGCTCATATGTCCCAGTCATTCTGTGATGAAACTTTTGACAGCCAGTAACATTTGCATTCTGTGGAACACATTTTGGGGACTGCTAGAATGGTCAACCCCATGGTATGGTTAAGATGCTTTTTGAATTTGAGAAGTACTGGACAAACCCTCAAAGATTCCCGAACTGAGTCTACCATTCATTATAAAAAGCCTAAAGGGGGAGCATTTTTAAAAATGACCTTAAAACTGTCAAACAACCATGGTCAAATGTCGGGCCTTAAAAACTAACGCCATCTTAAGTGACATTGAAAGTGGCACCATTCTGGGCCCACAAGGGCGTATTAACGTGGCAGCCTAAGACGGTGCTGGGAGGAAGTAGGGTGGGAGTGTCTGCGGGAACCTTGCGTTAGCCCTTATTGGCCAAATATGTGCTTCTGCGCTCATGAACACTGCGTGGTTGCAATAGCTAGGCATTGAGACAGGATGCGTGCTCTTGACCTTTAAGCTGATAGGATTATGTTAAAACCTCCCCTCCCCATCTGCCTATAAGAGCAAGTGCACGTGTGATAATAAACGGAACTGCTCGACAGAACCCCTGCAGCATCTGAGTGTCCTTTAACTGGGCTGGTTGGGGCCGGCGGCTGTGCTCACCTCTCTTCACGTCTCTCTTCCCCCGTCTCCTTCCAAAGGGGACCGCAGGGAAAGAGTAATCTGGGCCATTCACTCACGCACCAAAAGGAATGAGGCTAGGGCTGTTCAGGTCAGCCGGCGGAGGACCCGACAGTCAAAACCCTGCCTGCTCCCTCCACCAGCTTCGCTTCCTGAGGACCACCCCCAAAACGTGAAGGGTCAGGGCAATCCTCCAGGTCCACTCCCTCCCACACGCATTTGTGTGTTGTGAGAGACAATTATAACATAGTGACCTCCCATTCTTGGAAATGGGATCATAAGAGCATGGTTCTTTGAAAACTGTGTAAGTAGCAAAGAATGCAAATATAATGTATTCAACCCTAGAACTCTACTGAATATAATCACATTTTTTCTGGTGGGTCACATGGCTCCTCAGGACCTCACCAGAGCTTCTCAGTCATCTTATTATCCTGTCGGTGCATCCAAGATGATGCTGCATAATATCCTAGAAGAAAGACAACTAGCACAGAAAAGAGTCTCCACAAACCGTTCCTGCCTGCTTTGTTTTCAGTCTACATCTTCCACTAAACTCTACACCAAGGTTTCTCAACCTTGACACTATCACCATTTTGGTCAGATAAATCTTTGTTGTGGGGCTGTCCTGTGCTTTGCAGGATGTTTAGCAGCATCTCTGACCTCTACCTACTAGATGCCAGTAGCAACCCCTCCCCACAGTGTGGCAACCAAAAATGTCTCCAAACATTGTTAATATCCCCTGGGGGGCAAAATCACCCCCAGTGGAGAACCACTGCTCTTGATCCAAATGATATTTGCTAATTGTAGGTTCAAAAGGCAAAATAAACAATGAGAAAATTATGACCTTTAAGAAATAAGATCTGTTTGGGGCCGACCCCGTGGCTCACTCGGGAGAGTGCGGTGCTGGGAGCACAGTGGTGCTGGGGGCGCCAACGCTGCAGGTTTGGATCCTATATAGGGATGGCCGGTGCGCTCACTGGCTAAGCGCGGTGCGAGCAACACCAAGCCAAGGGTTGCGATCCCCTTACCGGTCACAAAAAAAAAAAAAAAAAAAAAAAGAAAGAAGATCTGTTTTGACAAGACATGATTAACTACTAAAAACTTGGCTGGCTGTTAGCTTAGTTGGTTAGGGCATGGTGTGATAACACCAAGGTCCAGAGTTCAATCCCTCTACCAGCCAGCTGCCAAAAAAAAAAAGAGAATAAGCTTCTCTGCATTTCTGTGAAATATCCAGAGGGCAAAAGTAAGAAAGTAGTCTCAAATTCCATAGAGGTAACAAATCAAATTCTAGATCAGGTAATCAAGAAATCAGAACATCTGAAGCCCATAAATAAAACCCAGACACTAAAAAAAGAAAGGTGATTTTAAATGTATTTAAAACACAGTGAAAGACACAGATATAGAGTGAATTTAATGCTAATAATTTCATGGAACACAGGAAAATATCATTAAATAAAATGCTATTTGTGGCAGTCAAAAAGAAAAAAGAATTCAGAATAAGGCACAGGAAATTTCAAGTGTTAAGTATAAATAGATTTTTTTACTTTTGCCAAAAAAGCCTGGGATTTCACTTTTGTGGGGAAAAAATACTCACCACAGCATTCCCACTATGTTCACTAGTATTTTTAAAATCACACTCTCCTAATAAGAGAATACTATACATCTAGTTTTAGAGAACTATTCCCACTTTTTACATAGTTTTCGTAACTTTGTATTTATCAAGATCCATATTTTGATGGTAAGGAAGAGTACTCATCTAGGTGATTAATAAGCTTAGTAAGGTCAAGAACTATTATTCATTTCCCCTTCATAAAAGCAGTAAAAACCTAGTCACAGATTAAAAAACAAAACAAATAATCAACAGAGCACAGATCACCTCTTTCGAATAGGGGCCATGTGATGCAGGCTTCCAAGCAAAGGACGCTCTTCCAGAGTCCAACACTCTATCAGCTCATGAGGCACCCGCCAGTAGCTAACACCTGGAAAATAAAAAGACATAAATTAAGAGACCCACCGTCCACTGCAAAATGTTGAGTAACGCTGTTTCATTTAAGACTGGCCAGAAAGATTTTGAGGATCATGCCCCTCACTGACGAAGGGAGGTATGCACCACACGAAGAGCAAGCACCGTGAAAAGCCAGGACAGGAGAGTGGCCTGGGTCTAGGAAGAGTTGGCCACCAGCTTGGCTTTGCATTGATTAGCATAAAAACTCAGCAGGTCATTATGTGCGCCCAGGGCAGCTGAGTGTGTCCTGAGTAAGGACACAGGCTCTGGCCAAGACTGCCTGGGTCAGAATCCCACTCTCTCACTCACTAATCATCTGACCTTGGGAAAGCTTTTCTGGGCCTAAATTTTCTCATCTGTGGGCTGGCTGGTTAGCTCAGTTGGTTAGAGTGCAGTGTTGCTAGCACCAAGGGCAAGGGTTCAGATCCCTGTACCGGCCAGTCACCAAAAAAAAAAAAAAAAAAAATTCTCATCTGTGAAATAATGACAATAATAACAGTCACAGGACTGTTGTGATGATTAAATGAGATAATAAATACAACGTGCTTAGAAAAGGGGCCAGCACAGACTAAGCACGCAATAAATGTCAGATGCCTTTATTATCAGCTATAGTAGCAGCACTACACAGTGGGGTTATAACATACGCTGTATCTACTTTATTGGGTTGCTGTGATCATCAAATCAGGTAAATTCTGTGAACCACTCTGTAATTGGCAACCACTAAATATGATATTTCATTATCCTACAAGCACCTTTTCAAACAAGAATAATCTGAGTTAATGTGTTAGGCCAAGATCCCAGTCAAATTCATTTTAATTTTTAAATCTGATATGTTTCTGACTGAAAGCTGAAAAATGTATTCGTGTGAGCCTCAAAAACATTATGCTAAGTAAAAGAAGCCAAACATAAAGGTCACATATTATATGATCCCGTTTATATGAAATATCCAGAATAGCAGACTGGTGGTTGCCAGGGGCTGCAGGAGAGAGTGGGATGGGGAGTAACTGCTTAATAGGTACAGAGGTCCCTTTCAGGGTGATGAAAAAAACGTCCTGGAACTAGATAGAGGTAATGGTTGTACAACTTGTGAATATGTCAAATGCCACTGAAATGTATATGTTAAACTAGCTAATTCTATGTTATATGCATTTCACTTCAATTTTTTTTAAAAAGAACCATAAAATAATAATATATAGACACATGTAAAAAGGCTTTAAGAATGATGTTAAAGAAAAATTGCTTAGCATTAAAAAAAAAAGAGTAACCTTTTTAGTCCCAAGAATGGACTCGGTGCCTTCTTTGCACTATTAAAGTTCTGGTAATAAAAAACTAAGCAAGCTAGGCATATAAGTTATTATATATAACAGACATTTCCGATACTCAAAGAACTCTATGAACCTTATTTGAAGACAGTAACTTTATGAAATTGCTTGATCATGCTCCCAAAACACAGAGCTACATATGCTACAAAAACATTCCCAAATCTAGTCCATTAAGTTTGTTTTTTTAAAAGTCACATAGAGATACAATTTATATAAAATAAAATTCACCCTTTTTTGGTTCATAGTTCAATGAGTTTTGACAAATGTATATAGTCACGTATCCATACCCACAATCAAAATATAGAGCATTTTTATCACCCCAGAAAATTCCCTCATACCTTCTTGCAGTCAATGTCCTCCCCTCCATCCCTACTTTTGCCTTTTCCAGGATGTCATATAAATAGAATCAGACAAGATGTAGCCTTTTCTGTCTGACCATCTTTAGCATGATGCTTCAAAGATTCATCCAAGTTGATGTATGTAAAAATAATTTTTTCTTTTATTTCTTTTTTTTTTAAAAGATGACTGGTAAGGGGATCGCAACCCTTGGCTTGGTGTTGTCAGCACCACACTCAGCCAGTGAGCCAACCAGCCATCCCTACATAGGATCCGAACCTGCGGCCTTGGTGTTAATCAGCACGGCACTCTCCCGAGTGAGCCACGGGCCAGCCCCTTCTTTTATTTCTGAATGTAATACGTTGTGTATGGATATATCATTGCATTTTGTTTTAAAAACTTTCATTTTTTTCCTGCCTATAAAGCAATTCACATTCATTATACAAAGCCTGGAAAACAGAAAAGTATATATAAGAAAAGCAAAACCACTCCTAATCTGAAAACCAGGAATCAAGGCTCAGGACATATTGATGTATTTCATTCCAGTCTTTTTTCTATTCATATGATATGCACATAATTAAAAACACTTTACATTTAATTTTGTTTCCTGCTTTTTATCATTTCTTATGCTATCATGGACATTTATCTTTATAAAAAGTTATTCAAAATAATCTTAATAGTTTTATTATATTCCATCCCATGGATGTGCCAAAATGTATTCAACCTTCTATCATTAGACATTTAGATTGTTATTATTTTGTCCCTATTATGAATAATGCTTCATAATTAAACTTCTCTGCTTATTAGCCTTGGTCTGCATTTGACTATGTCCGTAAGGCAGATTCCCAGAAGTGGAATTATTGGATCAAAGAATATGAAAAATTTTGATGTTATTGATGTGACAAATTTCCTTTTTTTAAAAAGTTATATGAATTTTAATTCCAGCCAGGAATGCATGAAAGATCTTTACTAATCTGGCATATAAAAAATAGTTCTCATTTCATGTATATTTCATTGATAAATAATAAGGTTGAACCTCCTGCCTCATTTATTTCCTCTTCTAGGAATTTCATGGTCATGAACCTTGCACATTTTTATGTAGTAAGGGTCAAGTTGATTTTCTAATCAATTTACATAACTGCTGATATTAAGGATATTCTTTGGCCAGTTAATGTAACATTATTTATCCTCATTTTAAATTAGTCTTTTAATTTTTTTTATAATTTTTTTGTTTTAAAGTTCTTAATACTTTTTTCTGTTTTAAAGTTCTTTAGTTATTTATCAACCTTTGTCTTTATGATTTATTTTGCACTTATAATCTTTTCCTATTAAAAAATCAGTTATTTGCTTAAATTTCCTTTTAGTTTATTATCGTTTCTTTCTCTATTCATAAATCCACCTGGGATTGTTTTGATAAATGATGTGAGGTTAAAGTTTTGATTTTCCTCCCAAGCATATTTCTCCATCCATTACTTATTAAATAATGTATCATGTTTTCACTGATATGTAATACTTTTTTAATAACATAGTATTTTTATTCTTATAATTTTATTAGGGTCTACTCTTGATCTCTGTTCTATTCATACACATGGTTCTTATCATCATAGATTTCTATCATATTTTACCATCAAATAGTTAGACTCATCTCTCTAAATGTTCTTGGCTATTTTACTTGTTCATTCTTTCAGAGGAATTTCAGAATTATTTCCTCAAGTTCCCAAAGAGTTATACTGATATTTTAATAAGAATTGTGTTAAACCTATAATTTAATCTGAAAAAACTGACATCTTTATATTCAGATTTCCCACTCAGGACCATGGTATGTTTCACCATTATCTTGAGGTCGTCTTTTTTTTTAGATAGAGGGATGGATGGATGGACAGACGGACAGAAAGACAGATAAATATATTTTAGCAGTTTTCTTCATAAAAGACCCATGCATTTCTTAAGTAGTCCCAAGGGCAGTCCTAGTTATTTTATGTTTATGATTTTCCTCTATAATTTCTAATTAACTTATCGTAGGTAAGCTGCTGATCTTTGTATAGTATCCAGCTAAGTTAGTCTACTAAACTCATCACTTAACTTACTTTAAGTCGATTCTTTTGGGTTTTCGAAAAAGTCACTTTATCCATAAATAATAATGACCCTGTCTTCTCCCTTCCAATAGTTTTTTTCTCTTACTTCTGTTTCCTGTCTTAGGAATTTCCACAGGCCTTCCAGAACTTTGTTAAATAACAACGATGCTTCATTACATGCTTTCAAAAAGTTAAAATCGTCACTCAGTTTGTTTGATCCCAGTTTTCTTTTTTTTTTTTTTTTTTTTTTAAAGATGACCGGTAAGGGGATCTTAACCCTTGACTTGGTGTTGTGAGCACCACGCTCAGCCAGTGAGCGAACCGGCCATCCGTATATGGGATCCGAACCCGGGGCCTTGGTGTTCTCAGCACCACACTCTCCCGAGTGAGCCACGGGCCGGCCCTTGATCCCAGTTTTCTGCCTCAGCTTCCTAAATCAGTGGAGAAAAAAGCTAAGCCTTGGTCCTCCTGAAGCCTCCTGGGCATCCTGCCAATTCAGAGGCACAAAAGGAGACAAGAGAACACCATTGGGTTTGTTCCTCAACCTGAGAAAAAATGTCACAAAATAAATTAAATCTAGAGTAATAAGTTTAAAGACATCATCCTGCCTGCTTGAGGGGTACAATAAGCAAGGAAAAAGAAAGAAAAGTGGAGGCAAAGTTGATAAAAGAAAGACGGGGTGATGGAGAACAGCTGATGAAGAGTTTTTAAAAGCCTTTTCCTCTCCTTTTATTTTTTTCTTATGTAACTGACAGTCTGTCTCTATTAGCTTTTCAGATCATTTGAGGACTGGGATGTGTCTTATTTATCTTTGGAACCAATTTTAGGACTTATCATAGGACTTTGTTCCTAACAGACCCAATACATGCTTGTTAATTAACAAAAATACTTAAGCATAGAACAGTTAACCCTCTATGATCCTTAAACAAGTGGTGTGGGCTTTCTGAAACTCAGGTTTCTCATCTATAAAACAGGAATGGTAAACAGCGTACAGAGTTGTGTTAGGACTAAGAGATACTGAATGTAAACTACTTATCACAGTGGATATTTAGTAGTATTATTATTATCAACTCTCACTAAGCAACTTGACACAGATGGTCAATTTTCAAAGTCGTATGTAAAGATTAATTGTTTTATAAGGGCTCTTTAGACATCTTCCCCGGCATCATTTTCATTTTCTCTCCCTTTTCTTGATTACATATTTTATACTTACTTTAGAACTATACGTCTTAGGACAATGCTAGGTACATAGTAGGTACTAAATAAACCCCTGTTTAATTGAATTAAATAAGCATAATAACAGAAGCACATTTGAGATTACTGAATTATAAATTATTACACTTGATCTTAGCCAAAAGGCCGAGAAGCGATGAATTATAAATTATTAATAATATCTAACAACCTAAGGGGTTTAAAGATTTGTAAGTAAACTGCCCCAGTGTTACAATGAGATGACAGATACTTTGATGCACTCAAAAAAATACTTTCTCAAACAACAAAATGCAGTATTTGAGCTTACTTTTTCTTATTAAGGAAACGTGCTTCCATGAAACAAAGAATTGCACTGTACCTTTTCCTTCCCAAGCATCAAAGGCATCCATCATTTTCTTCAATTCTGCTACTGAATAGTAGCTCCAAATGTACTGAACATTATTTCCTGCCTCTCTAGAAATATTGCAAAAAGTAATGAATATACTACCTAAGTATGAGTGCATGTACACATATACAGCTAACAGACAATAAATGCTCGTTAATTAAGGAAAAAAATATATAGGCATTGAATAGTTGTTCTGTGACCCTTAAGCATATACATGCACTCATAAATATATATTATACAATATACATATATCATATACTAAGCTACATTTCATCTCTTTTTACAATGGTAAAATATTTGTTAATTCCATAATATAGATGATGTAGAAAAATCAACACATGTTCAAAATCAAGTTTTTTTAAACAAATCACCGACTCCAGCAAACTTAGAAAAGATTCAACTTTGACTAAAACTTCCCTAGCATTAGGCAAGCACTTATACTCATATATCTTAAATAGAAGCATCCCAGCCTGTGAAGAATTCAGAAACTGATGACATATTTAATCATCTAAAAAGCAAGCTTATATGGCCATGCATTAGTCATTAATATGTGACCCAATCCAATCTCCCAGAGAATTTTTTTTAAAGTTTGCTAAGTGAATTGACCAGTGTAAATAAGATTATAGGGCAAATATTAAGAGATTAACCCTTAAGAATTTAACACATTCAAGTCATAGAATTCTAAAGCTGGAAGGACCAGGGAAGTCCTTCATCACTTCTCAGAAGAGGACACCAAGGTGCAGACCAGCCCTGGGTCACTCAGCAGGCCAGCTGACTTCTGGGCCGAGCTTCTACCCATAGATTATGGCCTACAGAAGATACCAAGCATGTCGCTTTGCTTTTCTTTCTTTTCTTTTTTTTTAAAGCCTCTCAGGGGATTCTGATGCATACTCCCAGTTGAGAACCACTGTCTAGACCCTGCAGATGGACTGTGGCTTATATATGTGTGAAATGGTCTTAATCATAAGCTGTTCATGAAACAGGCCTATCTCGATAGCTACCAAGGCTCACTCTGCCTGCTGAGAGGTGTTAATGGTCTTTTCTAGTCAAGCACAAAATTCCATTTAATAAAACCTCTTAGAAGAAACCAAGACTTTATTTTATTCTTTTTCACATTTAAATTTGGACATACCTTTTAAAAATGCTTTTACTGTGAATTCTTCCTCCCAGCTGCTTGTCAATAGCGTCTGTACCATCAGTTTTTGTGGCATATACACCGATAATTCTACTCTCACAGCTTGCGCCAGATGTGTTAAGATAGTGGAGAACCCAAACTGTTGGTTTATTGCAAACTAAACCATACGAATCACAGAAGTCTGTTAAAGCCTAAAGCAAAAAAATATATAAAATTTGAATTTAATTCTGGAATAAAATAAAAAATGAGTTTGCTTTGTTACTTTGCTGAACAGCTGTAATTTCAGCTGGTCGTAAGGCAAATTAAGAAATTATAAATTTTAGCCTAGTCTTCATGCCTTTAAAAACCAAACATGCATTTGTTGAATTAACTGGGGGAAGTGGGAGACAATAACAAAAAGTACCAACTGAAAACCCAAAACTTTTTCATTTAGAGAATCCCTTTCCACATGGAAATTCTATTTTTTCTTCTCCTTTAGCCTGCCAATATCACTTTTAACTTTATAATCTTTATAAAATCTAATCTTTATAACATCATTTCTCCACTGCCAATATCACTTTTAATTTTATAATCGTCATATAATAAGTGAAAGTTAAATATTTTCTTTTTCCTTTAGAACGTTTCCTCCAAAATTTCCCATTTGACTTAATCCTCCTCTCACCTTCTACTGACTAATCCCATGGTTGACCCTTACTTTTAACTCCAAATTCCAATCATGTATTAACCAGATTAATTTGTTCTTGTACACTGAAAGATATGAATATATGAACTCAGTACATTCTGTCTGAACTCATTTGGCATTTATCTACCTATTCATTCATTCACTTGAATATTAAGTACCTACTATGTGCTGAGCATTGTCTAAGGTCCTGGTGATATAATGGCAAACAGAGACAGAATCCCAGCCCTCCTAGAGTTTTTAGCTAATGCAGAAGATGGACATGAAATAAGTCATCGGCACACTGTATAATAAGTGCCGCCAGGTGAGACTACAAGTACTACCAGGCATGGAGGAGGAGGGTTTCACCCAGAGGAGTGGCAAGAGCCATTCCTTGGACAAACGGCATGACTGCTATAAGCCCCCTAAGGAAAGGCACTTCTGTCTGTTTTGTTCACTGATGTACCCCAAGTGTATGGAATGGTGCCTGACACAATGGAGATGCCTAATATTTACTGACTCAGTGAATGAAAATATGGCCCTAACCTGTCATGTACTTTCATTTAATATTGCTATCTAACTCCTGTATTGGTTTTTAATTTTACTTGCACATCTTTATGAATTCCCAAGTATACTATACACTATTCAAGGGCAAGAATTCCATGCTGTATTTCTTGGTGTCCCAAACAGTCCCTTTTACAGTGACATATATGTCAAACATGTGCAATAAATATGTGTTGGCTGACAGAATGAATGGGTGCATGCTATGTCCTTTCTGAATACAAACCAGGAATAAAAGACTGTTGAGTTGGGATCTCCGAAGATGATTGCTAACCCTCCCCAACCTTCCAGCCAGGATTTTTTTTAGCCCCATTCCGCAGATGTGGCAAACAGCACTAAAAGACTATTATTTGACAATTCAATTTATAAATAATTTCACAGCAGAACCCATGCAAACATGCAAATTCCTGAAGGGGATCTGGAACCAAATCAACTTTCTCTTCACACAGCACTCCTAATAACCAACCACCCATCAGTTTGCTCCCTAACACTGAAATCCCAATCAAAGAATTCAAACCAGTTCAGATCAGTTTTCAGTATTAACAATTATCTAGGAAAAATATTTTTCTCAGATGTCCAAAGGTGCTAATTAATAGCAAATATAATACTTCCAATAATACAAAAACAAATAATGAAGCTTTTCAAGTCATATAAAGATCTTTAAAATGTGATTTAAAATAGAAGTGTCTTAAAAGATTTACTGATCCCAAAGTGAATTAATCATACTAATGTTTTAACTTAGTAACAAACTGTTACACTCCCTAAATCAGGTAAGAGATTTTATTATTTATCATGACCATTCTTTTAAAAAATAATTTTAGTAAACAAAATAATACCACTATACCCTCATATAGTACAGTATTTCTCTTAATTTAAAACAAACTTCAGGAGCAAAATAGTTCTATAAAAAAGCCATCAAAAAAGTGTTAAATCTTCAATCAGGAACAGAAACTCAATAAACGTTTCAGTAGCAATGTGACATACTTTCTAGAACAGAATTTTGGCTTTAAAAAATGAGGAGTAGTAATAATTAAGCAATTTATCTTCAAGAATTACAAAAGTCTCATGTTTGGTTTATGTGACAATACAGGTTATGCAAAATAATACATATCACTTTGTGCACAATAAATAAATAAATATATTTTAGAACTTAAGAAAATGCCAAGACCTTTTTAAGTTCTATATTTGACCTTAAAGAATATGTTTCCATTTCATTGGCCAAGTGGTCAGACAGGCTGTATGGATAAGGGATACCAAAGTAATCAGCTTCTTCCTGCAGGGCAATGCGGGTATGTTCATCTGTGGGAATCTTAACTTCTCCGTGAAGGTAATCCAAAAGGTATTTAAATAGATGTCCATCACGGTCAATAACACAAGCCCCTAGAAAACATTCAGTTGAAAAATGATTGCATAGATTCATGTGACGATAAATAAAACTTCAACAAGTCAAACAAGATCTGAGGATCTCTACAATTAGAAGCGTTTCTTTCTCACAAGAAAGTTAACACCTAGTGTTCAAAGAGGTTTGGTCAATGAAACTAAGCTAGATTTTTGATTCTTCACTCAAACAGCAAATATGATATAACAGCAACCCTTGGCTTACAAACAGGGGATATCCTAATACTGAATTTGAGGGGGTTGTTTAGGAAAATCACCTGTATTTCTATAGCACTGAACATAAACATATATCACCAGGGTGTAAGTACTGGTTGTATCGGTGTGCTACGTACACTGGTGCCAGGTCAAGGGGGTGAGTGAGGCTGAAATCAAGCCCATTGTCTGTCACTAAGCCACACACCCTGGCATGGAACTGCATCTTCCTCGATAAAAGGGCACCCTTTTCTAATCTGCACAAAGAGATTGTATGACTTAGTGATGGACTGCATTCTCACCCACCATACAGGAGAATGTATTCTGAGACCCATTTGGAACTTTGTGGCTACTGCAAAGGCCAAGAAGAACTCAGATTGCTGGTAGAAAAGGAAACTTACCCCCAACCTCAGCCCAGCTGGACCAGGACAGGCATGTGGGGTGCTCGCTACCATGTACAGTATTTGTATGTCAGCAACATGACAAGTCTGGGGTTCCTAGCTCCAAGCATACCATGTATTTGGAATTATTAGTTTAGTCCCTTTGTACTATGAGAACCTAAACTTTAAAAAGGAAGAAAAGTTATGCTGGCACTACTTTATAATAAAAGATTTTTCTTATGACAATTTAGCAGAATTAAGAAAAATAAAATTGCATAGGGTTACTCAATACCTCCTTTTATCCCTTGATTAGCTTAGAAAAGAAGGGATTAAAAGGGTAAAACTTGAGGGCAGAGAAGAAAACTCAATCCCTGCTTACCACCTTTTCACCAATAACCTTTCTGCCCATGTGGACATAAAGCCCTGGGCACCAGCCACTGGTAACTTTTCCATTTAGCTGGCAGAACAACCTCCCAAGACCCAGGGTTATTAACAATAAAACAGCCCCTTACATTCAAGACTCCACAATCCTTCTCCTCTAACACAGTACCAAGAGTGGGTTGTGGGGCTCACAGATAGTACAAAAAGCCTCAGTGGAGTTGGTAAAGTTTCTTTACAACAAGTAGTAGATTCAGTGAATCCCAAAGCACTTGTAGCAGAGAGAGCAGCCCCAGAACCCTACCTGTGTATATTAGTTTCTTCTGAAACACGAATTTTCAGTCAACTGCCACTGAATGACTGACAGTATCACTGCCCTGACATTTTCTCAGCCATGCACGTCAGCCTATATAAGACTACAACAGCTAGACTAGGCCATGAGTATAACACTAATTCTACACCGATGAACACTGTTCTATCTGTCAGCTATGAGAGCAGCTGCTTTCTCCAGAGAAATACATTTTCTAACTTGAAGAACACAGAGAAAAGCTAATATGTTTAATCAGCTGCAATACTTTTACCCATGAAGCTGAATGAAAGTAACTACATTTGACTTTCCAAATATAGTTCATTCCCATAATTAATTAGGTCATGGTTGGCCTTTACACACTCACTTCTTTGTCAACTTTGCAACAGCATCAGAGATTTTAGGAACCAGTATTTAATTTCTCCATGTACCTAATGAATCTCTACACAGTCCTAATGATCTCAGTAATTAGTATACTAACCCAATCCCTTCCATTGTTATTAGGAAAACCAAAGGGAATTTAAACTGGACTGCTATGTTAATGAATATTCATGATCATGCTTCAGACTTTAGGCATTTACCTGACTCATCTGTTTTTAGAGGAAAGCGACCACTGAACATAGACGCCAGCATAGAGTCCTTAAAGCGGCACAGGGACTCACGCCGGGCTGTATAAATACAACCCCCCACGTTCAGTCGAAGAATGTCTAGCACCTCTTTTGCTGCCTCATGGCCTTCCATTGCTGCCTGAACACCGGAATGTTTGCCTCACCACACTTTCAGAAACTTCATAACAATGGCAGTCCTGGTGCCTCTCTGTAAAAACAAAGGACAGTCGGCACTGACATTTCCAACAATACACTAAATAGACAGCAAAATAAATACATTTTAATGTGATTAATTCCTCAGTACTAGCAATATTGAATTGAAGGACTGTAAATAATATTTTTAAAAGTTTGAGATATGCTGAGAAACTGGAAAATGTTGGCTCAGAAGATTTGTAAAAGATAATAAAGTATTACCAACCAAATTATAGCTTTTGAAATGACTGTTTAAAGAATTAAACAAGACAATACATGGTCCGTCACATATAAAGCAAAGGTGAGGCAGGCTTATGATCTTTAGTATTCACACATCTTTTCAACTACAGT
The DNA here is from genome assembly GCF_027409185.1 of Cynocephalus volans. Lineage (NCBI taxonomy): Eukaryota > Metazoa > Chordata > Mammalia > Dermoptera > Cynocephalidae > Cynocephalus > Cynocephalus volans. The sequence continues at coordinate 265,774,498 of NC_084460.1, forward strand.
AAGTCTGAGGGAGCCATCCCAGCTGCAGAGGAGACCAGAAGGTAGCATGGAATTAAGCTGCTAGGCTCCACCACTTACCAGCTCTGGGGCTTTGGGCAAATTACTTATCTTCCTCTTCTGGTTTCCTCATCTATAAAATGAAGGCAGTGATCGTGCCTACCTCAAAGGACTACCAGAGGAATAATTGTCAGATCATATAACAAGCATTTAGAACAGTCTCTGGCTCAGAGTTAGTACTCAATAAATGGTAAATATTATGTATAATGATATAAATTTTACCATAAGGTGTATACTGAGGGACTTGATATTGACTCTGGAGACTTAAGGAAACAAAAGAGCAGAAATTATTAATAATAACCATAACACATAAGTTAGGTAACTGGAAATATGTAATTTATCAATTGAGATCAGAATTCTATGTATGCCAGTAGCCAGACTGATCTAAAACTACAAATAACACCTCCATATCCTGCTTCTTGACTCTACAATGGCTGAAGCTTTGGGAATGTTTTAAGGGTTTGACCTCTTAATCCATTCTGGAGATCGGTGAACCACACGTGACTATGACGTTTCAATGGAACCTGAAAACAACACTGTGATGAAAAAGGTACTCCCGATATTGAGAATCCGCAGTATCTATACATTTCATAGCAAGTTTAAAATGGCTGCCAAAAGGCTCAACTACATCCATGTAAGATCACTTTTACCAAGTGATCAATAAGATCCTTTTGTAGATGTTCCAATTTAGCCAGTCTCCAATAAAACAGAAAAATGAGACCATTAGCATCTGGGCTCAGTGGACAGAAACCATTATGGACCAAAAGTCCAGCCTTCCAAAACCATGTATCAGTGTGACTTCTTGCACCGCCTGAAAGTCCTGAGCGCAGCACTCTAAAGATTCATGTGAGAGAACCACCTCTGAAGCGGGATGGAACTGGTCCACGCTGCCCCAGTTACTAGCTCCCTGAAATCCTACCTATTCTTCAAGGCCCTGGGCAAACCTCACTTCCTGCATGACTTTCCCAAGCACCACCTCAAGTTAGAACCCTTGCACAGTTCTCCAAATATACATCATACATTTTATCCACTTTAATTTCTACTTTTTGGTCTGTACTGAGGAAGGCAGGGCCTGTATCACTCTTAACAATTCCCATTTACTGAATGCTTACTATGTGCCAGCCACTGTAGAGACCCTTGGCAGACATTACCTAATTCACACAAAAGCCCTACTGGATAGGAATTACTGTCCCTATTGACAGACGAGGACAACGGGGGAAAAAGCAGAGTGATGTGTGCAGAGGCCACACTAGTGATGCCTGCTAGGAAGTGGGAGAGCCAGCTCCAATCCGGGTCAGCAGGATCACGTCCAAGTTCTTGCTGCTGCAGCCACACCGCCTCCCTCCGCTCTTTGTTCCCTACGGCTCCTTCACTCACGAAGCCTCTGCCCATCTGCAGACCTGGTGACTACAGGAACGCTGCAGCACCCGGAGTCCAAGGATTTAGGGGCAACTCCCCCGCCCCTCAGTCGGTCTCCCCTAGGGCAGAGGACCACCGCCATTTCAAGGCGGGGCCCCATCCTCGAAGGCACCCACTTTGCCTCCCTGCTGTGTGGGAAGTGGCCGGCGCTTGAAGGCAGTGTCCCCAAAGTGTGGTTCCAATGACCACCTGCATCAAAAACATCAGGGACGCTTGGGAACATGCAGACACCGGGCCACAACACAGAGAATCAGGTTCGCAAAGTCTGAGGAGGGGGCGTTATCCGTCGCGAACCCCACTTTGAGAAACACTGCTCAAGGGGCTCACACTCCTCCCCCGAAGTGGGACGAAAGGGGAGGAGCTGGGGAGCCAGCCAGCCCCGCCGCGGTCCCCGCGGCCCGGGGACCCTGAATCGGCCCGAAGCCCAAGCCTGCAGCCCGAGGTGCCCGTGTTATCGGCGCGGCCCGGGCCCTTCCTCGGGGCGCCCCGCCGTCTCCCAGGCCCGCCGCCCACCCAGTGCCCCACTCCTCCTCAGGGGGCCGCGGTGGCCTCCCCGACTGACCTGCGGCCGGCCCGGCCCTCGGCGCGGCCGCCGGACGCCTCAGGGCCCGACGCGGAAGCGAGCGCCTTCTTACCTGCTCGGCGACTCGTGGAACACAGAAGCGCCGGCAGCGCCCCCGTGCGGCCTGGCCCGGCGGCGGCGGTCGAGCTGCAGGGAGGGGAGGAGCAGGGCAGGGCACGCCCCGTCCCGCCCCCGGCCTGGTCCCGCCCCCGTCGGCCGGCTTAGGAAGTGGGCGTCGTCTTCCTGTCCCGGAGGAAAAGGAAAGGGTGGGCCGAAAGGGTTGGTCTCGTCCTTTCAGAGGCCGGTTTTACAGTCAAAGAAAAGAAATAGGCCACGAAAGTTGTGATTGTCCAGGGGCACTTAATAAGTAGCAAGGATTAGGATGTTAGGTGTTCTCACCTCCAAGTCAGGACCCTTCCTTCCAAACAGAACTGCTCGAAGCCAAGGTTTATTAACATACTGCACTTGGATAAGTCCTTTTGCATAGTGGGTGCGACTTAACAAAGCTTTTTCATGCAGGGCATTCTTTAGTTTAGCCTGTGTGACAACCCTATAAGGGGTGATTTTTTATTCCTCTTACAGCAAGGAAAATTGAGGCAGCAGCAAACATTTATTGCACACTTTTTACACCTATCGAAACACTGTGCTAAGACCTTTGCATGCACTACTTAATTTCCTCTCAACAATAACTCCAAAAGAGTTCTTTTGGTTTCCAGCTGCAGCCTACCTTGCGCAATGGACTGTGCTAGGTATTTCAAGATGAATAAAATACAGTCCTGTTTGAGGTGCTTCCCCAGAGTCAATAATAATTGGTTCCTAATTCTTCTGACTGGGTCTTAGAACAGAATAAGCCAATGAGAGGTAAGCCCACTTACCCCCTCAGATCTAATAGTTTTGAGAGTGAGGGAAGGTTTGTTCAACCTATAATTATTGAGCACTAGCTATAGAGCAAGCACTGGGAGTGAAGGACTGAATGAGACGAACGATGGCCATGACCCATGGAGCTTACATTGTAATACAGCGGTCAGAAAACTTTTTCTATAAATATTTTAGGATTTGTGAGCCATACACAACTAATCAATTTTGTTGTTATTTTGTGAAAGCAGGCATGGACAATACACAAACGAATGAGAGTTGCTGTGTTCAACTTTATTTATAGACACCAAAATTCAAATTTCACATAATCATCATGTGTCATGAAATTTTTTTCTAAATGTTTTTTCCAAACCCTTAAATCTGTAGAAACCATTCTTAGATCATTAGCTGTACCAAAACAGATGGTGGTCCATGGACGTTAATTTACCTATCCCAGTTCAAGCGAAAAGTTACTGATAGTAATAACTACTTGGTGGAAAGAGTCAGGATAGTGTTGAGTGGAGATGATAGCTTGGGTGAAGTCCTCACTGATGAGTGGACATGTAAGTTGAGAGCTAAGGATGAGAATGAGCCCACATTCTGAAGAGATGGAGGGAGAGTATTATAGGAATAAAGGAGAGCAAGTGGAAAGGCACTGAGGCAAGAAAGGACTTGGCAATTTGTAGAAAGAGAAAGGACACTAGTATGTCTGAAGGTGAACATCAGAAGGAGGAAGGTGGGGCCGAGCCCGTGGCGCACTCGGGAGAGTGCGGAACTGGGAGAGCAGCGACGCTCCCGCCGCGGGTTCGGATCCTATATAGGAATGGCCGGAGTACGGTCACGAAAAAGACCAAAAAAAAAAAAGAGAGAGAGAGAGAGAAGGAGGAAGGTGATATGAATGAGGTTGGAGTAAGAGCCAGGTTTTACAGCATTGTGTGGCCATGGTAGGAGTTTGAATTTTACTCTAAGTATAATGGGAAGCCACTGAAACGTTTTAAACAGGGAAGCAACACGATTGATTTACTATAAAAAAAATTATTCTGACTACTGCAATGAGAATGGATTAGATAGATGTAAGACGAAAATAGTCAACTGTTGGAATAATCTGGGGGAGAAACATCATAGCTTCTACTTGAGTGGTGATGGTGACAAAAAGAAGTGGATGGATGCTAAAGATATATTTAGGAGATAGAAATGACATAAATTTGCTGATGGATCAAATATGATGGGTTAGTTCAGATCGTTTGAGGTGCAGACAAAATTGAATTAAAGATGCAAGAGATTTATTGTGGGAAACATCTGTGAGAGAATAACAGGACAGTATCTCACAGGAACTAGGGAAGACATTAGACAGGTTCAACCCATTCAGAGGGCAGGAAAGGAAGGGTAGGGAAAGTTGTAGATATAATGCAGTTCTAAGAAAGTTTCAGTAAAGCCAGTGGGGAGGCTTCAAGCCAATGTCACCCATTAGAGAAGTCCTATGTCTCCCAGGAATGAGCCTGCCTTAGCATCCCTGCCGCACTCAGTCCCTGGCTGGGAGCAGTGGATGGGAAGTGTAGCCCAGAACATGGTGACAGATTTCAGAGCATAGCAGCTGGCCCCATCAGTCAACAATGCTCCCTGCAATTAGAGCTCTGAGAGGTGCATTTTTATGGCTGCCACTTAGGGGAAATAGGGGAATGGGAGAAATGGAGGAATATCTCTAAATTGTTGACTTGAACATCTGAATGATGGTGAATTTGCTGAAATGGTGAATTATGGGACAGGAATAGGTTTGAAGGAGGAAATCAGCAACTGAATTTAGGACTATTAAGATTCAGGACTATTAACAACATCCAAGTAGAGGGACTGAATAGCAATTGAATAAATCTGGAGCTCAGGAGTGAAGTTCTGAGCCGAAGGTATAAGTTTGGAAGGCATAAGCATTTAAAGCCATGGAGATAGATGAAATCACCTGCATAAATGGCAGATAAATAAGATGAGACAGGATGAAGCATTGACTCCAACACTTACAGGTCAGGCTTAGAAGAGCCAGAGGGGAGGAGAAGAACCAGAAGAGTACAGAGTTACAGGAACCAGGAGAGCAATGTATCATTTATGTCAAATGCCACTGAGAGATCTTGGGTCCATTAAATTCGGTGGGAGTTCTTGGTGACCTTAACAAGAGCAGTTACAATATTATGGTGAGGATGCAAACACAGATGAAAATGGATTGGAGAGTGAACAGGAGATGGGACACAGGATATAACTCTTTAGAGAAGACTTATTATAAAGAGAGGTAGAGAAGTGGGGTTATGTTTGAGATAGGATCGAGGGTCCAGGAAAGGAATTTTAGGATGAGAATCACTAGAGGAGGTGTGTTGATGAAAATTATCCAGTAGACAGGTAGAAATTGGTGATGGAGGTAGGAGCAGTAACAACTGAAGGAATGAAAAACTTGACAAAGCAAAAGGGTGCTGAAGCCAGAACACAAATAGGAGAATTTCTATTTGACAAGAGCAGGAATAGGAGGTAAAACAGAGAAGGTAGATTTACGTGTGGGTAAGTTGGTGGATTTCACAGTGGGAAGATGAAGAAATTCTGATCAAATGGCTTCTGCTTTCTCAATTTAGTCTAAAGCAAGGTCAGAGGCTGAGAATAAAGGAGATGAGGGTGGAAGAGATTTGAAGAAGGTGAATAAAGAGTGAATTATTTATCTTGGGAAATTGAAAAGTAAACTTTCTACAGAAACATGGTTAGAGCAAGGAGAAGAAAGAATTTCTGATCTTTGAAGACTGTCTCTTTGAAATAACTCAGGTAAACAAAAAAGAAAGAAAGAAAGAAAAAAGAATTCTTAAAAATGAAGAAAATCTAAGAGAGATAGCAGGCAATCTTGTCCCGCGCTACCGTCTCGCCAGCAAGAACGACGCGGCACACAAAGGATCCTTCTGCAGATCAGCTTTAATGCATCTTGAGAGGGAGAGCATAAGCTTGCCAAAAATGGAGACCCCGAGCGAGGGAACCCGCGCCCTTTATATAGAGACTGCTCCTCGCCTAGGACGTGCTCCTACCTTATTGGTGGCTGCCTAATCGGCCCAGGCGTGTTACCGAGCAGCCCTGCCCTCCACGGGAAATCAGCGCCATCTTGTAATGGCGATTTCGGGCAGCTCCTCACACAATCTTACGTGCACAAACATCTCAATCATGGGTGTTCCTGAAGGAGAGGAGAAAGGAAAAGGTGGTGAGAACGTAGTCAATGAAATAATAGTGGAAAACTTCTCAGGTATAGGGAGAGACATGGATCTTCAGATTCAGGAGACTCAAAGATCCCCAAACAGATTCAATCCCAAAAGGTCCTCACTGAGACACATTATACTCAAGCTGGAAAAACTCAAAGACAAAAAGAGAATCCTAAAAACAGCAAAAGTGACAAATCACCTATAACAGAGTTACCATGAGACCAACAGCAGACTTCTCAACAGAGATTCTAAGGCCAGAAGAGAATGGGGATATATTCAAAGTGTTAAAGGGAAAAAAAAAAAAACTGCCAGCCAAGAATACTATATCCAGCAAGGCTATCTTTCAGAAATGAAGGGGAAATAGTGCATTTCCCAGACAAACAAAAACTATGGGTGTTCACCACCACATGACCAGCCCTATGAGATATCCTCAAGGGAGTCCTACTTCTGGAATCACTACTGTGAATACAGAAGAAAGAACAAAATCCATTGGTAGAAAAAAAGTGAAGATGAGAAACAGAAAGAAACTGTATCTTACCACCTCAAAAAACCAACAAACAACAAAGAGAAACAAAGAAAGGGAAAGAAAGAAACAAAAGATATTTAAAACCTACAAATGAAAATCGGGTCGGCCCCATGGCTTACTCAGGGGAGTGCAGCACTGTTAGTGCCAAGGCCGCGGGTTTGAATCCTATATAGGGATGGCCGGTGCACTCACTGGCTGAGTGTGGTGCTGACAACACTGAGCCAAGGGTTGCAATCCCCTTACCGGTCAGAAAAAAAGAAAAAAGAAAAAGAAAATCAATAAAATGCCAGAAGTAAGAAAATACCTTTCAGTAACAACCCTAAATGTAAATTGATTAAATTCCCAACTCAAAAGACACAAACTGCCTAATAGGACTAAAAGGCTAGACTCAAATATATGCTGTCAACAAGAGACTTATCTCACCTATAAAAACACACACAGACTAAGTGAAGGGATGGAAAAAGATATACCATGCAAATGGAAACCAAAAGTGAGCAGGAGTAGCTATTCTTATATCAGATAAAATAGATTTTAAACCAAAACACTATCAAAAGAGACAAAGAAGGCCTCTATGTAATGATAAAGGGATCTATCCAGCAAGAAGACATAATATCATAAATATATATGCGCCCAACATGACAGCACCCAGATATATAAAGCAAACACTGTTAGACCTAAGGAAAGAGATAGACCCAAATACAATAATATTTGGGGACCTGAACACCACTCTCTCAAAATTGAACAGATCACCTAAGCAACAAATCAACAGAGAAACACAGGATTTAAACCACATTTTAGACCAATTACATCTGGCAGATTTCTACAGATCATTTCATCCAACAATCACAGAATACACAATCTACTCATCAGCACCTGGAACATTCTCCAGGATAGACCACATATTAGGTTGCAAACCAAGTCTCAACAAATTTTTAAAAATTGATATCATTTCAAATATCTTTTCAGACCAAAATGGATGAAAACTAGAAATCAGTAACAAGCTAAACTGTGGAAACTACACAAATACACGGAAATTAAACAACATGTTCCTTAATGACCTATGGGTCAAAGAAGAAATTAAACAGAAAATCAAAACATTTCTTGGAACTAATGAAAATAAAGACACATCATAACAAAACCTGTTGGATGCTGCAAATGCACTACTAAGAGGGATGTCTGTTGCAATAAATGCTTACATCAAAAGAATAGAAAGATTTCAAATAAACCACCTAACACTACACCTTAAAGAACTAGAAAAACAAGAACAATCCAATCCCCAAATTAGTACATGGAAATAAATAATTAAGATCAGAGCAGAACTAAATGAAATAGAAATCCAGAAAAATGATACAAAAGATTATTGAAATGAAAAGTTGGTTTTTTGAGAAGATAAATAAAATAGACAAACCATTAGCTAAGTTAACAAAAAAAAAAAAAAAAGAGAGAAGCACCAAATAACAAAAAATTAGAAATGAAAAAGGAAACATTAGAACAAATACCACAGAAATACAAAGAATCATTAGAGACTATTACAAACAACTATACACCAACAAATTTGAAAACCTGGAGAAAATGGATAAATTTCTGGACACTTACAAACTACCAAGACTGAACCAAGAAGACACAGAAAACCTGAACAAACCAATAATAAGCAACAAGATTGAAGCAGTGATCAGCAGTCTCCCAACAAAGAAAAGCCTGCAGCCAGGTCGCTTTACTGCTGAATTCTATCAATCCTTTAAATTGGAATTAATACCAATTCTCTTCAAACTATTGCAAAAATTGAAACAGAGGCCATTCTCTCTAACTCATTCTATGAGGCCAGCATCACCCTGATACCAAAACCAGACAAAGATACAACAAAAAAAGAAAACTATAGGCCAATATCTTTGATGAACATAGATGCAAAACTCCTCACCAACATATTGGAAAATTATACATCATGATCAAGTAGGATTCAACCTAGAGATGCAAGGATGGTTCAACATACACAGGTCAATAAATTATAAAATAAATACACAGCAGTGATACACTGCTTCAACAAAATCAAGGACAAAAGCCATATGATTATCTCAATAGATGCAGAGAAAGCATTTGACAAAATTCATCATCTCTTCATGGTAAAGACTCTCAGCAATTTAGGTGTAGAAGGAAAGTATCTAAACAAAATAAAACCCATGTATGACAAACCTACCACCAATATCATCCAGAAAAACCTACCATCAGTATCATCCAGAACAGGTACAGACAAGGATGTTCACTTTCACCACTCCTATTTAACACAGTATTGGAAGTACTAGCCAGAACAATCAGACAAGAGAAAGAAATAACGGGCATCCAGATTAGAAAAGGTGAAGTCAAACTGTCTTTGTTTGCAGATGACATGATCCTATATATAGAAAAGCCTGATGATTCTACCAACAAATTTATAGAATTGTTAAACAATTTCACCAGGGTTGCAGGATACTAAGTCAACACACAAAAATTAGTGCCATTTTTATACTCCAATGGCAAAACTAGCAGAAAAAGAAATCAAGAAAGCAAGCCTATTTACAATAGTCACCAAAACAAAACAAACCTAGGAATCAATTTAACCAAGGATGTGAAAGATCTCTACAATGAGAACTACAAATCACTGTTGAAAAAAATTAAAGAGGACACAAAAAGATGGAAAGATATTCCATGGTCTTGGATTGGAAGACTTAACATCATGAAAATGTCCATTCTACCCCAAACAATCTACAGATTCAATGGAATCTCCATCAAAATGCCAACGACATTCACAGAAATAGATAAAACAATCCTAACAGTCATATGGGACTACAAAAGACCCCCAATAGCCAAAGCAATCCTGAGCACAAAAAATAAAGCTGGAGGCATTACCCTACCTGGCCTCAAATTATACTACAAAGCTATAGTAACCAAAGCAGCATGGTACTGGCATAAAAATAGACACTCAGACCAATGGAACAGAATAGAGAACCCAGAAATCAACCCACATACTTATAGACAACTGATCTTTGACAAAGGCACCAAGAACATACATTGGACAAAAGATTGCCTCTTCAATAAATGGGGCCTCTTCAATAAATGGACATCCATATGTAGAAGAATGAAACTAGTCCTGTAATTCTCACTATATACCAAATTCAACTCAAAATGGATTAAAGACTTAAATATAAGACACAAAACTATAAAACCACTAAGAGAAAACATAGGGAAAACACTTCAAGAAGTAGGATTGGGCAAACACTATGAATATGACCCCCAAAGCACAGGCAACAAATAGGAAAATAAACACATAGGATTATACCAAACTGAAAAGCTGCTGCACAGCAAAAGAAACAGTTAACAGAGTGGAAAGACAACCTACAGAATGGGACAAAATATTTGCAAACTATGCATCTGACAGAGGATTAATATCCAGAATATATAAGGATCTCAAAAAAACTTAACAGTAAAAACAAATAACCTAATTAAAAGATAGGCGGAGGAGCTGAATAGCCATTTCTCAAAGGAAGATATACAAATGGCCAACAGACACATGAAAAAATTCTCAACATCTCTCAGCATCAGGAAAATGCAAATCAAAACTACACTGAGATATCATCCAACCACAGTTAGGCTGGCTATTACCAGAAAGACAGAAAGTAACAAATGCTGGTGAGGATGTGGAGGAAAGGGAACCCTCTTGCTCTGCTGATGGGACTCTAAATTGGTGCGGCCATTATGGAAAATGGTATGGCGATTCCTCAGACAGATAGAATTTCCATATGATCCAGCAATTTCACTGCTGGGTATATACCCAAAGAAATGAAAATCATCACATTGATGGGACACCTGCACTCCCATGTTTATCACAGCTCTATTTACAATAGCCAAGAGTTGGAAACAACATAAATGTCCATTAATGGATGACTGGATAAGGAAAATGTGTTACATTTACACAATGGACTACTACTCTGCCATAAAAAAGAATGAAATACTGCCATTTGCAGCAACATAGATGAACTTAGAGAAAACCATGTGAAGTGAAATAAGCCAGAAACAGAAAGAGAAATACTACATGTTCTTACCCAAATATGGGAGTTAAAAAATAAAAGGGGAGGGGGAGGGGTGTTGGGGAGTAACTGGGTAAGAGACAAAGAATAATTACTATTTGTAATGATGAACATGTTCATAAGATTGATTTGATCATCACTTACTGTACATGAATACTGGTAGTCAACTCTGTACCCCATAAATATGTATAATCATTTCAATTTTAATTTTTTTTTAAATTAAAAAAGATAGAAAGATACAACAATCATAATACAACAATCACACTGAACTTTCAAAAGGAGAGAATGAAACTGAGGTAATCAGATGTGGGAAGGGGGGAGGGGGAGGGCAGTAAGTGAGATTCTGGTAAAAGGCCATGAAAAAGTATTACATCATATAATATTGAATATACTAATTATCCTGATTTGAACATCACATATTGTACACAGGTATTGATATTCAACTCTGAACCCCACAGATATGTACAATCAGCTGTGTTTCATAAAAAACAAAACAAAAAAAACTATATTTCACTGAGGAAGAGGGCACCCATGAACTTGAAATATTATAAACCACATCAAATGTTTGAAATGAACAGGTGATGTATTAGTCAGGATTCTCCAGAGAAACAGAACTAATTATGCATAGATATATACACACACATATACATATACATATCTATGAAATATATATTACAGGCATTGGCTCTCATGATTATGAAGGCTGAGAAGTCCCACAATCTGCTGTCTGCAAGATGAAGATCCAGGTAAACCCGAGAGCCAGAGAGCAACTGTACAAATGAGTCTGAAGGCCCAAGAACTAGCAGCGCTGAGGGCAGGTGAAGATTGACATGCCAGCTCTGTAGTCAGGCAGAAAGCCAGCAAATTCTCCATTCCTCATGTTGTATTCAAGCTCTCAATGGATTGCATGGTGCCCGCCCACATTGGGGTGGGCAATCTTCTTTCTTAGTTCACCAATTTAATTGCTAATCTCTTCCAGAAACCCCTCACAGACACATTCAGAAATAATATTTAACCAGATATCTGGACATCCCATGATACAGTCAAGTTGACACATAAAATTAATTCTCCCCAGTGAAAACAGAGTAAATATATGCAAAATTATTATAAGAAGAAAACAGAAAACAAGGCCACTTCAGCTGATAAAAGTTCCTTTCTCCCTCCCCCAAGAAAAGAGAACCCAAAGCAGAAGAAAACTCTGATATAAACTTCAAAGTGAAGTAAATCTCCTCAAAGAAGCATTTGGGAATATGAGGAAACACCTTGAACCAGAAACATAAAAACAGAAATGAACAAAAACCAGGAAGAGGTGAAAAAAGAGTGAATTGGGCCCAAGAAAGATATGTAAGAAAAAGACAAAAATTATTACAGAAGTAAAGAACAAATTGTAAAGTTGCCAAGGGAAAATGGAATCAAATGAAATTTTAGCAAGGGGTATTGACAAAAGGCAGGAAAATAACCAAGAAAATGAAAAGGAGATACAAAACTAAAAGTAATTAGGATAACAGAGACGTGGTTGAAATAGAAGACAGGCAAAAAATAAACAGCATACAAATGACTGCAGTCCCTAAAGGAGATAAACAAAACAGCAAAGGGACAGATCTAATATTTAAGACCATAATCCAAATATTTTTCAGGATATAAAAGAAGACATAAATCCATATACTGAAAGGACCCATCAGTTACATGGGAAAATTAACCCAGAATTGTCCATTCCCAGACATAAGCAAGTAAAATTATTAGACTTAAATATAGAGAAAAATCTCCAACACCCCAAGTGAATAAAAGATGAAATTACAAGGAGGGCTGTCCAGTTAGCTCAGTTGGTTAGAGCACAGTGTTGTAACACCAAAGTCAAGGGTTCAATTCTCCTACTGGTCAGTGGCCAGAAAAAGAAAAAGAAAAAGGACAAGAGAATTAGAATGGCACAGGACTGCTCAAAAACAACATACAAGGACTTCTGGTCAAGATGGTGGTGTCACTCTCTCCCACAAATCAACCAATTTACAACTATAAAAATGTAACAACAGCCAAGCTAGGTCCGCTGGAGCTCAGGGGAAGAGGAGGATAGACCTATGGATTTCATGAAGGTGTGAAATAGAGCTCCACACACCCTCATAACATACGCTATCTGCTTCTGTAGAATTGCTTGCTTAACCTAAGTAACTCCATTTTACCCCGTCTGACCTGCAGACTACCCCCGCCGCTTCTGCATGAGAAACCGTTGACCTTCTCATAGAAACAAAAGCCATTGCATAGAAACAGGAGCTATACACAGTAAACTATTACACGGGAACAGGAACCATACACAGTGAACTATTACATGGGAACATACACAATGAAAAGTTGTACATTTGATTGCTCTAACGGCTCATTCCTGGCCTCTGTAACCTAGCTCCCTAGCTTGCTTTGTGCACCTGGACAAACCCATGTGCCAATGGGATGTAGTTTTTGCCTTTAAAAACCCCACAAGATCAAGACCTGATGCCGCTCTTCCTTGGTTGCTCCTTAGGAGACAGATGTTGGCCAGCTGGAGTGAATAAACTGCCCTTTTCTGCACGAGAGACGTGTAAGTGCATTTCTTGTGGGAGAGGCCCTCACAACAGGTGGAAGAAGCCACGACAAGAGAAAGAAAAAGCTGCTCTGAGCGTTTCGGGCCACGGCTGCTTTAAGGCTCCAGCTGCTGAGTGCACAGAGCAGGAGCTGTCAGAAGCCGCAGCTGTGCCCTTCAGATGGAGTTACTTGGAGGCGGACAGCAAGACCACTAATAGGGTTCCCATGGGCCCATGCAGTAGTGAAGAGACAGAACAGCTGAAAAAGGGGAGCCACTCAGAGGCTGGTGAGTCATTGCAAGGGACCAGTGCAGGGCCGGTCCCATAGGAAGTGTTTGGAGCACGGGCAGTGGAGGAGACAGGCCCACTGGGAGAACACTGGGACACAGCAAAAACAGCTGACCCACCCCCCAATCGGCACAGGACCACTCAGAGGAGACTGGTCTGGAATGCAGAATTGCGTGGGTGCAGTTTGATGAAAAAACTCAGGCCCAGATCAGAGTTTTTACACAACCCAGGCACACCGGGTTTCTGGAGAGCCAGAAGTACCTATAAGATCAACCATTAAACCTTGAGCTGCACAAAAAGCCTTCCATAGAGAAACAGCAGCAAAGCAGCAATTTAACTCAACCACACAGCTGAAGTACTAGTTCCCACAGGAAGTTCCCCATGTTAGAAGTAAGCAAAGGCCAAAAAACTAGTTCCAGACCAGGCATACCACCAGCACCTCGGGGCATGCCTGGGAACCCAAGGCTTAGAGCTGGGGACCAGACCCCACTCCCACAAACAGGCACACCACACCAGCAACACCAGCACCTCGGGGCCCACCCGGGACCCGAGGCATGAAGAAGAGGACCGGACCCCACTGCCACAACCAGGCACACTGCACCAGCGCCTCGGCGCCTGCCCAGTGACCTGAGGTATGGAGCTGGGGACTGGACCCTCCTCCCACAACCAGGCACACCATGCCAGCACCTTGAGGCCTGCCCAGGGACCCAAGGCATGGAGAAGGGGACTGGACCCCCATCTCACAACCAGGCACCCCCCACCAGTGCCTCGGGGCCCACCCGGGGATCCAGGGCATGGAGAAAGGGACCAGATCCCCCTCCAACAACCAGGCACACTGCACCAGCACCTTGGGGCCTGCCCATGGACCTGAGGCATGGAGAAAGGGAGTGGACCACCCTCCTACAACCCAGGCACACTGCACTGCACCTCAAGGCCTGCCTGGGGACCTGAGGCTTGGAGAAGGGGACCGGACCGCTCTCCTGCAACCAGGCACACTGAGCCAGTGCCTCGGGGCCTGCCCAGGGACCCAAGGTATGGAGCTAGGGATTGGACCTTCCTCCCACAACCAGGCACACCATACCAGCACCTCGGGGCCTGCCTGGGGATTCAAGGCATGGAGAAAGGGACTGGATCCCCCTCCCACAACCAGGCACACTGTGCCAGAACCTCAGGGCGCAGGTACCCGGGGCATGCAGAAAGGGACCGGACCACACTCACACAACCAGGCACACCACGCCAGTGCCTCGGGACCCACCCGGGGACCTGGGGCATGGAGAAGGGGACCAGATATACCCCACAACCAGGTACAGTGCCAGCACCAAGGAGCATGCCAAAAACATCACCTCCATGTGGGTGGACCACCACAGCCACCACAATAACCATGGCTGCCGCAAAAGCGGCTAGATGCCACAACCACCATGCAGATGGTTCACCAGCCACTGGAGTGCATTGACAAAAGGAAAGTCACCAGCAAAGACAAAGAAAAGAAGAGGAAGTCTCTCTCCACAAAGCCCGTTACAGAGTGACAGAAGAAGCATCTGCTCTACGATAATATTGGGGGACCTGAACACACCTCTCAGCATTGGACAGATCATCTAGGCAACAAATTAACAGAGTAACCATTACTCTTTCAGAAGGAGAGAAGAAATCTAAGGTAATTAGAGGGGGCAGGGCAGAGGAAGAGGGGAATGAGGAGAAAATGGACAAGGGGCATAAAGAATAATTACGATTTGTAACAATACATATGCTAGTAATATTGATTTGATCAACAAATCTCAATGTTCAACTCCAAAAACATGTATAATCGATTTTGATTCAATAAATAAAATAAATTATAAAAAACAAGCAAACAAAAAAAACAACATGCAAGCAAGGTGACAAGGGAAAAGCAGTTTTTAAAAATTTAAGGAGGAGGGAGGGGAGATGGGGAAAGGTTGGTAAAGGATAGAAAGTTACAAAATACAGGAAGAATAAATTCTGATGCTCTAGGATAACCATAGCCAATAATATTGTATTTTGTATTTCAAGACAACCAGAAAAGAGGATCTTGAACATTGTAACCACAAAGAAATGACAAATGTTTAGGTGATAGATATGCTAACTATTCTGATTGGCTCATTATACAATATATGCATGTATTGAAACAATAAACTGTACCCCATGAAAATGTACAATTAAAAAATTAATTGATTAATTAGAAAAAAACTCTAGGAAAAAGGCGTGTATCAAGGATCTGTAGGCAACCTATCCGTCAAGTATCAAGAAAAGAGAAAATGAGCTTATTTTATTTTATTTCGTTTTTCTTTTCTTTTCTTTTCTTTCTTTCTTTTCTTTTCTTTTTTTTTTTTGTTACCTTTTCTTGAAAATGAGTTTTCAACATAAAAAAATTCAGGGAATTTTGTATACATGAGCCCTTCTTGACAAATCTTTGAAAAGGTGGTTTCCATTCAACCAAGAGGCAAAACTTCCACAAAAGGACAGATAGTGATCATTTACTATATTTATTGTAGACCTAAGACTAAACGGAGGTGAGGATAAAGCTAAAAAATGTTATGTGTAATAGGTTCTGACAAATTAGAAGTAAAGCAACTAAAAAAGGAGAAGGGAAAGAGAGGAAAATAGAATAAGCTCATTGATTTGATTGTAATATAGGCAATAGATGGAGGTTTAAGGATAATATTAAAATTAACAAATCGGATAATAAAAGTTTGAGAAACAGGGAACTAAGGGTCTTAAAAAAGGCTTAAGTAAAAAGATAACCAGTAGAATAAAACTACAAGCTTTTTTAAATACAAAAAAGAAATCTAAAAATTAGAAGAGCTAAGAAAATGCATCATGTACAGAAACAGCAAATACAAAACATAAAATTAAGATTATTATTATATAAAATAATAAGTTGAGACTATATATGCCAGATTAATAAATATGGATGGATTTAACTTATCTATTAAAAGGGAAATATTTTCAATTTTGTTCACAAAACAAGATGCTGAAAATAAGAGACATGACTAAATCAAAATAATTCAGAAAGTCAAAAACTAAAGGGATGGGTGAAAATATACTAAGCAAATGGAAACATAAAGAAAGCAGGGATTGCGATCCTGATTTCAAAGTAGAATTTAAACCAAAATACATTAAATGAGCCAAAGGAGGACATGTTTAATGCCACAATTCACAATGGATATATAATAATTATGAATTCTATTCATCAAATAACTCAGCAGCAACCTTTGTAAAGTAAAAACTACAGGACACATGAAGAAACATTGTTAGAGATACACTAATAATAGAAGACTTTAATACACCACCTTCAGTACAAAACAAATTCAATAGCCAAAAAAAGTAAGAAGAATAAATATAGATCTAAGCAGCATAAGCAATAATGTAGATCTGATGGATATATTTACTTTACACACTGATCATACAGAATATAATAGCATCAAAGATAAAATGTTTCTGGACAAAGTATTCAAGAAATGTGCCAACATTATATGAGAAAAAGTTTAAAGCACCCCTGAAAGATACAGAAATAGACTTAAATGGAAAGACATTCCTTATCCTCACAAAGATATCAGTTTTCTCTAAGTTAAAAAAGTTATAAATTTAACACAACACCAATAAAAATATTAAGACTTTTTATGGAACTAGACAAGGTGATACTAAAGTTCACGTGGAAAAGAAAACATGCAAAGATAGACAGGAAAACACTGAAAAAGCAAAGTTTATGAGGGGAGACTAGTCTTATCAGTCACTAAGATACACTAGAAATCTGGTTTGTTTATCTACTCATGGTATGAGTGCATGAGTGTCTGACTATAGACATTCAAATAGGCCAGTAGAATAAAAGAGAAAATCCCAGAAATAGATTCAAATTCATATGGAAATTTATTTAGATTGTGGTAAAGGTGGTATTTCAAATCACTGGGGAATAGATTGATATTTTAATAAATATTGGTGAGATAACAGGTTTGCCATTTGGAGGAAGATAAAATTAGACTCACATCTCATACCATAATCAAGTATAAACTCCAAATGTACCAGGGATATAAATGTCAAACTGTGAAAACCGTGTAAGTACTAGAATATACCGTGCATGATTTTCTTTATAATCTGGGTATAGGAAAAAACTTTTTAACTATGACTTAAAATTCACATGCAATAAAAATGAAATCGAAAAATTTGACTATGTTTAAAAAAGTTTTTTACTAGCAATAAATTTATAAACAAATAAAGACAAGAGACAAATTACAAACTGATAGAAAATATTTGCAACAAATATTCAGACAAATAACTCTTAAAAATTGAGGGGGATAAACATGAAAAGTCCAATAATGAAGTGCACAAAAGATGTAAACAATTCACACACACACACACACACGCATGCACACACGCACACATGCATGCAAACACTCACACACCCCAAATATTTGCAACAAATATTCAGACAAATAACTCTTAAAAATTGAGGGGGAAAAACATGAAAAGTCCAATAATGAAGTGCACAAAAGATGTAAACAATTCACACACACACACACACACACACACACACACACGCACACACGCACACATGCATGCAAACACGCACACACCCCAAATACATATTATACAAACACACACCCTCCCATAACCTGTCTTAGTCAGCTTGGACTGCCGAAAAAAAAATGATGTAGTCTGGGTGGCTTAGACAACAGAAATTTATCTCTCATAGTTCTGGAGGTTGGAAAGCCTCAGATCGAGGTGCCAGCTGATTAGGTTTCTGGTGAGGGCTCTCTCCCTGGCTTGCAGATGGCCACTTCCCAATATGTCTTTACATAACCTATCCTTGATGTGTGCTCAAGGGGGGCGGGGTGGGGAGAGAGAGAGGCAGCCAGGTAGCTCTCTTTCTTTTCCTAGAGGAGTACAGCCCCACCCTTATGACCTCACTTAGCTTTATTTGTTTTTGTCGTTTTTTCGTGACCGGCACTCAGCCAGTGAGTGCACCGGTCAGTCCTATATAGGATCCGAACCCGCGGCAGGAGCGTCGCCGCGCTGCCAGCGCAGCACTCTACCAACTGCGCCACGGGCTCGGCCCCTCACTTAGCTTTAAAGCCCTATCTCCAAATACAATCACATTGCAGATTAGGGCTTCCATATATGAATGGGGTGTGGGGAGGACACCATTCAGTCCATAACACTCACCTACATACATACATACACAAATTCCTCAAAAATATGAAATGATATTCAACCCCATTTATCATAAGTGAAATGCAAATTAATTCTACCCTGATGATATACCTCCAACAGTGTGAAAAATCTATACACGAGGTTAGCCATTGTAGTATTGTTTGTAATTGTGAAATATTAGGAAAAAACTAAATTCCTATATATAGAACAGAAAGAATAAACTAGGGTGCATCCATATAATGGAGTACTATGCAGCTATAAAGAAAAAAATGAGATTGCTTTCTATGAAGTAATGTAAAATTACTGATTTCCAGGATATATTGTTAAGTTAAAAAAAAAAAGGAAGAATTTTTATAGTATGTCACTTTTTGTGTAAGAAAGAATGGGAAATGAGAAAGTACACATGCATGTGATCATTCTTGCAAATAGAGATACAGGAAGCATAAACCAGAAAGTATTAAGATGAATTACCTAAAGGAGGTGAGTGAGAATTGGGAGGTGTAGAAGACTGAACAATGGCCACCAATAACATGCAGGTCCTCATCCCTGGGCCCTGTGAATGTTACGCTGTATGGGAAAAGGGTCTTTGCAGGTGTGATTAAGCATCTTGAGATGGAAAGATTATCTGGGATTATTTGGGTGGGTCCTAATGTAATCACAAGCACTGTATCCTTATAAGAGGTAGGAAGAGAGAGATTTGACTACAGGTCGAAGAACAGAAGGCCACGTGGTGGAAGCAGAATCAGAGAGATGCTATGCAACTGGTTTTCAAAATAAAGAAAAATGAGCCCAGAAATGTAAGGAATGCAGCTGTAGACACTAGAAAAGGCAAGGAAATAGATGCTCCCCTAGAATCTCCAGAGAATAGGCATTCTTGCTGACACCTTGGTTTTAGCCCCACAAGACTCACTTCAGACTTATGGCCTCCAGAACTGTAAGAGAATAAATTTCTATCGTTTTAAATCACTAAGTTTGTGGTAATTTGTTATAGCTTCGATAAGAAACTAATACAGTTGATAAGAAAGGGAAAGAAGAAAAGAGATTGAAAAAAATTCAGAGGAGCTACACTTTTGAATATACCATTTATAAAGTTCTGACTTTTGAAACTAGTTAATGTTTTGCATATTAAAATACATACTTGAGTACAAATATACATACGTACGTGTAAAGATGGTGAGAGCTCTGCAATTTTGTACAAACAAACATAAGTAAATCTAACTGCAATTGAAATAATCACACTGAAGAGACATGGAAAAACTAATTAATCCAAGTAACTTTAGAGCACAATATTTGGCTACAATAATACCCTTAAATTAAAGACAAAAAAGAACAGCAAACTAATAGTCTATCCCAGTTAGTCAAGTTTTCACGGTCTTGGATTAGCAATTCTGAAACTACTTTCTGTGTTTCTAGGACCGAGCAAAAAGTAAATATGCTGTGAATAACAGAAAGCAGATTTCTCGCTGTTGAAGAAGTAGTTATATTAAAACAGCTAGAGTGAACCCTGTGGTGTTGGTTTAGAATTGGAAGTATTTATGTGAAGTGCATGGGCTTTAACACAGAAAGGTAGGTAAGTAGGTAGATAGAGAGAGAGAGATAAATAGAAATATACAGATAGATATGTTTGTATACATACATGCTTGTATGTATAAACATACATAGATTTTCAATCTCTGTTCTCTGAAAGAGCTTTGATGCCCCAGAAGCAATGAGCATACCCAGTGACCAGATCTTGGTTTCTAAACCTATCCTCCAGTAAAGGAAAGCTGGCTTCTTGGTGAAACCACTGATTGACTGTTTTCAGAGATGAGGCTAAGAAAGTACAGAATGAGCCAAAAACAATCTGTTGTGCCACAAAGTAAAGAAGTTCTTGATGGATACGAAGACTGTCAAAGGGACACAGGAACCATCGTGAAGGGTCTACCACTGGACAAATGTGGGATAATTTGCTCATCAAATTATGATAGTAACAGATTATACTTTACTGAATAACGTAAGAATCCATGAGTTCATATTGATATAAATAAATGAATAAATGAGGGTGGAAAAGAAAGCTCTTGCCAACTAATAAATGTAAAAGAAATTAGAAAAATCACCATTTAGCAACCATCATAGAAATAATCAATTCAGGCAAGAATCATCAATGGATGTTTAAAGTACTGAGTAAAAGTTTGATTAGTAGCAGAATATTTACATACACTCAACATATCTTCCCAGAAGATTCTTATTACTTATAAAGGAAAAAATAATAACTCCGCAGTGGAGAAACCTTGGCAGATCCCACCTTAACCAAGCAATCAAAGTTAAAGATATTAACTTCATCATTATCTAACATCACCATTAGTACAAATCAACATTATGTGCTCCTGTATGTATACTGAGAACTCAACATCACAACAGCAGACTTAACTGAACTGAGGAAAGAATCAGTGAACTCAAAGATAAAACATATGTAATGATCAAACCAGAAGAGCAAAAAGAAAAAAGAATAAGAAAAAATGAAACAGAAACACAACAAATATGGGACTCCCTTAAGCAAAATAACCTCCACATAATCAACATATCCAAAGGAGAAACAAAAGGAAGAGATTTAGAAAGCATATTCAAGGAAATAATGACAGAAAAATTCCAAAGTATAGAGAAAGATGACAGCACCCAGGTACAGGAAGCTCAGAGGTCACCAGTTAAGTTCAATCCAAAGAGAAACACCCCAAGGCACATCATAATCAAATTATCAAAAACCAAAGACAAAGAAAGGATACTGAAAGCAGCTAGAGAAATGAAACACATAACTTTCAAAAGAGCCTCAATACATCTCTCAGCAGATTTCTCAGTAGAAACCTTACAGGCCAAAAGAGAATGGATGATATATTCAGAGTGTTGAAAGAATAAACTGTCAGCCAAGAATTATCTATCCAGCAAAACTCACCTTCAAATAAGAAGGAGAAATAAAGTCTTTCCAGTCAAACAAAAGCTAAGGGAATTCACTAACACTAGACCTGCCTTATAAGAAATGCTAAAGGGAGTTCATCAATCTGAAAGAAGATGATGCTGAAGAGCAGCAAGAAAACATTTGAAGGTACATAACTCACTAGTAAAGTAAGCTCACAGACAACCTCAGAATACTCCATCCAGTATCATAAAGGTGGTGAATAAACCACTTACATCCTTAGAATGAAGACTAAAGGACAAACCAAACAAGGCAACAACAAATATGACAACCACATTAGAGATGAACAATATTAAAAGATGTAACTTGAAACAAAATGCCAAAAGTGGGGGAGGGGGGTGATGCCAAAATGTAGAATTGGCTTTGGTTCTTTCTTTTTTCTTAGATATCAAAGTTAGGTTGTTACTAGTCTACAATAATCTCTTATAACTATAACTTTTTTTGTAAGCTTCATGGTAACCATAACACAAAAACTTATAAGAAACATCCTAAAAATAAATAGCAAGAAATCGAAATAAACCGGGCACAGAAAGACAAATACTACGTTGTCTCTCATAGAAGTGGAGAGAATAGTGGTTACCACAGGCTGGGAAGAGAGGGGTGTAGGAGGAGAAGTATTGGACTAATGGGTATAAAACTATGCTATCTACCCTAAGTGAATAATTGTGCAGTATATGTATGTATCGAAAAAAACGCATTGTACCCCACAAAAATAAATATAAATAAGATTGAAAAAATGTATATGGCAGGTCTACTGGTCTCTAAATTCTTCATGGCAAGAACTTTCTACCATTGTAACCACATAGGACCTAGCACCTATTAGCTGTTCACCTTTTTTTCTAAATAATTTCTACCACTCCATGTAAAGTACATTACTTGCACTTAAAAAAATGACAAATATAGGCCGGCCCGTGGCTCACTCGGTAGAGTGCGGTGCTGATAACACCAAGGCCACGGGTTCGGATCCTATATAGGGATGGCCGGTTTGCTCACTGGCTGAGCGTGGTGCTGACAACACCAAGCCAAGGGTTGAGATCCCCTTACCGGTCATCTTTAAAAAAAAAAAAAAAAAAAAAAAAAAATGACAAATATAACCTTAAGAAAACCACCAATGTCACCTACATAATAATAAAATTAAGATGATGGAGAAGATAGATGATTGTATTAGTAAGGGTTCTCCAGAGAGACAGACCAAAAGGATATGTGCATAAATATATGAGGGGATTTATGAGGGGGATTGGCTCATGCAATTATGAAGGCTGAGGAGTCCCACAATAAGCTGTCTGCAAACTGGATGCCAGTAGCGTGGCTCAGTCTATGTCCAAAAACCTCAGAACCAGGAAAGCCAACAGTGTGGTTCTCAGTCTGAGTCCAAAGGCCTGAGAGCCTGGTTGCTACTAGTATAAGTTCTGGAACCCAAAGGCTGAAGAGTCTTGAGACTGGATGTCCATGGACAGGAGAGAAGAGTGTATCCCAGCTCCAGTGGAAATAGAGTGAGAGATTCCACTTTTCCTATGTTTTTGTTCTCTCCAGGCCCCCAGTGGATTGGATGGTGCCCACCCATATCAAGGGTGGATCTTTCCCACCCCGTGCTCTCAGGCTTACATGCTAATCTCTTCTGGACACACCCTCATAGACAAGCCCCCAAATAATGCTTTACCAGGTTTCTATGTATTCCTTAACCTAGTTAAGTTGATACCTAAAATTAACCATCACAGTGATCACTTTTGAACTTTAAAAAATTACTAGTTGTCCTTTTATGGAGAAAAGTAATTCACATTTGCTTTAAGATGAACATAGCAAAGTTTTCTACTGCCAACTGTTATGACAAATATTTAGCTACTTACGGTATCTACCTTGGCTAAGAGAAATTTGATTTGATGAACCTATTGTTTGGGTTTATTTATACTCATTATTAAATTTTGTTTTACTTTGGAAGAAACCTGCAATCTAGTATATCTGTCTTATCCTTCTCAAATTTTGCAGTGCCTTAGTCAGTAGGCAATCCAGTTTGAAGTCAGTGCTTTATATTTCTTTCTATGATTAACTGTATCTGAAGAGGTCCTATCTTTGTGCAGTGGTTGATATATCAGCGGAGAGTTTTAGGCACATGCTAATAATTTCTTTTCATTCTGTTAGAGAAACCACAGAAGATAAGGAAGTTTTGGTTTATGTCTGAACAATGTCTTTGACCTCAAACTTTACTAAAATAAAAGTATTAAAGCATTTTTTAATATAGAGATGGCTTTGTTTTTAAGAAAGTAAATGTTTTAAATAAAGTGATAGATAATGGTCCTACATTTGCATGAATTTTGAAAGCTTACAAAGGACTTTTGTTTTCAAACTGACCTATGCTTACAATATCTGGTCTTTCTTCTCTTCTTCCTGCTTCAGAAGAAGAGGTGACCTTTCAGCCCATGGCTTAGCCCTTGTTCCAGCCCCTGGATCCACAGAACTCTGCTCCAGCACTACTCACCTCTTTCCTAGGCCATCAGCTCTTCCTCTCCACTGGCTCCTTTCCCCAGCCTATGAAAAGAATACAAACCCTTCTCCCAACATGGATTCCCCTGTAGGTCTTGCCACTTATCTTTTTAACATCAAATAATTGTCTGCTCTCATCTCTGCATCCTCTCTGATGCAAAAGGAATGACTCCCTGTCAAATCTTCAGGCTGCCCTTGCTCAGATCTTCCTGATGCATGAGACCAGATTGGCCATCCCCTCCTAGAAATGCTCTCCTCCCTTGGCATCTGGGAAGCCTGTGTCTCCTACATCTCACTGCCTCTCTTGCTGCCTCTTCATCTTTCCCGCGTATGTTGATGTTCACCAGAGTTCTACCTTCTACCCCTCCTTGTGCTTCTACACAGTCTCCCTCCATAACTTAACAGACTCACATAATTTCTATAACTGTTCACTGCTGACTTCCAAATTCAATCATCTCCTTTGTGTTCCATATTTATATTTCTGTGTGCTTATTGGATTTTCCATCTAGAGATCCTAAAAGGACCTCATACAGCAGAGATTCATTATTTTCCATAACTGCCCTTCCTTTCTGTTTGCAGTAAGGAGCAGAAGGGAGAATGGTAATATGATGAGGAAGGGTGTGGAGATCTCTGGGGTCCTCTCCTGGAGCCTGGGGAATGTTTCTGTGGAGAGAACTGTGGATATGTGGGCTGCAGGGCCCTGCCCTGTTGCATGGTGCTTGTAACTGTAAGTATATTAGTAAAGCTAGTGAGCACAGCAGTTGACACTTCAAGTTCCCTCCCCAAGCCTCCAGTTTGTATGGTTTGGATTTTATCAATGGAAGTCTTTGAAAGAAAGTGAGCTGAGATGCCGGGTACTGTTCAAGCTTTATTAAAGGAAAAGAATCTCCTGGGCTGCGCTTAAAGTGGGGAACAGCCCGGGGCTGCCCTGAAAATGGGGGACAACCACCAGGTGTGGGGGGTGGTAGAGCTTATATAGTGCACCAAGGGCTAACTGATACCATCAAGGAGGGTCATTATGCTAATGTGGATCAGGGTGGAGAACTGCGTCCTTGCAGAAACAAAAGGGCTTTCTGTTTAAGACAGGAGGCTTCTCCTAAAGGGAAGGGGGGAGGGGAAGGGGAGGTGGGTGGCGCTGTTTTGTACTTGGGCTTGTCTAAAGTGGCACTGATTATGTCACAGATCTATTAATCTTGAGTAAAATAATATTTGAAACTTTTTGGACTTTCCTATGGAAATGCAGGGTGGAGGTTGGGAAGTAGACACCACTTCAGTCTCTCAGTACCATTCAACCTCTGGACTAGGGTAGTGTAGGTAAAAGAGCCACAACGAGAACCACTGCTAGAGGTTATCCAGCCAGAAAAACAGTGCAGCAAGTCCCCTGATTGCTTTATCCCTTCCCAGAGAAACCTCCCTTCCACACATACATACACCTAGGTGAGAGGTAAGGAGGCTTGGTGACCTATTTACATTCCCTGCTCCTGCCTAAACCACAGAAACATTCTTGATTCACTACAAGTTTCACAGCCCCCTTTCATACATCCCCAACATTGCTCCTGGATTTTATCACTTCCCTTCTTAAACTTTACCAGAGCTTCTTGCAGTGGATTGAATTATGTCCCCCAAAAGTTTAAATTATTGGAGGCTTTGTCCCCACTGTAACAGTGTTAAGAGGGTGGGAAATCCTATTATGGTAATTGAAAGATGGGGCCTTGAAGAGTTGATGAGACTGTGAGGACCCTGCCATAGTGAATGGATTAATAGTGGCCATGGGTGTGGTTATGAGGGCTTTAAAAGAAGAATGCATGAAAAGTTCTTTCTCTCTGTTCCACCATTTCTGCCATGTGAGACCCCTGGGTCACTGTTGCCACCACCAAGGCTTTCAACAGATGTGTTCCCTGGACTTTGAACTCTCAGCCTCTGAAACTGTAAGCAATAAGTTTTGGTTTCTTTATAAATCACCTACTTTCAAGTATTTATATTTATAAGCAACAGAAATGGACTAATATTCCCCCCTTCCTCCCATTGTTCCCACAAGTAAAGCCTCCTTAGCTGGGCACCCATGATGACCTGACTTCTGTCTAACATTTCAGCCTTTGCTCCCACCATTTGGCCACATGTTCCCTGCACCCCAGCAGTTCTGAGCTACTTCCTGGGACAGGCTGTGTGCTGTCAGCCCAAAGAATCCCAACTTAGCCAAGTTCCACTGCAGTTTGGCTTCCCCTGAAGGCTTGCCTTTCTTCTTCTTTAAGAGCTGCTCTTTGCTTCCTAATTGCTTTGATAGCATCTTCTGCAAGTCCTTTTTAAGGTCTATTTATCACAATGTATGGGAATGGACTGTTTGATTGTCTGCCTTCTCTCTTAAGGAAAGAGAATTTACATTATCCATCTTCACCCCAACAGAATGCCAGGTGCTAAAGCAACTCTTGATAAATATATACCGAAGAAAAAGAGGAGGCTGGAAAGCAGGCAACGTGAGGAAATTCTCATAATGCATGACATGCCTCAAAACCAAAGTGACAGATAACAAACCACTTTTTGCAATATCTCAAAGAGGCCCAGGCCATACTTTCTGCGTTTAAATACCAGTTGTACCACTTACTAAACTTTGCAGAAGTTACTTAAATTTTCACTGCCTCAGTTTCCTCAACCGTGAAAAGGAAACAATAGTACCTAACACATAAGGTCATTGTGAGAATTAAAAAGGCATTTAAAGGGCTCAATGCAGTGTTGTTATAATTAACACCTATCCCTGACCCAGCACAGAAGGAAGTGTTTCTGTTAAAGAATACAGAAATAACAATTTTAATAAAGTAGCATAAAACACCAAAATAAACCTTTGTCACTATTTTGGCTGCCCAGTTCAAAATGGCCTTCCTGAGTTTGGGTAATTCCTCCCCTTAGCAGTCTAGGTGAGAGGCAGATTGCTTTCTACTAAGAAACCAAAAAAAGCAAGACAGGCTGTTAGGACTCCCTTGCAGCTAAGACTTGTGCCATGTGATTTAGGCTTGACCAGTCACGTGTGTTCTGCCCATGTCTAGTGATAGGAGCCAGTGATGCCAAGCCACAGGCATGGGGGAACTGCAGCATAGCCATGCTCACTTTTTCCAGAGGCAGCAACACTGGTGATCTCAGTGTCATCATCTAGTGCCACTGTTGGTTGTGCAGGATCAGCAGCACCCTCACAGGGCTATTTTGGTAGCATGACTGTGGCTGAGACCTTGTCTGCTGCCAAGGCCCCCTTATTTTGTGTTCTGAGCCTGTATCTCTATCTTCTCCAGAAATGTTTTAAACCACCCAATATCCTTTTCTGCTTCTATCACCCTGGGTTAGTTTTTCTTACAATATCCTTTTCTGCCTCTATGCACCCTGGGTTAGTGCAATTCAGCCTGCCAGACTGATACAAATGATCAGATCAGATGGCTTAATAAAATGTAAGTACACTATGTCTACTTTATTAGTTTATTGATTTGCAGTGTCTTTTACTTGGCCCCTGCTCAGGGACTGTTTTTCTTGGATGATTTTTGTTTTAGTAAAACTGATATGTTAAAGAACATTTTTTCTTTTTCTTTTTCTTTTCTTTCTTTTTCTTTCTTCTCTCTCTCTCTCTCTCTCTCTCTCTCTCTCTCTCTCTCTCTCTCTGGCAGCTAGCCTTTCTCTCCTCTCTTTCCCTCCCCTTTTTAGAGTGGGAGGTATGGATGGATCAGGACAACCAAATTTTATTTGACTAGAATCTACCCTTAGGTAGAGAAAATCAGGCAACTAATGAGTGTAAGATTAAAAGAAAACAGAGGGAGAGAAACAAAATCAGCACCTAGTGCAGGAAAGTATCACAATAGAACAAACTGTTAGTTCATTTAATTTATCTGATATATTTTACAGATGAGAAACTTGCAACAATGAACACACAGCTACAAGTAACTGTTATCTCCAGGTTCCTGTATTACCAGGGCTCCTGCCTTTATCCATTATACCAAGAAACAAAATGCAAATGACTAGAAAGTAGGCTGAGATCAGATTAAACGCAGCCCAATTAATTATACTTTTTAGGTTTATGGTTGTATATTATAAAAATTTATATTTTACAATTTACAGAGCACTTAAATCCTCTCAACTGCTCTAAGATGGTCAGCATTTTTTTTTTTTTATAAAAGAGGTGTTGGTATTCATGTCTTGATAAATTTTTAAAGATTTCTTCTACCTGTGATTTCCCTGTTTCCCTTTCCTTTTTGTTTTTGTTTGGAAGGTGTAGAACAAAATGAGCCAGTTGGGAAGAAAGCAATATTAATGTATTTGAACAGTAGGGTTTGTTGATTGGAACCATCATAAAGACATTGGATGTTGTTATTAAACCCTATTTTACAAATGAGGAAACAGAAGCTCAGAGAGGTTAAGTGACTTGGCCAAGATTAAATAAGCATTAAGTAGAAAAGCCATGATAAAGAAATATAAAACATATATTGAGCATTTAATATGTCAGGCTGGGTAAAAAAAAAGATATGGTACTAGCTAACTTCTAGGTAACCAAAAATTTCTATAACCAATATATTACATTCTAAACCACTATTATTGAAGTTTTTATTTTACTACGCAATTTTAGCAGCTGGCCAATGAACAAATACTTTTCTACTTCACAAGATTTATATAAACAGATATTTGGAGACTGATCTTGAAAAGTCTTAACTCAAAGGAGTGTTTTGCATCATTTGTCTAGATTCTCTACAGTAAATAGAAAGTTGTGATTCTCAAATATCCTCAAATGAGCAAAAAATTGACAAGAATATGAAGTTGACTGCATTACTGTGTAATCAAATATTAAAACTCCGATTTAACAAGCTATTTTTATTTTCAGTCTAATAGCAAAGAAAGAGAAGATTTATTCTCTGTATAGTTTCTCCAAATTCTTTGTACAGATTGTAAAAGTCATTCATCAAAGAAAACTAAGCAAAGGTACTTGGAACATAAAATGAATAATACATTTTTTAATGTAGTGTGTATCACAGAAAATGCCATTCTTGTATATCCAGTGAAAACAGAGCATTAGTACAAGATCTAAATAGTAATGAGATCCATGGTTTTCAATGAAATGTCAATGTCTCTTTTCCCTCAGAAAGTTAAAAGAAAAACGGGGAGGGCTATTAAGTGAAAACTGTGCTGGCTTCACAATTAAGAACACAAGGATAACAAATAGGTGATATTATGGAGTGCTGTGTGCTGGGTCCATACTAGGCATTGCACATACATTGGCTCATTTAGTCCCTACAAGGAGATGCCCTTATTTTCTATAATTTTATAAATGTGTAAGTTGAGCTAAAAAGTAAAGAAATTGGCCAGCAGCCAGGAAAGGCAGGAGGGCAGGAAGGAAGAAGGAAAGAATATGTTAAACTTTTAGAAGCAGAGAACAAACTGTGGTTACAGGTGGGAAAGGGGAATGGAGAAGAGAGGAGAAATTAGTTAATGGACAGAAAGAATGATTACGTTTTGTAATGATGAATATGCTAATTATCCTGATTTGATCATCACATATTGCATACAAGTATTGATAGTCAACTCTGTACTCAACGAATATGAATAATCGATTATGTTTCCCTCCCCAAAATGTGGAAATTAGATTAAGATTACACAGCAGTCTCACGGTAATGTAAACCACATAAACCGTCCAACAGGCTTCAGGTGGCTGTGAAGCCTTAAACGCATTTCTGAGAGTGGCGTGTTCCCTTCTCATCAACGCTGGCAGAGACCCGACCACCGCCAGCTCAAGGCCGCAGGCTGCACCGCCCCTGGCGGCCTGGCCACGCCCCCTCCAGCCCTCCCAGCGGCGTCCCGCCTCTTCCGCCTCCCACTTCCCGATAACCGCGCTCCTTTGCGCCGCCTTCTCGGACCTGATTGGCTGATGTGCCAACGGCTAACGGCTACGGAGTTTAAACCCGAGCCCCGGGAGCGGCTGTGTGCCGAGCTCCCGGCCTGGTGGTGGTGGTGCCGCACGCTAAAAGGGCGGTAAGTCAGTGACCTGTGTCATTTGGCGTGGCCGCCCCGTCTGGCGGGATCGGTGCCTTCTCGAGTCGGACTTCCCGGTACTGTCCGCCTGGGTCTCCGACCTGCCCTTCGCCCTCCCGGATCCCCGAGCGCGGCCCCTGCACCGGCTCCGGGGGGCTCGTTGGCGGCGTTCGGGTTTTGGATCTGAGTCACTGCCTCTTGTCGTCGGGACTTGAGCGCCCAGCTAGGCCAGGGGGCGAACCACCGGTTTGTCAGCTCCTTGAGAGAAGGGATTCCTGTCTTCGTAGACTGCTGTACTCCCTGCTTCTAGGACAATTCCTAGTTGATTGTGAGCGCTCGATGAATATCTGCTGAGTGACTGTTAGGCGCTGCCGAAGTTCTTGGAGCAGCCCTCTCGTTGGGAGCGCTCGTTTAGAAGGGAGGCCGGCCGAAGGCGAAGAAGTGATGGAAGACTGGGGAGGACTGAGAACTTGAACTGGGTCTTCCTGGTGTACAGGTAGCGTTTCGGTAGGGAATAGGGACAGTGGTCATTCTAGGGGAGGGATCCAGTTGAGGAGAATTGGATGTGGAACTGAATGTTTCGTACCTAGATAGCTGAGGTGCTGGCCGGACAAGAGCTTCGGAGTGATAAAAAATAGGTGATATGGAGTGCTGACTGTGTGCCCGGTTCCATACTAGGCACTGCACATACACTGGCTCATTTAGTCCCTACGAGTAGATGCCCTTATTTTCAATAATTTTATAAATGTGGAAATTGAGACTTGGAGATGTTTTAAGATCATATCGCTGAGTATACAGTTCCCCCCCGCTTGGGGTTTTGTTTTTGTTTTTGTTTTTGTTTTTTTTGAGTTTTGCTGTAAAGGTCTGCAGAGAATTGGAGTGGTATTCTGAGGATGAAGTGTGAACAAAAGAGGGTTGTTTAGGATGAGGGAAATAGCAGTATCATTGTATGTTCATGAAAATGAACCAGGGGAGAAGGAAAAAGTTGATGAGGTAGATGATGATGTAGAGCAGAGAATTGTTGGTGTGTTGCCTATGAGAAGGCAAGAAGGCATGGATCCAGTACATGGATCCATATGGAAGTAAGTCAAGCTTGGCTTTAGATAGGAGCACAGACAGTTCATTATAACAGTAGAAGAGAAGACAAATACACGGATACAGATGATGGTAGGTAGGTAATTGTAAGAGGAGTTTTGAGGAAATTTTCCACAGGTTGCTTAAGTGTTCTGAAAGAATAACAGTGAGCCAGGATATGAAATTATCAACGAGTTAAGAGGATTAACCAGGGGTTGGTAGTTGACAGTAACAATGAAGGGTATGTGATAATGGAGTCTAATGACACTGTATTCAGGCTGGGAATTTTTAGGGAGGATGAATGGTCTGCAAGCATGAATGTGATGTGACCTCAAAGAGGGCTATGGGGAAAAAAAAACAGCCCTCACCTGATAGGACTGCAGGAGAATCTGTGTCCTCTGGGAAGAGGCTGGTTCCATAAGATGAAGGGAACATTCAGAAAAGAGATTGAGATTAACAGAGCTTTTGTTGATGATGGACTATGAGTTCTAGAGGACTTTATGAGTTGGGCAAGGGTGAGAGATGGAAACTGTTTTTGTTTTCTTTGGCTGCTCTAACAAATTACTGCAAATGAAGTGGCAAAGACCCTTTTATCCACATAAGGTTTGGAATTACAGGGACTTGATATTTAGCGGGGAGAGGGGAGAACATTTTTCAGCCTACCCCAGGACCAAATGAAGGATGTGCAGAACTGGAGGGAGATTAAAGTGAGGGAGATGATGGTGACGTATGGGGATTCTTGTGGTGATTGACATAAAGAGCACAGTGAGATTAGTCCTGCGGACTCAAGGCAGGTAATGGTGGAGAGGCTGAGTCCTGGGGTTTAGGCAGGTACAGGAGACAGGTTTTTTTCCCTAGATCTCCGCAGATGGGAGCAAGGAAGCTTGAGGAGGGAATGGAGGATTGGGGACGTTGGTCCTGTCCAAGTACATGGCTCAACATCAATTGCACCTTCTCAATGAAACTCTGATTCTTTTCCTTTGCCCAGGCAGAGTTAATAACTTCTATGGACTGTGTATTGTAGCCAATATTCTTGTCATACTATAATGTAATGATTTCTTTTGTTCCTGTTTCCATAATAGACCATAAATCTAGTGGACAAATAGACAAGTTTAAGATTTCCTGCCTGTTCCTCAAGCCCCCTGCCCCCTTGGATTAAGTATATCTCTTCTGTATACATTAAACTGTGTGTATATCTCTAAGGTTACACTTCTTACAATTATGTCAAAACAGTGTCTATACCCATGCTGGGCCATGCATTCCATGAGAGCAGGGACCATATCCTGTCATCTGTCCCCAGTGCTGTGCCTAGTGCCTGGTTTATAAATGTAATACAGTATAGGTTTACCTTTTGGGGTTCTACTTTAAACCACTTTTGATTACATTCATACTTTCAGATTTTATACAAAGGGTTTTGCAGATACTGTACAAAGTATATTATTGTTATGATTGTTACTTTTTAGAATGTATTTATCAGTTACTCTTTTTTCTCTTATTAAACAATACTATGCTTGCTTACTTGCTTTTTTTTTCACTTCAGTGATGGAGTGCCCAGTGATAGAAACTGGCTCGCTTTTTACCTCAGGAATTAAGAGACATGCAAAAGACAAAAGAATTTCAAAGACTGCTAAGCTGAATGTTTCTCTTGCTTCAAAAATCAAAACAAAAATATTAAGTAAGTGCGGTTAGTTTTAAAATACACTCACATTTTTACTTTTCCCTGGAGAATTGATGTATTTGGTACCTTATTTTATCAAGTATGGAAAATTACTAAAAGGACTATTTTGTTAACTGATACTTTTTTCCATTTGATCCTTTCTGTCTCCTTCAGTTCCTATTATTGGGTGGTTTTGGTGATTTACCCTCAGTGGTAACAACTGGATTTTTAGCAGTGAGGCTGGGGTGGCCCTAGGCAGCTTCCTCCTACACTGCAAAGAAAATATCAGTGTGACTTTTATGGAAAAGAGCTAAAAAGAGTAACATATTGTTCTGGCATGTTATAGCAACTGGATGGGTAACCTAGAGGTGGTTGGCTCAGAGTGCTGTAGTGGGTGATTTTTATATAACCAGTGCTTATCATGAGAGCACTGAGTACATCGGAAATGGGATTTCATGAATTTTGGAGTTAAGATGTCAGAAGGGCAAAAAAAGGAGGTGGGAAAATTCCCCAAGACAAATATTCATTACTTCCAAAAATGATCTCAATGGTTTGTGTCCATCTTAGCAGGAGTGGGGGGTGGTATCCTTGTAGTCACATTTCCTGCATATATGGCTCCTGTGACATACAAGATGATTACATGTACCTTATGCAATGGCTGAACCTCCTGAGTATCTTTAAATCATGATGTTGCTCCTACCCAGGTTGCTAGGGCCATGTTTTGTATCAGACCATCTACAGTGGCTATTGCCTGCTGTCTTTGGCAGGACCATTACAACCCACTGTTACAAAGGAATATGCAGAGTTTGAGGAGAACAACCAGAAAATGTTATCACCCTTTAGCTTCTGGAGATCCTAAACCGGTTCTAGTCTATTTCCATTTACTATAGCAAGGATGGCTATTTGAAACTACTCTCTCTGTATCAAAGATAAAGTATTTTTTTGGACCCTGGTTTTTAGATTTTTCAAACTTTCTCTGAGTACTTAAAAACTATTATTAAATTTATAAAACTTATTTTACATACACTGTTCTTTCATTCGGCGGGGGAATATGTTATTGAATAGTGAATAATGGCATATAAATCAAAACTACGAAAATTGTGCTTTAAGTGTACTAAGGAAATATGCTATTTTAAAAGTGAGCTTTACCAAGGAATTCACAATGAAATTTCTTTGCTACCAACAGAAAAGCATTTTGAGGACTGATTTTTTTGGGGGGGGATGGGAGGGATGGGAGGGGGGCTGGCCAGTGCAGGAATTCAAACCCTTGACCTTGGTGGTACAACACCATGCTGTATCCAGCTGAGCTAACCGGCCAACCCAGGAGTGATATAAATCATATTTACATAGTGCTTTTAAAGAGAAGAGGTCAAGTTTAGATTTCAATAGATGCTTAGAAATAAGCAGTAAGATCTTTTGGATACAGGTGGAAGGTCCCACAGGGTTTAGATGATCTGTCCCTACAGTTAGTATGCCCCCTTCCACTAGAGATTTAAAAAGTGGACTTTGGGAGTACTAACTAATTTGTCTAGTTCTGGAGCTTCAGGCACTGGCTTGAAAATTTTTACAGATTGGCTATCCTAATTCCTATGGACATCTCCAGTTAGAGCATGGGATCAGCTTCTCCAGTCTGCTTCCTAGTCAAAGGTAGGAAGGAAGGTAGGGCAACAAGTGTCAAGCTTAAATTTTTGTGACTGATCTAATTATATAGACTACTGTGTCTATAATACAGTCCTCTTACTCCTAATTCTGTTTCCAAACTTTGGGTGTATTATCATTTTCTTCTTTTCCAACCTTCAGTTAAAACTTATAAAGTGAAATGCATTTTGTCTAAAATAGTATTACTGAGGAATATGAAAATTTATTAAGGTATAAGTTTAATATTAACTCTTTTAAAAATCTTTTTACAGACAATTCTTCTATTTTCAAAATTTCTTTGAAGCACAACAACAGGGCATTAGCTCAGGCTCTTAGTAGAGAGAAAGAGAATTCTCGAAGAGTTACAACTGAAAAGATGGTACTGCAAAAAGAAGTGGAGAAACTGAATTTTGAGAACACATTTCTTCGCCTAAAGCTAAATAACTTGGTAAGGAAACTATATTATTTTCAAATTCTAAATTATAACTTAAATCTTTTAAACTACATTGTTATAAAAGCTCTAAAAATGTTTTTTTAAATCTCAACTGTTGTGAAAACTTATTGAAAGTCAGTATACCGTATAAATTTATGTTAAAGTACAAATTGTTAATGGGTAATAAAATAGGTGTCTTAAGTCTAAATTCTAAATGTGTGCTTATGTGCTCTGCAAATCAGTATAATACCTTGATCAACATTTGATTGTTTATCTTGAGCAAAGCTTGATGCATTAATACATTTTTAAAATATGCGCATAATTCCTCCAGTGAATTGAAAGGAGGGGAGTTCCCAGAGTGTTTGCATTCTCCTTTAATCTCAGCATTTCACTGGCCACAAGCCAAATAGAATGGAGATTGTAGTATTTGCTTTTCCTTCCAACTTCCGACTCTGTTGACAGACAGGGCAGTGAGAGCCAATGATTAGCTTGGCTGCAACTATAGTGCTAAATCTAAAATGAGTAGAAATTAATAAAAAAATGGAAAAATGACATACTATACTTGAGGGCTAAATTTCTGTGGCTCACAAATGTTAAATTGCCAGGAGAAGACAAAAAAAGTAGGAAAATTAAATTGATAGCTCAAAAGCATTCAAAATATGTGTGTATGTGTGTGACTATTTGGATTATACGATATAGTACTGTTTTAGTTTAATGTGATCTTGATGAAAGGGGGTCTTTCTTTATTTTACATATACAGAATAAGAAGCTTATAGAAATAGAAGCACTCATGAGCAATAGCTTGATAACTGCAATTGAAATGAGCAGTCTTTCTGAGGTAAGTAGAATTTGTGTGAGTAGTATCATTTTTTAGCATTACTGAGGATAATTGAGAAAGTTAAATGGCATCAAGGTTAGCATTTCATATTTCTAACTTTGTGTAAGGGAATGAGAATAATAACAGTTTTAACTTATTAACAGCATATTATCATTTTGTATAATAGGTTATTAAAATTATTATATAAAAATTAGGTTTTGGTTAAAAGTAACAGGATTAGACAGCTCAGTGTAACATAATGGCCCCTAAACAGACTCAGAAACATAAAGACATTAGTAGAAAGGTAGCATTTTAGATTAGGAAAGAATTTGTATTATTAAAAAAAAAAAAAAAAAGATGGACATGATTGAAAAACCTGTGCCTCTATTTGGGGAAAAAATAGAGGCAGATCCTACTTCATATCACTCTCTAAAATAAATTCAAGATGGATTTAAATATATAAAAGGAAATCATAGAAAATAAAGAGAAAATGCAAATTAATTCAAGTTAGATAAGAGAGGCCATTCTATACCTAGAAGCAAAGACAGAAACAATAATGGAAGCTATTGATGGATTTTCCTCAGAAAAAAATTTTCAGAAAGTTAGAAGTCATAAAAATAAGAGATAAATGGCAAACTGGAAAATTATTTAAATATGGCAGACAAAGCATTAATATCAATAGTTAAAGAGCTCTTGTAATCTGGCACAAGGAAAATTAAATCAGAAAAACCAGGAAGGGAGAAAGACCAAATATTAGTGAAATTAACTCAAGTATCTAAATCGGAAAAATAGTGTGAAGGAATAATTAATGAGAAGGAAAAATATACGTAATATAAACTAAGAAAGTTTAGTAAAGTCTCAATTTTCAAAGGGTGGGTTTTAAATGGGATTGCCTATACTTAGATCCCAACTCTGCTACTTCCTGGCTCTATGACCTTGGACTTAAACTCTTTGGACCTTAGTTTTCTCTTCTGCAAGGCATGTATAATGATATTGTGTGTGTTCTGACAATAGAAGAGCACAATCAATGTTATTACTTTTTAACTGTATATGTATTTTCCTGTTTTCTAAATTTTCTGAAAATACTTCCTTTTAAAAACTTTTAAATGTAATTTATAAGGCTCTTTATTGATCGTTAAATGCATCCTAGTCTTTATGTTAAGAAGGTATGAACTCGTTCAACCTATGTGGTCAATATTTAGCTCCTTTGTCAGAATTTTTATGAAAGCTAGCCAAAGAGTAGGTAGTTTATAGTTTAACTTAATCCACATTTGGATGAAGAAAGGGTTTATGCAAATGTCCCTGAGGGATAATGTTCAAAGGAAGTGTAGCTAACTGCTAGCACTGTAAATGTGATACCTAGTACAACCATTGACCAGGGCTGTGTCTTAAACATTTAGCATCCTCTAAGAAGAGATGCTTTCTACTGGGTGAGTGGGGGGAGTCAGCAAGGGGTCTCTGTTTTCCAGGTCAGCTTGCAGGGCAGAATTGAACTGCCCTAAATAAATTACTAAGATGGTATCTGATACAGTAGTGGGGAGTACAGAGTCACTACAGGAATTGACCTGGAGTAAGAGAAAGAAGCTAGTTTGGTAAGATGTGCAAGTGGAGAGGGTCCTATCACCCATACCCAAGGAACTTTGGAGGACAGATAGCCCTAAAAAATGGGCCAACTATTTGTCGTGAGTTATGTGACATAAAGCCACTTCCTTCCATTGGTTCTTTAAAAAAATCTTTAGTAAAGTCAACATTATTCCTGGATGTTTTTTGTGTGATTCTTTTTCGAGAACTTGAAGAGGGCTGAGATCAGCATTTAAATTAAGGAAAAGTAATAAACAGAGAGTAGGTAGATACAGAAGTTGGGGGACAAAGGTAGAGCATACAATTTAGGTGTCCACTTTCTTGGACGTATTATTTAACAAGCTAATTTTTGCACGTTAAGTTTCATGATTCCTTTTTTTTCAGTTGTTGAGGGGGGAGGGTGATGGATAATATAGACATGTCGTTCTAACACCAGAACAATATAGAAACAGTATAGAATGAGGAAGTCTCACACATGCTCCTGTCCTGCCTCCAGCTACTTTCTTCTCCATCCTCTCTTCTCCCTATACTTCATGCAGGTAACTGCTTTCATTTGTTTCTTTACATTAAAACAAACAAAAAATATAAATATTTTTAAAATTTTCTTTCTTACACAAAAGATAGCATGCTATACCAACTGTTCTATGTCTTACTTTTTCTTTTTAGTGACATAACTTGTGTATCTCTCCATATGATTACACAGAGTGCTTCTTCATCCTTTTTTAGTGCTGCTTGGGATAGATGTTGAATGGACTTATAATCTATTTAACTAGGCTCCTGTTGGACACTTGGGTTGTCTTTTGCTGTTGGCTTGACATTAGTGTAGAATGCCTTTCCCTCTTGCATTGTTTATTTTTTTCCTCCCTTCTGGATTATTCCCACGAGGATGCAAAGATGTTATTATCTCTCATTTTAAAACAAACAAACAAACAAACTTCTTACTCCACTTACCTCCCAATAACTATTTCAATTCTCTCCTTTGTAGCAAAACTATTTGAGAGTTGTTTAGACTGTCTCCAGTTTCTATTGAACCCACTACAATTGTGTTTTTGCCACCACTCTCCTAAAACTGCTCTTTTGAAAGTCACCGTTGGTGTCCATGTTGCAAAAACCTGTGGATAATTCTAGGTCCTTATACTGACCTTCACGTGACTTTTAGGGTACTACACTCTTCTAAGTCTCTTCCTATCTTCCTGGCTGTTCTTTTTCAGTCTGTTTGCTGGTTCCTCTTTATTTTCATGACTGCTAGGTTTTGGGAGTGTTCCAGTATTCAGTTCTTAGACTTCTATTTTTTGTCTACACTCGCTCCCCCTACATAATTTCATCCAGTCTCATGGTTCTAATTACTACTGTATATTGATGATTCCCAAATTTGCATCTACCTATGTGGCATCCGTTTGGATGTCTAAGAGGCATTTCAAATTTCACATTTGCCACCAAACCAGTTCCTTTTAAAGTCTTCCTCTGAGTTAATTACAACTCTCTTTTCCTGCCATTTTTTTCACACCCCATATCTGATCCTTTAGGAAATCCTTTTAGCTCTGCCCTCAAAATCCAGAATTCTCCCACTTCTCATGATCCTCTCACACCCATGTCCAGGGCACCATTACCTGTGTCTCTTACCTGAATATTGTGATAGCATCCCAACTTGGGCTTCTTGTTTCTGCCCTTGCCTCTCTGTATTCTCTTCTCATTGTAACAGTCAGAGAGTTCCTGTTACAATGTTAGGTTCTGCTTCAAACCCTCCAGTGGCTTCTCTTCTCTTCTCTTTCCGGATATGATCTGAAAGCTGAGACTCTTGTTATTTCTCTTTTCTCTCCCCTAATTTACTATCTCCCCCTCCTTTCACTCTTTAATCTCCTCAGCACAGGTTTCTTCCCACTCTCTCAAGCTGCCACCACAGTGCCTTTATACTCATTCTTCCCCATGTAGTGAATTCCCTTGCTTCCAAATGTGTCCTAAAGTCACTTCAGTGAAGCCTTCCCTGGCACTCTGTATATGTTTTAACACTTCCCCGCCCCCACCCCTACATTTCATATTCTGCTTACCACTTTAATTTTTCTCCTTAGCACTTAACACTATATAACATAATTTTACTCATTAATATTGTTTTATTGTTCATCCCATCCAAATGTAAGCTTCTTGAGTGCAGGGTTTTTGTCTATATCAGAACAATGTCTAGAATGCAGTAGAGTGCAATAAATACTTATAAAATGTTGAATAGTGTTTCCCCATTAAGGATGATGCTTGCTTTTTTTAAAAGAGCAAGGTACGTATTCCGCAATCCCAATGTGACTGAGCTTTTTAAATAAAAATAATGGTAAATAATGTAAAGTGCCTTTTTAGTATGGTGCTGATCATGTGGTCTTCCTTTTTAGGTATCTTAATATGATTCCTTGTTTAGTAGCTTTCCTAATTTTGTACTTCTGGAATAAATTTCAGAAATCATTTATTATTATTTTAATGTGTTGTTGAATTCTTTTTGCCACTATTTGGTTTAGGATTTATTGTTATACATAAGTGAGATCTGTCTCAAGTTTTCTTTCTGTACAGTCTTTAGGCATTGGTAAAAATGTTATATATGCTAAGCTCATAAAAAGAATTTGGATGTTTTCCTTTTCCTATGCTCTGGAAAAGTGATATAGTATTAGAATTATTTTTCTTTAAAGGTTTGGTAGAATTCTTCTGTGAAGCGATCTAGACCTGGGACTTTTTTGGTGGGAGTGGTAGCTCTTGGTTAACTTTATTTATTTATTCTGTGGATATTGGTCTGCTTAGGAAAATGTCTTTCTCTCCTTCGTGGCCAATTTTACTAAATTGATTCGTACAAGTTTTTAAATTGATTTGCACAGAGTTGACCAAAGTAGTCTGTCATTATTCTTTTAGTTTTGTTTGTGTTGTATTTCCCCAGTTGACTGATTTTGTGTATTTGGGATTTTCCCTGTCTTTTCTTCATGGTGTTAGGTTATTGCCTTTTTCCTATTTTGTTCTTTTAAAAGAACCATCAAATTAATTTAATTTTGAGTTCTCTAGTTTCGGTGTTTCAAACTTATTATATTTTTATTTTTATTTTTAATAAGTCCTCCTGCTTTTCTGTGGTTATTTTATTGTTACTTTCCTAACTTTGAGTCACTGTTAACTTTATTTTTTATTTTCTCTTAACTCCATAGGTAAGATGTCATTTCTCTCTCACTGCTTTCAAAATTTTTTCATTGTCTTTAGTTTTGAGAATTTTGACTTTGTTGTGTTTTGGTGTGAATTTCTTTGGGTTTATACTTTTTGGGGTTTACTTAGCTTCTTGAATGAGTAGGTTGATGTTTTTGCCAAGTTTGGGACATTTTCAACCAGTATTTCTTCAAATATTTTCCCAGCCTTTCCTTCATTCTTCTCTCCTGGGACTCTGACGACAAGAACATTATGTCTTTTGTTGTACCCTTGTAATCCACAAATCCTTGACACTTTCAGTCTCTTTTCACTCTTATCTAATTCACGTAATTTCTATTCTGTCTCCAAGTTCACCAGTTTTTAAAATTTACTTCTGTCCTCTTTGTTTGGCTGTTGAGCCCATTAGATATTTTATTTCATTTTGGTTATTGTATTTTTCAGTTCTAAATTTTTGTTTGGTTCTTTACATCTATTTATTTGCTGAGACTTTCTGTTTCTTGGCTGAGACTTTCTATTGTTTTATTTATTTTAAGCATGTCAGTAATTGCTCGTTGAAATATTTTATGTTGTTTGCTTTAAAATCCTTGCTAGGTAATTCCAACATTTGTGTGACCTCGGTTTTGGTGTCTGTTGATTGTCTTTTCTCATTCAATTTTAAACTTTCCTGATTCTTGTTATGATGAGTGATTTTTGATTGTATCTTGGGCCTTTTAGGTATATTATGTTATGACACTCCAGATAGTATTTAAGTCTTCTGTTTTAGCAGACCTCCTCTGACATCATGCTGGTGGTAAGGGGAAGTACTGCCTACTGCTAAGTAGGGGTAAAATTTAGGTTCCTCTTTCAGCCTCTGTTGACATCACCTTGGTAGGGAGGGATGCCTTGTAACTGATGGGTGGGGTTGGGGGTTCAGGTTGGGACACCACCCTGGCTGGGGCAGGGAGGAGCATCTTATTACTTTCATGACCTCCACTGATACCAGGATGAGGGAGATAATGAAGGGGGGTAGATGTTACTGCAGAAGAGTGGTGAAAATCCTAGCTCTATTAGTCTTCCTCTCTCATCACCCTAGAGGAGAGGGATAACTCCTTGTTATCACTGAGTAGGGATGTGTTGTGTATATACATTTTATTTTCTGTATATTATGATGTTTCAGCGTCTTTAACAACTTCACTGGCTGTGGAGTCACTGCCCTTCCCAGGGCTAGCCCTGATTTTTAGATATAGTCTGGGCTTAGCCAGGAGTATGCCTTTGAGATATAAACTGACTGATCCCGAGCCAGACTTCCTCTGTCTGACCCCTGTACTCCAGGAGGCAATATTCTTCTGCTTAATCATCCCAGGACCAGATGCCAGGCCAGTAGGGCCTCTCCAATAGCTTAGAGCCTGCTGAAATTATTCAGACCAGCCGGTCCTAAACTTTTCACCCTGCCCTGATTTTCACATGGAAACCTTAATAAAGGCTGTGGCCTAAACCTTCCTCTTGTTCCTGTCTTTTGCTTCTTGACCATCCTGGTATCTTTTCCACGTGACCCTGCATGGTGTGCTGTGCCTCTTATCTCTAGGTCCTGTGAGTATAATAAACCTTGATTTTTTTTCTGGTCTCTCCCCTGTCTCCTCTAAATGGCTGCTCCTGACTGACCATCCCATAAAAAGAGTGTGAAAGAGAATGGAAGTCCAGACAGGTCCTCCACTGACATGGTTGGGTGGGAAGGGGCTCTTATTGCTGGGCTGTTCTCACTGTCCCCTCAGCCTTTTCTAACAGTACTCCTGGTTCAGAGGATTGTTGCCTTTTTGTAACCTGGCGAGTATGGAAGACTAAGTTCCCCAGTTTGCCTTTGTGCCTTTGTCAAAAATTAATTGGTCAAATATGTGTGGGTTTATTTCTGGACTGCCAGTTCTATTTTACTGATCTATTTGTCTGTCTTTATGCTAATACTACACTGTCTCAATTACTATAGCCTTCCAACTCAGTTCTTCTTTTTCAAAGTTGTTTTAGCTATTCTAGGTCCTTTGCATCTCCATATGAATTTAAAATCAGCTTGTTAATTTGGCCATATCCCTGTTTCTGTTACAGCTTAGCACTGTAATAGAAAAACAGTTGTGTATTACCTGATTTTTGTCCTTATTAATTAATTAAAATATGTTCAGAAAATGTGGAAAATAAAGCAAAAATATAAAAGATATATTAAAATCGCCCACACTTGGAATTTTAAAAAGCCATTTAAAATATGTATTATAAAAATCCAATAATGTATTATATAATACACATGTAGACATGAACATATTGTGTATGTGTAAAGATATTGTATATATGTGGTCATACACATGTGTATTTATTCCTATGCGTAGAAGAAAGTTTGGAAGGGTATATACCAAAATATTGGTAGTGATTATCTTTGGGTGGCATGATTAAGGATGAACTGTGTTTTAACCTCATCATCACATTATTCTCATTAAAACTATTGAAGGCAAATGCAAGAATTGTTCTACTACTATGATATCCTTTTATAAATTGATACTTTAATAACAAACATGATTTAAGGAGATTAGAAACTGTTTTTCCCCATTTTCTTTGTTCTTTTCAAAAATAGTTCAATCAGAGTCCCTTTCTACTGCCAGCTAGCAAGAAGAAACGGATTAGTAAACAGTGCAAGTTGACACGTCTTCCATTTGCAAGGTAATCGCTTCAAAACTTGGTTAAATACTGACTTGCAAACTTCTTTCTCAATTGGACTTTGAATAGTTTTTATTTGATCTGCTTTCTTGAAACATAGTAAAACATTTAAAAATAAATAATAAAATATGGATGGTTCCCAATGATGGTTCGATTTAACAATTTTTCAGCTTTACAGTGGTGCGAAAGCAGTACACATTTAGTAGAAACCGTACTTCAAGCACCCATACGACCATTCTGTTTTTCACTTTCAGTATA
This sequence comes from Cynocephalus volans, assembly GCF_027409185.1. Taxonomy (NCBI): domain Eukaryota; kingdom Metazoa; phylum Chordata; class Mammalia; order Dermoptera; family Cynocephalidae; genus Cynocephalus; species Cynocephalus volans. The sequence continues at coordinate 265,817,929 of NC_084460.1, forward strand.
GTATTCAGTAAATTACATGAGGTATTCAACACTTTATTATAAAATAGGCTTTGTGTTAGATGATTTTGCCCAACTCTAGACTAAGTGTAAGTGTTCTGAGCATGTTTCAGGTAGGTTAGGTATATTAAATGCATTTTCTACTTACAATATTTTCGATTTACGATGGGTTTGTTGGGAAGTAGGCTGTTTGTAAGTTCAGAGCATTTGTACTTATTACCATTGTGCCAGTAAAAAAAAAAAACTGAAGACAATCTAATAGAGTTCAGTTTTAAACTTTGAAGTAATTTTCAGCTTTCCCATAGACCCTAGAGAAGAAAGAGGCACAAGTGGACTCTTAGTTTTATGGACTTGAATTACACTGGTTCAGAGTATGTATATTTTATATAACACAATCAGTGTTTGTGTGCGTTGAACAATGTTCAGGATTTATCAACCTATAGTTGCCTCTTAAGGTGGAAATGAAGTGTTTGTGGTACCCTGCTATAGGTTTGGTCTTCAGGACTCCAAGGAAATCTACCCCCCAGTTCAATAACCAAGTTCATCTGTAGTGTCCTACCACTTTCCATTTGTTTCCTTTCTTTTCCTCCAGGTCACCACTGGCCTCATGTTGTTTTTTGCTGGGTAAATCTGGTAACTGTTTCTATCTTTATTGTCTTGCATACTTCCCCAAGCTTTAAAATTAACTTTCATTATCTTTGCTATTCTCCTCCTGTCCAAAATTCTCATTTCTTAATTAGTTTGATTATAAGTCATAGAAAGCACCCTGTTTTAAACCTTTGATTTTAAAAGACAGTCATTGAGACCCAGAGAGGTGAAATAACTCAATGAATTAATAGAATTGGCCAAAATCCTCATGTGCCTATTAGACAATGTTCTTTCTGTTATGTAACGTACAGGTTTAAGGTTTTTACTTAAGCATACAAGTAAATGCACTTATATATTGAAATGCTTATCTCTACGATAGTAAGCAATTCTCATACCTACTGTGTCACTTTCTATTCTTTCTAGTTTGTTCCATTGATTTGACTATTATGTATACTATTGCCACTTTGTACCAGTACATTTTAATTGCTCTAGTAGTTTTAAAATATTAAATTTTGTAGTCTTATAGGTCCTTAGTACTTTTTCAAAATATGTTGACTGTCATTGTGCACATACTGTTTCATATAGACATGTGAATCAAGTGTCAACTTGCCCTCTAAAAAATTTCATTGCGCTTTTTTAAGTGAAGTTTTATTTGAAGTGTAATATACATATTAGAGCAAGGTGAATTTTCACAAAGGCAACACTGTTGTGTAACCAATACTCAGACCAAGGAACAGAACATTACCAATACCTCAAATACCCATGTGCCCCTTTCTAGTCACTACCTAACACCCACCCAAGAATAAATATTATCTTGACTACTAACACCGTAGATTGATTGATTATGTGTGGTTTTGAATTTCATATAACGAAATCATACAGTATTTTGGTTTTTTGTCTCTGGCTTCTTTTGTTCAGCATTATGTTTGTGAGATTCATCCGTATTGCTATGTGTAGTTGTAAATCATTTGTTCTCATTGCTGTATAGTATTCCATTATATGATTATATCACAATGTATCCATTCTTCTTATGGTGAACATTTCATTGTTTTTCCAGTTTTGGTCTATTACAAATAGGACTGCCATGTAGATGTCTTTTGATGAATGTATGTACATGTTTCTGTTGGGTACATACCTCAGAGTAGAATTACTTGCTCTCTATATATTTGGCTTTAGGAGAAACTGCCAAATAATTTCCTAAAGAGATTATACCAATTTATATTGCTATCAACGATATATGAGAATTCTTCTTGTTCTATATCCTCAACAAAACTTGTTATTGTGTCTTTTCATTTTAGCCATTTTGGGGGTGTGTATTGGTATTATATTGAGGATTTAATTTTAATTTCCCTGATAACTAATGAAGTTAAGCATCTATTCATGTTTAATTTCTTTCTATTGGGTTGTCTGTCGTTTTCATAGGAGTTCTTTATATACAGGCATACCTTGGAGATATTATGGATTTGGTTCCAGACCACCACAGTAAAGCAAATATCACAATAAGTGAGTCACATGAACTTTTTGGTTTTCCAGTGCATATAAGTTATGTTTCCACTATACTGTAGACTATTCAGCATTATGTATAAAAAAACAAGGTTAATACCTTAATTAAAAAATACTTTATTGCTAAAAATGGTAACGATCTCCTGAGCCTTTAGGGAGTTGTAATCTTTTTGCTGGTGGAGGGTCTTGCCTCGATGTTGATGGCTGCTGGCTGGTCAGGGTGGTGGTTGCTGAAGGCTGGAGTGGCTGTGGCAGTTTCTTAAAATAACACAGCAATGACATTTGCCACGTCAATTAACTCTTCCTTTCACGAAAGATTTCTCTGTAGCATGCAATGCTGTTTGATAGCATTTTACCCACAATAGAACTTCTTTCAGCATCAGAGTCAATCCTCTCAAATTCTGCTGCTGCTTTATCAACTAAGTTTATGTTATATTCTAAATCCTTTGTTGTCATTTCAACAATGTTCACAGCATCTTTACCAGGAGTAGATTTTATCTCAAGAAACCACTTTGCTCATTAATAAGAAGGAATTCCTCATCCATTAAAAAAAATTTTATCATGAGATTGTGGCAATTCAGTCACATCTTCAGGCTCCACTTCTAATTCTATCTAGTTCTCTTAATATTTACACCACATCTGTAGTTACTTTCTCCACTGAAGTCTTGAACCCCTCAAAATCATCCATGAGGGTTGGAATCAGCTTCTTCTAAACTCTTGTTAATGTTGATATTTTGACCTCTTCCCATGAATCATGAATGTTCTTAATGGCGTCTAGAATGGTGAATCTTTCCAGAAGGTTTTCAGTGTGCTTTGCCCAGATCCATCAGAGGAATCACTATCTATGGCAGTTATAGCTTTACAAAATGTATTTCTTAAATAATAAGACTTGAAAGTTAAGATTACTCCTTGATCCATGGCTACAATGGATGTTGTGTCAGTGGTCATGAAAACAACATTAATTTCCCTTTATATCTCCATCAGAGTTCTTGGGTTACCAGATGCATTGTCAATGAGCAGTAATATTGTGAAAGGAATTTTCTTTTCTGAGCAGTAGGTCTCAAAAGTGGGTTTCACATATTTAGTAAACCATGCAGTAAACAGATGTGCTGTCATCTAGGCTTTGTTGTTCCATTTATAGCATAGGCAGAGTAGCTTTAGCATAATTGTTAAGGACCGTAGAATTTTTGTAATGGTAAATGAGCATTGGCTTCAACTTCAAGTCACCAGCTGCATTAGTCCCTAACAAGTGTGTCAAGCCTTTCCTTTGAGGCTTTGAAGCCAGGCATTGTCTTCTCCTCTCTAGCTAGGAAAGTCCTAGATGGCATCATCTTCCAATAGAAAGCTGTTTTGTCTGACTGACAAAAATTTGTTGTTTAGTGTAGCTACCTTAATTATCTTAGTTAGATCTTCTGGGTAACTTAACGCAGCCTCTACATCAGCTGTGACACCTTGCACTTTTATATTATGGAGATGGCTTCTTTCCTTCAACCTCATAAACCAACCTCTTCTAACTTCAAACTTTTGTTCTGCAACTTCCTCACCTCTTTCAGCATTCATAGGATGGAAGAGACTTGGGGCCTTGCTCTGGGTTAGGCTTTCGTTTATGGGACTTTTGTGGCTGGTTTGGTCTTCTATCCAGCCTGCTCAAACTTTCTCCATATCCGCAATAAGGCTGTTTTTCTTCTCATTTGTGTGTTCACTGGAGTAGCACTTTTAGTTTCCTTCAACAACTTTTCCTTTGCGTTTACAACTTGGGTAACTGGTGCTAGAGGCCTAGCTTTCAGCCTCTCTCAGCTTTCAACATGCCTGCCTCACTAAGCTTAATCATTTCTAGCTTTTTAACACTTAGAGGCCATTGTAGGGTTATTAATTGGCCTAATTTGAATATAGTATTGTCTCAGGGAATAGGGAGGCCGAGGAAAAGAAGAAAGACAGGGAATGGCTGGTCGGTGGAGCAGTCAGAACACACACAATATTTATTGTTTGTCTTCTTATGTGGCTGCGGTTTGTGGTGCACCAAAACAATTTACAATCATTTAACATCAAAGATCACCAATCAGAGATTACCATAACAGATATAATAATAATGAAAAAGTTCAAAATATTACAAGAGTTACCAAAATGTGACACAGAAACATGAAGTGAGCTCATGCTGTCAGAAAAATGGTCCCGACAGACTTGCTGGATACGGGGTTGCCACAGACCTTCAATTTGTAAAAAAAACCCAATATCTGTGAAGTGCAATAAAATGAAGCTCAATAAAACGAGGTATGTCTGTATTCACCAAGTTGTGTAACCTCCACCACTTTCCAATTCCAGGGTATTTCTATCACTCTAAAACGAATTCTCCTATCTATTAGCAGTCACTTCCCTTTTCCTTTTTCTCTAACCTGTGGTAACCACTAATTACTTTCTGTCTCTATGTATTTGCCTATTTGGACATTTCATATGAATGGAACCATAAAATATATGGCCTTTTGTGTCTGGATTCTTTCACTTAGTATAACATTTTCAAGGTTTGTCCATGTTGTAGCATGTGTTAGTATTTCGTTTCTTTTTATGACTGAATAATAATCTATTGTATGGATACTCCACATTTTGTTTATCTGTTCATCAGTTGACGGACATTTGTGTTGTTTCCACCTTTTGGCTATTTTACCTGCTGTAAACATTCACATATGAGTGTTTTTGTAGACATGTGTTTTCAATTTTCTTGAATATATACCTAGGAGTGGAATTGCTAGGTCATATGGTAACTCTGTTTAACATTTAGAGGAACTGCCAAACTGTTTTCCAAAGCTTCTGCACCATTTTATATTCCCACTAGCAAATAATAGGGTACCAATTTCTCCACATCCTCACCAACACTTGTTATTGTCTATTCTTTTGATTCTAGCTATTGTAATGGGTGTGAAGTGGTATTTCATTGGGGTTTTGATTCGCATTTACCTGATTATTAATGATATAGAGCATATTTTCATGTGCTTATTGACCATTTATATATCAGAGTTATTCTCTTTGGATTATCTTGAGTTTCAATCATGTTTTCCTGTTGCTTTATATGTTGAATAATATTGGATTGTACCCAGACATTGTGAATCCCATGTTGTAGACAATATGGATTCAGTTATGTTCCTCCAAAGAGTTTTGATGTCTTAATTTTATAGACAGTAACCATATCTGAACTCTGATGAGCAACAACTGAAATCTCATTTCAGTTCTTTTATTCTTAGCTGGGCTGCTTGGAATCTTCCTCACATATATGTGATTCAGAGGTCAGCTACAGATTTGGAGAGCATTCATATGCAATATTTGGGACTCTCCTCTCTACCTACTGTCTTATCTGATATTCCCCCCCATCACTTTATAGCTATTGTAGTTGCCCTTAATTCTGATCTTGATGCAGTAAGATTGTGGGTTTCTAGCTTTTTTTGAATGTGGCACTGATTGAGACTGTAAGCAATGGGAAAGTCACCTTCTAAGTATAAACCCTGGCCTGTATTCCTCAACCTGCTTTATGTTCATTTTCCATTAACTTCTATTAGTTGTTTTTTTGTTCTTTCTTTTTTTTTTTTTAATGTTTTATCCAGAATTTATAGTCATTATATTTGGTAGGGTTAGTCTGATATAGCTATTCGGCTGTTACTAGAAGTGGAATCCCACTTTTTATTTTTGTTAACTTTTCTCAAGTGGTTTAAAAATTTCTTCTCAATGGCTGTTTTACTAGTTGTTGCCTTTAAATTTTTTTTATATATTTTCTCTTTCCTTTTTTTTTTTTTTTTTTCCATGGCTGGCCAGTATAGGGATCCAAACCCTTGACCTTGGTGTTATAACACTACACTCTATCCAATGAGCTAACCTGCCAGCCCACAAATATTTTTCAATATTTATTTTTCTCAGTATAAATTATTTTAAGATATCTATGATTTCTTTGGAGTACAAGGTAAAATTTTTACCGTTATTGGGAAATATTACTCCTCTTCTGTTGAACGCAAGAATGTCACTTTATCATTGTTTCTGTGGGTTTCTGTCTTTTTTCTCCTATGGATTTAACTACTCTAGGAATATGGTGTTAGTTTACTTGGATGCCTTTTGGAAACACAGCAAACTTATTTCACACATAAGTTTATGTACAATTATACTTGCTAGAAACCAAAGGAAGTGATTTGGATATTTCATAGAATTAATTATAGGAAAGGTATAAATATTATACATGACTATTTATAAGTATGTTTGAACTTTATTCATTTCATTATTAGTAGTATTCTAATAGCCCAGCCAGTGATTATATCAATTATTTTCTTTTGGGGCCACTGTGATTAAAAGCATTATTCTTTTACTCCAAGTTTTGTACTACTAGAAGCTACCTATATTCTATCTTTAAGCATCTTCACTGGGCATGAAAAGGTATCAGGTGAGTTTGTGATTGGATCTTAAATAAATGAAATGGAATATAGAAAGAACTATTTGCATATATAAGATATGCAAATTTCTAAATAATTTTTATAAAATACAAAATTCTTCATTTCATTTTCACTTGACTTTAGGGTTCCATTAACTTCAAATGATGATGATGATGATGATAAAGAGAAAGAGAAAAAGCAATGTGACAACAATATTATATCAAGGACATCACCTGATATTCCCTCTTCAATAGCAACAAGACAACCTTTATCAACTCAGTCTAATTTGGAAGTGTTATTTCTTAAAGAAAATAATCAGAATATGTATGGTTTAGATGATTCAGAACATATTTCTTCTATTGTTGATGTACTTCCCAAAGGTGAGATTGTTTTAAAAATTTATTCGAGTATCAGTATTAAATAGCTACATTTATCAGGTTTTCTTCATGAGGGCAAGGGTATATAAACAGTTAATAAGTTAACTCTCATGTTACAGATTTGCTCATTTCTACCATTTAATACTGCTGGTGAAAAATTTAATTTAGAAGTAAATATGCTGACAAATGTCAGATCCACAGTGGCCTAATACTGTTACTCTGTGTCTTAGTCCCTATAGTGTCGCTATAACAGAATACCTGAGACTGGGTAATTTATTAAGAAAAGAGGTTTATTTGGCTCACATTTCTCATGGCTGGAAGGTTCAAGACTGGGCAGCTGCACCTGGCAAGAGACTCAGGCTGTTTCCACTTAATAACAGAAAGTGGAAGGGGAGCAGATGTGGGCAGAGAGATCACATGGTTAGAGAGAAAGCAAAAGAGAGAAACCTAGGAAGCCAGACTTTTTAACAACCTGCTTTCGCTGGAACTAATCCATTCCCAAGAACTTACTTGCCCTCACTGTGGAAGGGTATTAATCTGTTCATATGGGATTGGCTCCCATGATCCAAACACCTCCCCCTAGGCCATACCTTTTAAAACTGCCACATTGGGGATCAAGTTTCAATATGAATTTTGTTGGAGACAGACCATATCCAAATCACAGCACTCTGAAAGCAGTGTTTAGAAATGAGTGGGCCTAAAGAGCTTTTCTTGGTATCTTAGCTTATGATGTATTTATTTATTTAGTTTCACCCTCCCCTTTTTATAGATATGAAAATTGGGGGCCTAGATAGATATAGTGACTTTTTTAAGATCTTAACCAATTAGTGGTAAAGCAAAAACTTGAGCTTGGGTAGTGATTGAGTAAGAAAGTATGATGGCACTTACATTTTATTTTACATGGTATTCCTAAATGATAATCTGGGGTGCTTACATATTCGTCATAGATTTTCAGATTAGTATAAAGAAGCATAGCTATATTGAATTTAGAGCTTAGAATTATTTTTCTTTTCTGAAAATTTATATATATAAAATTTATATAAACTTTAGCTGCCTGCTGATAGCCTTTTGACAGTAATCCTTGTCAGAGTTAATTAGTGTTCATTTCCTAGCCTCCTTCTACTCTAGAAATATATGTTAATGGCTCTACAGTTGGCTATACTTCACTCTTCAGGGCTGATGCAGAGTGAATTCCCAGTGTATATTTCCATGGATGCAAATGTAAAATATGACTAATGAAAATACCTTAATCATTTCTAATTTAATTTTATCAGCACAGTTCTTAGTAATATAAGGATCTGAATGGAACACATTGTCAGAATCCTTACTGTGGAACAGCTTGATTTCTAATCTAATTTGTTTAAAATAACTTATTTCTTATTTCATTACTTATTTCTGAATTTTATTTTCCTTTATTTTGTAGAAATCCATTCTCACTCAGACCAGAGTTCTAAGAGTTCTCTAATAAGTGAGATGAGAAATGCCCCACCTATGGGCCATGAAAAGGAGAGACCATCTTCTAGTAATGTGACTGAACGGAAAAAGCGAGGGTCATCTTGGGAGTCAAATAATCCTTCTGCAGACATTCCCTGTGCAACAGATTTAGATCAACAATGGGTTTCAAGTCCACAATTAAAGTGGAATGATGAAATAAATGATTGTACTAATGAAACAAATATTAAAATGCAAAGAAATAGTCCATGCCTTCCTGGCTTATCTTCTGAGTCTGCCAGTAAACCTAATGCAGAGTGTGTGAATCAAGTTCAGGGTAATGACAATGTTGACTTTCAACTGCAGAAAACTGTGTATGATGCTGACATGGATTTAACTGCAAGTGAAGTAAGCAAAATTGTTACAGTTTCAACGGGCATTAAAAATAAAAGTAATAAAAAACTGAATGATTGTGAAATAAAAACTTTCAGAAAAGTGAAAGATTCAGGCTCTGAAAAAAAGAAAGAAAGATCAAAGAGACAATTTAAAAATAGTTCAGATGTGAATATTGAGGAAAAGACTGAAAATAGTCCAGAAAGAAGATCTGTTGTTTTGGATGGCAGAAAGGATTCAGAAGATCCAAATCTTATTTCCAATACTGGACAGATGACTCAGGTGAGCATACTGAATAAAATAACCCTTCGTAATGGCTTTGATGAATATGACAGACAAAATATACAGTATAATAAAAAGAAAAAAAGAATACATGTTGCAAGTGAGCAAGAGGAAGCATACCCTTTCTCCCAAAGTTCAGATAAATTTCAGCAGGAGAGTAAATTTGATATGGGTCAAAATTCCCTCCCTTGCAATAAAAGTAAAGCTTCTAGACAGACATTTGTGATTCATAAGTTAGAAAACCATAGCTTATTCGCAAACCAAAATGATAGGGAAACCATTTCTGAAAACCTGGAAGTCACAAATGAATTTCAAACAGCTGATCTTTCCACCAAAGATAATGGAAATTTATGTGATTATGAGACCCAAAATATATTGGATTTGAAAAAGCATGTCACTGATACGCAACCTACGCAGAAAAATGAATCAAAAATAAATAAGCTTAGGCAGAAAGTTAATCGGAAGACAGAAATAATTTCTAAAGTGAGCCAAATATATGAAGATAATGGCAAAGATTTGCATGGCCCAGAAAAAAGTAACTTTTTCTTTCAAACCCAAGAGGATAAAGAAACCATCTCTGGAAACCTTGAAGTTTCAAAAGACTTTCAAATACCTGCTGTTCTCACCAGGGGTAATGGAAACCCTTGTGAGATCCAGAATGTGTTGGGTTTGCAAAAGCAGGTCATCGATGTATACCCTGTTCAGCAAAACGAATCAAAAGTTAATAAGAAGCTTAGGCAGAAAGTAAATCGGAAGACAGAAATAATTTTTGAAGTGAGTCATTTAGAAAATGACAAAAGTGTGCATTACCCAGAAAAGGGTAACTCTTTCTTCCTAACCCGAAAGATTAAAGAAATCATCCCTGGAAACCTAGAAGACTCAAGTGAATTTCAAACACCTGCTCTTTCTACCAAAGATAGTGGAAACCTATGTGATTATGAGACTCAAAATGTTTTGGGGATGAAAGAACATGTTCATGATATGCAACCTACTTGTCAAAATGATTTGAAAATAGATAAAAAGCTTAGACAAAAGGCATATCGAAAGACAGAAATAATTTCTGAAATCAACCAAATTTGTGAGAACGATGATGAAGGTATACATGAAGTAGAAAAAGGTAACTTCTTTTCTTTAATCCAAAAGGATAAAGAAATCATTTCTGAAAATCTACAAGTCACAAATGAATTTCAAACAGCCGATCTCCCCACCAAAGATAATGAAAATTTATGTGATTATGAGACCCAGAATATATTGGATTTGGAAAAGCATGTCACTGATACGCAGCCTGCTGAGCAAAACGAATCCAAAGTAAATAAGAAGCTTCGGCAGAAAGTAAATCAGAAGACAGAAATAGTTTCTGAAATGAACCAGATATATGAGGATAATGATAAAGGTGTTCATGGCCTAGAAAGCTATACAAAAGATCTTCATTTTAAAATAAATAAATCTAAACAAAGACTTGAGTGCCAAGGCATTATTAGCGGATACTATACAGAAATCAACAATAATGAAAAGGAAAGTTGTGATCAAATCCCAAATCCTTATAAACTAGCGAAAAAGCATAAGAAAGAATCATCAAGCAAAGCAAAGAACATTTTGACAAAAATTAAGAACAAACCTATTTTGCAGTTAACAGATTCTTCACAGACATCTATCTCTTTAGAATCTGGTTTTAAACATGTTACTAAAGAAACAGATTCTGATCCTGGAAACCAAACTGAACTACCTAAGAATCAGAAGCGGAGCACTACAACTCTCAGTAAAAAAGGAGATCTCCCCTTTGTGGAAGTGGTCAAAGAAGGAGAGTGCCAGGTCAAGAAAGGAAATAAAATGACATCCAAATCAAAGAAAAGGAAGACCTTCGTAGATCCTTCTCCAGATAGCCATGACGTAATGGAGATAACACCCAACACCATTCAGGGAAAGTCAGTGGACTCTGAACAAGCTGATAAGGAAAACAATTTGGAGAATGAGAAAATTGTCAAAATTAAGCCAGACTTTTACACAAAGGTGTTTAAACCTTTATCTCAAATATATTCACCTAACATACAAGATTCTTCCTTTGACAGTGTTCAAGAAAGTTCAGTACCTTTGAGTATTTCTTCTACTAAGAGTCTGATAATAAAAGAAAATTTTGCCCTGGAGAATTCACCAGTCTTTCAAGCAAGTGAAGATGTGCATGAGAAGATGAAAGAGATGAAATTTAAAGTCAACCAGAGAACACAAAAGTCAGGAATAGGTAGGTCAGTAACCTGAACTTAGCTAGTAAAGTATTTCCTGTTATAACTGACATTTTTACGGAATTTAAAAACAATATATAGCTTTGTAGCATAATCTGTAGAGACAGCATGAAGGAATTAAATAAAATTTAATACTTTGGGAAGGTAATACTGAGAGTGTCTTGGACATTTGCACCCTAAAATACTGATTTATCCTCAACCAGAAAGTTGTCTAATAATGGCCTTAGCCAGATAATTTCCTTTTGAAGGGAATTGGGTATTTTAAATGTATTTAATAGTGAATTGCACTGGTTTTATTTTACCAAAGACAATTATAGGTTTCCTAAGGGTGGGACTCTTTCTGCATTCAACAGCATATATTTAATATGATCAAAGCATATTCTAGTTGTTGTAGAGGACCGAGAAATAAACAATACTAGCCCTTTTCCTCAGAATACATGTATGTAAAAGTAACAGTGGACAAATGTGGTATATGAATGATTCTTTGATAAAAGTACATATGTTATGCTAAGGGATGTAACGGGGGATGTAATTTTGACTAGAGGAATCTGCAAAGGCATCATTAAGGCAGCATTTTAGGCCCTAAACAATAAGATTTTTTACCTTTAGTGTTTACTTTTTATTTTCCCCCAGTTATTAAAATAAAACTCATTGCATAAAACTGAAAGTAGAGAATTGGAAAAAGGGAGGGGAGAAAATCACTTGGAATAACTGCAGACAGTATTTTACCACGTACAGGCAAATTTGGATCTATGGATATTTAAATATATATTTGAAATCATACAATATATAACATTTACTTATCCCACCTTTTTTCCTTAACATTGGGTCCTAAAAATGTTCCTTTGTCATTAAAAATTTTGTAACATTAGACATTCCTGTATCAGTTAAAATTTTCTACAGGGAACCTAACATTTTGATGTACAGAGTCTTCAAAAAGTGCATGGAAAGATTCATATTATCTTTTAATTCAGTTTTTCCGCAAACTTTTTGAGGTACCCTCATATGTCTGTAGAACCTTAGGACTTTGATGGTAAGACTATTCCATATGAAAGGCACACTGAAGCTAAAAGAAATGCAAAGGTCTAGAGTTGCAGGATACCTTAGAGGACTCTGATCCTCATGGTGTCATTCAGAGGGTGGGCAGTCAGTGACAGATAAGTTGAATGAATATGCAGTCATTTGCATCCTTCTGTGAAAAGAGTTGAATTATGAGGGTTTTTTGTCAGCCTGTACGTGATTTCAGAATAAAAACATTGCAGGATACTTTGATGGTTTGTTTGAAGTTTTAGTCTCTTTCCTCTCAAAATTAAATTGTTAATTTTAAAATTTCCTGCAATGAATTGCAAATGATTTGAAATAGATAGTCTATCTATTTCCATCTCTTCATATATACTTTTACAAGTATTTGTGAAAAATATATTCTTTTCAGGTGATAGACTGTTACAGGACTTGACAAATACCAGTGTTCCAAATAACACTGCTGAATCTGAAAATAAGTCAGAACATCTATCTTCAGAGCTGCCAAGTAGAAGAAGAAGGTGTGTTCCTCTCGATTTAAAAGAGCCAAGTCTCAAAAGGTAAGTATTTCAGTGATATTAAAGTTATTTTAGTATGCTATTATAAAATATATACCTAAAAATATTTCTGCCCGAATTAGTTTTTGAACACTCTTGAATATCAGTTAAAACATATATTGTTGACATGTAACAACCACAGTATGATTTAGTTAAGATTTGAAGAAATGTGTTCTTTTAACAGGCTCTGTTTTTCTTTTCTTTTTTTGGTGTCTGGACTTAAATTGGTTTAGTTTTGTTTAGTTTCCAATTTTACTACTGTTATTTTTTAAATTGTAACTTGATAATTATAATATTAAAAATTTGTTGCCTATGATTTACAAAGCACTATTTTCCACATCTATTACCTACACTTATTTCCTACCTTGTTCCCTAGAATAATTCAAAGTGGTTTATATGTCCTTTGCTGTAAATAAGTCCTTTTTCTTTATTTTTGTGAATTTCAAACATACCTCAACAAAGACAATTTATTCTTCAGGTTCAACAATTATCAACATTTTGGGCCAGCCCGTGGCTCACTCGAGAGAGTGTGGTGCTGAGAACACCAAGGCCCTGGGTTCGGTTCCTATATAGGGATGGCCGGTTAGCTCACTGGTTGAGCGTGGTGCTGACAACACCAAGCCAAGGGTTGAGATCCCCTTACCAGTCATCTTTAAAAAAAAAAAAAACAATTATTAACATTTTGCCATATTTGCTTCATCTGTCTTTTTTTTTGTAGTATTTTTTAAAATATTGAGTCATTTAATTTCTAAAATATTCTATATGTATCTTGAAAAAACAAGAACTTCGTAACAAAGTTCTTAAGAAAACTAGAAAAGTATTACATCTAACAGATGGTTTTGACAGGTGTGTTAAACAATAACCAGCAGATGGCAGTAACACAAGGGAGGATGAAAGAAGTAAATTAGGAGTGAAATAAAAGGACCAAGGGGCTTTAAAAAAAAAAAAAAAGCTTTATTGAGATATAGTTCACATAACATATATCTTATCCATTTATAGTGTACTATTCAGTGGTTCCTAGTTTATTCTCAGATATGTGAAACCCATCTCCACAGTCAATTCTAGAACATTTCTTCACCTCAAAAAGAAACCCTGTACCCTATAGATAACACTCCCCTACCCCCAGATCTCAAAACCACTAATCTACTTCCTGTCTCTATAGATTTCTCTGTTCTAGACATTTCATATGAATGGAATCATACAATATGTGGTCTTTGTGACTGGCTTCTTTCACATAGTGTGTTTTCAAGGCTTATCCATATTGTAGCACTATTAGTACTTTATTCCTTGTTATGACTGAATAATATTCCATTGTATAGATTTACCATTGTATAGATGTAAACATTTTGTTTATTCATTTTTCTGTTGATGGACGTTTGGGTTGTTTCCATCTTTTGGCTGTTATGAATAATGCTGCTATAAACATTTTTGTTGCAAATTTTTGTGTGTACTTATGTTTTCATTTTCTTGGGTACATGCCTAGGAGTGCAATTTCTGGGTCATATGGTAACTCTATGTTTAATTGTTTAAGGAACTGCCGGACTTCTTTAAACCTGCTGCACCTTCTTACATTCTCACCAATGTTGTATGAGGTTTTTGATTTCTCCTTATCCTCACCAACTTTTGGTTCTAGCCATCCCAGTGGGTGTGAAGTGGTATCTCATTGTGGTTTTGATTTGCATTTCCCTGATGACTAATGATGTTGAGCTCTTTTTATGTGCTTACTGGCCATTTGTATATCTTCCTTGGAGAAATGTTGTTAAGATCCTTTGCCCTTTTTTCAATTGGGTTGTCTTTTTACTTAGTTGTAACTTAAACTTTTTATTTTGTGCTAACTTTAAACTTGTAGCAAAGTTGTAAAAATAGTATGAAGGTTTTCCATGCATTCCTCACCAAGCTTTTTCTAATTTTAATACCTTACATAACAATAGTACAATTATTGAAACTAGAAACTTAGCATTGGTTCAATACTATTAAGCTATAGACTTCTACTAACGTCTTTTTCTGTTGTAGAATCCTATCCAGAGTCCCACATTGCAATTTAGTTGTTGTTCTCCTTAGAGTCCTTCAATCTGTGGCAGTTCCTTAGTCTGTCCTTTTCTTTCATGCCTTTGACACCTTTGAAGACTACTGGTCGGTTATTTTGTGGAATATCCCTCAGTTTGGGTTTGCTTGATGTTTTCTCATGATTAAAATGTGGTTATGCATTTTTAGCAAAAATTCCACAGAAATGATATATCCTTCTCACTGTTTCATATCAAGGGTTCATCATGTCAGTATGTCTCATTACTAGCAATGTTAACCTTGATCACTTGCTTAAGATGGTATCTGCTAGTTTTTTTCACTGTAAAGTTACTCTTTTACTTTAATCTTTAATGAACATTGAGGGAGGTATTTTCAGTCTGTCTATTGTTTCTGAAACTTTCACCCACTAATTTTAGCATCCATTGGTGGATGTTGCCTGCAACAATTACTACTGTGGTATTTGCTTAATGGTATCTTTTATTTTCCTCTTTCTTTCTGCATTAATTGGAATTCTTCTGTAAGGAAGAGTTGTCTCTTCTCCCTCACTTAAATTTCTTAATTTATATCAGTGTGAAGTCATGAACATCTATTTTATTCTATAGATGAAAATCCAGTACTATCAATATTTATTTTGTTTCCCAAATTATTTATACTTTGACCGTTAGGTGTTCCTTCAGGTTGGCTTCTGTATCCTTTTGACAAGACTTCATACTATTTTGAGCACTTCCTTACTTTCTGACATACAACATGTTCCACGCTTATCTTAATGTTTTTTTCCTGCCCCGACCCCAGAATCAGGCACTTCTTCAAGAACCCTGGTTCCCTTAATTGGAGAATTTTGTTTAAAAACCAAGATCAGAGCACTGGTTGTGCTCATTGCTTATATTGTTTTGTATTAGTTATCTATTACTATATAACAATATTACCACTAGTGGCTTAAAACAGCAATCTGGATATGGCTTAGTTCTCATAAAGCTGCACTCAGGGTGTCATCCAGGCTGATTTTCATCTGGAGGCTGTACTGGGGCAGAATCTGCTTACATGTTGTTGGCAGAATCTAGGGAGTCTCTAGAGCAAATTCTCTAGCAAAATGAAGTCGTGTACAACAAAATGTAATTTAGAAATGAGACATCCCATCACCTTTGCTATATTCTTTGTTAGATGCAAGTCACAGCTCCTGTCATACTCAAGGGGAGGGGATTATATAAGAGCATGACTACCAGTAGGCAGGGATCATAGGGCATCGTCTTTAGTCTGTCCACTACGGGTGTTGTTGCTGTTAGGCCCTCTCAGCAGATAAAGCTAGGAATTATATGTATGTATAGTAGCCACGCATACACCCACTTTTCTATTTCTGTATCTATCTGTACGTATTGTAAAAACCATGAGATTATACTAATATCTCTGACTCCACTCCAACACTATAGGGTTCATTTTAAAATTGGAGTCAATCCTCTCAAACCCTGCTGCTGCTTTATTAAGTTTAAATAATATTCTTTGTTAGCAATTTGTCTATCATTTAGAAGCCTGGCTCTCATTCTCTCTAAAATATTTACTGATTTTTTCAATTCAAGCATACACATAAAGTAGTTTCCTTATCCCTGTGAGAAACATGTTTACTAACTAGATTGTAGCGTATGTATACAGTTTTTTCTCTTAGGTTAATTTTCTTCCTCACACCCTTCAATGTAGTTATGTTATACATTTGTAATTCAGTTAGGTTTATTTATTATTGTTCATGTTCCATTTTATTCTCCTGAATCTTGGTAAGTTTTGTTTGTTTACTTTTGGGGTATGTGAAACATTTCTCGGGTTTACAAAATGGATATATGCAGAGAAATGTCAACTACTTCCTCATCCCTGCTGCACTGTTCCTATTACCCCTTCTTTCTGTCCTGCCTTCACCCACCTCCTGTGCTAAACCAATTTCTTTAATTTCTGGTTTATCTTGCCTGTATTTTGGGGGGTTTTTTTGCACAAATAAGCAGATGTATGTATATGCCCTTCTTCCTTACATAAAGGCAGCATAGAGTAGCTGCTCTGTTGAGCTCTACCTGTTTTCATTTAACAGTAGGTTCTGGAAATCACTCCATATAAGTTCATAGAGATTTTTCTTATTCTTTTTTACAGCTGGATAATACTTCATTGGGTATAGATGTACTATAGTTTATGCAATCACATTCCTATACAGGAATACCTTGGAAATATTGTGGGTTCAGTTCCAGATCAGTGTAATATAGTGACTATCTCAATAAAGCAAGTCACACAAATTTTTTGGTTTCCCAGTTCATGTTAAAGTTATGTTTACACTATTCTTTGGTCTATTCATTAAGTATGCAATAGCATTATTCTAAAAAAACATTGTACATTCCTTAATTAAAAAATACTTTATTGCTAAAAAAATGGTAATGATCATCTGAGCCTTCTTGCTAATGGAGGGCCTTGCCTAGATGTGGATGGCCACTAACTGATCAGGGTGATGGTTGCTAAAGGTTGGGGTGGCTGCAGCAATTTCTTTCTCTTAAAAAAAAATTTTTTTATTGAAACATTATTGATTATACATATCTGTGGGGTACAGTATTGAATATCAATACTTGTGTGGAATATGTGATGCTGAAATCAAGGTAATTAATATATTCAGCATTACACGATGTAATCATTTTTTGTGTCCCTTTACCAATTTCTTACTCTTCTCTCCCCCACCCCCTCCCCCTATCTCACCTCTGGTAACTTGAGTTCTGTTCTCTCCTTTTGAAAGTTCGGTGTATTATTGTGATTATTGTTTCTTTCTTTCTCTTGCTTTCCTCTTTCCTTTCCTTTCTTTTTTTTTAAACTTTGTTTACTTTTATTTTAGCTCCCACTTATGAGTGAGGACATGGGGTATTTTTATGTGCCTGGCTTATTTCACTTAACATAATCTTCTCTAAGTTCATCCATGGTGCTGTGAATGGCAGAATTTCATTCTTTTTTATGGCAGAGTAGTGTTCCATTGAGTATATATAGCACATTTTCTTAACATCTGCCATGGACATTTATGTTGGTACCAACTCTTGGCTATTGTAAATAGAACTGTGATAAAAATGAGAGTACAGGTATCTCTTCAACATGATGATTTCCATTCCTTTGAGTAAATACCCAGAAGTGGGATTGCTGGATCATATGGTAGTTCTATCTGTAGTTGTTTGAGGAACATACTGTTTGTCAAAATGGCTGCATTAATTTATAGTCCCACCAATAGTGTAAAAGTATTCCCCTTTCTCTGCATTCTCACCAGCATTTGTTATTCTCTTTCTCTGCTGGTGACTCTCCTTGTGTCAATGCACTCCAGTGGCTGGTGGACCATCTGCATAGTGGTTGTGACGTCTAGCCCCTTCGTGGCAGCCATGGTTACTGTGGTGGCTGTGTTGGGCCACTCACATGGATGTGATGTTTTTGGCATGCTCTTTGGCACTGGTGGTGTGCCTGGTTGTAGGTGGGGGCTCTGGTCCCCAGCTCGATGCCCCAGGCCCCCAGGTGGTGCCCTGAGACGCTGGTGGTGTGCCTGGTTGTGGGCAGTGGGGGGTGTCCAGTTCCCAGCTCCACTTCAACAGCTTTTACTTTGCATTCACAACTTGGCTAACAATTTGGCGCAAGAAGCCTAGCTTTCAACCTATCTCAGCTTTTGACACACCTTCTTCACTAAGCTTAATCATTTCTAGCTTTTGATTTAAAGTGAGAGATGTGCAACTCTTCTTTTCACTTGAACAGTTAGAGGCAATTGTAGGGTTATTAATTGGCCTAATATCAGTATTGTTTTTCAGGGATTAGTGGGGCCTGAGGAGAGGGAGAGAGGTTGGGGATTGGCTGGTCGGTGAAGCAGTCAGAACACCCACAACATTTATAGATTAAGGTCGCCATTGATGTAGGCACCATTTGTGGTGCCTCAGGACAATTACAATAGTTAACATCAAAGATCACCGATCCCAGATCACCATAACAGATGCAATAGTAATGAAAAAGTTTGAAATATTGTGTGAATTACCAAAGTGTGACACAGAGACAAGAAGTGAGCACCTGCTGTTGGAAAAATGTCTCTAATAGACTAGCTGGACACAGGGTTGCCACAAACCTTCAATTTGTAAAAAATGCAGTATCTATGAAGTGCAATAAAATGAGGTATGCCTGAATATAAACATTTAGGTTGTTTTCAATATTATGTATTTACAAGTAATATTACATTGAATAATCTTGTACATATACATTTTCATATTGTGGAATGTATCTTCAGCGTAAATTCCTAAAAGTGGGATTGCAGGGCTGAAAAATAAGCACATATGTGGTTGTGTCATGTATTGCCACACTTCCCTACAGAGGCATGTACCAGTGTGCATTCCTACCAGCAGTGTGTTAGAGTATGCATGTCCCACAGCCTCATCAATAGAATGTGTTATCATATTTAAAAAGTTTTGCCAGTGATAGGTAGGAAATGGTATCTTAATGTTTTAATTTGCATTTCTCTTTGAGTTTAAATGTTTTTCTCATATGCTTGATGACCATTATACCATTTTTTGGTCTGTCATGTCTTTTTTCCTGTTTATCAGTTGGAGTTTGGCCCTTTTTTCCTTAGTTATTAAGAATTCTTTATTTATTAGGGATATTAAGCCTTTTTGGTGTATGTTGCCAGTATTTTTTCATTTCTCAGTTGCCTATAGACTTTATGATGTTATTTAATAATGCAACAATCTTTTGTTTCTTCCTTTTTAAATCTTGAGTCACAGTTAGAAAGCCTTTCCCTTTAGCATGGTTAAAGAGGAATTCACTTATATTTTCTTGTAGTATTTTTATAATTTCATTTCTTGTGTAAATCTCTAGTTCATTTGGAGTTTTTTAAAATTGTGTATGGTGTATTTTTTTTCCAAATGGCTACCCAGTTGTCTCAGCACCATTTATTTATTTCAAAATTCATCTTTATCTCAGGTATTTGAGATGTCCTGTACTAAAGTTCTATATGTATTTGGTGAGGAGTGTCTAATTCTGGACTTATTATTCTATTGCGTGGTCTACTTGTCAATTATAGTTTTATAGTATATTTTAATGTCTGATAGGGCTAGTACCCTCTCATAGTTTTTCTTTTTCATTGTTTTCCTAGCTGTCTTTGACTGATTGTTTTTCCATATGAACTTTAGTGTAGACTTGTCTAGCTCAGGGTTTCATAACCTTGGCACTACTAACATGTTGGGCTAGATATTTTTGTTGTTTTGTGGAAGGTTGTTTCTGTGCATTGTAGTATGTTTGTTGGGGAAAATGCCAAAGTAATTTTCTCAAAAGCCCGTTTTATCCTTGAAGTGATATTTTGTCCTTGAAACTATATTTGCTTGCTGCACTAGTCTGACTGTTAATCACTGCTTGCATTTTTGGCTTCTGTAACCGAGCTCACTTATCTTCCCAAACCACATATGCTAGCCTAATAAATGCTAAAAAAAAAAGAAATGTAAAAACCCTGAAAAAGTCTGCCTATAAAGGCTTTGTAAGACCTGAGTTTGAGGCTCAGATTTTGAAGCACTAGCTCATCTGGGCCCGCTGGTGTAATAAAATACCTGACTCTCCAACCCTCTGAGTACCGACTGCTTCTCTGTTGAAGTCTGTTCCATAACATGTTTAGCAGTGTCCTTGACCTCCACCCTCTACATGTCAGTAACACCCTCCCATTTATAACAACCAGAAATGTCTCCAAATGTTGTAGTATGTCACCTATGGGCCAAAATCACCCTGAGTTGAAAATCACTAGTCCAGCTTGTTATTTTTATTGGGATTGCACTGAATGGATGTGCTAATTAGGGAATTAATCTTTGTAATACTGAATTGTTCTATTCAAGAATAAGATGTCTTTCTATTTGTTCAAGTCTTCTTTTGTGTCTTTTAAAAGTGTTTTAAGTTTTTTATACATAGATTTTGCACCTATTTTGTTCAATTTAGTTGTCAGATTTAGTTTTCATTGTTGCTATTATATATGGACTTGTAAGCTGGACATGTAAATCATGCCTAATGTTAGTGTATATGAAATCTGTTGAATTTTGTGTACATTTATATATTACTACTTAACTGAATTTTTTTATTCTCTTACTTCACTGGTTCTCTGGATTTACTATGGTATTATCTGAAAATAGAGATAGTTTTCCTTCTTTAGGATTAAGATATGTATATATAATTTATCATATTAAGAAAGTGTCCCTCAGTGCCTAGTGAGTGTGTTTGTCATGAACAAATGTGGAATTTTGTCCAAGGCTTTTTCAGCATCTATGGAGGTATTATATGCTTTATTTGCTTAGATTTTTTAACTTGGTGTATAAAAATAGGTTTTCTAATATTGAACCAACCTTGCAGTCCTGGAATAAATCCCACTTGGTCATGGTTTATTTTTCATAATGTGGTGTTGGATTGCATTTGCTAAAATATTTTGTTTAATTTTTATGTTGGTATTCATAACTGATATGGATCTATAGGGTTTTTTTGAATTGTCTTTATCTGGCTTAGCTGTCAGTATTATATTTATTTCATTAATGGAGTCAAGGTTTCCTTCTTTTACAGTGCTCTGAAATAATTAATGGTGCATTGGGACTGTCTGGTTTTTGAAGGTTTGGTAGGATCTCCATCTGAAACCATCTGGACCTGCTGATTTTTTTGTGGAGTAGCTCCCTAATAACTTTGCCTATTTCTTTTGTGAAAATTTGTGTATAAGCCATCTTGTTCTAATGGGGTCAGTTTTGGTTACTTGTATTTCCATTGGAAATTATCCATTTCAACTTTTCCAAAACATCAAGACTTTGATTTACTTTGTTCCTTTTCTAGTTTTTGGAGCTGGAAATTTATCATTTTATTCTTTCATATGTATGGATAAAAGCATTTAGTGCAATTAACTTTCCTCTGATCAATGCTTTAAATACATCCTATAGATTTTGATATATAGTGTTTTCACCATTAATTTTTAATATCTCATTTTGCTCAGGAGTTATTTATTAGGAAGTTTTTAAATCTCCAGGTAAATGGGCCTTTCTGGGTTTTTTGATTTTGTTTATAAATTCTCGTTTTATTGCATTGTGGTCAGAGATCATTTTTTGTTATATTTTTACTTTATGGAAGTTACCAGTGTTTCTTTGTAACCTAATATATGATCAATTTTTGTAACTGTGCTGTGAGCACTTGAGAAGAGTGTGTATTCACTATTATCAGGGATAGAGTTTGATATGTACCCATAAAATTTACTGTATTGATTATGTTGTTTAGATCTTCTATCTTCTTACTTATTTTTTGTTCACTTGATCTTTCTAGTACTGAGAATGGCATATTAAAACCTATTATTATTGTGCTCCTATCTATGTCTCTATGTATTTCCTATAGTTTTTGCTTCAGAAAGGTGATTGCTCTGCTTTTTGGTACATAAATATCATTATTATTATAAATTTATTGTGGATTGTGGCTTTTATTAATAATTTCCCTATTTGTCATGATCACCTTGGGATAAAGACTTTAAAATATATTTGTATTACCTTCCTGATAACTCCTGCTACTCCTATCCTCAATACCTATAATGATCATTCCATAATAGCAAGCACCTTCAATCGGGAGGTACTGTCATGGGGCTACCAGAAGCTGTGATATACATGCTGCATGCCATTTCCAATCCAAAAAGAAGGAAGAAAAAAGGGGCAGCTTGGTTGTAATCGCTCAATATTTATTCTGAATGTCCATTGTGATTTTTACTTTTAAAAAACTTACCAACTGGGCCGAGCCCGTGGCGCACTTGGTAGAGTGCTGCGCTGGCAGCGCGGCAACGCTCCCGCCGCGGGTTCGGATCCTATATAGGACTGACTGGTGCACTCACTGGCTGAGTGCCGGTCACGAAAAAACGACAAAAAAAAAAAAAAAAAAAAAAACTTACCAACTAAGCTGCTTAGCAAATAATCTGCATGCACAGTAGATCTAAACTAAAACAGAACACTGTTTTATTACATTTTGCTGTACTTAGTTTAGAATAAGTAGCTCTTTTGAAAGGATTAATTAAATTCTTTTTATACTTTTTAAATTTGGGACCATGTGCATATACTGGTATTTCATCCAAACACACACTCACACACACACAAAATGTAAATTATAAATACAACTTTACATCTTAAAATATGATATACTTAGGCAATGGATCAACTCTTTTACTGGAAAAATTAAGTAATTGACTAAAATATTAAAAAACAAAAAACTTGAATTATCTATTAAATAAAAGCTATCAGCCAGCTGCTTAGCTAACTAATGCATTTGTTCATAGGAAAGTAAGTAAAGCTTAGATAAGAGACTGGATGAGAGCAAGAACCCAGATGGGTAAGTGGAACCTGAAACTGGGTTTTGCCCGAAGGCATTTGTCTAACTAGGTGAACCTAAGCATTGGATTCATAGCCTTATAGGGCTGCAGACAGAATACAAATCCTAGGGGATAGCTAAAATAGAGAGTCTAATTGATATCCTTCAATCAAGTTGAGTTTTCTCAGTAAAAGAGCAAACTACAAATAACCTCCCCACTAGCTTTTTCAGCCCCAGGAAATAATTCTGGTGCTGAATTGACACAAAAAAAAAAAAAAGGGAAAGAGAATTCATAACCCAAATCAGGCCTTTATGGCCATGGCTTGCAGATGGAATCACAATATCTGGAAAGCACAAAAAACTTGAAGCTGAGGGTTTAATATAAGTAGTCCATGAGTTCTAGTACTCTATTGTCTGTCAGAAACAAATGCAAATGTTTCCTGGAGGAGCTCTCCTTCATCTCATACCTCAACACGTTTTCCACAAAGTTTCAAGGGAAATTAACAGCTATCTCACAGCAAAGAAAAACACTGCACACGCAAGAGAACAGAAACCAGCAGAAACAACCCATAGCAGAAATCAGATACAGAATATAAAATAAATATGCTTCATGTTTCCATAAAGGAGAGGCTTGAAAATGAGTAAAGATGTTGCGTGAAAAAAGCAGGTCACAGAAAAGCACCCACAGGTGTGATTCCATTGATGTAAAGGTCAAACATAGGTAAAACTAAACAGTATACCTTTTAGGAATGCAATACACAGGTGGTAAAAACTGTAAAGAAAGGCAAAGGAGTGATTAATACAATTCAGTGATTACTTCTTGGAGGAGGAGAGGCATGTGATCAGAAAGGTGCACACTGGAGGCTTCTGAGGTGTGCTGATATTTTATTTCTTAACCTGGGTGGTAGGAACATGAGCATTTGTTTTATTGTTTTTAAATCATACATTTTCATATATTATTGTATGAATGCTAAATTTCCTAATAGAAAGGGAATATGTAGTAAAACATATAATGTATAAAATCTGTGTTGATTAATTTTTCTTTAATCTTTTTTATAATTCCCACTATCATGGAGTATTTCAAATATATAACAAAATTAGTTGTTTAAGGAAACTGCTTTTCCACTGCTTTGATGCAACAATTTTCTTCTCCATGCTTCACCACAAAAAGCATTAGTTTTGGGTTGTTATTATTAATTTTCCTTTTTTTCTACTTTGCAGGAAGATGAGAAGATGAGATGGATTTATGGATTCTGGTTTTTCTGAATTCTGGAAGCATAATGAGTGAATACAGAAATACAACTAGGATCAAGAAGATGAAACAAATGCTTGATGAAAAGTTTTTGGTTTTTTTGGCCTTTTCATGAAGTGTTGATTTATTCATTCTGAGATTTAGATATATGGGCATAAAACAGCTGTTTTGTAGTATTAAATTTTGAGATCATTTTGGTCATCATATAACTTATCTTCCTGTTTATTTAAGCCTTTTTCATCCTAATAGCCTTTAACCAAACAATAGCTATTAATCTTTTAACCAAATAAAGTGTATTAATAAATACTTTTGCATTGGTTATCTTGTATACCGAGCTATCTTGTTTTGTTTTGTTTTGAAACAATTTAATATATGTGAACATCTAAAAGGGTTTGTAAGTTGTCTCCTGCCCTGGCAAGTTTTCTCTCACTCTTCATTCTACTTTCAGAAATAGCTGTTAGGTGTCAGTTACTGTATTATTTCCATTATATGTAATTTGATGGCATGGGGGAAGAAATTAACCTTTTAGGCTCTTTGAATTTGGTTTTTATAACTTTATTTTATAGACACTATTCCAGTAATAAGAATCAATAAACCCTACTCATATCTGAGATCAGTACACACTTTACTGAATTTAAATGGCTAGTCAAATTCAATTCTGCCTAAACGGAAAGGCTTATCTGACTACTGAAGAGGTAGGCCTAAGAAATCTTCATTCTTAACAAACGCTTCAGGTAATTCTTGGGCAGATTGTCCTAGGACCTCACTTTGAGAGATTGCTGTAGGGATACAGATATGAACACAACTTATTCATAATATTTAAGATATTTCCAACTGCTAAAGTAGAACAGCCACCCAACAACATCAGTTGAATGGAGAAATTTATTAAAGTAACTGTTTACACAATGGGTAGAGAGCTTGGCACCTTCACAGTCTTTATTCCCTTTCCTAAACTATTATTTTAAGACTTTGAACCTCCTAGACTCACTCTGGTATTATGTTTTTGTTCCTATTGTTTACTTCTATTTTTTCTCCTTTCTATAAGATTTGTCTCCTTTTTCCTTTACCATACAAATTATTTTTTTATATAGTCAAATTTATCAACCTTTTCTTTTATTGGAATTTTATCACAGTAAGAAATAATTTTTCTACTCCCAGATTATAAAGACATTTATCCATGGTTACCTGTTTTTTCATTTTTTTACATTTAAATTTTTGATTCATGTGGAATTTGTTCTACTGTGTATATGAATGAAGTGTGAATGTAGTTTTTACCTTTTTCCATGTGACTCCCCATTAATTAAAAAGCTCATGTTTTCCACTACTGATTTGGAATGTCACCTTTTTTATGTTGTATTTCCATGTTCATTTAAATTTATTTTTTATTTTCTGCTGTCTTTTATGTGTCTTTTTATGCCCAATACCATACTCTTTAAATTATAGAGACCAGGAGATTTTCAAAGTTATCCTCATACAGGTTTTACGCATTTCTTTTTTTAAAATTTATTTTCTAAATGACACATATTTATGGAGTACAGAGTTTTGCAATACATGTCATGATCTAATCAGGGTAATTAACATATCATCATCACAAAAACTTTTTTTTTTCTTTTCTCTTTTAACTTTTCAATATACAATGTAGTTGATTTTCGTGTCCTCTTTCCCCCCTCTGTGTGCCCCTATCTACATCATATCTGTTCACTTGTCTTAAAAAGTTCAAGGAATTGACAAAAACATGTCTTTGTGATGAGAGCATTTGAGCTCCTCTCTTCTAGCCATTTGAGAACATACAATAAATTGTTGTTAATTATAGATGCCTGGCACTAGTATAGAACACTAGAGCTTATTTTTCCTATCCAGCTCATATTAGATATATTAAACTGTTAACCAATCTTTCTCTGGTTTTGCACATTTCTTGATGAATTTATGCCTAGGTATTTTATCTTTTTTTTTGGTAGAATAAATGAAGTTTTTTTTTTTCTCCTCTAATTGATTATTGTTTGCATTTGTGAAGACTGTATGTTAATTACTAAACAGTTACTTTTTTAGTAGTATTGTCCAGATATGTCTCCTGAAAACCCAGCTGTCTTTTCCTCTTTTCCCCCCTAATTCTTATTCCTCTCATTGCTTTCTCTTGTCTAATTGCATGACTGCTACCTTAAGTAAAATGTTAAATAGTAGTGGAAATAGTGAATATCTTTGCCTCAATCCTGGTTTTACCCCATTAAGGAAGACAGTGGTTTGGGGCCTGGTTATGTATATTTATAATCACATTAAAGTATAACATATCAACTATCACTTGAGTGCTTTTTTTGAGAAATCATGAGAGGTTTTTGAATTTTGTTGTGGAGCTAGGGCTGGGTCTGGAGCTCACAGACCCCTTGAGGCCGTTCACAAACCCTTCACACGCAGGTCTATGAGCTATGTAATGGGCAAAAAGGTCCTTGGAGCCTTGGTTGAAGAAGGAATAGTCTTTATTCAGCACACGCACATCTAGGAGCTAGGGAGTACAAAGAGAAACTCAGAAACTCAACTGCTACTGGCAAAGTCCAAAGAAAAACCGAGCAGCTGCCAGCAGAGTAAACATGCTCTATTTTTAGACCTGAGCCCTGGCGGCCAGCTTCTGCTTCGAACTGAAGAACACACAACCGCAATTAACTAAAAAGATACATCGGTGCACATGCACACTGACTCCACACACACACAACTTGTTTACAAGAAATGTGCTACTGAGAACTGAGCCAAGGGAACCTGACTAAATTATCCTACTTTCCCCACATTTGTCAAGAGACTTTTGGTGTTTATAGAGATTGTGTTGTCCAGCCAAGAGATAGAAACCACAATCATTAGTTGTTCATTATATACCAGAGAATTAAAAAGGCAAAAGAGACCACTGGAGTATAATAGAGGATGTGACTACAGAAAGCATCCACTCACTGCCTCTGGGGCTGAGAAACAAAAAAAAGAATGGAGTTACTGAAATGTAAAGGCTTAGAAGAAGAGTTCCAGGACTCTGGAGACAGAGTGTGGTTGGTGCTAGTTTCCCATAAGGAATATGATGAGACTAGTCTAATAGTGTGGAGCCTTCTGAAGTCAGTTGTTCCTGCCAGGGTGAACCATTTCTGTGCTGATGCTGACAGGAACAAAGCAAATTTTTCCTTGATCCTTACTGTGGAGTGAATGTCTCCTCATAATTCATTAAAACTTGATGCCCATTGTAACTTAAGAAATTACAAAATCCAATTATGGTATTCGAAAGTTGGGGTCTCTCAGCACCACACTCTCCCGAGTGAGCCACGGGCCGGCCCGAAAGTTGGGGTCTTCAAGAGGTGATTGGATTGTAAGGACTGTGGCCTTGTGAATGGATTAATCCATTCATGGAGCAATGGGTTAATGGTTTAATGGGTTATCAGAGAGTGGTTCTGATGGCTTAATAAAAAGAACAAGTGAGCACGTTCTTAGTCATGCCATTCTTGCTATGTGATTGCCTACATCACTGCAGGACCCTGTAGAGAGTTCCCACCCAGAAGAAGGTCCTCACCAGATACACCCCTGTGAGGAAAATAGAATAGTTTAGTCAGGCCCCCTCACCTCAGGTCCAGTTGGGGGTGGTGCAGCACATTCTTTGTAAACAAGTTGTGTGTGGGTGGAGTTAGTGTGCATGTGCACCCATGTATCTGTTTTGTTTTGTTGCTATTCTTGTGTGTTCTTCAGTTTGAAGCAGTGGCTGGATGGCAGAGCTCACATCTAAAAATAGAGCATGTTTGCTTTTCTGGCAACTGGTCATTTTTTCTTTGGACTTTGCCAGTAGAAGTTGAGTTTCTGAGTTTCTCTTTGAACTGCCTAGCTCTTAGATGTGTATGCTGAATAAAGACTATTATTCCTTCAACCAAGGCTCCAAGGAACTTTTTCCGGTGACCTGGCTCGTAGACCTGCGTGTGAAGTCTGGGCAATGGGCTTGAGAAGTCTGTGAGCTCCAGATCCAGCCCTAGCTCTGCAACCCCCTGGACCTTGGATTTCCCAGCCTCCAAAACTGTAAGACATAAGTTTCATTTCTTTATAAATTACCCTTTTTCAAGTATTCTGTTATAAGCAACAGAAAATGGGACTAATGTAATTCTTCATATTTACGGTTTGCCTCTAACATCCTCTATTGGTAGAAACTAAAAGGGAACCTGGCAAAGGAGAAAGATAATTTGCAAAGTCCCAGCCTTGACAAAGCAGAGTGGAGAGTGTGGATTTGAAGCTGAGGCACAGTAGCTTAACAATCAGCACAAAAATGATACATGATTGTTCTCCTGAAATATATCTGTGATGGCTCTTTTGCTTCCTCTCGCCATGTTATCTGCTTGTACCCACTGGTTCCCTGCCACTTTCCGCCATGAGTAGAAGCAGCCTGAGGTCCATGCCAGATGCAGCTGTCCCAGAATCAATTACAGGGAGAGTGCACCGCGGGACCAACTGAGCAGCCTGAGGCGGCGGCGCCCAAGAACGGGGACGGCGACAAAGCAGAGGCAGAGAGGGAGCTGCCCGACCCAGCACAGCCCTGTGAGTGACCCCCGGCCCAGCCCTGCTCGGGTGGCGGACGCCTGCCCGGCTTCCGCCTGCCCCTCCGGGCCACTCACCGCCCATGAGGCTGCCTCCATTTTCTCAGGTGGTGCCAGCTCTGGCCCAGCTCAGCCAAGCCTGTCCTCCTCACCTGGCTCGGCACCTCAGTGAGCCTTCCCACTTGCTTGCCCCAGCGCGGGGCTTCCCGGGGCCTGCGGGCCGGCCTCCCCTCACACTCCCTCTGCGGTTCTCTGGCGGGGCTGGTAGCGTGGGGCATCCCCAGCCAGTGTCGGGAGGGCAAGGAAGTACGGGCTGGGCTGACTGTCACTCCACCGCACCATGAGCTCCAGCCCCCGGTAAACTTCCTGTTACTGGGAGGCAGATACCATCTCTGCGGCCACCAGTTCGGAAAAACGCCTAACCAATTTCTGGTTAGGAATAGTGTGGTTGGAAAGTTCCCAAGTCCACTTGACCCTGCCGGAGAGCTGACTGCGGGCGGGCACCGGACTCGGTCCGCGCCGGGGGGATACAAAGGTGAACCGTGTGCTGTGGGCTCCTCCCCCAAGGAGCTCACGCTCTGGTGTGGGAGATAAGACAAGTACACAAATAACTGCGATACCAGGAGGAAGGTGATAAGTCCAGAGAAAGATCTACACAGTGCTACAAAGGCACCCAGAGCGACCGATCATCTCTGCCTAGCAGAAACCTGGTAGACTTCCTGGGCAAGGTGGTGCCAAGCAGGGTCTTGAAGGCCCAGCTGATAGACGAGGTTTGCAGAAGACATGTCCCAGCCCAGGCCACTGTGCATGGAGTGGGGAGACATCCAGCTAGGGAGGCGGGGACTCGACAGAAACGACAAACCCTGTGGGGTCACCACTGCACGATCCAACAGCCCGGGCCAGAGCGCATGGAACAGGGAGAAGTCCTGCACAGGAAGTGAAAGCTCAGCAGAGATCACACACCCTGCGGGACCGCCCCGTGATCCAGTGGCCCAGCAGAGTCCAAGCTGACCAGAGAGGTGGCTCTCCGGAGAGGCCCAAGACCCGAGGCAACCATACACACAAGGCACTAGAGGCCAACTGAGCAGTCACGGAGGTAGCCATACCAAATTGGCAACCACAGCAACATCTTAGTTAGTCAATAGTCTCAAACCGGTGGACTGTGAAACCCCCTGCCACAATGAATAAACATCAAAAAAAAGATACCAGAAATACAAAAAATCAAGAAAGTACACCACCAAAAGTTAATAAATCTCAAACTCTAGATCCTATAGAACAAGAAGCCCTTGAAATGACTGACAAGGAATTTCGAGTGATAATTCTAAGGAAACTGAATGAGATACAAGAAAACTCAGCTAGACATCATGATGAAATGAGGAAAAGTATACAGGACCTGAAAGAGGAAATGTACAAGGAAATCAATGTCCTGAAAAAAAATGCAGCAGAACTTCCTGAACTGAAGAAGTTATTCAGCGAAATAAAAAACAACGGAGAGTTTAACCAGCAGGCTTGTCGAAGTTGAAGAGAGAACCTCTGAACTTGAAGATGGGCTGTTTGAAATAACACAAGCAGACAAAAAGAAAGAAAAAAGAATCAAAGACATTGAAGAAAATCTGAGAGAGATATCAGACAACCTTAAGCGCTCAAATATCCGAGTCATGGGTATTTCAGAAGGGGAGGAAAATGGAGATTCCATTGAAAACATATTCAAAAAAATAGTGGCAGAAAACTTCCCAGGTATAGGAAAAATCACAGATCTTCAGATCCAGGAAGCTCAACAATCTCCAAACGTATTCAACCCAAAAAGGCCTTCTCCAAGACATGTTACAGTCAAATTGGCAAAACTCAGAGACAAAGAGAGAATCTTAAAAGCTGCAAGAGAGAAGCATCAAATCACTTATATGGGAGCCGTAATCAGGCTAACATCAGACTTTTCATCACAAACCCTAAAAGCTAGAAAGGAATGGGATGATATTTTCAAAATACTAAAAGACCAAGATTGCCAGCCAAGAATACTCTACCCTGCAAGGCTATCCTTCCGAAATGAAGGGCAAATAGTATATTTCTCAGACAAACAAAAACTGCGGGAGTTCACTACCACACGACCACCCTTACAAGAAATTCTCAAGGGAGTACTGGGTTTGGTTCCTGAAAAATAACTACCACTGCCATAAAAACCCAAGAAAGAGAAGACAAACAAACAAAAACTCTATCTACAACCTAAGGAACCAAGAAACACAGAAACCAAACAGTAAATCAGAAAGCAAGGAACAAAAGACACCTAAGACAACCAAACAACCAATAAAATGCTAGGAATAAATCAACACCTTTCAATAACAACTCTTAATGTAAAATGCTTAAATTCCCCAATCAAAAGACATACACTGGCTGACTGGATTAAAAAGGAGGACCCAACTATATGCTGCCTACAAGAGACCCACCTCACCCATAAAGATTCACATAGACTAAGAGTGAAAGGATAGAAAAAGATTTACCATGCAAACAGAAAAGAAAAACGAGCTGGAGTAGCTATTCTTATATCTGACAAAATAGACTTTAAACTAAAAACCATAAAAGAGACAATGAGGGACACTACTTAATGATAGAAGGACTGATCCATCAAGAAGACATAACAATCATAAATATGTATGCACCTAATTTTGGAGGAGCCAGATTTATAAAACAAACTCTATTAGACCTAAAGAAGGACTTAGACACTAATACCATAATAGCAGGGGACCTGACCACCCAACTGTCAATATTGGACAGATCATCTAGGCAAAGAATCAGCAGAGAAACACAAGATCTAAACAAGACTCTAGACCAATTGGACTTGGCAGATATCTACAGAACATTCCATCCAACAACCTCAGAATATTCATTCTTCTCATCAGCACATGGATCATTCTCCAGGATAGATCACATATTAGGTCACAAATCAAGTCTCAATAAATTCAAAAAAATTGGAATTATCCCATGTATTTTCTCAGACCACAATGGATTAAAACTAGAAATTAATAACAAACAAAACTCTGGAAACTATACAAACACATGGAAATTAAACAGCATTCTACTTAATGACATATGAGTCCAAGAAGAAATCAAGCAGGAAATCAAAAAATTTATTGAAACTAATGAAAATAATGATACATCATACCAAAACCTGTGGGATACTGCAAAAGCAGTATTAAGGAGAAAATTTATTGCATTAAATGCTCACCTCAGAAGAGTGGCAAGATGACAAGTGAACAACCTAACACTTCATCTTAAAGAACTAGAAAAACAAGAACAATCCAAACGTAAAGTTAGCAGATGGAAAGAAATCATTAAGATCAGAGCAGAACTGAATGAAATTGAAACCCAAAAAACAATACAAAAGATCAATGAATCAAAAAGTTGGTTTTTTGAAAAGATAAATAAAATTGACAAACGATTAGCATGGCTAACAAAAAAGGGAAGAGAGAAGACTCAAATAACAAAAATTAAAAATGAAAAAGGCGATATTACAACTGATTCATCTGAAATACAAGGAATCATTCGAGACTACTATAAACAACTATACGCCAACAAATTTGAAAATCTGGAGGAAATGGATAAATTTCTGGACACACACAAGCTCCCAAAACTGAACCATGAAGATGTAGAAAATTTGAACAGACCAATAACAATAAAGGAGATTGAAGCTGTTATCAGAAGGCTCCCAACAAAGAAAAGCCCAGGACCAGATGGATTCACAGCAGAATTTTACCAAACATTCAAAGAGGAATTGACACCGATTCTTTACAAAGTATTCCAAAAGATTGAAACAGACGCAAATCTCCCAAACTCATTCTATGAAGCAAACATCATCCTGATACCAAAACCAGGTAAAGATATAACCAAAAAAGAAAACTACAGGCCGATATCCTTGATGAATATAGATGCAAAAATCCTCACTAAAATACTAGCAAACAGAATACAGCAACACATACGTAAAATTATTCACCACAATCAAGTGGGATTCATCCCAGGGATGCAAGGTTGGTTCAACATACGCAAATCAATAAATGTGATACACCATATTAATAAAGTCAAACACAAGGACCATATGATCATCTCTATAGATGCTGAAAAAGCATTTGATAAAATTCAGCACTCATTCTTGACAAAGACCCTCTACAAGTTAGGTATAGAGGGAAAGTATCTCAACATAATTAAAGCCGTATATGACAAACCCACTGCCAGTATCATCCTGAATGGGCAAAAGCTGAAAGCTTTTCCTTTAAGAACAGGAATTAGACAAGGATGCCCACTCTTACCACTCCTATTCAACATAGTGTTGGAAGTATTAGTCAGAGCAATCAGAGAAGAGAAAGAAATAAAGGGCATCCAGATTGGAAAAGATGAAGTCAAACTGTCCCTGTTTGCAGATGACATGATCCTATATATCGAACAGCCTAAAATCTCTACAAAAAAACTGTTGGAATTGATAAATGATTTCAGCACAGTAGCAGGATACAAAATCAACACACAAAAATCAGTAGCATTTCTTTTCTCCAATAGTGAACATGCAGAACGAGAAATCAAGAAAGCCTGCCCATTTACAATAGCCACCAAAAAAATGAAATACTTAGGAATTGAGTTAACCGAGGAGGTGAAAAATCTCTATCATGAGAACTGCAAACCACTGCTGAGAGAAATTAGAGAGGATACAAGAAGATGGAAAGATATCCCATGCTCTTGGATTGGAAGAATCAACATAGTGAAAATGTCCCTACTACCCAAAGTGATATACAAATTCAATGCAATCCCCATCAAAATTCCAATGACATTTTTCTCAGAAATGGAAAGAACTATCCAGACATTTATATAGAATAAGAAAAGACCACGCATAGCCAAAGCAATGCTGAGCAAAAAAAATAAAGCTGGAGGCATAACACTACCTGACTTTAAGCTATACTACAAAGCTATAATAACCAAAACAGTATGGTACTGGCATAAAAACAGACACACTGACCAATGGAATAGAATAGAGAATCCAGAAATCAACCCACACACTTACTGCCATCTGATCTTTGACAAAGGCACCAAGCCTATTCACTGGGGAAGGGACTGCCTCTTCAGCAAATGGTGCTGGGATAACTGGATATCCATATGCAGGAGAATGAAACTAGACTCATACCTCTCACCATATACTAAAATCAACTCAAAATGGATTAAGGATTTAAATATACACCCTGAAACAATAAAACTTCTTAAAACATAGGAGAAACACTTCAGGAAATAGGACTGGCCACAGACTTCATGAATACGACCCCAAAAGCACGGGCAACCAAAGGAAAAATAAACAAATGGGATTATATCAAACTGAAAAGCTCCTGCACAGCAAAAGAAACAATTAACAGAGTTAAAAGACAACCAACAGAGTGGGAGAAAATATTTGCCAAATATACATCTGACAAAGGATTAATATCCAGAATATATAAGGAACTCAAACAACTTTACAAGAAAAAAACAAGCAAACCAATTAAAAAATGGGCAAAAGAGCTAAGTAGGCATTTCTCTAAGGAAGATATACAAATGGCCAACAGACATATGAAAAAGTGCTCAACATCACTCAGCATCCGGGAAATGCAAATCAAAACCACACTGAGATACCATCTAACCCCAGTTAGGATGGCTAAAATCCAAAAGACTCTGAACGATAAATGCTGGCGAGGTTGCGGAGAAAAAGGAACTCTCATACATTGTTGGTGGGACTGCAAAATGGTGCAGCCTCTATGGAAAATGGTATGGAGATTCCTCAAACAATTGCAGATAGATCTACCATACGACCCAGCTATCCCACTGCTGGGAATATACCCAGAGGAATGGAAATCATCAAGTCGAAGGTATACCTGTTCCCCAATGTTCATCGCAGCACTCTTTACAATAACCAAGAGTTGGAACCAGCCCAGATGTCCATCATCAGATGAGTGGATACGGAAAATGTGGTATATCTACCCAATGGAATACTACTCAGCTATAAAAACGAATGAAATACTACCATTTGCAACAACATGGATGGACCTTGAGAGAATTATATTAAGTGAAACAAGTCAGGCACAGAAAGAGAAATACCACATGTTCTCACTTATTGGTGGAAGCTAAAAATTAATATACAAATTCACACACACACACACACACACACACAAAATAAATTAAAAAAACACGGGGGGTGGGGAAGAAGATATAACAACCACAATTACTTGAAGTTGATACAACAAGCAAACAGAGGAGACATTGGTGGTGGGGAGGGGGGGAGGGAGGAGGGAGGGAGGTTTTGGTGAGGGGCAACAATAATCAGCCACAATGTATATCAACAAAATAAAATTAAAAAAATATATATATATCTGTGATGAACTACATTCACATATTTGATATTGAAACATTCTTGTTTCCATGGAATAAACCCACTTTTTAATGCGTACCAGCTGTTGTCTCTCAACTCTAAGCCCACCTCTGCATACTTTGCTATACGATGCTGGGACTCTGATAATCACATTTCTTTGTTAGCTGACTTCTTTTTAGCTCTTATCAATTGGGAGTGCTAGAAAGAGATGGAAAATCAGAAAGTGGGAAAAGGGACTTGCTCCTTCCTGTTTGCTTGTATTTCCTGTCTGCCTCACGTCAATAGAGGCCCTTCACCCAGCACAGCAGTTGGTTTTAGCATTCCTAGAACCAGCTTCACTATGCTGTCTTGAAGGTACCAGCATGAGTTGGGCTGTGCCCCTTCATCATAGGCTTCAGGCATTCCTTTACAGGGAGGTTCCTAAGGTATCAGCATCATCTTTGCTGAACCCCATTTTTAGAGATCTGAGTTCCAACCCCTAGAAGCCCCTAGCCTAGTTCCTGAGGTATAAACAGTGGCTTAGAAGTGCCTTCCCCGGAGGTCTCCTCCATGTTTCTAGGTTTCAATAATCCCAGCCGCTTCCCTTTGTCACCACAGTTAGTGCTGCCTATACATTGCTGGAAGGATACAAAATAATACAAGCTTTATAGAAAAGATTTTGACAATATCTAACAAAGCTACATATGCATTCATCATTCAATCCTGCAGTCCCACTTTCAAGAAACTATCCCAAAAATTCTCTTGTAAAAATACAAAAATTTTACTATGGCATGGTTTGTAATAACAAAAGGAACAAACAATAACCTAAGTAACTAACCATTTAATAGGGGACACTTTATTTGAAACCAACCTGAAATGAAGATAATTTTCTATCAAATTGATGACAGAAAAAATAGATACCTCACTTTAGAAAAAGCATTTTGAATTTACATAATCAGTAGGATATACTCTAAAGATAAAAAGAACTGTAAAGAAATCTTAAACTTTCACTCACTAGTCTTATTGCTACAGAAATATTGATGTGGTTATGTTGAAATAGACGTACGGACAGGATAAAGCAATTATGTTAAGGGTTTAGAACCAAGATTGTTGGCATTAAAAAAAGGGGGGCAGGGGATACAATTATAAGTCCAAGAAGGTTAAAAAGAAACCCTCTGCAATTTTAAATTCTAATTAGAAATATTGGTATGATCTTCTACGTTTTTCACCACTCTTTTTAAAATTTTGTGTTTCCTAGTGTCCACTGAAAATGTCTAGAAACAATGACAACTTATTGGTGATGAGCACCTGTAGCATCCGGATTGTGGTTTCTTTTTTTTTTTTTTTTTTAATTCATCTTATTTATTGAATCAAAATCGATTATACATTTTTTTTTTGGAGTTGAACATTGAGATATGTTGATCAAACCAATGTTACTAGCATATATATTGTTACAAATCGTAATTATTCTTTATGCCCCTTGTCCAATCTCTCCCCATCCCCCATTCCCTCCCCCTCCCCCTCTAATTACCCTAGGTTTCTTCTCTCCTTCTGAAAGAATCATGGTTACTCTGTTAATTTGTTGCCTAGATGATCTGTCCAATGCTGAGAGGTGTGGTCAGGTCCCCCAATATTATCATAGAGCAGATGCTTCCTCTGTCACTGTGAAATGGGCTTTGTGGAAAGAGACATCCTCTTCTTTTCTTTGTCTCTGCTGGTGACTCTCCTTATGTCAATGCACTCCGGTGGCTGGCAGACCATCTGCCTGGTGGTTGTGGCGTCTAGCCACTTTCACTGCAGCCATGGTTATTGTGGTGGCTGTGGTGGGCCACCCACACGGAGGTGCTATTTTTGGTATGCTCCTTGGCACTGGCGGTATGCCTGGTTGTGGGGTATGTTTGGTCCCCTTCTCCATGCCTTGGGTCCCCAGGCAGGCTCTGAGGTGCTGGCCTGGTGTACCTGGTTGTGGGAGAGAGGTCCGGTCCCCTTCTCCATGCCCTGGGTCCCTGGGCGGGTCCCTGGGCAGGCCCCCAGGCACTGGCACAGTGTGCCTGGTTGTGAGAGGAGGGTCCAGTCCCTGGCTCCATACCTTGGGTCACTGGGCAGGACCCGAGGCGCTGGCTAGGTGTGCCTGGTTGTGGGAGAGAGGTTTGGTCCCCTTCTCCATACACTGGGACCCTATGTGGGCCCTGAGGCACTGGTGTGGTGTGCCTGGTTGTGGGAGAGAGACCCGGTCCCCTTCTCCATGCCTTGGGTCCCTAGGTGGGCCCCGAGATGCTGGTGTGGTGTGCTTGGTTGTGGGAGGAGGCTCCGATCCCCAGATCCATGCCTTGGGTCACTGGACGGGCCCCAAGGTATTGCCTTGGTGTGCCTGGTTGTGGGAGAGAGGTCTGTCTGGTCCCCTTCCCCATGCCTTGGGTCCCCAGGTGGGCCCTGAGGTGTTGGCATGGTGTGCCTGGTTGTGGGAGGAGGGTCCAGTTCCTGGCTCCATACCTCGGGTCTCTGGGCAGGACCCAAGGTGCTGGTGCAGTGTTCCTGATTGTGGGAGAGAAGTCAGGTCCCCTTCTCCGTGCTCTGGGTTCCTAGGTGGGCCCCGAGGTGCTGGCACAGTGTGCCTGGTTGTTGGAGGAGGGTCTGGTCCCTGGCTCCATACTTCAGGTCACTGGGCAGGACCTGAGGTGCTGGCTAGGTGTGCCTGGTTGTGGGAGAGAGGTCTGGTCCCCTTTTCCATGCCTCGGCTCCCTGGGAGGGCCCCAAGGTGCTGGCGTGGTGTGCCTGTTTGTGGGAGGGGGGTCCAGTCCCCTTCTCCATGCTTCAGGTACCCAGGCTGGCCCCAAGGCACTGGCACAGTTTGCCTGGAAGTGGGAGTGGGGTCCAATCCCCAGATCCAAACCTCCAGTTCCCAGGCAGGCCTCAAGATGCTGGTGGTGAGCCTGGGCCGGAACTAATTTTTTGTCCTTTGCTTCTAAGGCAGGGGAACTTCCTGTGGGAACCAGTACTTGAGTGTGTGGTTGTTTAAATTGCTGCTTTGCTGCTGTTTCCCTAGGGAAGGCTTTTGTGCAGCTCAGGGTTTAATGGTTGATCTTATAGGTACTTCCGGCTCTCCAGAAACCCGGTGGATCTGTGTTCTGTAGAATCTCTGATCTGGGCCTGAGTTTTTTCATCAAACTGCACCCCATGCAATTCTGCATTCCTGATCAGTCTCCTCTGAGTGGTCCTTCACTGATTGGGGGGGCAGATCAGCTGTCCTTGCTGTGTTCCAGTGATCCCCTGGTGGGCCCATCTCCCCCACTGCCCATGCTCCAAACACTTCACATGGGACAGGCCATGCGCCAGTCCCTTGTGATGACTCATCAGCCTCTGAATGGCTCCCCTTTTTCAGTTGTTCTGGCTCCTCACTCCTGCGTGGGTCCACGGGAACCCTATTAGTGATCTTGCTGTCCTGGGGGCCGCCAAGGCCCTCTTCTCTCCTGCTGCCTCCAAGTAACTCCATCTGAAGGGCACAGCTGCAGCTCCTGCCGGCTCCTGCTCCATGTGCTCAGCAGCTCCAGCCTTAAAGCAGCCGTGGCCCGAAATGCTCAGAGCAGCTTTTTCTTTCTCTCATCATAGTTTCTCCCTCCTTCATGAACTCCGTAGGTCTCTCCTCCTCTTCCCCTGAGCTCCAGCGGCCCCAGCTTGGCTGATGCTACGTTTTTGTAGTTGTAAATTGGTTGATTTGTGGGAGAGAGTGACACTGGGAACCATCTATTCTACCATCTTGACCGGAACCCCTTGAGTAAATCCCGGATTGTGGTTTCTAAATACTATTA
The DNA here is from genome assembly GCF_027409185.1 of Cynocephalus volans. Lineage (NCBI taxonomy): Eukaryota > Metazoa > Chordata > Mammalia > Dermoptera > Cynocephalidae > Cynocephalus > Cynocephalus volans. The sequence goes on from NC_084460.1 coordinate 265,857,036, forward strand.
CCCATTCAAAGGAACCAGGGCTCTTTGGAGAATCGCTGATCCCAAGTTTGGGATAGGATATAGACAAGGTGAGCCTGGGAGGTTTTATTGTGCCAGAAAGCAAGGAAAGTATTTAAAACTAATGCAACCATATCAAAAGGACACAGATTACAGTTTGAATGTGCTTCCATTGGCCTATGATGGGACAAACTGAGCATGAGTAAGAATGATGACTACAATTGATTAAAACACATTAACTATGGGAAAAGTCATAAATTCATAATGATTTTTTAAAAGGGTGGGATAGTTAAAGCAAAATACCTAGATACTTCTGGTAGTTGCGAGGATGCTAATTCAGTACCCTGAAAATTTGTAATTTAAGGGAAAGTAATAAAATTTTATCTTGCCTTTCTGGTATGAATTTAATTAGTGCATAATTAATAGCCCTAGTGAAGGATCGATAGTTCTATTCAAAAGAATTTCAGCTGATGAATGCATAAAGAATGCTAGACTTAGAAAAGTTGCAACTCCCTAATAAAATTACTGCTTACGCAATGCTAAACAATGGATGTAAAACCATTTGGTGAGATGTTGATGGAGAAATTCACTATGAATGGGTAATCCGCTAAAGCCACTTAGCATCATTTTTTTATTGGTTATGAATATTCATGAGATATGAAGCTGATTGTCACCATTTGTGTCCAAGAATCTTAGCATCATTAAGAATGAGACAAACAGACATCTTATGCCCCCTCAGTGCTGTGATATTATGTATGGCACTGCCTATGAAGTATTCTTGCCCCCTCTCACCCCAAAAAATGAACCTGAATTTAATCAAGCCTTTAAATCTAATAGCCAATGTACAGAAAATAAATAGAATGGAAGAACAACACCAGAGACTGGCACACAGCCATATTCAACATATGGTTTATTACTATAAGACAATTGACCTGTTTTTTTTTTTTTTTTTTTTTTAACCACATGTTAATCGTATTAAAATTGGGGAATAGGTGAGGAGATTGTTCTAGAGAGACTGACAAGAACACAAGCAGATACATTGAGTAACCCTTCTTTGTTCGATTCAAAGAAATCAAGTCTTAAAAAAAAAAAAAGAAAAACGAAATCAAATGTAAAAAGACATTTTTTTAGACACTGGGAAATGGCATTGTGGCTGAGTTTTTTTTTAATTAAAAAAAGTGTGTTTTAAATGTATACTGAAGTATTTAGGGCTAAAATAATGTGTCTGGGATTGGCCTTAAAATGCTGCAGAACGATGAGGGAGTATGGCAAAACGTTGACCACTGTTAAAACTCAGCAAGGGTAGGGGAATGCTAACCGTACTCTTCACTTTTATGTACAAAGTTTGGACATTTTCACAAAATCTTTGTGTTTACGTAAATGAGATGATGTGGGAAAATATTCTAGGTGTATTAAGTGAAAAGAAGTCTGGAAAATAACTTGTTTGATCCCGTTTGACTTTTTAAAGGTGTTACAGTGCAGATTTCAAAAATATAAAGGTAGACCCAAAAGGTTAACAGTGGTAAATTCTAAGTTGTGGGTTTACAAGTGATTTCTATTTTTATCTTTTTCACTATTTTCAAGTTTTGTTTCTTAAAAAAGTTTTCCAAGATGTTTTATGTCTCTTGATATTTAGCAGATAAACTTTGTGGCTAATTATTGTACACATAGTGATAAAACTTAAAAAAGAAGATTATCTCCCTATTAAGGTAGCTCTTGATTTAAAAAGTAAGCTTGAATGATTATTTGTAAAACTAACATAGAAAGTTGTAAAACCGTCCGTTGTCCTTAAGCCCCTTTCCTGCAGAGATGGCATAAATATGATTTCCTCTGAGGAGTACAGGGCTGCAGCAGGCGTGGCGGGAGAGGAGGAGCTACCGTTCCCAGACTTCAAATCTCGCTGGAAACCCACTTAAAATATTCAATAACCTAAGACGACTGCAGCCACGTCGCAGGCCCTACAGCATCTGCTGAGCGGCGGGAGGGCGTGGCACAGCCGCTGAGCGCCACGGGCGAGGCAACGAACGCAGCAGCTCCGGCTTCGCAAACGGTTTCAGCCGGGGCAGAGCGTGGCGGTGACGTGCACACACGTGCCAACGCCGGGTTCACCGTGCTTCTGGCCAGCAGCCCCGGAACGTTGATCTGAATCAGGGCTTTCCGGCTCCGGGTGAGCCGGTTGGACCCTAGGCTCCGGCAGTCCCCGCCCTGCTCGTCGGGTCGCCGCCGCGGGTCCCGAGTGCCGGGCGCTCCGTGACGCCCCCGCCTCCCGCTCGGACCCCGCGCCGCCGCCATGGAGCGGGTGCCCGAGCTGCTCTTCTACGTGAACGGCCGCAAGGTGAGCGCGCCCGCAGCCGGCCCGGGCCAGGGACCGCCGGTAGCTCCTGCCGCCGTCGCTCGTCCTTCCGGGGCCCGCCGCTCAGGGCGCTCGTGCACGCTCCGGGCTTCCTCGTTGGGAAGCCGGTTTCCCACCTGCACCTCCGGGGGCAGCTAAAGGAAGCGTTTGCAGGCCTGCCCTGGCTCTTCGGGCCCCCACGTTCCTGACGTTCGCTTTTCCGCCCCATCCGAGGCTCAAAGGCTGGTTACCAACCCGCCCCTCCCTACAGAAGAAGTGAAACGAGCTGTGCTTACCCATCAAGGCCAGCACTCCCCAATTTTCCCTTCCTCAAAGCCCCAGCGACAACTGAAACATCGTCCCATACATTGACAGCAACCTGTATAGCTGGCTGAGCCTCAACCGTCAGGATGTGTTTGGATGAGCAGAGAGAGACTTTTAAAGTTTTCAAATTGAAACGTAGTTGGTTGTATGTGTCTGCGGGGTACAGAGTTGAATATCAATACCTGTGTGCAATATGTGATGCACAAATCGGCATAATTAGTATATTCAACATTATGCAGTGTGACCGTTTTTCATGGCCTTTTACTAATTCCTCACCCCCCTCCTGCTCCCCCTGTCCCACCTCTGGTGACCTCAGTTCTGTTCTTTCCTTTTGAAAGTTCAACGTTGTTATCGTGATGTTATTTCGTCCTTCTTTTCTTTCTACCCTTCCTCCCTCTCCCCCTCTCCCCCTCTCCCCCTCTCCCCCTCTCCCCCTCTCCCCCTCTCCCCCTCTCCCCCTCTCCCCCTCTTCCCTTCTCCCCCTCTCCCCCTCTCCCCCTCTCCCCCTCTTCCCTTCTTCCCCTCTCCCCCTCTCCCCCTCTCTCCTTTCTCTCTTTCTTTTGCTTGTTTATTTTCTGAGCTCCCACTTATGAAGAGGACACGCAGTATTTCTCTTTCTGTGCTTGGCTTATTTCACTTAACGTGATTTTCTCTAAGTTCATCCATGTTGCTGCGACCAGCAGTATTTCATTCTTTTTTATGTCAGAGTAGTACTCCATTGTGTAAATATACCACATTTTCCTTACTGAGTCATCTGACTATGGATATTTAGGTTGGTTCCGACTCTTGAGCCAAGAGAGATTTCAACTTGGGACAGGACCATAGAGATGAACTAAGTCAAACCACCCCAGAGCAAGGGCGGTCAAGCCTGCTTCCCATGCTGCTGGTGCTGGTTCATCCAGAGCCACCTGTGACCGCTGCTCTTGGCTAAGGGCAGCCACAGCACTCGTCCTGACTGGCACTGGGTGACCCCATAGCGAGCTAAGGAAGGTTAAGCATCAGACCCCTCACTTATGAGGCCTGAGCTTAATTTCACATTTGTAGTTTTGTATTCTTTTTCTTAAAGAGAATCTCCCAAATTGTACAAGTTCTAGGCCCCATAAAATCTTTATCTGCCCCTGCTGCCCGGGTTCTACCCTGGATAAGATGAGTTTGTTTTTTCTGATCTGTAATAGAGGCCATTAGGACCTCCTTGCTGACTGCTATGAGGGTGAAATATGCTAATGGGGTGAAGTAATTGACGTTAGTCATCTTTTTTCTTTTGCATAACAGAATGGTAGAGGAAACACATAACAGGCTTTTTTGTTTAGACAAGCAAGAATTCAGTTCCACTCTAACTTCATAGAGACAACCCAGCCTCTCAGAGGCTCAGTTCCTCAGTTAAAAGGGGATAATACTACTTACTTCATAAGGAGTGAGCATGAGTATTCAAGCTTCATTCGTTAAGGGCCTACTTACCGGGCACCACGAGGTGTTCCAGGCTCATGGGACACAGCAAAGCACAGAAATGACGAAGGCCCTGCTTGCGTGGAGTTTACATTGTCCTGGGGAAATGGACAAACAGCATACAGATAAATGGAATTGTATAATGTCAGGCAGTGATGAGTGCTAATATAAAAAATAAAGCAAAGTGAGGGGCTAGAGCTGATATTTTAGATGGGTGGATGTTTCGGCCTCTTAGAGAGCATGACATTTGAGTAGTGACGGATGAAATGAGGAGCAAGCCAAGCACACATGGGGGCACTGCATTCCAGGCAGCGGGAATAACAGGTGCAAAGGTTCGGAGGTGGGAGGATTACTGTGTGCTCAGGGGATAGGTTGGTGGGGCTGGAGACATGGCCAGGAGTCAGATTCCTAGGGCTTTAAAGGTTTGGGTTAAATGAGGAAGGTGTTTTGAGTCTAACATCATCTTCTCTCCCCTTCTCCCTCCCCTGTTTCCAAGCAAACTGTTTTAGGATATTTCACAAAATGGCTAACAACAGTTTGTGCTCTATTGATTTTTAAAAATAGATAAACTGATTTTTATCTATGGGCCCACTTTATCTATGGGCCAAATGTACTGTGATCATTTGTAAAGTGCACCATGAGATAATTGATTCAGTTTTTGCAATTATCCCATTAAAAGAAATTGTGTTACCCTTTCCCTTTCCTTCCTCTCCCTTCCAAATTCTGTTAGGTTTTTGCTTCAGTACCAGTAAGCAAGCCTGATTACTACATAGTTAGAATTAGAATGAACTTTCTGGTTTAGAGGGTGAGGGGCTGTTGAGAAAAGTGTGAGAGAGTTGCCACCAGAGAAGAGGGATCTTGAAGTCAAACATGACCTCTGGGATTAAAAACTTGCCTTTGAAAAGGAAGCTTAGAAGCCAATTAGAAGACTAGGTGACATAATTGCCCTCTGGTCTGTGCATTTTGAAAAATCTCTCCTGATAACCAAAGGGTTGTCATCAGGCAGGAGCTAAGGCCATCTGGAGGCAAGGCCAGTGCACGTTGGTCAGAGACCTAGTGCAGAGATCTCTGAAATCCCCCTCAATCCACCAGGGCCCTCAGAACAGGCGACCCATTTGACATGGAGTTTAAGGGAGGAAGAGCCCATGAATAAATTATACCATCGGTGACACTCTCTAACCTTCACTCAGAAATGGAAGCATGTCGTTCTATAAGGCAGTGAGGCATAGAGATCAGAGGTGTGAGCTTTGGAAATAGTCAGGCATGGGTTTTAATTCTTTACTGTCTGCTCTGCCATTTGGCAGCTCTGGAGCCTCAGACAAGGTGCTTAATCTCCGAGCTTCAATTTCGCCCTCTGCAAAATGGAGCTGATAACAGTACCTTCTCCTGTGGAACTGGGGTGAAGATTAAATTCCGTGGAGAGAAGTTAGCAAGATGCTTTTACACAGTTAAATACTCGATATGAGGAAAGGATTGTTAATATCTAGACTAAAAAATAATCTGCTTCATTAGTAGAGCCAGCACATGCTCAGAATTGTTGAGACTGGTGAGAAGTTGTCATTAAACATTATTTGTTCAACAAACGTAGGGTCTTGATATCAGTGTAGGAATCTGGAAAGAGCTATCCATTGACTAGTGTTCCCAAGGGTCCTTGATTTACTGAGCTGAGAGGAAATTTCTGGGCTGCTGGGATAGCTGCAATGATTCAGAGAAAAGTGGAGGTAGTGGAGGCAGCTTCAGAGGAAGAACCAACAAGCGAAATGAGTGTTAAAGCAACTGCATCATCTCTCCAGTCCCAAGTCAGTGAGACTAACTGTTTCACATCCCCTCCATGTTTCCCAGCCACCATCTTAGTCCTGACCTCCCTATTTCACTCTAAGAGCTGCCAGGACAGGAGGCATGCTAGATCCCTGTTTCCACTTCCCTCCTCCAAGTATGCAATCCACCAAATCAAGAAAAATAAACACATTTCAAGCCAATGACACTTTAAGCCAGACTCCAATATCTTGAAGCACCTCCAGGAACAAATAACCAAACAAGCAAGGCCCGCTTCTTTCATTAATTCTTTCCCTGATTACATGAATATCCCTCAAGGCTACAATGCTATTCTTTACTAGCTAGGCTACCCAGATCTTGTCTCACCATTGAAACCAGGCTTCTGTGATTCACCAGCACGTGTTAAGGCTTGCTTTCAACTGCAAAGGGCATTAACTAAAAGCTGACGGTGGTTCACACAAGGTACTAGGCACTTTTCCTTTTAAATGAAGGATATCTGGAAATAGGCATTGTGAGGCTGGTTCAGAAGCTTTATGGTATTACCTGGGACCCAGGTATCATCTCTCTTTTTTTCTTATGCTGCTGTTAATGTGTTGCCTTATGATCTAAGGTGGCTGCTGGAGTTCTAGCCATTTCATCCCTATTGCAGTCAGCAGGAAGAAAAGAAGGGAGAATGCGTGTTGGCATAGACAACCTACAGTTTCTGCCACCAATAACCTCTCTGTTTTTCTTTCTTTTCTTCTGTCAGATGCCCAGTCTGTGAGAAATCATTCCTTCCTTCTTAGTGTTCTCATAGCAAGTTATGCATATTATGTTCAAGTCATCCATTTAATTAATTCACATTTGTTACAGCCCTATCCTCTACTCCAGCACTGAGCTCAGTGTTTGACAGAAAGAATAATAGATGACAGTTTCTCTGAGGACTAAGATAGGCTTATAAATACACAAATAATTATGATACAGGGTAAAATGTTCCATGAATGAGACGAGGAACTGGCCATGGGAACACAGAGGAGGGTGGTTACCTGGAGCAGGCAGTGGGGAGTGGTATACCAGGTGGTGGGATTCTCCACAGAGAATATTTGAGCAGGGTGTTAGGTAACATACAAAATTCTGCCAAGTAGAGAGGAGCGGGAGGACTTTCAGGACAGAAGGAACCCTGTATGCCAGTGTAGTGAAAGGTGAAAGTCCATGTGCTCCTGACACTGGCCTCATGTGATCTGAGTTCAGGGTATGTGGATCGAGTGTCAGGAGATGGCCGAGCAGTTTAGCAAAGAGGCCTTGCCCAGGAGTTTGAATTTCTTCTTGTGCTCTAGGAACTCTTGAATATAAATTCACTTAAGCCCCACTGAGTTTACCCATTTAAAATTCATATTTTCTGGTTCCCTCTCCCAGAAATCCTGATTCCGTAGAAGTTTCATTTTTAACAAGCACCCCAGGTGATTCAGGAATTCCCAGCATGACAGTTTGGCAGCAGGAGCCATGTATGGCAGATACAGGAGATGGTCGGACTTTTATTTTAGAGCAGTCACTTGGTGATGGTATAGAGTGGGGTACTGGGGTTGCCAGGAGTGGAGGCAGGAGACCTGTTGGGAAGCTATCATAATTTCCCAGGCAAGAGGTGATAAGTGCTCATTCTGGGTAGTGACAGTAGAGTAGAACAGTGTTTAGAGAGCCATTTTGGAAGTGTATGTGGCAGAACTTGGTGACACTGATTGTGGTAGATTGAAAGAAAGGAAAGGTGAAAATAGCTCAGGTTTTAAGCTCGGATGACATAGCAAATAGTGAGGCTATTAGACACGTTAGAGGGGAAAGGGGGAAGGAATAAGTTTGGGGAATAAAAGTTCCATTTGAGGGTCAATTAAATGAGATGCCTGGGTGGCACCCCACATTTTTTCTTGCATTACAGTGTGTGCACACACATACTTTTTTTTCTCCCTAGATTGCAGACTCCCCTAGGACGCAGATCTCACCTTGGCCTCAGTTCACATGGCATGTGGCTATTTAGAATTGAGGGAGAGGACTCAGCCATAGAACGAACAGATGTCCCCTCCTCGCCTACTTCTCAGAGGGAAAATTACTATGACATGGTGAAAGGTGAATCTGGCTTCTGGAATTGTGAAGCAAATCATGCTTTTATGTGTACTGTGAATCCAAAAGAAATCTCAAATTTTTAATAAAAAAGAGTAAACAGGATCACTGGAAAACATAGCCAATTGTGAAATTTCAGTCATGCCATGCATCGGGTACTGCTGTCCTGCTGCTGTGCTGCAGGCTGCCCACGCAGACTTGCTTAAGCATGTCCTCACTGCACAGTTCTGCATCACTTGGCATACGCATTTTATCTTCTTTGTTTTTTGATTCAGGGGCCATGGCTGGTTGTGGTCTCTTTCTGGAAACTATTTAAACACAATAAACAAACAAGTCTTTTTTATTAACTGTATCAATTTCTCAGAGGCTATTCTATTCCAACAACTCCTCTTTCTCTTCTCTCTCTCTCCCCCTCTTCCGTGCTGTTCTGTTCTAATAATGTCATCGTCCTCACCTGCTTCAAACTGTCTAGTTGAAGCTGTACAGGAAAGACTAGTATTCCTGTTAGTAGAAACGATGACTGCCTTAGAGAACAGTGATGATTCAGGGCCAAAGACAGTGGCACGGTGCTTGTGGGGCTCAGAATTACCCTGGAGAAGTGACTTGTATATCTCAGGTGTTCCGCAGACACGAAATCAACTTAAAAATATGAGGAGGAGTGTTAATTAATGTGTATTTCCCTCAAATTAACATGATCCTACCAATGTGAATATCACACCAGCTCTGTCAACTCTGTGTGCATAACTCTTATTTTCCGTCTGGTACAGGTGATAGAAAAAAGTGTTGATCCTGAGACAATGTCGTTACCATATCTGAGGAAGAAGCATATCCTTTTCTTTGCTTTGAGTGTGTATGTGTTTGTGTAAAGCTCTGATGTCCTCATCAGATGATATTTCAAATATCGTTTCAGAGCCACACTGAGACATGTTCCCTATTATATGGTTTTATGTTCATCGTCGAGAAAATCCTACATCTTAGATTTATAGGCAGTGCACAATTGTGGCTGTCAGAAAGACCAAGTTCTTTCTAATTTCTGTTTTGGTACTAAATAGATTGTGTACAATGGAGAAACTAAAAATGGTAACTAAAGCAATAGTTGTTAAAAGTGCTTAATTAATTGTGTAATGTTTACACAATATGTTACAATATAGTTGCCATGTTTACACAGTACACAATATGTCACAATATTTACACTCTATATTCAAGGAGTAATAATCACACCCACTAGAAAAAGAGAGCACAGAAATCACCTGGAATTAAAGTAAAAGAAAAATGGAGAAATTATAACTGAAAATGTTACCATAGAGAAACTTTCTAAATAAAAGCCATCTAAGGGATGGATTCTTCAGCCTGTTAAGTATGAACTCCAGTGGGCTTCCACAGGTCAATAGACCCCCATTAAATTAAATGCAAAATTATGTGACAATGGAAGTTTGTACATTTTTTCCCCATGGGGGTCTTAAATTCCCAGAAGAGTACACAACTCCAAAGCATTTGCAGGCCACAAGGGGGTCCCATGTGTGTGATACGGCTCCATGGAAGTTCTTGTTTGTTCACCTTTGGTTGCTTGACAAGGCTTCCCAGAATTAACAGCCTAACCTTTTGGCTTAGTATGGCTTTGGGAAATTCCCCGGAGTTTCTCAAAGGACATGTTAAAATTTATCAAAATTAACTGGTTTATTTAAAGGGCGTTGTCAGTACTAAAGGTATTTTTGATGCATGTTCCTGGTATGGGTTGGCTCCATTTAATTAATCTTCCTTGTTAGTGATGTGTGCATGGACCCATTGTGGCTATGGTCATGCTCTTGTACGTGTGGAATGAAGTTATTATGTTGGATTTCTATCCACATTCCCCCAGGGAGACGGTGGGTCTGAGTGTGGTAATGTTTATAACTAATTGATCATCAACCAGTTACAGATTTCTTTGTTTCTCCCACTCCCACAGTTTCACTTGATTTACCAAGAACATGTGGTTTCCCTAGTAATAATAAGAATGATATATTGCGTTTTTGTTAGTTTGAGTAGGATCATTTAACTTTTCACTTTGTTCCTTGTACTGTTCCCAGAGTCAATTGGTAAAAAAATTAGGAAGTTTTACTATAAAGATGAATAGGTAAAATAATAAAAATATATAAAAAGGTTTTTGATATTAATAGATTTTGTTTAGATTAGTTTATAGTATAATTGTTTTTAATAGTAGTATAAAATATAATAGAACGTTTTAATCAAGTTTCATTATATAAAATCATGTTGTATATATTGTGATTTTGGTCATAAATTAGAATAATAAATATAAACATAAGACATTAAATTGTTAAATATAAGTATAAGTAAGATTTTATAAGAATTTAGAATATAAGTTTATGTGTAAGTTTAAAAGGTCAAGAATTGTGATTCAGACCAAAAGTCTGACGCTCTCTAATGCCAAGCATGCTGCTATTGTATAGTTTCCTGCCACAAGCCACAGGCTTTGGGGTAAACTATTGATGCATGAGAAGGTGCTTTTATCACAGCATGAATGCTTTGGAACATTCTGATTTTTCTTTTTCTATAGAGATAAAATAATAAATGTTTTGATTAAAAGATAAATCATCATGTAAAAGGCTAAGTAAAAAATATAAATAAAGCAAGATTCCTGTGGTCGTCGTCCACACTTGCACTAGACATCTGTGGTCCATCTCTTTCTTTCCTCACCAACGCCACGTCACCTATTCAGGTCCAACGAATCCTGTGGAGCTGGTCTCCAGCAATCCTCCCTTCCGTCCCCCCACCCCATCTTCTGGCCACGTAAAAGTTCAAATAAGCAAATAGATGCCATGCTCTCCCTGCCTCCCCACTCCAACCAGCAGGTCCCTGATAGTCTGCCAGAGAATCCCAGCATTAAATACCAAACTTTGGCATTGTGAAAAAGAGTTAGCTCACATTTTGATCACAGATTAAGAACCCAAGGTCAATCAACTGGATCAGAGTAGATTTAATCAAAGTTTATAGCAGAGAAATATGCTCATCTCCCCACATATTGCACTTCCCTGACTGAGAAATATTTGGGAATTTGGCTCAAAGTTACTAACAGAGCAAGCTGCAAGTGAAGTTGAAAAAGATTACATTATTTAAAACAGGATTTACAAAATTTAGCTTCTTTTTTCAACCTGAAATATCTGAGTCTTAGATTAATAAGAAAAGCATGTGAATTAATTACAGTAGGAAGTGTGTTATCAGTCAAAATAGAATAAAAACAAATATGTATCTCTGTTACTATCACTGAGGTATAACCTGGCTTATGATTTTTAGAGTTTTTAGTAGTTTGAATGGGGAAACTCTACCAAAACTCTTGGATCAAGAGATAAGGCTGATGACCATGGTGAAAGAAAATATGTTCACCACCAGAATCTCTCCTTTACCATCATCACCAGCAACACTATGATCATAGCTAGCCCTGTATAGAGCTCACTATGGGGTTGACATGGTTCTAAGTCAGTTTAATGCATTAACTCACTATATGCTCACAAAATCCTATGAGGTAAAAACTATTACCACCATTCTGATGAGGAAACTAAAAGACAGGGTTACCCAGGGTCACACAGCTAGTCAGTAATAGAAGCAAGCTGCAAGCATCTTGTCAAAGAACCTGGGCCCCATGGGTGGTTAAAAACAAACCAACCCAGGTTTTGAATGAATGAAATGGCAGGTTCACAATAGAACATCCCTGTAAGGTGTGTTGATAGGTTCCTACTGGTGGCCAGATGGAACCAGAGTTAGGAGAATACCCAGCTGCTAACTGTCTAGTACATAATGGTAACAGGAGCTGACATGTCACATTCACCAGTGGACACATGGATTACAGCAAGAAAAATTCTGAGGCAAAGGTAAGGAATACCCTGGGTAAGAAAACCAACCTAGAGTATTGTAGCTACATCCCTGATTGCATGTACCACTGTATCTCTTCACTGGGCACCCAGGGAAGCTGATAGATGCAATGTATAAATGGATCTGTGGCACACAGGCAGGGCTTGTAATGGAATCTTACTTCCAGGGCTGGATGTCCCAGGTACTCTTCTGCCCTGTGCACAAGAAGTGCTCATCCAACAAAAGAGGAGTGTGGGGCAGAGCCACCATGATCCCAGTCACTGAGTGTCTTTAGCTAGCATTTTTGGTATGCTTAGTACATGCTGTATAAGCTCTTTACCTGTTTCATTTCATCTATTTTTCCCACAACTCTATTGGAACATGCTGTGTAAGCCCTTTACATGTTTCATTTCATTTTATCTTTACCACAGCCTATTGGAACATGCTGTGTAAGCTCTTCACATGTTTCATTTCATTATCTTTACCACAACCCTATTGGAACTGTATGCACAACTGATAACTTCCATTTTACAGATGAGGTGCAGTATTAAGCCCACAGTCAAACAGCTAGTGAATGGAGAAAATGGACATAACTCCATCTGGGTCCAGAGCCCATGCTCTGTGTTTTAGTCCGTTTTGTGTTGCTATAACAGAACTACCTGAGACTGGGTAATTTATAAAGAAAATAGGTTTATTTGGCTTATGATTCTGGGACAGCTGCATCTGGCTTGGGCCTCAGGCTGCTTCTACCATGGTAGAAAGAGGCAGGCAGCCAGCTGATGCAAGCAGAACACATGGAGAGAGGAAGCAAGAGAGAGAGAGAGAGAGGAGGTGCCAGGGTCCTTTAAACGATCAGCTCTCGTGGAAACTAATAGAGTGAGAACTCACTCATTAATTCCCCCTCCCCCAGGGAGAGCATTAATCCATTCATGAGGGATCCACCCTCGTGACTCAATCAGTTTCCAACACTGCCACATTGGAGATCAAACTTACATATGAGTTTTGGAGGGGACAACACATCCAAACTCCATCACTCTGTGTGTGCTGTGTGGCCTTGTCTGCATAAAATGGGTTGTGGAATGAAGAGAATCATCTGCCTGGAAGATATTAGTTTAATTCTGGGATCACCTAGGTGCTAAGTTTTTCCTGAGCATGCTCAGTTTCTTTGGACTCAATGGGTACCTTTGCCTCTGCTCTTTGCAGACTCTCTCTGAAGCCTAGTTCTTAGCTCAGCTCACTGGGGTCAAGGTGAAAGTGCATGGGATTCCACAGTGAGAGAAGTGCCGCCCAAACTTGGAAGATGTGCCATGAGGTGTGGCCACAGCCATAGAGCTGGACCTCTTGCCCAGGCTGCCTCACTTTTGTGTTCTCTTTCTAGGAAGCTGTTCAGCACAACTCCTTCTTTGATTCAGGAAGGAAACTGGAATATGGAAATGTTGATGAAACATTTAAAGTGGTTGATCATATTCTTGAAGGTAAAACTGTTTGAAAAAAATGATGGGAGGGGAAGCAACCCTGGAAGTCTCTAAGCATGCCTAGTTTAATGCTTCCTTTGCCTTCTAGAAATCATCTAGCAGCCAGGTGACTGTTGCTCCTTGGGAACAGACACCTCATTCCCTCTGTCTCTGGTGTGGGTGAAGAGCCACTGGGGAGACAAAGTGGGAGGCGAGACCTGGCCCTTGGCAGCCCTGTGCACTGACCACCTTCCCCAGTCAAGGCCCTGGTTGTTAAAGGTGTCATCTCCTTTCCTGGTCACAACCGCCCTGCAAGGGGGTACTCTTATCCCAGTCTTGCAGGTTAGGAAATTGAGGTTCAGGGTGATTATGGAGCATGACCAAGGTCATACAACAGCTGCTAAGTGACAAAGCTGGTGTATTAGTCCATTTTGTGTTGCTATAACAGAAATACCTGAGACTTGGTAATTTATAAAGAAAATAGGTTTATTTGGCTTATGATTCTGGGACAGCTGCATCTGGCACAGGCCTCAGACTGCTTCTGCTCATGGCGGTAAACAGCAGGCAGCCTGTGGGTACAAGCAGATCACATGGCAAGAGGGAGCAAGAGAGAGAGAGGAGGTGTCAGGGTCCTATAAACAACCAGCTCTCGTGGGAACTAATAGAACGAGAACTCACCCATTAATCCCCCCTCCCCCAGGGAGAGCATTAATCCATTCATGAGGGATCTGCCCCCATGACTCAGTCGGTTTCCAACACTGCCACATTGGAGATCAAATTTCCACATGAGTTTTGGAGGGGACAACACATTCAAACTCCATCATCTGGTCATTGGATTGATAGCCTTTTTTTGGATTTCCAAGGCCCATGTTTCTTTTTCTTTCATCCTTTCTCTCTCTGATTCTCCCTCTCTCCCTCCTTCCTTCTGTGCTTCTTCCTTCCCTTCCTTTCAGATTTCTTCCTTTATGTACATATGTAATTAAAATTAAATTTGCCTCTTAGGAAATAGCTGATTATAACTTTCCAATAAAAATTTTGTAACTTTTATTTTGAAATAATTTCAAACTTGCAGAAAAGTTACAGAAACTTAAAAGAAACTCCCAACTACCCTTCACCCAGATTCCCCAGTTATTAGCATTTTATTACGCTTGCTTCATTATTCTCTCTGTTTCTCTCTCTGTGTCTCTGTTTCTCTCTCTCTCTCACACACTCTCTCTCTCTCTCTCTCTCTCTCTCTATATATATATATATAATATTTTTTTTTCTGGGTCATTTGTAAGTTGCAGACGTGATGCCTCTTTACTGGTAGTCTTTATTTCCTAAGAATAAGAATATTATCTTACATAAACATACAGTTATCAAAATCAGGACATTAACGGCCGGCCCGTGGCTCACTCGGGAGAGTGCGGTGCTGATAACACCAAGGCCCCGGGTTCGGATCCCATATACGGATGGCCGGTTCGCTCACTGGCTGAGCGTGGTGCTGACAACACCAAGTCAAGGGTTAAGATCCCCTTACCGGTCATCTTTAAAAAAAAAAAAAAAAAAAAAAAAAAAAAAATCAGGACATTAACATCAACACAATACTATTATTTAATCTACAGGCCTTATTCAAATTTGGCCAATTTTCTCAATAATGTCCTTTATAGCAAAAACAAAACAAAACAAAAAAGATTTATTATGGGTCTTAAACAGTCCATGCTTTTCCCACTATGCTCTGCTGTCATCCCTGCTGTAATAGCTGTCCTTAATGCCTGCCTCATAGGGTCTCTGATTTACCCATATGTGTTGCTGGGTGGGCATGGGCTGTCTGTACCATATCTCAGAGCAGAGGATAAGTCATCTGGCACTATTTGTCTTTAAGTGAATTTCCAGGATATTGGCCTCTAGTGCAGTTAGAAACTATGATCTCAATTTTTCTTTCCAACCCTAATCCCAAGCACAGGAAGAGTCCGGAGAGATACCACTCCTGAGGGCAGAGCCAGAGCTATGTAATATGTAATCAGTTGGCCCAACCACTTGCATTCAAAGCCCATCATGTCTCTTAACTCCCTAGCTATGTTAAACCTAAAGCTGGTCATAGGCTCACTGGCTAATGTCATCTGGAAACTATAGGAAAGACATGGTCATCTGCCAGTTTTCCTTGGCGTCTTGTCTTACTAGCTGTGTGACCTTGGCAAGGCACTTCTCAGGACTAAGTCTTCTTTTAAAAAATGATATGGATAAAATACCTCAAAGGTGTATTATAGAGATTATAAGCAATAATCATATATTCTTGGCACATAGTAAGAGATCAATATCCATGAACAGCAATTATTGGACTTAGATGGTTTTGTTCTCTAGACAAGGCTGTTTATTAGTGAGCTAATGTGTTGGCAGGTGCTCATTTATCAAGCCCAGTGTTTCTCATTATCAAACCCAGATTTTCTTATAAGAATCACTGAGGATATTTATGACAACTGGAGATTCCTGTGCCCTGTCTTTGAATTCTGGAATTGGAGGATCCAAGACAGCCCAGGAATCTGTTTTAATAAGTTTCCCAGGTGATTCTTAGAGTTAGTAAAATGTGGCAAACACTGAAAAGGTGAGTTTGATTTATGGGAATGGAGAAGGAAGGGTTTACATTTCTAGCATAGAGAGTACACGGCATGAGCATTTTGGAAATATTAGTATTTGGGGGGTCCCCCTCTAGTGTTTGGTTATTGCCATAATGTTTTTGTATGAGAACTCAATTATGGTGTATTGTATTTTTTCCTTGACATCTTATTTAATTACTTAATTCAGTAAGATAATTTCTTCGGTCTGTCTGTTACTTGAATTTTACCTTGTGCCCGTACCCTATTGATAAGTATAAAAGTGATACAGGAATCTTTAAAAGGGACGTTTATACTACTTTTTGGTTTTCATTCTCTTGACTCACTAGTTTGAATCTGTTTTTCTTACTCTGCTATTGTAATTTGGATTAGGAATTTTTGTTTATTTCAAACAGAGGTAACTGGAGGTTATAATCATAACACTATCATAACAGTACTTTACCTGCTCTTTAGGAAAACAGATGCCCCAAGAAAAGAAATATCTAAAAGATAAAACATGTGGAGCATTACATATTCTTGAAGGGAATGACATTATTGTTTATTTTCCCCAATGTGAAGAAGATGTATTTCAGCTCTACCTAATCTTGGTGCCATAGCATGGTAGGGGTGTTAAAGATCACCAAATACAAATGAGACAGCTCAGATCAGGGAAGCTACATGATCAGCCAGGATCAAATCTAAGTTTCCCAACTTCGGAGTTTGTGTTCTTTCCTCTACACTATCCTACTTCTCATTTATCTCTTTAAAATTCTGTTAGCTGGGGTAGGCTTTACACTGGAGAGAACAGAGGACAATCTCTGTAGCAGGGTATGCAAGAGACCTAGGGAGCCCTGAAACTGAGATTATTTTTCCCACAACCTGTCCTGTTGGACATAGTACAGAAAAACACCTTCATATCTTAGTACTTTTCTGGTCTTTAAGGGCCTCTTATTAAAATGTAAACATGCCTGGAGAAATCACTCCTAAACCCAAAGTGGGATAAAATTTTATCTCAGGGATTAGTTGATGAAATTGGTTTCTGACTTAGAGAGTTGAGAGCAACCCCCTTAGGGTGAAGACAGCACACCATGGGTGGGGGGCTATGGGGTGTGCAGCGTGACGTAACAGGCTCTCCAGCTTGGCCTCCTTTACAGGGTTAAGCAGGAAAAGCTCTGTCTCATTTTTTTCCAGCTCTGCATTTTTTTTTTTTTTTTAAAGATGACTGGTAGGGGATCTTAACCCTTGACTTGGTGTTGTCAGCACACACTCTCCCAAGTGAGCTAACTGGCCATCCCTATATAGGGATCTAAGCCCGTGGCCTTGGTGTTATCAGCACCGCACTCTCCCAAGTGAGCCACGGGCCAGCCCTCCAGCTCTGTATATTTTAAATGAAGTGAATATTTAACAAAATAAATTCTGAGTGGATAGGCAGAATCGGGAATACTACAAGCCACGAATTCGAGCCTAGTGACAACATGGGTTTGCAGACTTTGATAAAAGCTTAAATTGAAGTTAAGATCTGAGCTCTTGAAATTTTAATATTTATATTTTAGAAGTGAAGCAGAATCTGTTCGTTCTTCTGTGCACTTTCTTTGCTCAGATTTTAGATAAGATAGGAAGTCCATCCAAACGCTAATATAAATTATTTCCTTGGGAATCTTCCTCAATTTGCAAATCACTGTTATCGGGCACATGTTTCATTGTTTGAAGTTCTGCCTTCCACCTAACAGCATGTCCAGTCATCCCTATATGCTGTTTGCTTGCTCTGCTTTTCATTCTTCTCCCCCTTCCTTCCTGTGGGCTGCTCGAACATGTTTTAGAATTCCATTTTGATTTCTCTGTAGTGTTTTTGAGTGTATCTCCTTGTATAGATTTTTTTTAGTGGTAGCTTTAGATGTTACATTTTTTACACACACATGCACGTAATATCACAATCTGGTATCAACATGTTACCAATTCAAGTAGAGTGTATACAAGAACCTTCTCACTTTATGTCCCTTTACTCTCGCCTATTTATAATACGATTGTCTTAAGTATCTCCTCTATATACATTGAGAAACGCTTGAAGCAATGTTATAATTTTGCTTCAAACACAACTTAGAAAACTCAAGAGAAGGGAAGTCTATTATATTTACCTGTATCTTTATTCTTTCTGTTGATCTTTCGTCTTTCCTGATGTTTCCAATCTTTCCAAGATTTCTTTATTTTTTAATCATTTCCTGCCTTTTTCAAAAACTTACCTTAGCCATTATTTTAGGGTAGGTTTGTTGAAAAGAAACTCTCCTAATTTTCCTTCCTCTGAGAGTGTCTTGATTTCCCTTCTATTCTTGAAGGATATTTTCACTGGATATAGAATTCTCTGAGTTGAAAGGTCTTTTAGTATTAGAAAAATTTTGTACCACTTCCTCATTTCTACATGGTTTCCGATGAGAAATCTGTCTTTTGAAGGCCTTTTGACTATAAATGAGGTAGTGTTTCCTTCTCACTCCTTTCAAGATAGTTTCCTTGTCTTTAGTTTTCTGAGGTTTGACTATGATGTGTCTTGGCGTGGATTTCTTCGGATTTATGCTACTTGGGGTCACTCAGCCTTTTCAATCTGCAGTTCTGTGTCTTTTGCCAAGTTGGGGAAATTTTCACCCATTATTTCTTCAAATACTTAATTTCAGTGACACAAATGTTAGTTATTTTATTATAGTCACAGTTTCCTGAGCTCTGTTCATTCCCCCCCACCCCCCGTCTATTTTTTCTGTTGCTCGGCCTGGCCAGTTTCTATCGTTCTGTGTTTTTGTTCACTGATCGTCCGCTCTATTCTCTCTACTCTGTTCTTGAGCTCATCCATTGAGCTTTTAAAATTTGGGTTGTTGTATTTCTCAGTTCTCAAATTTGCGGTTGATTCTTTTCTACACGTTCTCTTTGCCAAAACTTCCTACTTTCTCATTTGTTTCAAATGTTTATATAATTGCTCATTGAAGCATTTTTCATGTTGGCTGCTTCAAAATCCTTATCAGATAATTTCAGTATTTGTCTCTCGATGTTGGCATCTGTTTGACTGTCTTTTCTCATTGAAGGTGAGCTTTTCCTGGTTTTTGAAATGATAGTGATTTTTTTATTGTATCCTGGATATTTTGGATACTGTGATGTGATGCTCTGGATCTTACTTAAATCTTCTATTTTACTAGGACTGCTCTGACCCTGGGCTGACGGAGAAGGAGGAAGTGATGCCTTGTTACTACCAGGTGGGGGTAGAAGTCCAGCTTCCCCATGTGGTGTCCACTGACATCACCCCAGCAGAGGGGCTGGGATTCCTCATTGCAGCCTGATGAGGGTGGAAGTCTAGGCTCCCTACTCAGCTTTTGCTGCAGTTTTTCCTGTGGTGTTTGGCTAGAGAAGAGTGCTTTTGTCTAAAGTCTTTTTGTCTTCCTAGGCTTTGCCTTTTCAGGTCTTTTGGCTAGAGAGAGTAGGCTTTTCTTTCTGTCTTTGCCTATTGGTGTTTTTATATTGCTGGCTTCTCCAGAACCTGGCCTGGGGTGTATGAGGCAAATAACAAGAACAACAAACCTCAGCAAGCTCACTCTGTGCCTCTCTTTGTGTCCTGCAGTCCCTCGCTTGTTTGCCCTCTTCTTTCCACCTTTCAGTCTTCTATGTTGGCTTTATTTATAATGTTAGCCATACTTAACAAGAGGAACAAGGAGAAATACATCTACTGCATCTCCTCCTGGAACAGGAATTCTCCTCGCCATAGTATTTCAACTCTAGAAAGTCACACACCTTTCACTGGGGCTCTGTGACCTAGCACATGGGCAGACACAACAGATTCCCCTGCAGATCTCTACTTCAAATCTGCAAGGACACTGAAAACTAAACACTGCTGTTCATTCCCCTTCACGGTGCAGCCTGCTGCCCCAGCAGAAGCACCAGCAGCGGGATTTCTGCACAGTGGGATAGCAGCTGGGGGGTACTGTCTGTCCTTTCTGACTGCCTCCTTGACTTTTATGTCTTTTCTTATAACAGGTGAAGTACATATGGGAGGTCAAGAACATTTTTATATGGAAACCCAAAGCATGCTTGCTGTTCCCAAAGGAGAGGATCAAGAAATAGATGTCTATGTGTCCACACAGTTTCCCAGATACGTACAGGTAATGTGGGGGGAGGGGGAGGGCATTGCAGGGGGCATGGCTAAATGGTTTCTGCCAGCAAAATATATCAAGAGCATTAAAGACAAACATGTCATTTCTTCAGGAACTGAAGAATTATTGAACTGTAATAACCATATTGATTTAGGTATTAACAGACATTTGATTTCAAAAGTTTTAAAAGAAAGCTTTCTTTTAAAAGAGTATTATTAAAATGCCTTTTGTTGGTGGGTATATAACTTTAAAACCAATTATGGATTTGGAAGGTCTCCTTTGCTCTGCTCTTAAGAATACAAAAGAAAAAAGAGAAAGGCCTGCCCTCTGCAGTTTGTCATACCCAACTCACATGAAACAGTTGGGAAACAGTTATGGAAGGGATGCAGCCAAATGCTAAATCACCTTAGTCAAAATTTACATGGGTGGAGGAATTAAGAGAAAGGTGAGTTTGCTGAGAGCTAGAATCACCCAGGAAGTCTCATGAAGAAGGAGTCTTAAGTTTGGATTTATAATGTATTAGTCCATTTCTGTTGCTTATAACAAAATATCTGGAACTGGGTAATTTGTAAGAAAACAAAATCTATTGCTTATAGTTTCTGAGGCTGGGAAGTCCAAAGTCCAGGGAACACATCTGGTGGGAGCCTTGGTGGTGGCAACAGTGATGGCTGAGTATATCACATTGCAAAAATGATGAAGCAGAGAGAGCAGAGACTAACCTCCTCATTCACTCACCTTTTAAAGCCCTCAGAACCATGCCCATGACCACCATTATTAATCCATTCACTACTGCAAGGTCTTACAATCTAATCACCTCTTCAAGGCTCCACCTTTCAGTTACCATAATAGGATTTCCCACCCTCTTATCAGTCACAGTGGAGATTAAGTTTTGGGGGGGCATTCAACGCAAGGCATATAGTGAGAGTGAGATTTGTCTAGAAGGTAAGAGAAGAGAGGCCATTTCCAGGCAGTTCCACAAGATCAAATGCCACTCATTCATTCATTCACTCATCTCTCTGCAAACATTTTGTTGTCCGTGTTCCATACCCCAGGCATCATGCATGGAAGAAAGGAGGGTGGAAGGTGTGTGTGGGGAGGCCAGGGTTGAGCACTGGGTGACAGTCAGGGAAACAAGCAGAGGGGTCCTGACTCGGTAGGTCATAAGGAGCCAGTGCTGCTGCCAGAGGAGTAGGAAGGTGAGAATGTGGAGAATGAGGCCTTGTAGAGGGTCACGTGGATTCCAGTCTGGTTCTGTTCTGCTTGTCATTCCCCATGTGACATTGGGCCCACCGCTTTATCTGTCTTGGGCTTCCCACCTATAAAAATCGGTCATTAAGACTAAATGACCTCTAAATATTAGGATGGCAAAAAGGAGTGAGACCTGCATCTAGAGAGGACCAACTGGTCAACGTTAGCAGCAATCCAAAGGGGAGGGGAGAAGTGCTCTCCACCAGGATGGTAAATGCAGGGAAAAGACCCAGCTGAGAGGGGCTTGGAAGGCCACAAAATCTCACTGGTTCAGAAAACACATTCCTAGGGCTTATTGGGAAAAGGATACTTTGGGTGTGGTTCGTGGGGAAGATACAAAAAATTATTAGCACAAAAATATCTCACTGGTATTAAAAGGACTACTTAATAATTGTTTTGGCAATGTCATTATAGCCAAAAATCTCTGACATCAGTGGGGATGCATGCCATGTTTACTGGACATTGTTCCGTTATTTAGCATAACTTCACAGTTTGTGTATCACGTACAACATTATGAAATTAAAATGTGTAGTGGCTGTCACACTCTCATTTCAAGGGACAGTTTCTTTTTGTTAAGGTCATGGATGTGACAGTGATAGTCACAATTAAGTCCTTGCTAAAGATGGTTCAGGTTAATGAGAACTATTATCTTTCACAGGAAATAATTGCCTCAACCTTGAAGTTCCCAGCTAACAAGGTCATGTGTCATGTAAGACATGTCGGTGGGGGATTTGGGGGAAAGGTGACCAAAACTGGCATCTTGGCAGCCATCACTGCATTTACTGCAAACAAGTAAGTGGAGAAAATCTGCTGTGTATACTAAAAGTAAAAGAAGTCACACTGAAAATTCTCAATACTAGGACTAATGAGTAAGAATCTGGGCAAAGATTATTTAAAATCACACATAATATACAAACATGCAAATAAGCTGACAGCTTATTACAACTTCTTTGTCTTATATTGTCAAGCTATGTACTATACAATCAAAAATAAGAATCAATTATTGTAAAAAATGAAAGCCACAGTAAAAATATTATAATACCTGGAAAGTAGATAGAAACAGGTCCTGATTGGGTGGGGGTTACTTGTTCTTAGTACCTATTGGACTGACCTATATATGTATAGGTCATATATATGACCTTTGGGACCATATGTATATTCTTTTGCTTTAAATAGAAGCTTTGCTTTTGTTATGCTTATTTTTATTTATATTGCCATTTTCCTTTGAGGATCTCAAAACATTATCATAGGAAATTGTGTTTGGAGCAGGCACACCTAGAATGCTTAATTTCTTTGCTGAGTAATACAGGTCAGTTCCTCTATCCCAGGAAGCAAAAAGACCTTGATTCCAGACCTGTCTTGTTAGAGAGCACTTGGCAATCAGATGCCACTTGGGTTCTTCCATTTGTAACCTTTCTAAAATGTGGCCTTGGGACCGTTTGCTTAAAGCAGAGGTTGTTATCATAGTGGGAAATACCCCCAAAGCAAATACCCTGGAGCCTCTGGCACTCAAGAGCCTCCCTCCCACAGGTGCTAATGTGAGGCGTCATGCCCTGACCCAGAGGGAGGGGAGGGCAATGAGTGTGCCTGAAATCTGCAGAGGCTAGGCGTGGGGGGTAGTTCTGTTGTTCTGTGACAGGTATGAACGCCACTCAGGCTGTCACCAGGAGTTACATAAACCCCAGACAATACCTACTTGGTGAAAGAGTTTACTTCCCTTGTTGATTTCCTGTTTTAGAAATGGTCGTGCAGTTCGCTGCGTTCTGGAATGAGCAGAAGACATGTTAATAACTGGAGGCTGCCACCCTTACCTTGGAAGGTACAAAGTGAGTAGAAGATGGAGGGGTGGAGGGAAGGATTTACGCTGTAAACGTGACATTCCATAAGCACCGAGGGCAGCATTTGGCAACTCTCTAATGGGGGATGACAATGAGCAAATCAACAAATGGTGCTTGTATTTAACTTTCTATTCCTTGTGCTGTTTAATTACTGGCTGGTTCAATGAAGTTTTCCACTTTGCTCAAAGATGTTAGTCTGAGAAAAAGTGCCAGCTGGCCTTGGCTGCTACAGAGTGAACAATCGGAAAATGTGAACATATATGTCCATGAAAGTAGCTCTAGGTGCTACCTGGTTAGCCAGTTGGTTAGAGTGTAGTGATGATAACACCAAGGTCTAGGGTTTGATCCCTGTACCGGCCAGCTGCCAAAAAAAAAAAAAAGAAAGAAAGAAACTAGATCTGATAACCATACTTATTTCCACATGTAAAAGTGTAAAAGGTAAAAATAGAATAATTCCCTAAACAACAGTGTTATGTGAAATTACAATCATTTGCAAATGGGGTTCTCATTTTTCAGTATATCAAGGGTATTTTTGTAAAATTGTGTCCTGGAAATTCCTAGAAAAATTTCCATAGTAGAAAATAATTATTCTTTGCGTTATAAGAAATAATTTTACTTGTCAGAGTGGGCTAATTGCTCTACCAAACAACTGAAAAGTCTCAGGGACTTAAACCTTTATCACGTCATTTCTTGCTGTAGTAACAGCCTAGTGTAATCAGTGAGGGGGAAGAGAACTCTGCTCCACAGACTCATTGAGCTTTTTCTACTGAGTGGTGCCGCCATCCCAATATGGCAACCACTAGAGGCATATGGCTATTTTAATTTAAATTAACTAGATTACATAAAATTAAAAATTCAGTTTCACAGTTGCATAAGCTATATGTCAAGTGCTCAATAGCCACGTGTGGTTAGTGGCTACCATATGGGACGGGGCAGACACACAGCACTGCAAGTTCTAATGGACAGCACTGCCCTAGGGAATCTGAGTCCTCTGCTGGATCTTCTACTGAGAGCAGCACAAGGGAAGAGAGAGAGCATGCTGTGTCATGTGGGAGGAGTTTTAGGCACCAGGCCTGTAAGTGGTGGACCTCACTTCTCTCCATATGTCATTGGCCAGACCTTTGCCACCTAACTGCAAGGGAGGCTGGGAAATGTAGTCTTCCTGTGTGCCCAGGATGAACAACAACAGGGTTTTGGTGAACGCATAGCATTGTTTCTACCACAACAGGCTTAACTGAATACATATTTTAAGAAGATAATGAATGTATCTATTTCAAATCACATTCACTCTGAGCTGTATATTTTGAATTTGGTTTAGTTCAAAAAGATTTATTAGAATGAACTTTGTCTTGAAGGAGATTACTTTTTGGGGGGGGATGGGGGATGGGGTAGGGAATAAAACTTACACATATGACATCAAGAAAACAATAAAAACATAGTCTCAGGTTAAAAGATGAAGTATACGTAGTAACACTATGGGGAGAGATAAATTTGAGTTGAATTATGCACAATAGACTTCTCAGAGAGGATGAAACACAAATGGACCTTCAAGAATGGACAGGTGGAAAGAAAGCATCCCAGGTGGGGGGACTAGTAAGAGCGAAACTGCAGAGGTGGAGTGAACATGGCCAGGAGTAAAGGGAGATGGGGAATTTGAACGCAGAGTGCTTCCTGGAGGGTAGTGGAAAATGAGATTGATTGAGTTAGACTAAGTCCCAGGATGAGGAGTTTAAACTTGATCTCATAAGAGTGAGACTGAATGGATCCTTGATCAGTCAAGTGTCATAACTAAATAGGGTGCTTTGGGGAGGGTAATATGATGGTAGTGGGCAAGAGAGATTATGGAGGCAGGGGGACCACTGGGAGGCAGCTGATGCATTCAGACATGAAGCATGTGGGGTCTGAGCCATTACAGTAAGATGTAGGAGAGGTAAGTCCAAGAGCCCGTATAATGTAAACTAAAATAGAACTTGATGGAAAACTTGGCAAAATACAACAGAGAATAAAACCACAAACATGACTTGGAGGTTTCCAGCAGAAAGAGACAAGGTGAAGGAGGAAACAATCTGAAGGGGCAGTGAGGAGCTTGTTTGTGTACATGTTGGGGAAGAAGTGACAACAGGACATTGTAACAGAAATGTCCTTCACCAATATGGGACTTTGTAGAAAGGACTGGATTATAGTTACAGAAGGCCTCCATCATGGTGGTAATTAAAACTATGAGAAAAATATTTTCTGATGGATGGTAGTATGAAGATAGGAGATGATAATAATATTTAAATAGTAATATTAATTATTTATATTTAGAACACTTGCTACATTTCAGTCACTTGCCTAGAATTTTTCATGCATTATCTTATTTATTTCCATTGCACAGAGAGGTTGCATAGCTTGCCTAAGATCATAGAGCTAGTCAGGTGGCAGAACTGGGATTAACATTCAAACAGCTGGACTTCATAGGCCACGTCCTTGACCACTACTTTGGTTTGAATTTGGTTCAGTTCAACAAAAATTTATTAAAGTGAACTTTAATAAGTTCAGAGATCCAGAAGCCAAGTACAAGCAAAAAAAATAGGATGTAAGAGGGATATTGGATACATCCTAAAAACCAGGAAGATATTTATTTTAAAAACTTTCAGCAGCACCAAATGTGCACAGAGTTCTGATTGAATTGGGTCCTATGAGAAAAATGTGCAGAGTACATTATGAACAGACCACCAGATTGGAAATTAGGAGATGCCTGGTAGTTTTAGAGGAGGTTTTGTTAGAAATGTGAGGATGAGAGCCAGAATTCAAGGAGTTATGACTAGAATGAGAGGTCAAAAAATATGCAGTTCATCTGCTTTAATAGAAGAGAAAAGGCCTGATTGAACAGTAGTGACAGATTGAACAGGACTTTTTATTTGTTTGCTTTGATTTTATATCTGTCTCTGCTCTTCCATTTTGCCTTTTTAAAATTATTATTTTTTAATTGTGGCATAGTACCCATAACATACAATTTACCGTCTTCACTTGTAAGTGTACAGTATAGTGGCAGTGAGTGCATTCACATTACTGTGCTGCCTGTCATCACCACTACCCATCTCCACAACTCTTTCATGCTGTAAAACGGGAACTTTGTATCTGTTAAACAACTCCTCATTCCCTCTTTCTCCAGTCCCTGGAAACCACCATTCTACTTTCTGTCTATGAATGTGGCTACTCAAGGTACGTCATATCAGTGGAATCATACAGTGTCTGTCCTTTTGTGGCTGGCTTATTTCACTTAAGGTGATGTCCTCAAGCTTCATCCATGTTGTAGCATGTGTCAGAATTTCCTTCATTTTTAAGGCTGAATCATATCCCATTGTGTGTATATTCCACATTTTGTTTATCCGTTCATCTGTTGATGGACACTTGAGTTGTTTGTACCCATTAGCTATTGTGAATAATGCTGCTGTGACCATGGGTGTACAAATATCTCTTTGATACCCTGCTTTCAATTCTTTGGGGTCTATACCCAGAAGTAAAATTGCTGGATCATATGGTAATTGTATTTTTAATGTTTTGAGGAACTGCCATACTGTTTTTCATGCCAGCTGCACCTTTTGCATTCCTACGAACAGGGCACACGTGTTGCAATTTCTCCACACGCTCACCAACACTTATTTTCTGTTTGTTTGTTTTTTATAGTAGCCATTCTAATGGGTGTGAGGTGGTAGGTATCTTGTGGTCTTGATTTGTGTTTGTTTCCCTGATGATTAGTGGTGTTGGGCATTTTTTCATGTGTTTATTGGACATATGTGTATCTTCTTTGGAGAAATGTCTACAAGTTCTTCAGCCACTTTTATCAGGTTTTCTGTTGTTGTGGTTGAGTTGCAGAAATTCCTAATATATCCTGGATATTAACACCTTATCAGATATATAAGTTGTAAAATGTTTTCTCCTGTTCTGTGGGCTGTCTTTTTACTGTTGATTGTGTTCTTTGATGTACAGTTTTTAATGTAGTTCAATTTATCTATTTTTTCTTTTGTTGCCTGTGCTTTTGGTGTTATGTCCAAGAAATCACTGCCAGATCGAATGTCATGAAGCTTTTCCCCTATATATGGAGGGTTCAAAAGTGACAAAGTAAACTTTAGAGACAGTTGGCCTCCAGCACCAGTATTAAAGTTCAGTTCTTTTCCCCCAGGCTGGATTCATGAACGATGGCAGAATCTTGGCCCTGGAAATGCAGCATTATAGCAATGGAGGCTTCTCCCTGGATGAGTCACCACATGTAAGTGTTTTAAGGATCAAGTTCACATTCCTGAAAGAGTGTTGCATAAAATGATTTAATTCAGAAAATGTTCAGGAGTTTGATATTTAATCATAAAAGCATAATGACCATCATTGCAGAGACAACCGACACATGTTACTTACTGGCACCTGCCGTGAACCCAGAGATCTTGGCTAAGTCTGCACTGGTGTGTTATCGCCATGCTTCCCAAAATTAGGGCTCCTTTCACAGATGCAAGCATTAGATCGGACTTTTTCAACCTCAGCCCTGTTGACATTGTGGACTAGTTAACTTTGCTGTGGGGGCTGTGGGGACTGTCCTATGCATTGTAGGATACTTAATAGCATCTTTGGCCTCTACCCAGTTGATGCTAGTGGCACTGCTATCCCCCAGTCTTAACAACCAAAAATATCTCCAGACATTGCCAGATGTCCCCGGGAGGTGGGGGGATAGGGTGGGGATTGCCCCTGGTTGAGAACCAATGCCAAATTATTATTTTTTCTCTTTTCCAGGATATTGTACTTATTACAATCTCTAGACCCAGTGCATAGGGCCTGGGAACACTTCAGAGACTTTTGTAAATGTTTGAAATCTGGAAAAAAGTACATTAACTCTAAAATATAAAAATAAAAAAGGATTTTAATAAAAAATTATTCAAATATTTAAAAATTATTTCACAACAAAAATGCATTTAATTCGGGGCATGGGTATATTTTGTCATGTCTGAGGGCTGCCGTTTTTGTCTGGTTTTGGTCTGGGGTCTCAGGAAGGTAAAACAGGTACAGAAGGACCTGGGTCTTATCACGTTAACTCTGGATTTCTCCAGGTGATGGAAGAGGGACTTCTGAAAATGGACAATGCTTACAAGTTTCCCAACCTGCGCTGCCAGGCTCGGGCGTGCAGAACCAACCTTCTGCCCAGCACAGCTATGCGTGGCTTTGGCTTTCCGCAGGCAGGACTGATCACCAAGTCCTGTATCACAGAAGTTGCAGCCAAGTGTGGTTTGTCCCCTGAGAAGGTAATACTCAGTTAGTCCCCCACACAAAAGACATTGAATTTAAGAAGTGGGAGGGCCTTTGGAGGTCATTCAGGTTGAGGAGTCTGAGATCCAGGGGGGTAAATGATTTGTCCCAGGTAACCCATCTAACCAGTTAATACAGAGCTAGGACTCCAAAGCTCAGTGATCCTTGTCTTACTCAGACTCCTTCTCAAAAATCCTGGAAACAGAGGATATTGAGGAGTGAACATTGGATTCTCACCTGTCCAGTAAGAAGTTTCCATCGGTTGGGGATATAACTGCTACCAACAAGTTCTATCAAGCCCCTCTTTCCCTGCTTTCCCTAACATCTCAGCCAGCCGTCATAAAGTATGTCATTTCACTTGCTCAGATGACCTCCTTCAGTCCTTCAAGTTGCAGCCCCAACTTCATTGATTAACAAGAACTTTCCCAAGACTATACTTTCAGGGATCATTTCTATAGTTTGTAACAAGAACTTTCCCTTCCTGGCACCTCTTCCACCCCCAGATCCTGTAGTGGGGTTAGGGTGGGGACATGTGGTGAGCTGTGTCTCACCTCCTCCTCCTCCCCCATGCCTTTCTGCTGTGATGTTGTGCAGGGAGGAAGAGGAGGAGGACCAAGGAAAGCACATAGCTTCTCCCCATGTGATTCTCCTGGCGAGCTATGGTCCTCTTACTCATTTAGATGTGGCCACTTTTCAAGTATGTGGTCTGTGGGCTCCGAGTCTGCCAGCTTTCCCAGAAATTGACAGTTCCCAGGGAGGGTCAGTTAAATCTCCAACTGACCTTCAGCTGGCACCTCGTGCATCATTCCTCCAGGGGCAACACCTCCTTGCCCCATGCCCCAGCAGTCCTCGGAAAGCCCCAGTTCCCAGTTCATCTACTTCTTTCCCCCCAATATTCTCTGGTCATAGGCAGGAGCCATCTTCTTTATGTCTCTTGAACTTGTGGGGGTCCTTGCCTCTCTCTTCCAGGCCATCTTACTACAGACTCTCTCCTTAATGTTCTATAACACTTGGTGGCAGCAGGAAAGAGGGTCACACAAAGACCTCCCTTCATCCCCAGCTACACTGGAGGAGAGATTAGCCTCTTAAAAAACACTGCTTTTGGGCCGGCCCGTGGCTCACTCGGGAGAGTGCGGTGCTGATAACACCAAGGCCCCGGGTTCGGATCCCATATACGGATGGCCGGTTCGCTCACTGGCTGAGCGTGGTGCTGACAACACCAAGTCAAGGGTTAAGATCCCCTTACCGGTCATCTTTTAAAAAAAAAAAAAAAAAAAAAAAAAAAAAGGGCCGGCCCGTGGCTCACTCGGTAGAGTGCGGTGCTGATAGCGCCAAGGCCCCGGGTTCGGATCCCATATACAGATGGCCGGTTCGCTCACTGGCTGAGCGTGGTGCTGACAACACCAAATCAAGGGTTAAGATCCCCTTACCGGTCATCTTTTTAAAAAAAAAAAAAAAAAAAAAAAAAAAAAAAACACTGCTTTCCCCCAAATGATATTTCTCACTAATTTCCGGTCTTAACTCTTATAATGATCTGAGAAATTTTTAGGGTCCTCGGGAGGGTGTGTGTCTGTAATGGCCCCTGTCAGCGTGGGGAGGAGGCTGGCCACAACTGCTGAGTCTTCTCAACTGAGAACGTGAGGCACTTGGCTCCTTTGGTCTTCAGCTGGGGTCGCCAATTCTGGGAATACAGGAGAGTTGTACCCAGTGCTTTGTACATCCTGGGATAGGATCCTTGCATGTGTTCTTCATCCTAGATCTTGGTTATATTTAAACAAATGTTCATGTTTGCCTGTTTTGGAGATGAGTGGTCTTATGTTGCCATAGCATCTGAATAATCCAAATCATGTAGCCTGGATTACCTTACAACAGTTGTTCACAAAAGCTAGAATTAAGAATCCACACTGTACCTGTGCTGTGCTCAGTTATCTAGGAATGTATGGAGAGAAGTCCTCGTTTTGACCTTGCACAAGAGCAGCATAGAAAACCTATTAGTAAGTGCTAACATATTTGATAGAGACTCCGAGGAGGGGAAGAGAAGGACGCTGTGCATCGGGAAATGCTTCAACAAGGACTAAGTAGAACTCGGCTCGGACCTTACAGGATGTGCAGAATCTGACTAGGACAGTGGATGGATGAGACTATTCTGCTGGGCTCTCTCTTCCCCACCTTATTTACTCTCCTTTTCTTTCATAGGTCCAAATGATGAACATGTACAAGGAAATTGATGAAACGCACTACAAACAAGAGATTAATGCCAAGAACCTCATCCAGTGTTGGAGGGAATGTATGGCCACGTCTTCCTACTCCCTGAGGAAAGCGGCCGTGGAAAAATTCAACATGGAGAATTACTGGAAGAAGAAGGGACTGGCCATGGTCCCCCTGAAGTACCCTGTCGGCCTTAGCTCGGTTTCTGCTTGTCATGTCACTTCTCCAAACACGTGTGGGCTGGCCACCTGCCAGCAGCCCCAGGGAAACAAAAGGTGTTGAGGAAATTTTCCATTAAGTTGGAGTAGCCATATGGTTGCAATGTCCAATTGTAGCTTCAGCAAAGTTGTGCTTAATCAAGCTACTTTTACTCCAGAGGAGACAAGAGCTCCTCTGCCCGCAGCCACACGGTTGGTGAAAAACATTCTTGCCAGGGAAATTGGGAGACCTGAGGTTTACTTCTGGCCCTGGCATTAAGCAGCTGAGTAACTGCTCTGGGCCTGATTGCCCATGTATAAAATACGAGGGTGGGACCAATGACCCCCAAGACTCCTCTTCCAACTGCTGTAATTCTGTGTTGCTGGCCAATGACATAGAAATGGGAGGCTGCAAGGTGTGTGGGTGCCCCTCTCCTTTTGGGTGAGTTGGGGCAGACTAAACCCAGAAAAGTAAATAATTTAAAAATAGGTTTTTAAACACAATCTCAGGAATTTGTTCACCTTGTAGCTGTTGAAAGTATGAAGGAGAGAATTGGAAACCTGCTCTTGTAGTTTAATTTCAAAAATTGATTAATAAACCCCCTTGCTTGGTTGCTAAATTCCACTTCCTGTTTCCACCTCTTGATTCTTGAGTGAAACTTACCCCTAATAGCAGGTGAATGACTGCTCCATTCTAGTGTGGCGGTGATGGGGACCCCTCTTATCTGTGCTCTTACGTTGATGTGTACGTGCATATGTAGATAAGCCAGCAGAGCCTTCACAATTATTGTCACTGCCCTTTGCAGAATTCATACCTTTGGCTGAGCTGTGAAGAAAACACAGCAAGTGCATTGAGTGACAACAGAATAGGGATAAATGTGGGGGGCGGAGAGCTGTGAGAGGAGCTTCAGCGGGAATGTTGTGTGTTGAAGGAGCAGAGGAAGCCAGGAAAAGTGGTGGAAAGGTCCTCCCCCCGTTCCTGTATCTATCTGTTCATCAAACTATCCTGGTTGAGCTCTGGTGTGATCCTTAGAAGGTTTTCACACAGCTTAGACTATAGGCAGGTGGTAGCTCAGAGGATCATTACAGCCAGCGGTCATTTTATCGCAGCCTTCTTATTCCTTGCTTGTTTGTGATGGCAAAAAATAACTCAGAGCCACATGGTCACCTGCACACAATCTACTCAGAGAAGGGAGATGGTCAAGTGGCCATGGCTGAGCAACAAAGGCAAGCACATGGTTATTGAAATGGAAGGGAGAGAGAAAGCCACCACTGGGAAAAGCGTTTGTGAGCAGTGAATGTTGGTATACAGTTTTGGAATGAACTGATCAGCTAGCAGCTAGCAAAGGGGTCAGTTAGGCCATCTGTCCTTGGGCAGACTGGCCAGGATCATCGGGGAGAGCAATCTCCATTGTTTACGGGTCCTCTGGAATTCTTCGCATGCTAGGCTGTGGATAGACAGGGCAGGCTGCTTGTGTTTAACGGCTGCCTCCACCATAGACCAGGTCTGTCCCATTTCCTTCATCAGAAATTTCACAAAAAGTAAATAAAAATAATGATAATTACTGAGCACCTACTATATTATAAGCCCTTTTAGACTTTATCTCATTCAACCCACAGGACAACCTATAAGATCTGTATCCTCATTTTAGCAGTGAGAAAACTGAGGCTCAGAGAGTTTAAATAACTTGCCCAAAGTCCCACAGCTGCTAGAGGCGGGGCCAGGGCTGGGACTCAAGTCTGAGCAGCTCCTGAAGCTGTGTGTTCTCAGTTGCCCAAGCTGCCTCCCCAAAACGCCTTTTGAGGGGAACCTGAGACAGGATTGAGCTCAGGTGAGAAGAAACTAGACCACAGCCAGTGGAACAAATTCATTTCCAAAGGCTGAGCCCCTGCCTGGGATACTCACCAGCTTCTGTGCTTAAAATATTTGTTTAGGGCAGAATCAGGGAGTTTGAGATCAGTCAAGCTGCTTCCTGGAAGGCATGCGCTGAAAGACTCTATTCTAAAGCAAACCAAGTAGAGGAAGGAACTAGAAAGAATATTTGAGTGCCTTCTCTGTGTAAGGCCCGGGGCTGGGAATTTGTAATATACTTCGTTAACCCCTGTCTCGGCTCTGTTGGGCTGTGGTTCTCTCTGTTTTATAGAAGGGGAAACTGAAGGCCATAGAGATGCACTCTCTCGCTCAAGGACATCCAGCTAGTGAGTGGCAGGACAAGGATTTGACCTCATCACTGCCTGACTGCAGGTCCCCCAGGTCTTCGTCCTCCCACGCTGCCTCCTTGCAAAGAAGCAGCCCCTGCCCAGCAGCTGAGGGGTCAGAAGTCCTACACCTACAGTACACGTAATTCCCAGACTTTGAGTACCGAAGGGCACAGACAGTATCTCATCAGCCTCTGTTTCTAGTGCCTTACTCCGGCACCAAGCCGAGTAGGAAGGCAGATGTTTGGATGACTGAGACATTTGGGGAATCTGTGGGATTAAAGCTAACTTCCCACCAATACAAGTAGTTGTTGCTTGAAGATTTAAATTTCACCAACTAAGTCCTTTATTTATATTGGAGAACCATCTGTTCCAATGCTCCAGTTGTGCTGATTTTGTAGATGAAGCTTTGCAGAATTATCTTTTGTGATGCTAACAATGAACCATCCGGTGGTGCCACTTAACTGAACCAAATTTGAGATTTTAAATGGCCCGAGGAGATTGCAGCCCCACAGGGAACAAATTACTCAGGGGTCTCTGATAGAAATGCTGCTCTGGACTTGTGCAGGGAGAGTGCTGTCACCAGCAGGATCACACAATGTAGGAAACGCATGATCCACCATAATTTTAACTCAATCACATATGCCAAGTCCAACTACAATGACGCCCACATTCTGCACAGCCAAGGAGGCCAAGTACAGTCTGTAAGCTTAAGAGACAGATTGAAATGTCTATGCTGTTGCAAATTCATTTACCAGACATTTACTGAGCACCTACCACACACGAGACACTATGTTTCATTCCAAGGGTGCCTTAGGACATAACCCTTACTTTTAGGGGGTTCACATTCTGGCAGAGCATAACGAAGTGCCACAGGATGGAGCCCAGGAGCCACTGCTACAGCTGGCATCACCTGGCATCTGATACACAATCCAGGGCAGTCAGCTCTGGGCTCTCCATAGAGGATGCCACTTCTTATCTTTAATTTTGAGAATAAATAGCCAGGAGCATAAGACGGTGTTTCCAGGAGTGATTTGTCAATAGTAAAACATACTCTGTTTTGTCCTCCCAAGCCCCCTGGGCATGATTGTTATGGCTACTGTGCCTTCCTCAAGATTCTAAGATTCACCCTTGGGCCGTGAATGTGTATGTGCCTTTATCCTCAGAGAAAGGGTACCCTGATTGTCCCCACTTTGCCAATGTATTCCTAATTTACACCTACTGTCCAGGTAAATGTAGCCCATTTTCACTGCCAAAAGTGTCTTATTTGAACATCAGAGGCTTCTGGTTGTCATTCACTGGGGTAGTGTGAACCTTTGGATACCAATAAAGACACAGTTCTGTAAGTGTGGTCCACAGCACTCAGGTGGCTATGAAGGTCCTTCTGGTGGGCAGAGAATTGATTCAGGAATGCATTCCTTCCCTTGGGTTTATCTGGTGATCGGCATTCAATTCCATTAACTTTCACTTATGGCCAGCGTTGCTTACCAGTAATCCAAGTGAGTGATTAAGGCTTACTAAAATTTTAGGTTCATTAAGTGGAAATTAGCTTGTTACCAGAATTTTATGAAGACCCTGCCTTTACAAATCCTAGATTATTATGCCACTCTGCATAGAAACTTAGATATTAAGAAACCTAGCTGACAGAGCTTTGAGCAAGCCCCGACTGGCCCAGGCAACATCCATGAACAGCTGCAAAGATTGCCTTGCAGGGCTTCCTGGACCACAATGGAACCATTTAGAGGTATTTTCTCTAGGACCATATGCTGTTTATTTTGCCCTTACATTGGAGACTCAAAGTGATGAAGCCATCCTTGTTTCCTACAGTCCCCTGGGATATCTCCATACTTTCTAGTTAAGCACAGGCCGACTTGGAAGAAGGCACATTCTTCTTAACTGTAAAACATGTTTAGCTTAGAGTCTGGAGTTTCTGATTACAGGAGCCTTTCATTCTGTTTGCAGTTTGGTTCCTTCTGGATCCTTGTGGGGAGATAGACAGAAAAGATTACTTCAAAATTCCAACTGCAAAGCTCTGTAGTTCTGTGCCAAGATGATTTCAAGTGGGCTTAGCTCATTTTGCAGCAAACGACTTAATGTCTATCTTCTCATCTTATTTGGATTTTCATTTTTACTTTTCTGCAGCACACCTACAACTATGGGAATATGTGCACACACAGACAATTATTCTCCCTCTCCCTCAACCTATCTATATAGTACTTGACTTTGCATTTTAAAATGGAGAGCATCCCTCACACCCCCACCCCCCCAAAAAACCCCTAAAATGTTGCTCCATCCTGGGGTGGGGAGAAGAGGGTCCTTGGGGGTACCAGTGTGCTCAGATGTCCTCATTAGGAAATAGTAGCCTAAGGAGCATAGTCCTAGCACAGACTCAAAGCCCCCCAGCGACTATGTGGCCTCTTGTGGGGTGGCCACGAGGCGGGGCTTGCCCCAGCACTGTCCCAGCTCTGCTCAGTGTTCTCGGGACAATGGGAAAAGTGTCCGTGTATGTTTTTGGCAGAGGCTGGGGGATGGAAAGGAGGGGATCTTTTCTAAGGAAAATGTCTTAAATTGACATTATATGTGATGATACCAGTCAAAAAGATCATGGAAATTGTTTTTGTCCTTTCTACTTAGGCTGCCGCCCTGGTTCACGTTTATCTAGATGGCTCTGTGCTGGTCACACATGGTGGAATTGAGATGGGGCAGGGCGTCCACACTAAAATGATTCAGGTAAGGATGCAAATAACTGGATTAAGTTGGGTGTGTGCTGGTAAACGTGTTCATGAGAGAGAAACTATGAATGTATATTTTATCTTCCAAAATAAAGGATAGGACACTTTAGCTTTGACAGCTTAAGCTGTTAAACTGTTAGCAGAAACTGGGTAAACAAGCCAATTTTGTAACTGAACCTCCTAAAAGAATGTGGCAGAAGAGTCTCCAGTTTTATTGCTCCAGAAGGTTGCATGTATATTTGCTGCATTCCTTTGGATATTTTAACAATTGAGTTGTCTTTTTTGAATGTTTGCTGAGCAATAAAAAAAAGGTGTAAATTGTGATGTATGGCATTATTTCTTGACCTTTTTATATTAAGGGCTCTGAACAATTGATAATATAAATCACATTTGATATTTTCTCGCCAAACTTTACAGTTTTATTTTGGCTCACTTATTTTAGATAAATTTTAAACTACTGCTTCTATTTTGCTAATCATAATAGCAATCAATTAGTAATCATAATAGTAATTATCAATTATAAAACATTTGGAAGAGGCAGAAAATTAAAACAAACAAACAAAAAGATCCTACACAGTTCCACCACTCAGCAATAATCACTTTCCTGGGGTCTTCCCATTCTGTCTTTTTTTTCTTTTTCAGAAGATTGCTAATATCCTATTTATGTAATTTTGTATTCTGTTTTTCTCACCTATCCTAATGTAGGATGAGCACTGCCTCCTATCATTAAGAGTTCTTTCCAATCATGATTCTTAATGGTTGCATGTGGATATATGTATAATTTATCTAACCATCCCCTAACCGTTGAACACTTAGATGAATATTTTTGTACATTAGCCTGTGATCATATTGATGATTGTTTTCTTAACACAGATTCCCAGATGTGGGATTAGTGGGTCGCAGAGTGTATTTAAAATTGTTTAACTCATGCTCTATTACCAAATTGTTTTCCAGAAAGTGTCCATCTCATTATACCCCTAACCAACACTGAATGTTATGAATTGTTGAAACATTTAAGATAATTTGATAGGTGAATGAAGGTATATCATTTTTGCTTTAATTTACATTTTTCTGATTATAGCGATGTTGAATATGTATTTTCTTTCATGGTATCAGTCACATGAGAATATTTGGGGGGTGAGATTTCAGTGTTTTCCTTATCAAGCCATCAGAGGCCTTTATATTCTAAGCCTGTGCACTCTGTGTAGATGATCTTCTGAGAGCCAAGCGTTGTGGAAGGGCTCTCTATGCTGTGACCTGGTAGAAGTTGTGCACAAACTTTATTAATCCGTCTTACTGGGAGGAAAGAGGAGAATTTTCGATCAGTTAAAGTTAGCAGTATGATTTTGCTCTCCAACACTAAAAATAAAGGAATAATAAATCAGCCAGCTGAGTGCTTGTGTTGGCACGTGGCCCTGGCACCCTCTCCTTCTGTGACCCATGTGTTCATGTTGCTGCTTTTTCAGGGCCATTGTCCTTTCTCATGAGAAGCACTCTTTTCCTGGAGCATCTCCAGATGTGTGAATAGGAAATGGCTATCTCCTATCACTGATAAGGTTGGCTTTGCTAGCGTTTTGCAGGATGTGATGGTAGAAGAGGCCTCAAAGGTGTTGATGTTATGATTATAATGATATGAAGCATTTCTCCCTGCCTTCTCTTGGGTCCTCACCTCCTCTTCCTGATGCTATTGCACACGAGAAAGTCAGAAAAAAAGAGAGTGTGTTCACGGCTTGGGGTACAGTCTAGCTATAGGGTTTTTAGAAAAGAGGAACTTTTCGTGGCTGGAAGAATTTGTGGTTCTGCTCCCTTGTCCCGGCTGTGCATATGAGGGCCCCACACCACCTGTGCTGTGCACAGGTCGATGACTAATCAAAGTATTTGAAAAGAAACTTTCTAAAACCCAGGTGGTCAGCCGTGAATTAAGGATGCTAATGTCAAACATCCACCTGCATGGAACAAGCATGGAAACTGTCCCTAATACAAATGTCTCAGGATGGTCCGTGGTGGCGGATCTCAACGGGTTGGCAGTAAAGGTAAAAATTACTGCTACGGTATCCAAATCATTAACCCTGTCAGGGCCAAATACATGGGTGGAGCTCAAAAATATTGAGAGTTAATTCATCCCTTATCTCCTTCCCCCAGTCTCGGGCTCAGTTGGTGGTATAGCACCCACTGGCTCTCCTGTGCTGGAAATGCCACCTCTTTTCTCCCTCACACCTGACATCTCACTGGTCAGCAAGTCCTTTCAATTCTAATCAGAAATGTCTCTATGTCTTTCCACTTCCATGTTACGTGAATATGGCTTCGAGTCAGACTCCCAGCTCTTGCCAGGGCCACTGCGAGGCTTCTGTCTCCCCACCCCAGTTTCACCCTGCCAGAGTGATCTTCCCCACAAAACCTATCTGACTCTG
The DNA here is from genome assembly GCF_027409185.1 of Cynocephalus volans. Lineage (NCBI taxonomy): Eukaryota > Metazoa > Chordata > Mammalia > Dermoptera > Cynocephalidae > Cynocephalus > Cynocephalus volans. Next base: position 265,895,112 of record NC_084460.1, read on the forward strand.
CCATGTTTGAAAACAGTGGCCAGTGGTTTGCCAACAGTTTTTCTAAGTCCTCACTTCCCAGTGTGGCTTGCGAGGCTACTGTGTTTAAGAGCAGTTCACACTTGACAGCCCCCCCCACACCCACACACTCACCTCCTTATGAAACCTTCCACATCACCTTCTTCCAGGGCTGCTCTCTTACCTCTCTGGGTTCCCATGGACCTTTTAGATAAGTCTGTGGAATGGCACGTTGTTTTGAAATTGCTGTTTGTATGAAATTATGATTATAATTTTAATTAAGAAAATAATCCCTAGGATGCTTGTCAAACTCTTCTAAAACACCTCGAACCCATCACCAGCAAGAATCCTCAAGGAACTTGGAAGGATTGGGTGAGAATCCTGGTTCTCTATGTTTTATGTTAGAAAAAAACAAGGATGGGAGAGAGTGAGATAAGTATGTGTGAATTTATCTGCAGAAAGAGCACTTTAAAAGGTACAACCATTGCATAATGATAAATAAGAGGCCCTTTGGCTTTCAGCATGTGTAAATCCTATCATAGTATGGTGGAGAAACTCTTACATCTTGCATCTGGTAAAATTCTATTAGAGAAAAAGGTGTTCATTTTGCCAGAACTCCTGTTTTAAGCTAGAATTAATGAATGTTTTATGCTATGGAATCTAGGTATTTTCTGGATAATAGCTGAAAATCTGTTTATTCTTCTTTGGATTCCACTGTTCTTAAAATAGAAAATCAATACTAGAATGATGCTGTGACAGTAAAAATCGTATAAGCACTCATTTGGAAATAGGAAGCCAAGCCATCGGATCTGTGTTCAACCAGCGGTAGGCACTCAGTGGAATGGAAATATCCAATGGCTTCCTTTGATCTACTTACAACCTAATTGGAAGAATAAGACACACATTCTAAAGTCAACTAGTAAACTTTTCAAAGTAATAGGTTATAAAGTACCAGCTGGTATGGAATGGATATCCATAAAAGCTGGGAGTGTGTGTGGTACAGACTATTCTAGAATGTCAGTTTGCAACGTTAAAAGCATAGGTCCGGGGGAAATAACAGCTGGGGAGCCCCACTTAGGAATGGTTCCTGCTATTCCGTAGAGCATGCCCTTATTTTATGATTGCTATTTATGGGAGCTCTCAATGCTTTCTGGGCACATTTGTTTCTGCCCTCTGCCCCGTGCTGCCTGAGCCAGTCCTCCACTGTCACGACATGCTGCCATTCAGTCCCCTTTTTTTTCCCGTGGTTGCATTTTCCCACCTCCTTTTTTAGACTTGGGGACTTGGACCTAACCTCCATTTTCCTGTATAGTAGTCAACTGTGTGCACTGCAGAGTCGGGAAACCTTTTGGTGTAAATGGTACTATTCAGCAAAATTATTTCCTTCAACTGAAGCTGTTATGGATACCTGATATTAAAATTAAACATCCAACCAACCATTATTTTCTAAAATGTCCTGTGTTAATAGGCTTAGTCTTTCCAGATAACTCAGTGAATTTCTTCGTAAGCAGAACATGTGTCGACCACTTTAGTCCTCTGTAACATACCACAGCAGTCATTTATTGTGATTATATGGATTGCACAAACGCTGTTACTGAAAGCCATGAACCACAGATGCCAGTGTAGATGGAGAAAGCTGAAAGGAATAAATGAATCTTGGTCTTTCCTAGTTATTACTCCTGATAGCTTTATTTAACACATAGTAAAATTAAAGTTGAAATCTTGAGTGATTCTTTCTTTAGGAATCCTGATTGCATCCTGTCATGCTCTTCCTGTACAGGCACAGACTGCTTTTGATGAAAGCATTAGTCTTTCAGCTATTGGATACTTCAGGTAAGTAGTCCTTTCTATTGCATGCTGTGGAAAATGCAATGGTATCTTGAGAAAGAGTTTCAGTTCTGTTTGCAATTTTGGTAAAAGTTGATTTTGTATCTTCTATTAACCCACTGTTATAAAGTACATTTAGTTGCTAGTTAATCCAAGTGTCCAGGAAGACTTTTGCTGGGAAAAAACACACACACAAATAAAATTCAGCTGAATTGATGATTCAGTCATACCAGGTGGTGTTATAAGGCTCTCTGGGGGTTCATGCTTGGAATCCACAGCAGCGGTTGACTTTTTGTTGAAAATACAATCTATCCCTTAAGTTAAGAAACTGAAGTGGGGGGATGAAAATTAAACTTGCAATAAGAAGGGCCGGCCCATGGCTCATTCAGGAGAGTGTGGTGCTGATAACACCAAGGCCCCGGGTTCGGATCCCATATAGGGATGGCGGGTTCGCTCACTGGGTGAGCGTGGTGCTGACAACACCTAGCCAAGGGTTAAGATACCCTTACCAGTCATCTTTAAAAAACAAAACAAAACAAAAAAACTTGCAATAAGAAAGGCACCATTTCACACCTTCCGGATTGGGAAAAAAGAAATTTGACGATAGCCACGAGTCATCAAGATATGGAAGAATAGGAACTCACGTAATTTGGAAAACAGTTTATCAGATTATTTTAATGAAGAATGACAGCCCTCAGAGAGCAGGGTGATATAGAGTCTTACCTGGTTTTGCCACTTTGCCAGTTGTCATGAAGCTCTGGGGCACTGACTGTCTATCAGGAGTAGTCATTGGGAACATTTTTAGTGGGCACCTCCAGTCTGGGGGAGCAGAGGAGAGAGGGTAGAGAGTCCTGGCAAGCTGCTGGCCTATACTCCTCTTCTACCATCAACATTCATCCAATGTCCTTAAAGAAGAGTTGGGAACAGAGCAGCCATGAGGCCTGATGGTGAGAGACCGGAGCAATGGTAAAGAATGAGAACAAGGGACTGACTGCTCACACAGAAGGTTGAATTCTGGAGCCAGAAAGACAGAGGAAGCAGACATGCATGCACCTGTGCAATAGTGTGTGTTGTAAAATGCAAGCTGAATTCCCCAAATCTGATGATGATAGGATTGTATGATGCAATATTAGCCAAAAGTGATAGGATGGATAATCATAAAGTCAGCAGTTAACTTCCAGGAGTAAGGAGTCATAGGTCAGGAGTAGCTGGGTCTTTCATCAGACAAAGCAAGTTGAATGAGAAGGAACTAAATATTGATGTATTCAACAGACTTATTGAGCAAGCATTATGTGCTAGCACATCATTGTACAAGTGTATTCCTCTGGTTTGCACAGCTCCTTGTGCGTCTGTTTCATCATCTTGGTCTGCAACTGGGGGACTTGGTCACTTAACAACTCTCCTCAAAAATTATGTTTCCTTTAGGGATTATGAGTTAAACATAGACTGGGAGAAAGGTGAAGGCCGTCCTTTCGAATACTTTGTTTATGGAGCTGCCTGTTCCTAGGTTGAAATAGACTGCCTGACGGGGGATCATAAGGTCAGTACTCATGAGAAAGGTCTTCAAGTTGCACTTAAGATGCACCTAAATCCCACATATGCCATCTAGCTGAGGAGACTTGAGTGCGTGCCAGCACCATGTATTTGGCCTAGGGGTGATTTCTCTGTGTTACCAGAAGAAAATAGAAGCTCGGCAATTGCATTGGTGGTATGTTTGCTTCCATGGAAAACAACTGGTGGCCTCCTTTCTTTATTTCCTGGGCTCTTTTAAATGGAATCAGGGAAGAAACCACTTCGAGAAAGCAGTCTAAAGGAGGCTTCCATGTAGACTGTTGGCACAACCAGCAATCCTGACCTTTATGAGAAATGCCATCATATGATCTTAGCATCCATAATCTGCTAACAAGCACCAAGGTCCAGCCCGGGGCAGGCAGTGGCCAGTTTCCTATCTCTTTTACCAGCTAGGTCTTCCATTTTAGATAGCTTAAGAGCATCCTTATGCTTTAAGGGATGCTGTGAGGAGGTACACACACAGATTCTATCTCTCACACACACACGGTCCTGCTTCAAGTACTCACAGAGCTTCTCCTTTTGTACCTGAGCTGTTGGGGGTAGAAGAAGCCACTTAATGATTACTCTCCAATAATAATAAGTGATCATCGATAACATTAAATGGGACTGTGGTATCCTTACAACTGTCATGTGACTGAGCTACCAGTTTAGTGATAATCTGTCGTAAAACCTACCCAGAAGCAAGCTCTCTTTCTTAATATTTCCAAATATCCTTTGTCTCTACATTCTTGGATTGTGATCAGATGTAAGCTTTCATTTAATATGTCCCCAGCAAGTATTTTTTAAAGCTACAATCAGCCTAATTTTTGAAATTACATACACCTTTATTGAACTTGCCTATTCAGGTATCTGGCTTGTCTGGATTCTAACTCAGACTGGATCTCTTTTGGGGAGCCTTGAACTGGTGCAAAACAATTATCACGCAAAGCATGGTTTTCATGTGGAGTATCCTTCTCTATTAGGAAGAGAGGTCTCTCATGCTCACTGATTTCTAAATCTCTTCTCCCTCAAAGAAAATGTTGGTGAAAACTTAATCACTTGGATTTTCTTATATCCTGTATATGTGTTGACTTGTTAGGATCTAAACACAAGGGCTGGCCAGTCAGCTCACTTGGTTAGAGCATGGTGCTGATAACACCAAGGTTAAGGGTTCATAGCCACTTAATGGCCAGCCAGCAAAACCAAAAAAAAAAAAAAAAAATCTAAGAACAAGGTAATAATTAGCCTTGGTATGAAATTTTAAGGTGTGTTCTTATAAATTTTTTTTTTTTTTTTTTTAAAGATGACCGGTAAGGGGGATTCCAACCCCTGACTTGGTGTTGTCAGCACCACGCTCTCCCAAATGAGCCAACTGGCCATCCCTGTATAGGGATCCGAACCCAGCCATGGCGTTATCAGCTTTATAACTTATTTGAACTATCTTAAGAGATGTGCTAAGTAGTCTTATCAGATGCCTTTAAGAAACTATAGCCCAGGGTAGGTATTACCCCTAGACAAAAGGCGAAAATGTGACATTCCACCACAGGTCTTCCCTGGAGGCCTGTTTCTCAGCCATTCTCCTCATGTTGATAGAATTGCCCTTATTCCTGTAAAATTTCTCTCACTTTGAACTGATACCTATATCTTAGTTATCTTTGCTGTGTAACAGTTACCACCAAACTTAGCAGCTGAAAATAGTGTCTGTTAGCCCACACTACTGCTGAGGGTGAGGCATCTGGGAGTGGCTTATCTGGGTGATTGTGGCTCAGGATTTCATGAAACTGTGGTCAAGCTGTTGGCTGGGGCTACAGTCATCTCAAGGCCCAATGTGGGCTGGAAAATCTGCTTCCTAGCTCCATCACATCCTTGTTGACTGGAGTCCTCAGTTTCTCTCTGACTGTTGGCCAGAAGTCTTCATTCCTTGCCACATGGACCTCTCTGTAGGCTGCCTGAGTGTCCTCAGGACATGACCGCTGACTTCCCCCAGAGGTACTGATCTAAAAGAAAGAGAGAGCATCTGATACAGAAGCCATAGCTTTCGTAACCTAATGTCAGAGTGACGTATGATCACTGCTGCCATATCCTATTGGTCATGCAGACTGACCCTGGTAGAGTGTGGGAAGGGGCTGCTTAGGATGTAAATGCCAGGAGGTGGGGACCACTGAGGGCCATCTGGGATGCAGGCTGCCACAGCCTAGACCCACTCTCCCCACCCTAAAGACAATGGCAAACAGCAGTAAGTCCACAGCTTTGAAAGCAGAAGCTTCACTGACATTGCAGACTTCAGAGCACCACCCTTCACCTCCAGTAGAGGTCACTTGTCTCCTGGAAGGCTAATCTTGCTAATTTGGTGTCAAAGAGAATTTTACATTTCATTGTATCTTTAAATAAGAGAAGTGAGTACCTGAAGTTTTATTAGAGTCAAACATTCTGAGTCATTATCTGATTTTCTTAAGAAAAATGTTAGATGAAAATTCCAGGTCAAATAAGGAAACTCCTGGGTTTCTTTGTCTCATTAATTGTTTATAAATAGAATCTGTTTGTCATGGCAGAGACCAATAAAAGAAAGTACATAGTTGCTGGACAGCAAGCCTAGCTGGGCCTGCAGTGCTCCTTCTCATTTGTAGGTTATCAGAGAGCAAGTTGTAATGTCAGATTTATTCTCTCCTTGGCTCCAAAAATGAAAAATTTGGAACAGCAGATGACAGTTGGAAGACTTTTTTTGTTGATGCATTCTGAGCTCTAGGGCTCAGGAGACATCACTCAACCAGTTGTTTTCTGCATGTTGGGTTGTGTGGTTGCCACAGAGTTTTGCAACAGGGATCATGAGGGCCACAGGCGTTTTCTTTTGCTGTGTCATGGTTATGTCTGTGGTAGTGGGTTCAACTCAATCTGTTGCAGCTTGAATCAAAATCAAGTATATATTTTTTCTCCTATTACTTCCAAGAAGGAAAAACAAAACAAAACAAAACAGGGCTTAAGCTGGTTAAGAGTATTTGTGCAACTTAACCCAATAAACTCTGTCAAATAATAAAATTTTTGTTTCTTCTTCCTTCTGAAATAACGTGGCCCAAAGAAAGGCTTTATACCAATGCCAGCCTGGCAGGAACTGTTTCTCAGCTTCTTCTTGTTAAGTCATCTTCATTCGCATAAACATCTTAACTTTTTTTTTTATATTACTAGAATATCAGAACAGACATTGTCATGGATATTGGCTGCAGTATAAATCCAGCCCTCGACATAGGCCAGGTATGTGTAACTAAGTCACCTCGCTTCCTGTTTGTAAAAGCCCAAACTGCCATGGCTACTGCCAGGAAAACAGTCCATGTGGCTAAATCATCATCTTATTTTCCTACTTTTTCAGTCAAAATCTTTCTATTCAGGCCAGCTCAGAACTCAAATTTCTTGCTGTTTAAAAAGGGGAGGGCTGGCTGATTGGCTAACTTGGTTAGAGCGTGGTGTAATAACACCAAGGTTAAGGGTTCGGATCCCTGTACCAGCCAGCCATCAAAAAGATAAATAAAGGTAAATAAATAAATAAAAAGGGGAAGGAAACAAAGATGTTTTAGGTAGTTTTCGAAGAAACATACAGTCTGTAATTGGCAAGCATGACTGAGGCAAGACCAAGCCTCAAAGTGACTGATGACCCCAAGCCTCTGGAATATAAGTGGACTTAGATCCACTGAACCTCAGGCATTTGATGGGCTCTAGCATCAAGGAGTTTAAAGGTGGTTTGGGATAAAAAACCTCAAATAATTAGAGCAGTAGCTATTGATAGGTAGCCTGCAGGCTGACTTCAACCCACAGACATTTTTAATTTAAATTCGAAATAACTGACAAGATTGAAAAATCACAAGTATCTAGCTTCTCTTGAAAACACTGAAATTTTGCCAAAACTAGCCCTGCATTTCCATGAAGCAAAAGTCAGTTGGCTGCATCTTTAGAGAATCACATACTCCCCAATGACGTAGGACTCACCTGGAATCTTTGCACACTTGCTTCACCTGCCTCCAATTTAGCTCACCACCTCCAATTAGAGCATAATCTAATGTCCTCTCCAGCCATGACATTGGGTCACTGGAGAATGGGAAGAATCTATGGGGTGGAGAAGTCAAAGGAGGCTTCAGGGAAGAAGTGGGTGTGGACCAGGTTGTCAAGGGTGGAAGAAGAGTGGAGGAAATCAAACTAAAAACAGACATGAAATTCAGCACACGTTGTGTTCACAACTGGCGACAACGACAGGGCTGACAACTGTGGCGAGTGCCTGCGTCAGGGAGTGAGCCATGAGGCCAGAAAAAGAGAGGAAAGGGCACCATGTAGGTGGAAGCTTTCCGAAGACAGCACTTAACTTAGTGGGTGCAGGCGATTGGACTGGGGAATGGTCTGGAGTTGTAAGAAGATTCATGTAACATCATGGTAGATCCCTGCTCATAGGCAGAAGTGAGAGATGGGGAAGATATGGTCACGGGAAGGAAGTAAACTAAGAAGAGATCCAGAAACCCAAAAAAGGTGTGGAAAGGCAGTTTGGACCACATGCCCACATTTAGAACTGGAGCATTTTAAAGCTGTGAAGGAAGCTTAGAGAGCACACTTCAAGCCCTTCGTATTAAAAGAAAGAAACTGAGTCTAGAGATGTGAGGGTAGCTGACTGGTAAGAGAGGACAGTGGGATGAGATAATGGGATTCTCCAGCCCTGAGAGCCTTTTGCTAGGGTAGTGGGGTCTGTGGACAAATCATCTAGTAAGGTTTTCATCCGCCTTATAAGCAGATAAAATGAGGGTGTTTGGACTACAGGCTCTGTACAAATCATAGCTCTACAAGGGTCTGTGATTTTCATGGCCAAAGCAAGATTAGAACCCAAGTCCCTTGACTTTTAACTTAGTGCTGAATGAGATGTTTAGAAATGCTTTTAGGTAAACTTTTTTTTTTTTTTTTGGTGGCTGGCCAGTAACAAGGATCAAACCCTGGACCTTGGTGTTATCAAAACATGCTCTAAGCAACTGAGCTAACCAGCCAACCCTTAGGTAAACTTTCAGTGACATGCTCCAAGACACCCTGAAAACCTCAAACTGTCATTTAAAAATTCAGACAAACAGCATGAAGTGGAAATGCCACTTACTGTTGACTGTATTTTCTCATATGGGGAATTTTTTTTTTTTTTTTTTTTTTTTTTTTTGCCTCAGATTGAAGGTGCATTTACTCAAGGCATGGGACTTTATACAATAGAGGAACTGCATTATTCTCCTCAGGGTGTACTGTACACTCTTGGTCCCAACCAGTATAAAATCCCTGCCATCTGTGACATCCCCACAGAGCTGAACATTTCTTGATTGCCTCCCTCTCAAAATTCAAATACCCTGTATTCATCTAAGGTAAGCTATGCTGGGCCGAGCCCGTGGTGCACTCGGGAGAGTGCAGCGCTGGGAGCGCAGCAACGCTCCCGCCATGGGTTCGGATCCTATATAGGAATGGCCGCTGCACTCACTGGCTGAGTACCGGTCACGAAAAAAAATAAATAAATAAAACGTAAAAAAATAAATAAATAAAAAGTTTAAAAAAAAAAAAGGTAAGCTATGCTCTGTGAATAAATGTATGTTTATATGATATCTATGGGATGGGGGGAGGGCTACACTCATTTCTTGGTTGTTTGGATTTTTTGCCAGGCTTGCAGAAGAAAATTCCCTATTAAAAATTTTAATTATGAAGTAATTTAACAACATGATATTTTTTAAATATTCCAAATCTTGGAGCCTAACGTGTATTATTGTCATCAGGTTGTATCTGATTATTCATCTTGCAATAATCGTTTTCATGCCTATATGTGTGTGCTTTCTCTATTTGGGATCATTTCCTTAGGCTAAAATTCCAAGAATGAGAATATTGGGTCAGAAGATTAAATTACTTTTTTAGATTAAAAATTTACATATATAGTAGATAATTTTTTTATATGCACATATACGTATATGCACGTAAACACATAGTGAGAAAGAAAGTCATAATCTACTTGACTTGTTTCTCCTTCAGGGTCTGGGAGAGTCTGCGCTATTCCTGGGGTGTTCAGTGTTTTTTGCCATCCATGATGCGGTGAGAGCAGCCCTGCAGGAGACAGGCCTGTTAGGACCACTGAAACTCAGAAGTCCACTGACGCCAGAGAAGATTAGGATGGCCTGTGAAGACAAGTTCACAAAAATGCTACGTTCTGCCCAACAGGAAAAACAATTATAAAATTCTGATTTTTTGACCCTTGTCCTTATGGTCCAGTTTTGTTAGCCACCAGGTTTTCCGTGGAAGAAAAGGTAACAGGAATCCTGAGGACATTTAAGCAGGAGAAGAGCAGAGTGGCCCTTGAACTTGTGCCCTTCAGTTGTGTTTTTTCTTCAGCCTGGCCCTGCTTGGCTTGGAGTGGGGCTCAGTTCTATACTACTTGAAAAAACAAGGTTCATTAGTTTTATGTTCCTCTCTCGTTTTGTTCCCTTCCCAGGGCATCTTGGTCACAAATAGAAGTTCAGAAACTGTGCCCTGAGCCTAGGACACCCAGGCCAGGAATACAGGCCACTCCACCAGTCTGTCTCCATCCAGTCCCACCCCAAACAGGCACTGGGACCCATCCCTGCTGAGCAAACATCTCAGCTCTCTTTGTTGTTTTCAACAATGGGATTTTTAATCGTGGAAGGAAGTCATGATCTTCACAGTTATCCCTCCGGCTATGAGAATGTTATTCCTTATATGGAGGGGAAAGCCCCTCCTATACTCTCTTGCCAGCTGTTTGTGTATCCTTCGTGGGTTTTCCTAAACCCCCAGGAGTCACCTCTTCCACCCTGGAGAAACAGGCTGGCTGCACTTCTCCTCAGTCCCCCTTCATGCGTGAGATGGTCACCAGTCGCCCTCCCCCACGCCGCACCCTCTCCTGGGTGCCTCGGCTCTCACACGCTGCTGTGCCCTGGCCTCTAGTCGTCCTGGTTGCCCGCAGAGGTTTTTAGCCTACTTTCTAATGTTCTGCTGTTTTCACCTCAGTCACAAACATTTTCCAAGTTGTGAGCATCTGAATTCGTTCTTTTATTCTAGATTCCAAGAGATGAGCCTGGATCCTATGTTCCTTGGAATGTACCCATATGAATTAACTACAAGCTTCTGGAGAAAATGGGGCAACTCCTCCCACATAGCAACGTATCCAATCTGAATGCTCTAAGATGCTAGATCTGAAAGACAGATTTTCATAGTTCAGAATGTTGCTTTTCACAGTTCACAGAATGTTGCTTTTATGTGAAGCTGATTTGAAACATTCCACTTAATTTTGATAGATATGCTTATGCAATTTGTAAACCAGTTTAAGTAGTCTAAATACAAATTGGTTTCCTCTAGAGTGATGTTCTCCATTACTCTGTCCCTGAGATCCATCCAGCTAAATGGAACAGATGATGACTTGTATGTGATTCATATTCGGCTTGTATCCACCAGCAGAAATTATACTGTCTATTTTCTAAATAATTTTATTAGTAGTATAAACTGTAAAGATGTCATTTTTTTCATTTGTCCCTATGCTGTCACCCTCCTTTTCTTGTCAGAATGGATACAGACACTGCATCAGTGTCTGTGGGAACAAAGGGAAAAAATCTAATAAAGTCTAATAAAGATAAATTGGACTTCATCAGAACTAAAAAACTTGTGCTTTGAAGGATTCTAGCAAGAAATCGAGAAGAATGGGACTTGTTTAGGTCTTGAAAAACAAACAAGCAAAAGAAATGGAGAAGAAACTGAAAGAGTAGGGGAAAATATTTGCAAATTATATATCTGATAAAGGTCTTATATCCAGAATATATAAAGAACTCTTACAACTCAACAATAAAAAGGCAAAGAACTCAATTTAAAAACGGGCAAAGGAATTGAGTAGACATTTATCTAAAGAAGATATATAAATGGCAATAAGCATGACAGGATACTCAATCTCAGTAGTCATTAAGGAAATGCAAATCCAACCCACAATGAGACAGCATTTGACACACACCGGGATGGCTAGAATCAAGTGATGGACAGTAGGAAGTGCTGACAAAGAAATGGAGAAATGGAACCTTATCCATTGCTTGGGGGAACGTAGAATGGTGTGTACGCCGTGGGAAACAGTTTAGCAGCTCATCAAAAGGTTAAACATAGAGTTATCATGTGACTACTCTTAGGTTGATACCCAAGAGAATTGAAAATATATGTTCATACAAAAACTTGAACACAAATATTCATAGCATTATTCATAACAGCCAAAAAGTGGAAACAACCCAAATTCTTATCAACTGATAAAATGTGATGAGCAAAATGTGGTATATCCATATAGGGGAATTTTATTTAGCCATGCAAAGGAATGAAGCACTGATACGCGCTACCACACGGAGAAACCTTGAAAACATCTAACGGAAAGAAGCCAGACACAAGAGGCCACAGACTGTATGATTCCACCTATACAAAATGTCCAGAAGAGGCAAATTTGTGAAGACAGAGTAGATTAGTGTTGCTGAGGGGAGAAAGCAGCAGGGAGGTGACTGCTAATGGGTATGGGATTTTTTTTAGAAGGTGATAAAAATGTTCTTGAAATAGTGGTGATGTGAACATGCTGAAAGCCACTGGATTGTTCACTTTAAAGGGATGAGTTTTATGGTATGTGAATCATATCTCAATTTTTAAAAAGCAACTGTGGAGAGAAACAGAAAACTTGGGAAAGTCTGGGAAGTTGTGGGAATCATGAGAAATCTATCCTGATGGCCTTCAGAGACGTGGGAACCTCAGGGGGAGGACAGACTGTAAGACATAATCACTGCAAAACTCCATTTCCATTAATGGCAGAGAGAAGTATCTGCACTGAGGCATAAAGTATTAGAGACAATGTACAACACCTTCTCTCTGTCACACCTTCACCTTGGAGACTGTTGTCCCAGGGCCAGGCTAAGATTGTAACAGTCCTTCAATGGCCTCAGACTAATGACTAAGGTCATTCTTGTTATGGCTTCATGAGCCGCTCCCTTTAAAGAGCAGATTTTCTTGTTAATACCACAAATATTTATGGAGCATCTACTGTGTGCCAGGCACTGTTCTAGGCACTTGGGATCTATCAGTAAACAAAATAGACAAAAGATCCCTGTCCTTGTGGAGATCATGTCCTGGTCAGGGATGAGAAACAAAGTAAAAAACATAATAAGTAAATCTCAGAGTGTGATTGATGCTGATGGGTGTTAAGGGAAGGCAGTGAGGAAGACAGGAAGCAGGCTGCAGTCAAAATAGGTCAGGGAGGTCTTGCTGAGGAAATGAGGGTGGGGAGGCTGTGAGCCAAGCAGGTATCCAGAGGAAGAGCATTCCAGGGAGAGAGAGCACTAGAGCAAAGTCCCTCAGGCGGGAGTGTGCTTGGCCTGTTTGTGGAACAGCAATGGGACAAAGGTGACTGGCACAGAGTCTGGAGGTGGGCAGTCATGTGAAACCTTGGGGCCATGGTAAGGACGTGGGCTTTTAATCTGAGCGAATGCAGAGCAGAGAAGTAACATGAACTTCAACTTTAAAGGATCGCCCTGGCTGCTGTGTTGACACAGATTGTAGGAGGGCAAGGGTGGCAGGGCAGACATAGCTCTCCTCTGCTTTCTCCCCTGCTCTGTGGGGGGTGCCTTTGCCTGCTCCTCCTCCTCCAGCCCACCTCTACAAGTGTTGGAATTCCTGAGGGAGCCCCCGGTCCTTTTTCTCGTTGTCTCACACCCTCTCATTGGTGGTGACCTTCTTGACTCCCATGGCTGGGGCTGACTCTCTTGCTCAGTATCTGGCTCTGTAAACCCAACTCTTGCTTTTCATTGCCATTTGGCTGTCTCAAAGGCATCTCGGACTCAACGTGTCCCAAACAGATTTCCTTCTCACTACAGCCATGTTAAAGCTGTTAAGGCATGTTAGGGTTGATTAGCTGGAAGTGGGGGATGATCCTAGGTTCTCTGTTCTCTTTGTGCAGCATCTATTCAGGCAGGAAATCCTGTCAGTCCTACCTCAGAGACAGTTCTTGAATCTGCCTCTCTCTCTTTCCACGGCTGCTATGTTACTCCAACCACCTTCATTTCTCTCTGGCTATTGCAACCGTCTCCTGATTTCCCTGCATTCATTTTGCTTCCCTTCCAAACCTTTCTCCACATACGAATATGGATTTATGGGTATTCAAATATCCATATGAATCCATATCCACATACATGTGATTGTAAGGACACATGTACACACAACACACACACAATATGATCATGTTACACCCTTGCCTAAAACCCTTCAATGGTTTCGTATTCATCCCACCAGGATAATGTCCCAAAGTCCTAAAATGGCATATCTGACCTAGCCCCTGCCTGTCTTGCCAGGTTTCTCTCATGATGCCCTCTTGTACCATCTGCACTTTCTGTGCTTTTTCTCACTTTGGACCCTTTGCCTGTGTCCTCTGCCTGGAAGGTGCTGTCACTACTACCCTGCTTTTGTCTGACTGCTACTATGTAGTGCTGCTACATGGTCACATGCACACAAATAACTTGAGGCTCTTGTGAACATGCAAGTCAAAAGGTTATGCAGGACCAGGAGCAATAAGGTAGGATGGAAGTGGGACATCCAGAATCAAGCACAAGCAGGAGTGGAAGGAAGAAGCAAGTTGCATGAACAGGTAACCCAGATCCTAGTTATCCACTACTGTGGCTTCCTTATCTCCCCTCAGTTCACACTTACAGCTACAGGGCAGAGTGGAGGGTCCTTAAAACAAGCTGATGGAGAAGGAAAAAGTCTGAGCTTGGTTCACAGGTGGGTTGGCTCCATATGTGATCATGAGGCAGATCAGTTATGTGCAGTGTCTGCACTATAGCCCCTCTAGAAGTGGTGAGGGAAAGTTTTCCCAATGGCCAGAGCTTCGGATAGTATACCTGGTTGGCCACTTTATGTGGAAAACAGAAGTGGCCCAAGGTTAGAACATACATGGAGTAGCAGATAGTTTGGCCAGCAGGTCGTGGGGCCTGGGAGGGAGGAGATTGGAAGACTAGGGACAAGAGGCACATGAATGGGCATATGGGAGTGGGTATGATGTGTGAAGATTTTTAATTACAGATTACCACCCCGCAGAAAGCTGCCACCATGAAAGAGTTGCTAAACAACCAAGTAGAAAAAAATGCATGGCCATTTGACATGAACCAGCCTCTGTCATTGGTCATCCCAGTGCCAATACCATGGGTGCAAGAAGAGCCATGATGGCAGGGATGGGCCCAACAGCACGAGCTCCCACTGACCGTGTAGCTACTGCTGCTGCTCATTGTCCAATCTGCTCCAACACAAGCCGAAGCCAATCTGTAAACTGGCACCATCCCTCTAGGAGACCAACTGGCCATTTGGTGGCAAGCTGACTACGGTGAACCCCTTCCATCCTGATTCACCTCAACAGAAATAGATACATTTTCTGGGTAAACGTCTGCCTTTCCTGCCTGCAGGGCCTTAGCCATTACCGCTATCTAAGGTCTTACACATTATTAAATCCACCGTCATAATATCCCATGGAACATCACATCAGACCAAAGGGATCTACTTTACAGCAGAAAGGCAGTGGGTGCACCACTGTGGAACCCGGTGGTCACATCACATGTTGTCCCACCCATAGTGGCTGGTCTGGCAGAGCAGTGGAATGGCCTAGTGAAAGCACAGCTGGACTGCCAGTCAGGAGGCTTATGAGGACAGAGCTCCATCCTCCAGCATGCAGTAGGCTCAAAAACCAAGAACCTTGTACGATGCTATGCCCCCAGGGGACAATTAACAGACTGGCAGAAAATAGTTGGGCATTTATGGCAGATTATGACCAATATCCATTGTATATAATAAAATTCTTCAAATAGATAAAGTTAAAAACATGATATGAGAAAATAGTCAAAAGATAAGAATAAATACAAATGTTCACTCAATGTGTAGCAAGATGGATAACCTCACATAAGAAAAGAGATGCCGGGCCGGCCTGTGGCTCACTCGGGAGAGTGTGGTGCTGATAACACCAAGGCCACGGGTTCGGATCCCATACAGGGATGGCCGGTTGCTCACTGGCTGAGCATGGTGCTGACAACACCAAGTCAAGGGTTAAGATCCCCTTACCGGTCATCTTTTAAAAAAAAAAGAAAAGAAAAGAGATGCCAACTGTCAGCTGTCATTTCCCCACCTACTGGAAAAATGGCTGGTCTGGATAACACTCAGTGCTGGTGAAGGCTGTGGGGAGACACCCTCTCTCATACAGTGATTCTTATACAGTGATTTGTTGTATTAGGACACCCTCTGTAGAGGGCAATTTAGTTGGATCCAGCAGTTCTAATTCCCAATTCTAGGAATTTGTTCAACAGAAATACTTGCTCAAGTGTGCAAAGATGAATACTGAGGATTTTCATTGCAGCATTATTTGTAATAGTGAAATATTAAAAACAACTTAATATAAATCAGTAGAGGACTGTTTAATAAATTATAACAATAATAAGAATAGCTAACATTTACTGAAAGCTTACTATGTGCCATACGCTATTCTAAACACTTTACATGTATTAGCTGATTTAATCCTCATAACAACCCCAGGGGAGATGCTATTATTTTGCACATTTACAGGGAACGCAATTGAGGCATCGAGAACCTAAGTAACTTGGAAAAAAAGCAAATTTTGAAATAGTATGAATAGTTTCTTTTTTTTTTTCTTCACTTTTTAGAAACTAACAAAAATAAGGTGTGTATGTGTATATATTCATATGTGCATGGGAAATTCTGTATGGATACACAAGAATCTGGTAATAGTTAACTCTGAAAAGTAAACATTGGGATGGAGGATTTTCACTTTTTGATTTATACACTTTTGTGTTGATTTTTTTAAAAATAAGCATTCTTTTTATAACTTAATAACAAATCAGTAAACAAATACTCTTAACACCAAGAAACTCGCCTGAGTGCGGTTCATTTGTATGATTCCATTCCATTTCACTGACTAAAGTGAGTGCTTGCTGCTGGCTGTAAGAAGAAAGTTTATTCCAGTGGGTTGCCCCCAGGGTAGGGAGAAGTGTGCATTATGTAAGAGCTAAATTGAGATTAGAGTTCCAAATTGGCTTAAGGGAGGAGCAAAGTGGGAGTAACAGAGGAAGGAGGGTGGGAAATAAGAGGGTTGGGAGCACAGACAGGATTTAATAGGAGGAGAACACTCAGCAGACCCAAGTCAACCCTTCATCCCGTGCTGTAGCCTGCCCCAGGGAGCATGACAGCAAGCCTGTCAAGTGGACACAGCCGCAGGCGGTTTTGATACAATTTCACAAGATTCAGCCAATTATTTTGGCACAACGTCTCATTCTAAGGAGTCAGATGAACTTTTCTTTGTTAATGGAAAAAAAGTAAGTTTTCTACATTGTTATTATTAAATTCATAGGTTCAAGAGACTGATAGAACAGTCACCTGAATCTATGAATTCAGTGATAACAATGTTATTACTGCCGATTTGCTGTATTACTATGACAAACCTATATCAGTCTGTATCTGTAGTTCTTGGGAAAGAGGGAGTACAGAAAGGAGGGAGTAGGGGAGGGAGGGAAAGAGAGACAGAGGCAGACAAAGAGAATCTCTGCAATCATGTAAAAGGATTAGGATTACTAGATGAAAAGCACTTGACTGCACTGACACCTTCAGACTACATTTTGCAATTACAATTGTATTTGTCTCTGTGTGTTAGGTATTGACTTCCCCTTTTCAGGATCTCCTGCAGCTGTCTCTACTTCCCCACTTCCTCCCCCAGCTCTTACTCCTTAAACTTCTGTACCACCACCACCAGGGCCACCACACCCAAACATGCACAAATGAAGAGTCTAAAGTCTTCAGATTATTTGCAAATAATTATAAAAATTTTGACCAGCAAGAATGAAAGACAAGTCATACAGGAAAGCCAGGAATAAACTTCACAGTCAGTTTATATTTTAACACTTTGGCCCTTTAAGCAGGGATTCTTAAATCATTTAAAAGAACAGTCAAGTAATTTTCTGGTTCCACTTTTTTTGAGTTCTTGAGATTTAGCTAAGGCAAAATCCATGACTGGAATGTTCTCTTTGCTTTTCTCTGTCCTTTATGCTGTGCCTGATGTGCAACCCCATATCCTTGTTTTCGGCACCATTGGCAAAGAGGGACTGAGCATTATGGTACTGTGTGCTCTGTACTCCACATGCTACAATGAAGAAAATGGAGGCTCAGGGTGGTTATGTGATATGCCCAAGATCACTCAGCTAACAAACATCAGAGGGACCTTGGCTTCCGTCTGTCTGCTCCCAACATTTGTAGTCTTTTTCCTGCTCCATGTTCCCTCTTCTAAGGAGAGGTCAACTCTCATAGAATCCCTTCACTAAAGGGAACTGCTAGTGGGTTGCACAAATGTTTTCCTGTGGTGCTGAAAGAATGCTATTTGTCTGCTGCTGCCAAGGTCTTGCTTACTTAACTTTTCAAATTTGAGTGAAGAACAAAGAGTATGTTTTGTAAGCAGTGATGAGAATCAAAATCCTTACCTGGATTCTTCACTCCTTTTACTCAATTGTATGAATGCAAGAATTTTTAAAGTGTACAGCTATTTAATATTTTATAACTTTTTATTATTTTCCCCAAACGGCTGTTGTGTTAGAATGCAAATTCTTGTTGGTTGTCCTCTGAAACAAAGCCAAACATTAGTCCGGCCAAAATAAAGCCAAACACAGCACAGTGTTCTGTAATTCTATAATTGCAGAGAGTGATGTTAGATCAAGTCAAGCAAACAAGATCAACAAACGTATTCTAAGTGATTCTTACCATTTGGAAATAAGGGGCCCCAGGAAAACTGTCTTGACCTGTATAATTATTTCCTCTGTGCAGGTCATTGAGAAGAATTCAGACCCTGAGGTAAATTTATTGTTCTGTCTGAGAAAAAACTGTATCCTTTTGTTTGTGTGGGAAAGCAAAGCAAATACAGCACTCTGGGAACTAGTTTCTCTTACAGTTCTAGAACTTTTTCCTTCTATCATGCTTCATTACAAACATTTTGACTGTGTGTAGGGATGGAGGAAAGTATGTGGCTTGTCTCACAAATGGAGTGGTTGGTATATGACAGTGCTTCTCCAATTTAAGCAAGGATAATGATCACCTGGGAGCTTGTTTAAAATGTAGATTTTTCCAGCTTCACCCCCAGAGTCCCCAAGTCACTCTGAGAAATGTTAGTTCATGAGGACCCTTGGCTTGTTGATGGGTATCACATTTATTCATTTATTTTTATTGAAACACAATTGATTATACATATTTGTGGGGTACAGAGTTGAATATCAATACCTGTGTGCAATATGTGATGATCAAATCAGGATAATTAGTACATTCATCATCACACGATGTAATCATTCTTTATGACCCTTTACCATTTCTCGCTAACCCCGCTTTCCTCCCCCTTTCCCACATCTGATAACTGCAGTTCTGTTCTCTCCTTTTGAAAGTTCAACATATTATTGTAATTGTTGTATATTTCTTTTTTTCTTGGGTATTTATTAGTTTATTTTTTAGCTCTTGCTTATGAGTGAGGACATTGGGTATTTCTCTTTCTTTGCCTGACTTATTTCACTTAACAATTTTCTCCAAGCTCAGTTGTTGCTGCAAATAATTCATAGTCCCACCAACAGTGTAGGAGCGTTCCCCTTTCTCTGCATCCTCACCAGCATTTGTAATTCTCTGTCTTTCTGATAACAGCCAGCCTAACTGGGATGAGATGCTATCTCAATGTGGTTTTGATTTGCATTTCCCTGATGCTGAGTGATGTTGAGCATTTTTTCATGTATCTGTTGACCATTTGTATTTTTCCTTTGAGAAATGTCTGTTAAGCTCTTTTGCCCATTTTTAAATCAAGTTACTTGTTTTTTTCACTGTTAAGTTGTTTGAGTTCCTTGTATATTTTGGATATGAATCCCTTGTTGGATGCATAGTTTGCAAATATTTTCTCCCATTCTGTAGGTTGTCTTTTCACTCTGTTGATTGTTTCCTTTGCTGTGCAGAAGCTTCTTGGTTTGATATAATCCCACTTGTTTATTTTTTCTTTTGTTGCCTGTGCTTTTGAGGTCTTATTCATAAAGTCTTTGCCCAGTCCTATATCCTGAAGTGTTTCCCCTATGTTTTCTTTTAGAAGTTTTATAGTTTCAAGTCTTATATATGTCTTTAATCCATTTTGAGTTGATTTTGGTGTATTGGTGAGAGGTCTACTTTCATTCTTCTACATATCGATGTCCAATTTCCCCAGCACCATTCATTGAAGAGGCTGTCCTTTCCCCAGTGCATGTTCTTGGTGCCTTTGTTGAAGATCAGTTGCCTGTTAAGCATATGGATTGATTTCTGGGTTATCTATTCTGTTCCTTTGGTCTGAGTGTCTGTTTTTGTGCCAGCACTATGCTGTTTTGGTTTCTATAGCTTTGTAGTATAACTTGAAGTCAGGCAGTTGTAATGACTCCAGCTTTAGTAGTAGTAGTAGTAGTAGTAGTAGTAGTAGTAGTAGTAGTAGTAGTAGTAGTAGTAGTAGTAGTAGTAGTAGTAGTAGTAGTAGAGGAGGAGGAGGAGGAGTAGTAGTAGTAGTAGTAGTATTTGCTCAGGATTGCTTTGGCTATTTGAGGTCTTCTGTTGTTCCATATGAATGTTAGGATTCTTTCTTCTATTTCTGTGAAGAATGTCATTGATATTTTGATGGGGATTGCATTGAAACTATAGATTGTTTTGGGTAGTATGGATATACACAACGTTAATTCTTCCAATCCATGAGCGTGGAATGCCTTTCAATCTTTTTGTGTCTTCTTTAATTTCTTTCAGCAGTGATTTGTAGCTGAAGTTCCTGCCTTGGTCTCCAGGACCAATTGCCAGATCAGCTGTGAGCACACATGATCCTTGCCTGCTCCAACCCTCCATGGAATTGAGGGTTGGCCAATGGGAGCCATGAGTCAGAGCCAGAGTCAGCCATAGTTTCCCAAAGTTGGGCCCCAATGTGTGTCTGACCAGTCTGCCTCCTGGAGGTTGTTTTGATTGATTCCCAAATTTCAGTCACAGCATAAAGATAGGAGCCCCCTGTTGGCTGGTCCAGGGGCAGGTTTAGAGACCAGAAAACACATCTATACCTGCACCCAGGCAAGAAATGAGAGCCAGCATCTGGGGTCCCTCAAAGACATTGATTTTTGTTTGCTGTTTGATATAATACCAAAACAAAAATTTTGAAAAGTGCCCTTAGAAACTAAATGAACAGTGCTCTGTTTGTATGCATTCTTCCCACTTTGACATTTTCACATTCATATAACTGGGTAAATATGTCATGACAGCAATGGGGTATTTCCCACATCCACCCAGAAAACCAGCTGTAACTCATTATGTCTTTTCTGCCAACCCTATCACCAATTTAAGAATGAACTAAAAGTTCAGGTATTTTATGTCAGATGGCTATAGATTTTTTCTTTCT
This sequence comes from Cynocephalus volans, assembly GCF_027409185.1. Taxonomy (NCBI): domain Eukaryota; kingdom Metazoa; phylum Chordata; class Mammalia; order Dermoptera; family Cynocephalidae; genus Cynocephalus; species Cynocephalus volans. Next base: position 265,915,963 of record NC_084460.1, read on the forward strand.
TTTTTTTAGGCCAAGCATGCAGAGTTGAATTATACTCTTTTCCAATCATTCTATATTTCCTTGTTTAAAAGAGGTGGTATTGTGGGGGCTCCAATTACATTGGAAATTTTCCATTCTCAATGATGTGTATGCCTTTTAGATGCTTTTCACTTTCTTGACTTTGTGTGAATTAAAAGTGAGCACTGAAATGAAGTCAAAGCTGGAGTCTTTCTATACCGGGAGTGATCAGGTCTTCAAACTGCAAAGAAGTCTCTCTATCTCTGATTTGGAATTAGTTGAGATTCATACCTTTTGGCAAATGGCTGCCATTCATTGATCATTAGGTTAATGGAGTAGTTTCTTGTGAGATGCCACATTGTAACTGATTCATACTTGGACATCAGTCGCTTGTAGGGCAAACAAGGTAGTTCAAGAAGGACTGAACCTATCCTGAAGTCATTCTCCCCATATGTGAAAATTTAAGGACAAGGACTGAAGTTCAAGTTCTTCTTTTTTCCTTAACAGTAAATAACCCTTTCAGCCCAACTCACAGGGATCAAGCATAGCTGTGGAGGAGGGGACTGTGGTGCCTACACAGAGATGATCTCAGGATATGACCCCCTCTCCAAGAAGATCATGTATCCTTCCTCCAAGACTAGGCCACAGGACTCTCATACTGATTTCCCACAGGATTTTATTCCTGGCACTTTGGGGCACATGTCCCACTCAACAAAGGAAGCTGAGTGTTCTCAGTTTTTATGATCAGGAACTAAAATAAACAATTTTATACATTGACAATTGGAGAAAAGAGTCACAAGATTATACTTAATGCTGCTAACAACCCAACACTAGATCTTAGTATCTTCATTTTACAAATAAGGGAAACTGAGGTTGTGAGGCAATTTGTACTTTAACCAAGGCCATAGAACTAGTGAGTGTTAGAGCCTGAGACCCAAGTTCATCAGTCTGTAAAGCCTAGATTCTCCTTATTATAAGACACCCCGCCCCCACCGAGGAGAGGTCTGAAAGCCTGCTGCCCCACCCTTGAGAATAACCTTCCTGAACGCAGATGACCAAGTTCAGAGCCCAGCTCAACTTCTTTCGTTCTCCTCTTGAGAAGAACAATGAATCTCATGTGCATTCAACCCTCTGAGCATTTGGGCAAAAGGCCAATTGTCCTCCTTATTCATTCAACCAATATCTACTGAGCTACACCTGCCCTAGGCACTGGGAACCAGATAGTTACCTGTCCTCATGGAGCTTAGACGCTGGTGAAGTTACTGAATGACTTGCCTCACAGGTGGTCTCATTTAAACTCTTCTCCACACCTTCCAGGCTCTTTATAAGATCACTGGTAACCTAGAGATTGTTTGAAGGGTAACAAGCTAATTATTTGAGCAGCCATCACAACTTACAAATTGAAATGGGTTTAGGAACCCATAGAGACTACCTCAACTCCTGAAATTTTTTTTTTTTTCTTTACAAGATAGTTTGGAGGGGGAAATGGCTTTCTTAATTCCACATAGAATGTTTATTTTTAGGTAGCCATACTTAAATACAAAATCACTTATGTGACAGCCCACCTTTAACTTATACTCATTGATTGTATTCATGTCAAAGTAATTACTATTATAATAATCTATATACATTTTTTTTTCCTTTTTTAACACTGCTGCTATCACTGTGCCAATTCTTTTCAGCTTCAATGTGTAAACTCTGAAGTCACTTCTCTGTCACCACCTGCCTGGTGCCTATCTGCTGTCTCTACAGGGCGACTGTCACCACCATAGAAGGCATAGGAAGCAGCAAAACCAGGATTCACCTCTTTCAGGTAAGAATATATTTTAACAAGTTCAGGATAAACATGAGTTTAGGTGTCTCCTTTAATAGTCAGGGCCGTGGATTACGGTTTTAGAGGACAAAGATGGCAGGTGAAGTTTTCTGTTCCTTTACAAGAAGAAATATTATTCTTAATTTCCTTTTTCCTTCTGTGGCTTTCTTTATGACTATTTGAATCCTATTATACTTGCATAAAGATGTGGAGGAGGTGGTGGAGACGGAGTGGTCACAGCCTGAGTCACTTCAGACCTTCTTGTTGGTCAGGGAGGAACCCTCCCTGCAGGAACGCTTTAGGTCCTACCGCAAAGACATGGAAGGGGGACCATTCACATTCACCTTGGATCCTGTCATAAACTGAGAAAAACAAGGATGCATATTCTACATTTGGTGTGTGTAAATAGCCATGCTGCTAATTCTAGATGGAAAAAATAATTTTGTGACCTGGATATTTAAAGTTGGCATGTGTTGCTATGTTATGTCTTTCATCAAGACTATACACGTTGAGTATCCTTCATACTAAGTTGTAAACTCTTTGGTGGGCAAGGATTATGTCATGTTCTAAAAATAACCTCCTACATCACAAGGAATTGTTGTTCCATAACGATTGTTGGCAGGCCACTGAGTCAAAGGCCAGAGGGGCCAGAGGGACCAGAGGGGCCTTGGTCCCTAGAAAGCCCCTCACCACATCAGAGGCACACAGCTGGGTGCATTAGTCTCAGGGCCAAGTCACAGATGTTTTACCTCATGTACTGAAGATTCGTTAATAAAAATGTCCAAAAGTGAATGAAACACCAAGTTCTTACCAAGGTCAGGACAAAAAGTAAGAAGTAGAAAAGCTGGAGCTCTCTTTATGGAGAGAAACCCTGACAATAAATCCCTCCAATTTAAATTCTTTTTGTGGGGGACGAGGGGGTAAGTGGTAGCAGAATGAGGGGAGAACAAAATAGATGTAGGTAATCTCTCTTTCTGTGGTCTTGGTTGAATCCAAGTTGTGCCCTTGAAGTAATGCATGGGATTAGCATCGAGGACTTCCTTTCCAACTCCTCCAGTGCAGTCTTTTCTTTTCCCTTGGCATCTGAAATGGGAATGATTGTAACACTTTTGGCTGCTCCTCGGCAGGCCCTGTACCTACATTTACCTGTACCAATCAGAAGCCTCTGTTTCATTTCTGAGAGACTCCTACTCAGAAACATCAGGCTGGACGCCTGCATTCTTTGCTTTTAGGAAAGGACTGCTAAAGGCCATTGCACCTGGTGCAGATTCTGCACCCCGGCGATGGTGATGAGCATCTGCACTCTCCTGAGGAACCGCCCGGAGCCCCCCACAGAGCAGCCGATAGAAACCTCGGGGGGTGAGTCTCTAACCTCTTACACTGTAGAGTGAGTATTGTCCCTAACAAGAGCAGAGGTGCTAGAGCATTTTCATCCAAGGAATTAGACCAAAGGACTTGACAAAGATTTATTTCTTGATCTTTACGATCCACACCTCTTGAGTAGTGTTGGCAAGTATTTTCCATCGCTATTTAGCAAGAGGGGAAACTGAGGCAGCCAGCCAGAAAGTAAACTGAATTTTCCATATGACTATTACATTCTTGGCACCATTATCAATTGTTTCTGGTGATTTTAGTGTAATCTATATTTGGATAGCATGTGCTTATTGAAACAGTCTTTGCATGAGCATCTTTGGTGCAATTGCAGTATTATTGGAATGGTGTTTGGAAATATTAGGACTTTAAAATCTTTTAATTATGTACATAGAGGTAGCCACAAGAAGCAGTGACCACATGTTCTTGTGGCTTTGCTGCCACACTTATTATTGAAGTATTATCAATGCTCATGAAATCACGGACTCTTAGGAATGAGGAAAGAAGTTACTTATAACTCATTTGCTCGAAATGCCTTAAATCTTTTAGAATGGTATTTCCCCTTTTTCGTCCTTCTGGAAACATCTTTATTCTTCTTAAATTTCATATATGCATTCTATCCTGTCAAGGTACTTTTATTTATTTTATTTATTTATTTATTTTTTTAAATTTTATTTTGTCGATATACATTGTACTGTCAAGGTACTTTTAAAATTTGTATTCTGTTATTGGCAAATCTGATAAACATGGCCTTCTGTGTCTATGTAACTCATAGACTACAATATTGAACAAATAAGCCAAGCAGAAAACTATGAGGAAAATGAGCAACACTGAGCTGCTCGCACCGAGCTGTTGCTCACTCAGGTGCCACTCCTGCCGTGGTGTCGCACGTTTACGTCATCCTCTCCACGGAGGAGCACACGGGTGTCAAAGGCCTCGTCTGATCCCTGCACGCTGCGTCTGTGGCGTTGATCAGACTCTTGGTCTGCAATTCTTACCCCAAAAAGAAATGAGGCTAGTTTTCTTGAGTACCCAGTCTCCTCTTATGGACCACTGCTCCTAGGCTCTGTCATCAATAATCCATTCCAGAACAGATCCAGGAAATTGCCCGAGAGTGAAGTCAACCTCACTTACACACACCTTTTTGAAATCCAGGATCAATGGCTGTCTGTCTCCAGTGTTCTCGCCCCACTTTAGGTTATTGCGATGTCTCAAAAAGATTAGTGACCATGGTCTCACAGTCTCATCTACAAATTGTTTCAAGGTCATGGGACATAATTCACCTTGATTGATCTGACCCCTTGAACAAATTTTAAAACGCTAAGTGATCTCTTAAAATCGCCAAGTACCTTGGGCTTCAGGTGTTTTTAACTGTGCTTGTCTGATGCTTTTTGTTCACCAAGCATGCTTTTGTGAGAAATATAGAAGCAAAAATAGGAATGAAGTAGTTCTGCCTCCTCTCTGACATCTGTCATTGTTACTGCGTCTTCACTGAGCAGTGTACCTTTTCTCTGTCTGATGCATTTGTTGCTGACAGTATTTCCTGCAAACATTATCTCTGTCTGATGCTCAGCCAACCTGACCCCACTCTGGGTCACGCTTTGCCTTTCGTCTTTGGTCTTGATCCATGACCTCCATCATTTGCTCATCTCCTTTTTTGCTAATCAGAGAACAATCGGATTACAGGCCTCCCTCCCTTATTTCTTCCTCATTTACAATTACACCCTCCAAATTTCATTTCTGAGAGCTTCCTACGCCTTTGTGCTATGTTCCCTTTTTACAGTTTCTGGACAATGGGAGAGGGCCTATCACTGCTCTGTGCTTTCTGAAGTTGGCTTTTCACAGCCTGTGGTCCAGAACACCACCAGCATTCTTCTCATTCAAAGACAATCTCCCCCAACGTCCTGTCACTTTCATATCTCAGGCTTTGTGGTCAGCTTGACAGCCATTTCCCTCACTGATTCCTTACTTTGGAGACATGCAAGAATTTTCCAACCCCTTTTTAAAAAAGAGGTAGAACTTCTCAAACCAGGGTCATCGAAGAATCCTTTCCCAGCTGTATCCTTCCTCTGTTCCAGTCTAGTAATTTGCTTTAGAGAAGCCCCATCCACACCTTTCGTTGGACATGGTGGCCTGTGTTGGCCAAACCTCCGTGGGGGTTAGATGCTGGTTCAGCTGGTGGGATGGGGTTGGAGGGATCCCACACCAGGGCTGCAGAGGGTGCTAAAACCAGGTGTTCAAACAGGGCCAGGAGTCAGAGAGAAAGCAAGAGGTAAAAGTCTCAGCATTTTGCCAAAAACTGAGGGGCTAGAGGCAGATACCAAAAGTCAAGGAAAGCTAAGAATCAGAGGATCAGATTTTAAAAAGTGATAAGTTAGAAACGGAGTAGTGAATCCGAGCAATTATCTTCCACAAGCATTGTGGCCCATGGTGAGACGCACAAGACAGCCTTAGGCAAATTTCTGTTTGTTTCTCTTTAAACTCTCACCCAAATGGTCTCTACTGCCTTCTGTCCTGTAAGGTTTTTGCATTTCCACTCAAGCGTATATTTTTTGATTATATGGTCCCTGCCTCCTTTGTTAGTTTTCTTTTTTTAACACTGCTAGATTCCATTTTCGGGTCTCATCTCTCTAGATTTTGGTGGTGCCTATTAAACATCAGTAGCATCACTGCACCAAAATTTCAAGTCCTCCTTTAACACCTACAGTCTGTGCCTTTATATCTAGACACCACTGTGACTGCTGACTTTTACTGAGTACTTTCTATGTACTGGACACTCTTCGATGATAGGTATTATATACCAGTCGTGCAGATGAGGAAACTGAAGTACAGAGCAGCAAAGTTACTTCCCAAGATTATATAACTAATGAGAAGAGTCAGGATTTGAACCCTGGTAATACGATTGTAGAATCCATGTTCTTAACCACCTCGTCTGAATCTATTTATTTTCCTGAGCCCATTTTCCTTGTTATTTTCTCTGCAGAGTTACCAGAACCTCTTTGATTAATATTCTCCCCCCCACTCAATTAACTAGTATCCTCTTTGGTTTCATATTTTGGAGTATTATCTATGTACATTCTTAGTCTTCTCACTTATTTCTTTCTCTTCTTTATTTATTATACCCTTCTATAGGCATTAATTGAGTGCCTACTGTGTTATAAGCAGTATGCCTGTGGTCTTTAACCAGAGGGAGAATCAGTCCTCACCAGGGATTCTGATTCAGGGCCAATTAATATCTTTAAGGAGTCCATAAACCCATAAAAATCTGTGCAAAATGTTCTGTATATATTCAATGTGTTTTTGAGGGTGTATTCAGAAAACAGAAGTGTCATTGAATTCTCAAAGATTCTATGAGTCCCTCCCATAAAGGGGAGAATGACTGGTCTAAAAAGACACAGAAATAATGATAATACAGTGACATCCCAATTAGATCTAGGAGCCATGCTCCCAAATGTGCTTTCTCAATCTTTGTAAGGGATACTACCTCTGTGTCATGGTCAGTCCTTCCAATAATATAAGATATTTTAATACTATCTAGTACCTGTCAAAAACTTCAAAAGATCTGAGATTTTACCATATTTACAAGCTAGCAAGTTAGATGGCCACAGTATGATGGACTCTGACAAAGGCATGAGACTCCTGGGTCAGAGACAAAGGACTTTATTACTCACAGCAATAGCATAGCTAAAGTATCAGCATTTGCACCAGCTCCCTGAGCCCCAATTCCCACAGGTCAGTGCAAAGAGGGCCATCTGATGCCTGCGGGTGCAATGGGTTACATTACAGGAGAGGAACCCTGAACTTGTGGAATCCTTCATAATAAGTGGTAAGCCCCCCAGAAGGTGAATTATCTTTATTATACTGGAGAGTAGGCATTCCTGATCATTTCTCTGCAGGAGACACTGTCTTTAACTTCCAAGGCTGTTCACTATACCAACATCCTTAGAAAGATAGTCTGGAACAAAAGCAGTCAGTGCCTCTGCTCACAAGATGTGCACATCTCTGGCATGTGATTTGTGCCCCTTATAGGGCTTTCCTCTGTCCTTTGTCCTTTCTCTTCACTGATTTTCTGTTCTGCACCCTTCCAAAGATTGCACCCTGGACATGTATCCTAAATGTCTTCTTTTTAATTTTTTTTAATTCAATTGTATTTATATTTATTTTTGTGGGGTACAGTGAGCTGTTTCAATATGTGCATATCCTGCACAATGATTCACTTAGGGTAGATAGCATAGTTTTGTCCCTAATTAGTTCACCCCTAATTCCCCCCCACCCCCCACCCCATACACACCCCTCCCAGTCTCTGGTAACCATTATTCTACTTTCAACTTTTTTTTTAAACACACAAAAATTAACATCCATATTGCAAAAAGAACTCTTAAAAATGAATTAGAAAAATCTAAGCAGAAATTTGGTGAGGAACATGAGCAGATAAGTCACACACCCCAAAGAAACACACGTGGTTAATAAGTACATTCTAGGATCTGGTTGCAGTTGGGGGCAGGGCTGACCTGGCCACCGTCTCAGGATCCCCAGCATTGTCGGCTGGTTCCTGCTGGCCTGGATGTGTGGTGAGGGTAGGGCTGAGGCCTGTGACCCCTGTATCTCAGGACCCCCGGGAGGGCATCGGGCTGGCTCGGTTCCTAAATGTCTTCTGATAACACTATTCAGTTTAGAAAAACTACTGGGATTTTTTTTATATGATTGGGGTGATGTGGGCGACCTATCTATGAATGAGGGAGACAGGTCAAGGGCAGAGAAGTGGTCTTTGGGTTGCACATTGTGTATTTTCTTCTCCCCAGGTAATTCATGTTGCTATACTGGATACAGACCCATTGCAGACAGTGGGGGAAGTTTTAGTCCTGAGAGGATGAAACAACTGACAGCTGCTGAGCTTGCAGTTCTGGGTTAAATAGCAAAGCAGCACACCCATTACAGGGGACTGGTTTTCAAGGAAAACACAATATTGTGTATTGGAGAAAAATGGTGTACCATTTTGCTTATCTCAGTGAGGGTAACTAGATATTTTTTCTCAGAAATACAGACAGGTAGCACCTTCATGGCTTTTTTGAAGGTGAAGTTTATAAAATAGCATATTCTGAGTGAAAACGGATTAGGTCATCTTCCTAACATCTTGCATTGTGATAGGGAAAAACAGAGAAGAGTCAATCTCTCATACTGTCATTTCAGCAGGACTTTTTGTGGAGTCATAGCCAATGTGAAACATTTTTGTGAAATAAATGCTTATGTCCTCTCCGACTATGGTTCCATCTCTGATTAGTACTAATGGTGTATGGGGAAGAGAGGAGAGACCATCTGCATCTTTCATGTGTGCGATCAGTAGCCACTGGCATCCTGCAGTGTCCATGCAGCATTAGTCTCAAACCCGCCTCTGTCCACGCCCTCCACATCCTCCCCCCACCCCAGAAGAAGACACACACTGCTGCTCCACACTCTCACACAGAACACTTCTGACACCAGATGTGCGGGATTGTTCCCACACCGTGCAGTCATCCAACCCTCCAGACACCTGCTGGGTGTCCTACAATTTGATTCAATTCTGACACTATCTCTCTGGAGTTAGTGTCAGATCCCACAAGTTAAGAGTTCAGTCTCACAAGATGCCCCACTTCAGATGCCGATTGCAGGCCTCCTGTATTTCTGACCAACCGGCTATAAATCAAGGGTTCCCATGACCCTCTCCTTGGGTTTGATAATTTGCTAGAATGGCTCATAGGACTTTGGAAAACATTTTACTTACTATGTTTACTGGTTTATTATAAAAAGCACTATAAAGGATACAGATGAACAGCCAGATGAAGAGGTACACAGGGCAAGGTCTGGATGGGTCTCCATGAGTTTAGGGTGCCCCACCCTCCCAGCACGTGGATGCATTCACCAACCCAGAAGCTTGTAAATCTTATTGTTCAAGAGTTTTTATAGAGCTCAATCTCCAGTCCCTGCTCCCTAAGAGGTAGGTTGTTGGGGCTGGAGTTTTTAACCCTCCAGTCACTTGGTCTTTCCACTGACCAGCCTCAATCTGAGACTATCTAGCAGTTCCACCCCAAGTCACCTCATTAGCGTAAACTCAGGTGTGATCAAAGGGAATTCATTATAAATAACAAAAGACATTTCTATCACTTAGGAAATTCCAAACGTTTTAACAGCTTTGTGCCAGGAGCTGGGGACAAAAACCAAATATTTATTCCACATCTCCCCCCCCACACAAAAAAACCTGCAATAAGTAGCTAAGAAAGAATATATGGAATCATTAATTCAAAAAACCCAATTTTTTTCTTGCAAAGATATACCTTACAAACTGCAGAAATTGTATATCCAAAGATGTTTGAATTCCTGTGTTGTTAAAAGAATGTGGAAAAGTGGAAAAGAGCTCAGACGATGACAAAAGGGGACATGCAGAGAAATATATCTAAAGGAAAGATTAAAGAATGGAGACTAGAGAGCAATGTAAACAAAACTGACATAAATAATGCATATAAAACATTTATTATTGTGCCTAGCAGATATAAATATTATTATTACTATCTACCTGAGCTGGAGAAGTAAGACAAATTGCAGTAAGATCTATTTGTTTATTTGTTCATTCATTTTTCAATTCAATACATTCTTTCATTCATTATTTGAACTTCTGTGTATAGAATCTAGCTACCTTCCATGTCACCTATATTTCATTTTCAGTTTCCTTGTGGATTTAAAGATTATTTGAATCAATTTAATGAGCTACATCACTAGGTCTGAAAAGCACAGAGAAAGACCTGTGCTAGATTCCCAGGCTGAAAAGATGGAGGGGTCATAGATTCAGCAGAAAAAAGAATTCTTCAGTGCAGCCCGGTCCCAGGGTCTTGGTAGCAACCCAGTGGATATTCCAACTTAGGTGGTTCCAGGGGCTCCAGGCTTTTCAGTCCTCCCTTGGGCAACCTGCTCCCTAGTCCTCTCTAGGAGAGGTGGTTTTGAGGGTTAAATGCCTGCAAGCACTGAGCACAATGCCTAGACAGTCAGGAAATTGTAGTTGTTGTGAATAATAAGAGAAAACAAAAAGTTGTGTTTTACAAGCATAAACTTCATTATCAGAATGCATAGCTTCTAATTCGGATTCCACTATGCTCTAGCTGTATAATTTGATACATTACATCACCTTTCTAAGCCTTTATTTCCTTATCTGTAAAATGGAATTATGATCATAAGGATTGAGCTATATCATGTCTGTAAAGCACAGAACATCATGCCAAGCACATACTGAGTGCTCAACAGAAACTGTACTATAATACAGTTACTGCCACTACTGCCACCATCACCACCACCACCGCCATCATCACCATCATCATCATCACCTCTTGTGGTATTTTATAACTCTAGCATTCTCTGATTTTGCCCTCCTTGTTTTGTTCTCTAGAGTTCATCTTGCTGCTGAATGCATGGGAAAGGAAAATGTTGCTTGGATCAAGGAGAAAACAAGCCTGAGAACAAAGCTAGTGTAAGTCTTTCTTTGTCTCTGCTCTTTTACCTCCAGCTTTTCATATTTGACCTCAGTACCTCCCACTGATCTATTATGATGAACCTGACTAACAGGGGGCTTGAGGTGCTGGTGGAGAAGGCTTGGGAAAGTTCTAAAAATAATTGTCTTTCTTCCAGTCCTCAATCACTGCAAACCCAAGTGTACCTGGGAGAAAGGGATCCCCCATGGTAGGCCTGCAGGAAATAGTAAGTATGTAAAGATAGCACCAGCATGGTGATGTTTCTGAAACCCCAGAAGTCCATTTGCTCTTTGCTCAATAGCCAATAATGGAGAGACAAGTGTTGGTGTAAGGAAAGGCAGCCTTTGATGAGGAAGCCGGCAGCCTGGGGAAATGGTGGAATCATGTCTCAAAGACCATCTCTGCCTCTCCCACGTTTGCCAAATGGTTTTATAGGCGTGGAAAGTTAATTCATGGTGACCCAGCGGGGATGTGCAGACATGCTTCAGTGTTGTAGATAATCGTCAAGGAACTTCCCGGGTGGGAGTTGACCAGTGTCACATTTCCTTCTCCATGGATTCAGTTCCTGTTATTCTCTCATAAGATCAGCTTAGTAAGCTAGTAAAGAATGGCCATCTGGGTTAATAATTTTCCCTCTAATTACTTGTGTACAATGTGAGAGCAAGAGTCATTGTGTTTTGGCAATTAGCCGCAGGCTATGTGGTTTGGGTTACTGGTGAGAACCAGCTTTAAAATTCAAAGGCTTAACAAAATGGAGTCACTTCTGTTCAGGCTGTTACAGTGACATCAGCTTTGTCAAGACAGGATCCTGCTCCAATCCCATCTTTGTAACTTTCTGGCTCAAGTTTAACTTCCTCCTCATTATGATTGGGACAATATTCCAAGGAAGTTGTTGGGAAGACTAAATGATAGACGTAAATGATATACATACAGTCTCAAGCATGATGACAAGCACGTAGCAATTGCTTAGTGAATGCCAGTTTTTGTTAATAATTGATGTTCAGAATCACCCTTAGAGCCAATCTTGGCAAGAGATGGCTCACAAAGGCAATCAAAATTAGAATGTCCAGGGAATTAAAATTTTCCATGTACACACTCTTTGACCCAGAAATCCCACTTCCAGGAATCTACCCCAGAGAAATACAATTGGCCCTCTATATCTGGCCAAAGGGCAGCTATTTGGGGAATGAATGGAGCTTGGACATATGAGCTGGGTGTCCAATCTGTGATACCAGCAACGTGTGACAGCTGGAGCAGGAAGAGAAGAGAACCAGATGTCTTTCATATGCATTCTTGCTTTGGGCCTACAAATGTTAGAGCCTGGCTTGCTCTTTCCTGTTACTCCAGGCAATGATGTTTGGTAGCCACTAGAGAAGCAGCCCATACTAGTCTTTAAGGTTTCCCCTCCTCTTTCCAATATAAACTAGGAGTCAAGCAACTTGGCTTTTAGAGGGAATTGTGTTTCTGCTGTAACTTCTGTACCATCCAAAGGAATTTCTTTTTGTTTAAACTTTGTGTGTGTGTGTGCAATTATAAGATTAATGCATGTTCATGTAAAAAAATCATGTAGAATTGCTGAAAAATCTAGAGAGGAAAATGAAATTACCTTATAGCACAACTGTGCAGAGATAGCCAGCATCACTGTTATGTGTATTTATTTCCTTTCACTCTTTATTCTTGCTCTGTATATATGTTCTTTTATTGTATATATAGATAATTTTTTTCCTACAAATTTGGTGTCAGAATGCTCAATTAAAAAAACTTTTTTCCTTAAAACAAATCATTTTTATTTTTAAATTACTTAAATATTCACAAAAAAGTTAAGTTCTAATCATATGGTTATGCCATGATTTATTTAAGTGTTGCTCTATTATCAAACATTTAGGTTATCTCCAATTCTTGTAATTATAAATAACATTGTGACAAATATACCTGTATATAATAAATCTTTGGCCTACCTCTAATTACTGTTGTATCCGTGGGAGATTGGCTCCAGGACCTCCTGTGGATACCAAAATCCTCTGATGCTCACAGCCCTGATAAAATGGTCCCTCAAGCTCATCTGCCCCTTTTCCTCTGCTATTACACTCCCTAGTCCAGACCATCTTCATTTATGCTGAGATTATTCCAACAGATTCCATATCTGGTCTCTTTCTCTCAACACCTCTCATATACTCCAACTTATGGCAGGGTTCCCAAATTTCCCAGAACTGCTTAGGAAGCTTTTCGAAACTGTGATTGCCTGAGATTTCCCTCAGTTTTACTGGATTAGGACCTTCTGTGGGATGGCCCAGGAATAGCTCTGAACATTGACAAACCTCCTCAGGTGACAGATGTGTCTGGTCTGCAGGCCTGGAATGGAGCCGCTGCGAACCATAGTCAAATTCATCTTCCAGAAATATTGGCTCAGAAATGCTGAGTGGCTCCCACTGGCCCCGAGTACGGTCTCAAATCTGAAGCCTGCTGGGAAGACTTTCCACAGCCCTCTCTGCTGTCTCCTAGCCTCTCCCCTGTAGTCAAGAGTATCTACCTGACTCCTTCCTACTCCTGTGAACAGCCTCCCATCTGAATCTGGGCTGCCTCCCTTCCCTGTTCTCTCCCCACCTCCAGGAGCCTCTGCAACCACCTGCTCCCGAACTCCTAGGGGGCTTCTGTTGCCATTGTTCTGTGACCTTTGGCTTCTGCTGCCCCTCATCATAGTTCCTCTTTCTGCAGCTGGCACAGAGCAGCTGCTTAATAGCTGCTCCCCTAGCCCCAGGCTTCTCCGTCCAGAATGAAACTGAAGGGCTGGTCTGACCTTCAGCACCCTGTGTCCCCACTCCTCATGCAGGCCTTTCAAACAGGAGAAACTCAACATGTGGCTGGTACTCATCGTGATACTTATCAATCTTTGACTTTGTTTTTACCAAAGAGACTAAAACATTGATTTCTTTTCTTAAGGTTTGCACCAAATTGTATGAAAAAGAAGTGTTTCAGTCCTTGGACCCAATCCAGGAGCTTATATTTCCATCCAAACTAATGGTATGTTCTCCTCTTCCTGATTTCTACTTCGGTGCCGATTGAGATGGAATAAACAGTCCCATCAGCTCATCTCTGATTGTGCCTTCACCTCCATTTGCCCCCGTGGGTGCCTTTGTACGTGCCACTGTCATCTTCAGGAACCGCAAAAGGCATTTTAGGCTTTCCCTGGGACAGACCCTGCTTGCCCCTGATCTTTCATCTAATGGAACTCCTCGCCCTCTGTGTCTGGGGCAGGACAGTCACAGTCTATTTGGCACCCAAGTACCTTTATTAAGATCCAAGGAAAATCCACGATACAGACTATAAGCGAGTGAGGGCGGTCCCAAGCTCCCTGTCTTACATTATCTAACAGCTCTGTGCAGGTTTAAAGCATTGAACTGCCTCCTTTTCTTTCAGTTTTTTAATTGCTCCTCTAGGCATTCCTAGGCCTCACTTGTGTTTGTTTCACAAACTTCTTTTAGGAGATTCCCAAATGTCAGTCACTGAACTAGGCACTTGGGATACATTAAAGATGAACCACTTGCCCCCAAGGAACTCACAGCCAAACAGAGGAAACAGACAGACATGTCAATAACAATTAACAATAGAATGTGAAGAGGGTTATTAAAGAGACTCGTGAACCAGGTTCTGGGAGTGGAGCAGAGAAGAGGATCCTTCTCTAAAGAGCCAAACCTGAGCTAAAACTTGAATTGTAAACAGGTGTTATCAGGCAGTGGAAAAGAGGAATGAATGTGACACAGACAAGGAATGCTAGGCAAAGTAAAAATCATGTGCATGGGCTTTGCAGAACATGAAAGTTTCAGGAAAAGCAAGCAATTCCGGATGCCAGAGCATGGCATGGTGGAAGGTCCATCGTAACTCCCACCTCACCTCATAGTATGAGGCTGGAAAGGGAGGTGGAGGCCAGACTCCGATGGGCCTATAATAGAGATCCAAAGACTATGAATTTTTCGCACAGGTGATGGGGAGCTATTAAAGGACTTTGAGTAAGGGAGAGTCATATCTATTTACAATTTTGAAAGATCCCTCTGGCTGTTTATGGAGAAAAGGTTGGAAGGGGTCGTAAGCAAATGCAGGATCACAGCGGCCCAGGAAAGGGACAGTGGTTTCCAGGAGCACAGTGCTGGTGGTGGATGGAGAGAAGGGGACAGATGGGAGAGATATGTGAGAGGCAAAATCAGCAGGGCTTGGTGGTGGATTGGATAGAGGGTGACAAGGAGGAGGGGGAGGAGTGACTCCGAGGCTTACAGTTTATACAACAAGATGCTGCACTAGGGACACTGCAGTAGATCCACCTTTCAGGCGACAGATCAGAAATTCGGGTTTCCACATGCTAGCTTGAGATCTTTTTAAGAAATCCAAAGGGAAGTGTCAGGTAGGTGATTGGAAGCTCAGAGGAGAGGTCAGCGTTGATTGATAAATCTACACATCGTTGGGACCAACCCCATAAATACTGGCAAGAGCACAGCTGAGAGAGGCCGCAGGTCTCAGCCTGAAGGAATTCCAGAGCTGCTGCGTTGGTAGAAGAATGAGCAGACCCACGATATTGAGGAGAAGAGGCAGAGAGGGGCACAAAAATCAGAAGACGGGGGAAGTTGGAAGAGAATGTTTTCGGAAGCGGGGAGTGGTCGGATGCAGTGAGCGTTGTTGAGAGACTGAGAAGGTGAGAACGGAAAGCGGGGACTCCAGCGTCACTGCTGACCGTCACAGAAGCGGCGAGGAGTGTGTTGAGAAGTGGAAAGGGAAGAAATGGAGCAGTGAGGCAAAAGAGTGCTTTGCCGAGCTGCTGAGGGAGAGAAAGTAGAAAGGGCGGTAGCTGGAGGTGGACTGGGGATGGAGGGTTGTGAGTTTTGTCTTCATCTATAGAAGCTTGCATGTATTTAAATGTCGATGGGACAATGAGAGGGAGATGTTGAATGTTTGAGAGATGGAAGGCATGAGGTGGAAAGTAATGAGTGAAGAATGTCTTTTCTATTTCTCTTAGAAAGCTTTCAGTGAAACAGCCGTTCCAAGTCTGGGAGGAACCCCTGTGTCCTATAGAACTCTGTCCTTCCCCTGTGGTGTATCTTCATGCCCAGTCGTGATTGCCTATTTACTCACTAGGTTGGGAGCTCTGGGGATCCCTGAGGGCAGCGTTGTGTTGCGTTCACCATCCTGTCGTCATTGCCTAGCACACTGATTCTCTATTTTTTTGGTCTCAGGAATGCTTACAGCCTTAAAAATTATTAGAGACCCTAAAGAGCTTTTGGTTATGTGGGTTATATCTATTGACATTTGTAGGATTTGAAATTAAAACTGGGAAATATTTTAAACTTTATTTATTCAATCACTCATTCATTTATTCATTCATTTTTTAAAAAGTAACAAGAGTGAGCCCATTGCACATTAGCATAAATAACATATTGTTCATGAAGAATAGCTATATTCTTTCACAGAAGAATCAGTGAGAAGAGTAGGACTGTTTTACGTTTTCATAAATCTCTCTAATTCTGGCTGGAAAGAAGGCAGCTGGCTTGGTCCCCGCGGTGCCCTCTGCCAGCTGCAATAGCACGCGTCAGGTGGCCTTTGTCAAACTCCGCTGTACACTCGTGAGAGAATGAAAAGGAAGAAGGCAAATAGTATCTTTCATTATAAAATAGTTTTGACCTTGGGACCCCTGAAAGCATTCTGGTCATCCCCAGGAATCCCTAGACTACACTTTGAGAAGAGGTGGCCTCACTTGATGAGAAGAACACACGAATTATTTCATTAGCCAGAGTTTTAACCCATTCCCAGGGATTTCCATCTCTCTGTCATCCTTTTCAACAAAACACATAACTTACAGCAACATTTACAGAATCCTTATGATAAAGAAATACTCATTTAGCCAATCTGCCTTTAATTATCGCTCAATTTCCAGCAGCCTCCACCATAATTTTTGTTCAATGTTGAAATTATTCAGAGTGAAATGATTTGTGAAAACATGAAAGTTTCACCAAAAGATCTGCCCTTTTGATGGCTCCCACAAAGAACGAAATAGTTTTACATGAAATATTTTTGCAAGGGGATCATCAAAGTTAATTTCAAACAAATTAAACAATTCAATTCCTACTTGAGAAGTGGTTTTCTCGTTTATTGTTAACTGGCAGAAATTGTTTAGACCACACTTCTTCCAGATGCATGGAACTATTTCAGTTTCAGAGGACTCCGGGCAAGCAGCCTGCTGCCCTTGGGTTCACGGTCCTGTTCACATTAACCAGCTGTGTCTCCTTGACCAGGGCACTTCCCCTCTGTGAGCCTCGTTGTTTTTTTTCTTTCTTCAGTAAAACTAGAGCAGTTGTTCTCAGATTTAGTCATGTGAAGGAGCAATCAGAAATCAAGGGTTTTTCTTTGAATGCCATATTCTTTGCTGAACTCCGTAAAATAGTGGCAAATTTAATCAGATTTAGTGGAATAAGAACAATTTTAGGCTTAGAAAAATATGACTGTATTAGTTGCCTGCACCTAATCAAAACTCAGAACAACGAAGTCCATTTAAAAAGAAAAGAAGATGAAGGAAAAGAAAAGAGTTGGGCTGTCCAAGTAAGCGTGGTCAATGGTTTTCAAGTAATCCTTATAAATGTTTATTTTATACCTGTTCATTTCATCTTATTGTCAGTTATCACAGCAATTGATTTTAGAGAAATAAATGGGAGGAAAACAGAAAAGAAATTCTGTTCATTAACGACATCTGCTAATTGAGAAAAGTCCAGTTTTCAGTAGTGGCTGTGAAACCCCTCATCTTGCCTGGAAAACAATAACGGTCTGTGAGAGAAAGGCCCCCACTGGCTTCCATAAGTCTAATATTCTACGCTTCTGCTGTATTTTTGCTGTTCAACAAAACAGCCATCCTCACTCCATACTTCAGTGAGGTCTGAGAGCTGAAATGGCCCACACTTCAGTGGCCCCTAAGAGTCCAAAGAGCTTCCTGTATTATCTAGTCAAATCCCTAATTTTCAGATAAAGCAAGCCAGGCCTGGAGAGGTTCCAAGGTTTTCCTAAATTCACCTGGCTACTCAGTAGCCAGGCTGGGATTAGAACCTGGATCTCCCGTGTCTTGTGTACTCAGTGTTTTTCCATTCTATATGCTTATCTGATAATAAATAGCACACAGTCCCCAGGGCACATGTAGTTAATTCTCTGTTAATGTTCTATCAGCATTTGTAAACTAGTCAATAATTATTTCTCCGGTTGAGAATTTAACATTAGAAATCTCATTCCTGATACATAGGATTCTTGCTTGTTAATAAGTTAAGATTTAAGTAAAATCCACTTACTCCTTTTTAAGGTATAAAAGATGGAAAAATAAATATGCAAACAGTGAATTTAATTGTGAATTGATTAGGCCTCCATTTTATGAGGATCTGTCTTTGGTTGTCCATGGTGGATTCCATTCATTCTTGTTCAGTTTGTGAGCTTTAATGAGGACTATGTGTTTTGTCATTGACATCAGCATTAAGTCTGCATTTATCTACTGCACAGAATGGTGGAAGACCCGCCCCCCACCACCAAAAGTTCTGACTTTCTATGGGGAGAGAACTACCTGGATTGACCCAGGAACCCTAAAAGACCTTCTAGGACTGAAAATGCAGTTCCCTGAAGCTCCTCCTGTGATGGGGAACACTTCTCTCGAGTAGCAAGTAGGTCCCAGTTCCTTCTTCCTGTATTGAAAGTCTAAATTACTAAAAAGAGATGTAAGTTGTAGCATCTGCTCATAAATCAAAATACATAGCTGGTGATTCAGATTCACCCCCTTTGCCCAGCTAATGGGCAGCTTGTTATATGATTAATATCTCTGGCTCCTAAAGAGTGATTCGGCCTCTCATTGTAACCCTAGAATGTGATTAGACTTTTCCAAGGTTAAAATTTCCATTCTCTTAAGCATCAGTAAATAGTAAAACAGATCTTTCTCTCATTGAGTTCTAGAGTGAAGAAATTCACAGATGGTTTGCTGCTTGGGTCAGACTCAGTTCAAATATGGGAAAAATTACTGAGGAGGAAAACAAGCCTCATTTGTCATATTATTATTTTACTTTATTATAATTATCACTTCTAAGTCATTGTGTTAATTGCAAAATGAAATCTAGCTGGCTTCTTTCCAACTGATGATAATTATTCTCTCTCTTAGGACCTGATATGAAGTTCAAAGAAGTTTTCCATATAATTATTATCTCTCCTGCAAGGATTTTATAATTATTTGTAGTGACTAACACAAAAGAGGGTGTGTTCTCAGTTATTGTAAGAAGGTCCTTATGTTGCAGATGATTCTGCCAATGAAAGCTAAGGCTATTTGACACTAACCAAATCACAAGATCATGTGGCTGGAGGAAATCATATTTGGCACTGTAATATTGAATCATATCTAATCTTTTGAAAAGAATATCTGCTAGATTCAGAAAATCCCAGTAAAGATTATACATCTTCTCTTGAAACTCAATTTTCTGCACCGAGCTGGGGCTCAGCAAATGTTTGTTGATTTACCCAGAAACTCATTCGGCTATCTCGAACTACCTTCACTGCTCATAGAGTACTTGTCTGTCTCCTCCCTCCAGCAGCAGATGAGAACAGCTACCACTTTCTCTGTGAAATAGCCTGCAGCATTTCACAGGCCAGAGTACTTCACCGGGGATTCCTTCTGTTTTCCCTTCTCCAACTCTGCAGAACCAATTTCAGCAACTGTCCCAAAGCTACCTAACAAGGAGAGGCATGAATTTTTTCCCCCACAACTTAAGACTCAATTCTTTAGATCAACATTATTCTGTGAAAGGTACAGGTGGGATAAAACCATTTTTAAACACTCATTTATTTATTAATGTTATAATTATTAGGCTTTTGTATGCCAGGCAGGCTATCTGCTGGTAAATCAAACCTCCTGAAAAAGACATTATTTCTTCCCTAGGAACTAATAGTATGGTGGAAAAGGTAGATTTATAAAGAGATAATTATAGAGTGATATAATAAGTGTGATATTTGACATTAGTATATTCCTTTATCATCAGTGGAATCTTCCTCAACAATCTAAAGGGTGTTTTCAAAATTGTACTATTTTGAATTAACCCAGTTATAGTGATTTTTACATTTTAATTAAGGAGAATTTGAGATTTTTAAAAAAGGAAAGACAAAAATAAATACCCATTTAAAGTGATGCATACATTAATTTTAAAGCTATATGTAAAGTTGCAAGCACTAAATAAAATATCTTGTGTTTTTTATGCTCCTCTTACCACTTCTTCCTGTACAAGTATTTTCAAAAATACTTGTAAATACTTGTAAATTTAAAAAGTAGTTTTTAAAAAATATTGCTTTCTATCTTATGGAAATGTACTAGTACAATAAGAGCAAGCATGATGCTAGGGAAACTTCTACCTAAAACACCCTTTTCTGTCATTTTATAGTCCTTTGAATACTGGAAAATTGTAGTTTACACACATACACAAAACCCCATCTGCTGCTGTTGCTGAATTCACCCTTGGTTTCAACACTGCCGAGTGCACTTCATGATTGTGGCTCTTGAGAAATTAATTCATTCTCTTAATCATTATTTTGCGTTTGAATTTGGATCATCTTGCAGTACACATCATTTGAACATCCTTTGAAATCTAATAAATATCTCTTTTATAATCTCAAAGGGCAGAGACCTCTATGGCAACACTTCAAAAAGATCATGGAAAGATTCATCTTATCTTTCAATTCTATTTTTCTGTGAACTTTTTGAAGTACCTTCATATTAACAAGTGTTTAATGCCAGATCATAGCCATATTAAAAAAGGTCAAATAAGTTTATGTCCTGAGTGCACAGTGTAATAGGAAAAGCCATAGAGAGGTGGACATACAAAATTATCTTCTTTTTAGATAAATCCTTACACTCATGAACTGGGATACCGGTTCTAGATTACCCTACTTGATAAGCAAAACAGAACCTTTTTGAAGAAAATTCTGCCCCGAAATGGATTCATCAGGCACTTATACTTACACAAGTGAAAAACTATCCTTAATCAAATGGTCTCAATTCCAATAAAGATTGCAAGCAAACCTTATTTAAAATGATAGTGACAAAGCTTACTTCAGGTTTTTACAAGAGCCTTTGCTGTCCAACTTCACAAAATTAAAGCATGAGCTCCCTCTGCTGCATGAATTAACGTATGTTGACAAAATAGAATCTAAAACATTTGTACATTGACTTGGAAGCCATTATGTTCTTAAAAACATAAGCAATTATGAATTATAAAAAATATTTTCTTTTTTTCCAAACTCATGACTATAATAAAAAGATTAGGAAAATTAATTTACAAAGGAGACATTAATTAGTTGAGATTTTTCAGTTTCCTAACAAGATTTCCTAAGCATGAGTGCTCATGTGGCAACGCTTTGTAATCACCGCGATGAGTCATCAGGGGTGTTTGCAAACCCCTGTTCTCACACCAGCCCTGTTACTCAGCACCGATCATGTCTGAAGTTACATTACTCATTTATTCACTTGTCTAGTTACAGCTGTCTTCCCCCACTAGGATGTTGACTTCCTAGAGGAGACCTGGTCTGCACTCTGAGCCCCAGTACTAGTGCCTGGCAGGCAGGAGGTGCTCAGAAACATTTAACAGATGAAGGGAGGGAGAGGGCAGGCAGGTCAGTATTTACTCATAGTGTCACTTAGGACACTAATTGTTCAATTAGACAATGATTCAGTGCCAATCACATGGAACTGGTTACAAATTTAGTAGGAAGTGATAGAAATGAGAGAACTAATGAAGACATGGTGAAAGGTGTGGAACTCAAGTTCAACCTTAAAGCTGGGGAGGGTCTAGTGAAGTTAGACAAGGAAACGAGCATGGAGCTAGGCACCGGGGACACAGTGTTTTAAAGAAAAAGGCATGGACCTTGCCGTCATGGAACTTACCATCTGCTGGTGAAGACAGATGTCAAACAAATTATCACACAGATAAAATGCAATATTGCAATTGTGACAAGTTCCTGTCCACAAAGGAGAGGAACATGATGTTAGAGAAGACAACAAAGTGACCCGGCCTTATCGGGGCTTAGGGAGGGCTTCTCCTAGCTGAGATCAAAAGATTAAGTGGCACTAACCAGGAAAAGAGGGTGGGAACAGCACGTACAAAGTGCCAGAGACTGAAAACAGTTCCTGTAGCTGGAGCAGAGAGGGAGGGGAGGAGGTGGGAGAGGGGCCACACAGCACCTGGGGCAGGAACGCTGCCTTGTCCTCAGAGCAGAGAGCAGCAATGAACAGGTCTCATCGTTTTGATTACTTTTCAGGGATCCTGAATTATTTTTACTCTCTTTTCCATACTTTTCTGTATCTATAAGTTGGTCTATAATGAGTGTATTACTTTAATATTCAGAAAAATGGCAAATTTATGAAAGAAAAAGGTGACATTATGTGCCACCATGTAGTACAGGGCTATGACCTTCTCTTCCCACTTGCCCTCTTCTTTTCCACGCTTACAGAATATTACTGAAGGTGTCTCACTTGCAGGGCTGACCCTGGGCACCAGCCTCAGTCTGGCCCAGGTGAAGGACATCCTGGCTGATGTGGTCCCCAAGCTCCCAGAGGAGAAGACGCAGACATACCGCACTGTCTTGAAGCATCTGAGAGCCCTGGCTGGACAACAGATCAGGAACACAGCAGTATCTTCTCTGCGCCCACCATCAGGGGTGGGTACTTTAGTGAGGAAAGCTGTATCATTCTCTATGTCTACCATTTCCTGCTATATCCCTCTGTGTTTTTCACATGGCTGAATCATGGATCGCCTAATTTCAGACCCTTGTGGCATTAGCTACTAAAATGCCCAGATTTAAGTTGCCTCCCTGTGCACCCACCAGTGACCTGGATCTTGTCTGAAATTGGCTGTTCAGGATCTATGCAGTCCAGAAAGGTCTGTCTTTAACAGCTCTGTAAAGGGTTTTTAACTTGTTACCTCATAAAGACAGCTAATGGGTTCATTGAGAATAACTGACCTGATAACAAATATGAATGACAACCACACAATTTTCTCAGCCTTTTAGTGCAATTCTATATTGTAACAACTGTAATATATAATATGTAGTTATAAAACGTTAACTATAAGTATAATATACATAACTATAAAGTATAACATACAGCATAGTTCTCCTCGTTAACTCTCAATCCCTCTGTATGAAAGAATTGTTGGATTGTGTGCACGTCTGGTCTAAAGCCTCTTCTTTGATTCCTGTGGCTTTATGTCTCCCCTGGCCTCTTCTGGATCCTGTGGCATTCACTTTCTAGGCTGTCTAAATTAGAATGGTTATATGTTTATACGAGGGCCTTTAACCAGAGTAGGTATTCTCAGTCACTCTATCTGCAATTCGTTGCGCAAAGTAAGTTCTCCAATGATGGAATCTTCATCAATGGCCTTTCCCAGGAGGCAGCTTACCCAGACCAGGGGTTGTTACCACGTGTTGCCTGAGGCCATCTCTCCTCTGTCCTCTCTTATCTGAATCTCTCATTTCCTTGTCAGCTCCCAGCTCCTAGGATCTGTACTGCAGCCCTGGGAAGGGTTTTAACAGTGCCTGGCTGGGATGACAGCAACTTTTCCCACCTAGATGTCACTGTTTTAGGGATGCTGCCTGGTCCCCTCTTTCAAATACTCTGCCTCAGTTCCTGCCTGTCCCCCCACGTCACCCCCTTTCCCTCATACACAGTCTGCTACCCACTCCCCTTGCCAGCTGCAAGCCCCAGGTTACTCTGCTTCACCATTTCTTGTCTATTGTCATGCAAGCTCCACAAGCATAGGTACAGAATGAATTCTCCATACATAAATCACGATTTGAGTATCCTCCTACTCAGAAATTAGAAGTGGGTGGCATGGAAGTGATCTTCACTATTCGTCTTCACAGTTTCTGTTTTGTAAATAACTGAAGGGAGTAGTGATTCCTCTAAAACATTTTAGGATTTGTAAGAAAATCTCTCATTCGCGCTGGCATTGTTTATTCTAATTGCCAAGTTAGATTGAAAAGAAATCATTCTTTGTGTAATTCAGCACTCACGTAAAAGCCCCCAGGTTGCTGATTAATCTTTCTTTTAGTCCTTAGGCGGTCATATTATTAGCAGACTGTCAACTTCTGATCTCAACTCCATTGAGTGTAGGCAATTGCAAACTCAACGCTGCTTCAAAAGGTGAGCTACTGAATTCCCTTAGAAGTACTGATGTCAGTTTTATAAACACAGCGAACACAGAATTGTAGGAAAATAGGAGGGTACTTCAAAAAGTTCATGAAAAGATCCATATTATCTTTCAATTGTATCTTTCCACAAACTTTTTGAAGTACCCTCGTATGAATCCCTCGTTTGATTCATTGGATACACTACTGAATTTCTGTTTTTCTGTGGATAGAACTGCAAGCACACACATTATGAGGATAGTAGGTGGAAATGAGACATTTTAAGTAATCAGCAAGCACCAGGGAAAAAGCATCTCAGCTTGTCTTTCTTCTTATCTACTCATCAAAAGATGAAACACTTGCAATTGATTAGTGTTATACAGCAAGCCTATAATGTAACAGAGCATGGAGTTTTCTTTTAGTGGCAGTTTTATTTTAATAGCTTTATGACTTGCTTTTTGTCCTGAACTTATATACTTAGGTTCTAAAGAGATCATTTACATTTTTAAAAAATTATACTTTGGTACTCTGAAGGAAAAAAGAAACTGTTTTCCTACTCTCACACATTACTCAATGCAGAGCACTTCTGATACCAGATGCGCGGAGTTTTTCTTCTCACACACCAAGCAATTCTCCAGCAGACACTGACTGAATTTAACTCAATTCTGACAGTATCTACCTGGTGTTAGGGTCAGATCTCACAGGTTGAGGGCTCAGTCTCACAAGACTGCTCCCGACTGCAGATGCCAATAACGAGTTCAGGCCTCTGGAACTTCTGACCAACAGGCTATAAATTGGGGGTTCCCATGACCCCCTCTTCAGGTTTGATTAACTTACTAGAGCAGCTCACAGAACTCAGGGAAACACTCTACTTAGGTTTATCCCTTTATTATAAAGGACGTTACAAAGGATACAGATGCACACCAGTTGGAGGGGGCGCACAGGGCGAGGTGCGTGGGAAGGGACACCGAGCTTCCACACCCTCTCTGGGCTCACCACCCTCCCAACACCTCCACATGTTCAGCTATCTGTAAGGTCATCAGAACCCCGTCCCTTTGGATTTTTATAAATGCTTTATTATGTAGGCATGATTTATTACATCACTGGTCTTTGGTCTTAGTCTGTGTCCTGCTGCTATAATGGAATACAGATGGTAATTTATAAAGAAAAGAAGTTTATTTGGCTGATGATTCTGGAGGCTGGGAAGTCCAGGAGCACAGTACTGGCATCTGCTCAACATCTGGTGAGGGTCTTCTTGCTGTGACATCCCCTGGCAGAAAGTGAAGAGCAAGAGAACAAGAGAGACAGAAAGAGAGGAAAAGGGGGCCAAACTCCCACAATAACACATTCTCATGATAATGGCATTAATTAATTTATAAGGGCCGAGCCCTCATGACCTAATCACCTCTTAACGGTGATTTGGTGACTCGCCTACCTCTCAGCACTGTCACGGTGGCAATTAAATTTCAAAGTGAGTTTTGGAGGAGACATTCAAATCATAGCAGTGATCAATTCAACCTCAGCCCCTCTCCCCTTCCCAGAGGTCGGAAAGTGGGGCTGAAAGTTACAACCCTCTAATCACATGGTTGGTTCCCTTGGCACCCAGTCCCCATCCTGTAGCTATCCAGAAGCCCACCAAGAGTCACCTCCTTAGAACAGAAGGTACTCCTGTCACCCAGGAAATTCCAAGGAACTTAGGAAGTCTGTCAGATGCTCTGGTCACTCAGGAAATTACTAAGGTCTTAGGAGCTCTATGTCAAGAACTGAGGGCAGAGACCAATATATGTATTTCTTATTACTGTACAATATCACAGGTACCTTTTATGGGAAACTTTATAACTATAGAGGAGTCAGAGGAGGATTCAGGAGGATCACAAGATTTCTTCCATGGTGTCAAGGGCCTATTGAATATAAAATCATCTCATTTTATACTGACCTTGTCTGGTCAATTTATTTGGAAGGAAAGTTCTGATAGGACCAGCCTGGCAAAGTGGCCCCTATGTGGTAAAACAAAAGACAAAGCAGAATACGTGTTGGTTACAAATTACACGAGAAAAATCCGTCTCTTTTTCAGTTGACTTTTGACCAAAAAGTGTATTAGCCAATTTGACCCCGTGCCTTATCCATCAAGCTAGGTTCTGAATGTCATTTACCTCCTACCACAAATCAAACCCACCTTCAGAGGATAAAGATGTATCACCACTGAGGCCACAGGCTCTGAAAGAACATCTCCCAAAGAGTTCCCAAGATGTCGTGAGGACAGCGGCACTATGGAGATAAATGTGTCATCTCTCCCAAGGTGGCTATTTCAAAAAGAGTAACATTTATTTGCATTTCTGTGTTTTAGGATTTTGGCTTAAAATAATCACATGGCCTTAGGGAGGTTTCATTTATTGATGTCATTGCTGTCATTTGTATTTCATTTGTCACCGTCACTGTTCACACGAGTAACATACTCGTGTTTACCATCATTCCTCTCCAGACATTTCAGCTCTTCAAACTCACTCACATACTCTCCCCCCCTCCACAACACACCCATGTGTCTGTCATTGTCAGCCCATTTACTCACTGATTCCAATCATCCGGCCTTGTAAGTAGCACACTGTAACCTTGGCAGAGTGTGTCCTATAAATGGGAGGAGTTCTGCCCTGGTAGCACAGGTGGAAGACTGTTTTTCCAAGACAGGATCCTCAGATACATCAGCATACAACCAGATCATGGACTAGTCACCATATGATGTGTGGCCATTTTTCAATTTCATTTTAATTTTAGAATGTATTTTTATAATAATAATACTGAATTTAATAAAGTATAAAGTTATTTCAATGGTGGATGGTAAATTTAAATGAAATGTTGTTGTTTTTTTTTTTTTTTCTTCTAAGAAGGAATATAACAAATTCCTTTAAATGATCTGTTTTCTTGCTAAAGCAGCAAATTCAAGCCTTAGGCCAGAACGAATCCTAGTTTCTGTTTTTATTCCTTTCTCTAGAAAGGTACGAGATTATGACGTTTATCATGTTCACTTCCATCTGTTTGATTTTAGTTGCTTTATTTTTGTCTTGAATTAAATTCAGCATAATGGAAAATAGAATTAGTAGCAAATATCTTACACATGCCCACATGCATACAATAAAAACAGATGTTGATCTGCTACATTGGAGAATTTCAGAACATGGCATTATTTTCTTATCTAAAAGTTCTTACAGTTAGATAGGAAAAATATGTTCTGGTCCCCTAGGGTGACAATAGCTGATAATAATGTATTGTATATTTCAAAATAACCAGAAAAGAGGATCTTGAATGTTATACCCACAAAGAGATGACAAATGTTTAGGTGATAGATTTGCTAACTACTCTGATTAGATCATTATACTATATATATGCATGTATTGAAACAATAAACTGTACAATAAACATATACGATGGAAAAAATAAATTTAAAAAAAATTTTTTTAAACGCTCTAAAAACCTAGGATCCCTGGAATCACAAATCATATAATTGAAAGAGACCAATAACCTTATTGTATAGGTGAGGAGATTGAGGTCCAAAGAAGTTCAATCATTTAAACAAAGTTTCACAGTGAACAGGTGGCAAAACTAGAACCAAAACCTGCCAGCAGCCTCAGATGATTTAAATAGAATAAAGAATAATTTACAAAATCTTTCATTTTTGCCTTACTATCCAAGATTTAATATTTTCTTCAAATTAATAAGAACTTCAGAAAAATTCACAAGAAACCAAATGGGTTCTGATTACACTAAGATACTGCCAGCGTATGAGCATTTCACGTACTCACTGATGGGCGAGATATAGCTTTGAGTTGCTCTTTGTTTAATGGGCAGTATCTGTTTGCCGGATGGCAGCTTGAACAAATGTATATGCTACTGTTGTATCTCAGTTCTTGAGCTCCAGATCAGTTCAAACAGCAAATGAAAACTGATGGCCATTGCCAGAACACAGAGGAGCCACACGCTCATTTGGTTGACACTTTCTCCCAATTATCATTCACTCCTCAGTATTTATTGAAAGTCTATTGAGCACCACATGTGCGCCAAGAACAGACAAATAAACATTATTTACTAGAAATATTGTTAGGTGTCCCCTCTTGCCCGGTGATTACATATTGGATTTTTAGCTAAAATTCAGAGATAGGGTTGAATAAGTTGGGAGAAGAATAAAATTAAACAAAGAGTTGTTTCTGGTAACTTGATGGTAATCAACAGAACCCAACTTGGAGAGTCTCTGCCGGGCTAATTTTAGGGATGCTAGGACTTCAAAAGAGTCATGCCAAATGGGAAGGGAGACGATGTTCAGAGGATGGAGCATACTGCAGGCTCACGAGTGTCCACGACGGTGGCTATAGCAATGAGTGGGATAATTTTGGAGTAAACGCAGCAGCAAGTCCTGTGCCATATCATCCATATAGTATTCTTGCTACCCCCCAAAATTTAACCTAAATCAATTCATGAAGAAATAATCAGATAAATGCAAATTGAGGGACACTCTGCAAAACAACTAGTCTATGACTTTCAAAAATATCAGAGTCATGAAAGACCAAAAAAGCTGGAGAACTCTTCTAGAGTAAAGGAGCCAGGGGAGCTATGATGATGAAACCTGTATGCCTTTAAAGTCTTATTTGTATAACGGGAGAAATTTGAATATAAACTGTATGGTAAGTAATAGGATTGTATCAATACTCAGTTGTGACGATGGTGTCGAGGTCATACAGGAGAAAGCCCTTGTATCTTAGGAGTTTCATACAGAAATATTTAGGGATCAAGTTTCATATTGTCAATGATTAATTCTCAGATGTTTCAGGTACAGCTCTGTGTGTGTATGTGTGTGTGTGTGTGTGTCTGTCTAGTGAGAGTGAGCATATGTGATATAATGTTAACCACTGGTGAATCAGTAAATCTAGGTGAAGGGTATATAAATATTTATTGTACTATCCTTCAGACTTTTCTGTTGATTTGAAATTTGTCAAAATAACAAGTCATTCTTGTATTCCAGTGGGAGTTTGCGTCAGCTTTCAGACAGGGCCCACCACAGCAAAATGCCCTAGCAATTGTGAATTCTGCAATGAGAGTCCTTTTCAAAGATGGCACAAACACCATGGTAGACTTAAGCATCTTACATGGAGGAGGTGGCCCCACTACAATCAGTGCAAATAAATCCTGTCAGCAGCTTATTGGAAAGTGATTTATAAACTTATGCCTCCTACCAAACAAAGTCTTTTACCACCTGAGTAGTGACAACTGACATTGTTATCAAAGGCGGAGACCTATGTCTCTTTTCTGCAGCATCATAGCATTTTATAGTAAGTGTATGTGATAATTAAAAGCCAGATTTTAAATAAAACAGTGTGTACCAGGGCTCAATTATGTGTTATGATATTCCTATGAGAGAAAATAGATTTTATCAACCTTCATTTATATCTTTTATTCTTATTTTTTTAATTTTCATTTATCAATGTACAATATAGTTGATTTTTGTGTTCCTTTATCAATTCCTCCTTTTCCTCCCTCTCCCCCCTCCCCCCATCAACATCATATCTGTTCACATGTCTTAACAAAATCAAGGAATGGTTGCGATTGTTGTGGCTTCTTTCCCCATCCCCACCCCCATTCATTTGTTTATTTACTTATTTTTATTAGCTTCCACAAATGAGTGAGAACATGCAGTATTTCTCTTTCTGTGCCTGGCTTATTTCACTTTCTCTAAGTCCATCCATGTTGCTGTGAATGATAGTATTCCTTTTTTTTTTTTTTAATAGCAGAGTAGTATTCCATTGTGTAGATGTACCACATTTTCCTTATCTACTCATCCGATGTTAGGCATTTAGGCTGGTTCCAAGTTGTAAATAATGCTGCAATAAACATGTGAGTACTGGTATCCCTTCGACATGATGATTTCCATTCCTCTGGGTATATTCCCAGCAGTGGAATAGTTGGGTCATAGTAGATCTATCTGTAGTTGTTTGAGGAACCTCCATACTATTTCCCATAAAGGCTGCACCATTTTGCAGTCCCACCAACAGTGTAAGAGGGTTCCTTTCTCTCTGCAACCTCGCCAGCATTTATCGTTCAGGGTGTTTTGGATATTAGCCATCCTAACTGGAGTGAGATGGTATCTCAAAGTAGTTTTGATTTGCATTTCCCGAATGCTGAGTGATGTTGAGCATTTTTTCATGTGTCTGTTGGCCATTCCTATATCTTCCTTTGAGAAATGCCTATTCAACTCCTTTGCCCATTTTTTAATTGTGTTACTTGGTTTTTTGCTGGGTTTTTTTTTTTTTTAAGTTGCTTTTTATATTTTTAAAATTAATTCTCTGGGAAATATTACACACCTGTTTATCCCGCACTATGCTAAATTGGTTGGGTTTCCTTTTTATTATCTGGACATCAGGATGAAGGAATGTTAAATGAAGCTTTCAGGCTGGTTCCAAATGAAATTGCCCTTCCGGAGTCTGCCCCTGGAGGAATGGTGGAATACCAAAGAACTTCAATGATCAGTTTCCTCTTCAAATTCTACGTAGATGTTGTGCAGCAGTTAAAGACGAGGGTAGGGACGTATTTGTCTTTAGGGTGCTCTGGGGAAGAGGGTTTGTTCCAGGGCTTCCAGCCTCTCTCAGGCTGGGAAGCTTAAAGGAACACCACGTGTTGACCTGACCTGACCATGGTCTATTTTCAAGTTATTTTTCTAAGGTCCCTTATAGGAGGAAACCCAAAGAGCTCCTCTGGTTCATGTTAACTTCCCCAAAACAATGAAAATAAGAGTCTGAAGACCATGTAGTAATGTAGTTTTTTTAAAAAAAATTTATTAATCAACTATATCTTTATAATGAATAATTTCATTTCAAATAATAAAAGCATCTTTACTTCAGGAACCCAGTGGATATCCTGACATCTCCAAGAAACTCTTAAATGTCCTAGAAGAATTTCTTCTGACACTACCTCAGGGGATACAGTCATACAAGGTCAATACA
Organism: Cynocephalus volans; assembly: GCF_027409185.1. Taxonomy (NCBI): domain Eukaryota; kingdom Metazoa; phylum Chordata; class Mammalia; order Dermoptera; family Cynocephalidae; genus Cynocephalus; species Cynocephalus volans. The sequence continues at coordinate 265,946,799 of NC_084460.1, forward strand.
TTTCCTGAAAGAACAGAACAGCCAAGTAGGACTGCAACTGTCTTTTGACGTGGCTTTGCTTTTCTATTCCAAAGTGTTATCATGGTGTCAGCTCTCAGGAAAGGATTGGCTATGGAAATGCTGTATACATGCAATAACCAGTTAGAAAATACAATGGAATAACAGTTCCCATTTAAAATAGCAACGAAAAAATAAATAGCTAGGAATAAAATCAATAAGAAATGTGCAGAGCCTACATAAGAGAACTTTTAACTCCACTGGTAAACTTGGAAAAGAAAAAAAAAAGGCTTGAAAAAAGGAAAGACATAATCCTTAGCTAGGAAGTCACAAAATATAAAGATAACAATTTTTTCTTAAATTAATCTATAAATCAAATGCATTCCCAGTCAAAGTACCAATAGGATCTTTTGGAAACTTGATTTTAAAGTTTAATTAAGAAAGACAAAAACAGACATTTTTGAAAAATAAGAATAATAATGAGGGGGAACCAGCTCTATATAACATTGAAATGTATTAAGTATCTCTAGTAGCTAAATATTATACAGGAAGAAATAAACAGCCTAATAGAACAGTGCAGAATCCAGAAAATGGGGCATTATTAGAAACAAAAATGCATTTCAAGTAAGTGGAATAAAATAGTATAAAGAAAGGATATTGGTATAACTAGCAAACCATTTTAAAAACAAAGAAACATAAAACTGTGCCTTCTATTTCCCACCTTATAACAAAAATAAATTTCAGATTGATTAAAGTTTTAAACATTAAAAACTAAAGACAAAATTACTGGGCAAAACCTGTTGAAAAAAGAAAGATTGATAAAGTTGACTATGTAAAAGAGAAAAACTTTAGTACAAAAATGTGAGAAACATATTTAAAATAAAAACTTTTATAAATCAATAACAATAACAAAAAAAAAAAAAACAAGCAAAGTATACCCACTGGGAAAATAAATAAAAACATTAAGTTATACGGAACATCATTCAGAATTTTTAAAACGCAAATTAAAACTGCAATAAGATACCATTTTCACCTATCAGACTGACAATTTAAAATTTTGATAGTACCCAGGACTTATTAAATTGGAAAATTTTGTTATGCAAGCACATTCTCTGATATAATAAAATTACTGAAATCAAGGAAGCACGTTCTTAAAAATGGGTAGGGTTACCGGGAGCCACCAACAGGGGGAAGCAGAGACCTCCTCTGCTGCCTCCACGTTTTATTTTACGTTCTAGTTTTATGAAAGTAAAACTTTTTCTCTGATGTTGTTTCTGAGGTGACAGAGTTCAGCAAGAAGAGAGATGTATAATCAGTTCTTGTCATCTCATTAGTGACAATGAGGAATCAGATGGTGGCCAGCTAGGTGGTACCTCCAGGGCCTTCTCTGCAGGCCAGAGTGGGCACATCCCACATGGCGAGGAGTCTGGATCTGCCACTCTTCAGAGCCAAGAGGATGACAGCCCCTCCATCCTGGGTTATTACTGGACTGGGCAGTTCCGTCTCCTCAGGAAGATGGCTCTTAAAGAGTGGGTGCTCAAAATCTGGACTTTTCACTGAATATCCTCTCCAGTCAATAAAATAGACAAAGGAGAGCAAAAAAAGGTAGGAAACTGCCAGAAATTCTCTTGTGCGTTTCTAAGCCAACACTAGCAATCACATCACATTGGCTGCATGGCTTTGGGCTGGAAATAAGGTGAGGTTGGGAGGGGAAGATAAAAGATAAAAGCACAGCAAGTGCCAAAGGCTAGGCTGAACCAGCTCCCTTCCCTGCCAGCACGGAGCACCTGGGCAGTTGCCTCTGGACGGACCCCTTTCCTCCTGTGATCCTCGCTGCCCTCCCCTGGGTCTCATATTTCAGACCTTCCTGCACTTTGCACTTCTTCACATGGGACTTAGACTCAGTTTCCATCGATGAAGGGGTCGCCTATGCAGGCACAGGTCCTCAGCTCCCGCTGAAGCCCGGCTCAGCTGACTGTGATCACGGACACCTCTGCAGTTATCCAGTAACGCAGATTAGTTTTCAGGCAGCACAACAACATCTTTTTCTATATTTCTGCTGGAGTCAGGGTCTTCCCTGTCGACGGCAAAACCACCTTTAGAAGGCCTCAGGGAGGTCGGCCCTTAACCGGGGTATAGGGAAAGTATGAACTGCAAAATCAGCATAGTATGCGCGTAAACACATACACACACACCTGATTGCACTTTCTTATTATAGTAGACATTTGACAAATACAGAAGAATATAAAGCAGAAAATCAAAATCTCCTATAAACCTAATACCCATATACATCCACTGTCCAAGTATTTTAAAATATTAAAAATTTGATTCTCTTTCAAATCTAAGGTAAGTGTATGTCAAAGATTTATTTAACTCATTAAAGAGGGAAACAGCAAAATGATAAAACTGAATGAAAGTGAATTTGAGAGTCTGAGTATATTGTGCATAAAGGAACAATGAAAGAAGATTGCTAGTTTAGATACAAAAATATCTTACAGAAATTAAAACTATGATCTTGGAGGTTGTCTTTTATACAGGGCAGATATAATACGATTCTCTACTGGGAAAAAAAATCTACATGGTATCATATAACTTCACAGAGTCTAGGATCTAATCAATAGTAAACAATAAGTTAAACAGAGGAATGTCGCCTAGAGAATAAGATAACTACTGAGTGGGTTTAATAGACTATGTTCCAAAATGACATGAAAAGGACACACAGTCATTATTTTGTCTTTTTTCCAAGTTTTGGGTAATATTTCTTAACACACTATTATAATTTTAATATATTTCCTTCTAATCTTTAGTTATTTGGGTACATATAAATATATGAATAAATAAAACAAATGTGAGAATCACATTGTATATATAATACTATATCCTTCTTTTTCTACTTAATAATGTATCATAAATATTTTTCCATGTCACTAGATATTTTTCAAAACAGGATTTTCAATGAATAGGTGTTTTTTATTCAAATGGCTGTGCTATAATTTATTTAACCAATCCTCCTTGTTGGGAACAACTAGTATTTTAGTGAATACTCTAGTACATAAATCTGCACACATCTCCAATCACATCCTTAGAACTGATTCCTAGAAGTGGAGTTTCTGTCTACATCTTAGGCTCTTAAAACAGTGCCCTTTGATTGTTTCAATTCACACTCTCAGCAACTGGATATGAAGCACCCATTTTATCACACCCCTACCAATACTGGGTATTATATATTCTAATCTTTGACAATTTAGAGAAAAATAGTATCTTATTATTTTGATTAGCATTACTTTGTTAGTGAAGTTATATCTTTTTTCAGATGTTTATTAGCCATTTATAGCTTTGTTTTGTTTTTATGCTGACAAAATCTCATAAAAATGAACACTAAAGACAAGCTTGAAGGGAATTCCAGTGCTTTGAGATATGCTAGGGCTGGAGATGTGGGTTTGGGAGGAGCCATGAGAGTGAATGAAGTCACCAAAGGAAAGCATAATATCTAAAAATTCATTTAAAAAATATATCTCTCATCTACCTCCATGGAGGTTTTGACATGGCTTTCACATAGATTGACAAGTATTCTAAGACCAAAATCTGAAGTCAAAGGGAAGGAGAGAGGAGGAATCAGTACAGTAGTACCCAATAGGGGATATGTTCCATGACTCCCAGTGGATGCCTGAAAACACGGGTAGTACCGAACCCTGTATACACTATGTTTTTTTCCATTTGATAACCAAGACAGCTAAGCAAGTAGGGATGGGGAGCCTCTGCAGTGTGGAGACGATGGACAAAAGGATGAAACACTTCCCTGGTGGGACAGAGAGGGACATCACACTACTCAAAACAGCCTGCAACTTAAAACTTATGAATTGTTTATTTCTGGAGTTTCCCATTTAATATTTTTGGATCACTGTCAACTACTGGTAACTGAAACCAGGAAAAGTGAAACTGCAAATAAGGGAGACTACTGTAGTACTAAAAGAAAAACAATAGATGAACTGAAATTAACAGAGTTTAATTGAGCAAAGAACAATTTTTCGATTAGGCAGCCTCAGAACTGGACAGAAGAGGTTAGGAGAGTTCTGCTGGGCAGGGAGCTCTTACAGACGGAAAATGGAAGTGAGGTACGAAAACAGCTGGGTTGGTTACACCTTGGTTTTTGCCTTATTGGGGCATGGTCTGGTCAGTTGGCAGCCTGTGATTGTCTGAGGCTCAGCTAGTTGTTACAAAAAATATACTCCTAAGTCAGGCTTTCAGTCTGTTTATGTACTAAGTTAGGTTGCAGTTGCTTACACAGGGACTCAAGGTATGGGGGCAGCCTCAGGCCAAATTTACTTTAACAGCACTGTGACTGACTAATGAAAATTATAGTCACCGATCACATGGAAGAAAGAAGGGAGTCGGGAGGGAGACAGAGAGAGACAGAGAATCAAGAGAAAGCCTGAACATGGATCTTTAGCAACACTTTCAGTTGCAGTTATTAAATTCCCAGACGTCTATCGCCTAGAGGACAAAAATTGGATGAACCTAGTAATTCCAGATGTCCATCCTGGACTCTCAGAGTGTATGAATTCAAGGGCCACCCATATATTTTTTGATAACAGGTCAATTTTAAGTTTATATTTATGAGTTGATCACTAAATGCTTCTCCAATTGCCCTGATACTTTTCTGCACCACCTGCAGCTTCTCGAATGCACACAAACTTTATTTTTTAATACCTTTGACTAATCATAGATTTCTGAAGTTTTTATTTCCTACTTAGGGAAATTTTGGAAAAAAAAAAAAAGATCTTTACCCTCCACTCCTTCTCTCCTTTTTCTCCTCACATATGCCAACTTATTCTTCATAGATGAGGGCCCCGTGGGTTTTAATGAAGTCTCTTTCTACTCAGTGGGTGCCAAGTTGTAGTTGGGTGTAATCTTTCTAATAATGGATTTAAAATGTATGGTTTCTTGGGTGTCACTGTTAAGGAACAAGTTTCTATATGCTTTGTAAAGTCAACCCTGCCCCCAGACAGTTTCATTACAGAAATGGATTCACCCTTAGGAAGAAACATTTCATTCTTTATTCTTTTCTGATGATTGATGAGTTGTTGCTCTAGTCAATAATAATTAATTTCTAGTTCTTGAGAACACACTGATGTGGGCAGGTAAGGAAATGGAGCCAAACACGTGGGAGATTTTTTAATTGCATAAAATTGGTCAGTTATCTTGTGTAGAGTAATAGCTGTTGTGGAAACTTGGCCAAATTATGATTTTTTTGAAATCAAGACAGGAAACCAAATGTTATCCCCATGACTTGGAAGAAAAGAATATTAATATTTAGTAAAATATACTACATCCTGTTTTGGATATATTTAAGTTAAGTATCTCTAAAAACAAGACCCTCATCTGCTTGCTGTGTGGAAAGGGGCAAGTGCGCTTTGGAGGACAGGAACATTTCTGTATGGAAGTTCACAGTGTACGTGTGGCACCAAAGGCAGAGGATAAAGAAGTGGACATATATGTGTCAAGCTAGGATGCAGCATTTACACAGGTGGGTTCCTTTCCTGTCAGTTTCTTGTGTCACAACTGTGGCAGTTTTAAATGAGCCCAGCCCCAATTTTTACTAGTTTCCCCTAGTCTTCTGCAAAAGTCCACCCCACCTCCCTTCATCTCAGATGATGACTGCCTCTTACTTAATTAAAAAAAAAATTGAGGCCATCGGGTATGAAGGGCCCCAGTCCCCATCTCCCCTCTCCACCCCCACCACATGCACAGTGTCAGAGGGCGAGGGATCCTCTCTCCTCTCCAGGGCCAATCTTTACACTTGCGCCTGTGGTCCCACTCACTCCCCACAATTATCCCTTCTGTGTTCTGTATCTTTAACTTCCATTCCTCACCGCTCTGTTCTAATCAGTCCATACTTGTCTGTCTCATCCCTAGAAGTGACCCTCCCTTGATTCAGCTTCCCCCTGCAGTTATTACATCTCTCTCTCCTTCCTTTCTGTATTAGTGCCTTTCTGCAGCTTATAACAGAGTACCTGAAACTGGAGAATTTATAAAGAAATAAAATTTATTTCTTACAGTTTTGGAGGCTGGGAAGTCCAAAGTCCAGGAACACATCTGGTGAGGGCCTTCTTGGTGGTGACTCTAAAGCAATGCAGGGTGTCACATGGCAAATGGCTTGAGCAAGAGAGAGCTAACCTTCTTGCTCACTCTCCTTATAAAGCCATCTGAATCTCATCCATGGCCACCCATTAAACTATCATCTTATTACTCTATCAATGGATGAATCTGTTCACTAGGGTAAGGTCTTCATAATCTAATCACCTCTTAAAAGCTTCACCTTTCAAATACCATAATAGAATTTCCCACCTTCAGCATTGTTACAGTGGGGGTTAATACATGAACCTCTGGGGGACAAAATTCAACTCATAGCCCCTCTGACACAGTGTTTATGACAACTGCACTCTCTCTCTCCTTTCTCACTTCTTATGCCTCAACTCATTACTTCTGCCAAGGTCACCAGTTGCCTGCTAGTTCCCAAATCTAAGATACTTTTCTGTCCTTGCTGGATGTCCCTGATGCCTTCTACACCATAGACTATTTGGACCTTAAAACTCTCTGTTCTCCTGGCTTGTCTGATGCTACCCTCTCCAGTTTCTCCTTATTCCTCTCTGCCCCTTCCTTAATTCCTCTGTGGACTCCTCCACTCCTGCCTGGTCCTATTACTATTTGGGGAACCCAGACCCCTTTGAAAGTCTCACAGAGATATATGTCTTTCTCCCCAGATAAAAAGGACATATGTCCTGTGTGTATAAATAACACTACCAGCTGCAACAAAATCCCAACATCTTAATGGATTAGCACAACTAAGGTTGATCTCTCGATTGGGCAACGTCTACCGTGGATTCTCCTCGGCAGCTCTCCTCCGAGTGTGACTTAAGGATCTGGCTTCCACCGTGTGTGGCTCAGCCATCTTGGAACCTTGGACTTCCGGCTGCACAGATGGGAAGACAGAGAGCAGGAAAGCTGCATGTCACTCCTGACCCAGCTCCTCTGGCAGAGCTCGGTCACATGACCCCCCTCACTGCAGGAGAAGCTGAGAAATGTAGCTCAGCTACTGCTCAGGAAGGAAGGAAGGAAGGAGATCAGATAGTGGTGAACACCGGGAGTTCCTAGACTCTGGTGCCTGCATTAAGAGCTCCTAGGATCCTCAAAGCCCATCGCTGTTCTCTGGCTTCAAGCTCTTGTTGGTGTTCTCGTGTCTGTCACCTTTCCTCCACCCTCTGTGTACTGATAATGTCTCCAGCCCTGATCTTTCCCCTAAGGATTTGACTCTTGTATCTAAGATATTTCCTTTGGTTGGGCCATAGACATGTCAAAATCAATGACTCCAAAACTCAACTAATCATCTTCTTCCTTAAACCAATTTCCTATTCTGTGTTTTTGACCTTAAATAATGGCCTTATCATTTACTTACTCATCTGAGGCAGAAAACCAAATGGCATTCTTAATCTCTTTCTCACCCTCACTTCCTGCAGAAAATCCTCCCAATAACCTCCTAAATGTTTTCTTTTAAAAAAAAAAAAAAACAAAAATAAAAACTTAACACATTTCTTTTTAGGTTTTTTATTTAAATTTTTTATTTTAAAAAAATTTTAACCATTCAGAAGAATGATCCTTGATAGAGAGGAGGGAGGAAGAGAGACAGAGAGACAGAAAATGTGGCAAATATTAGCAATTCTTTTTTCATGAATAATTCAGTCATTCTTCTCAATGACTGAAATTTTCAAAATAAAGATTTAAATAGTAAAACATAAGAAGGAAATAAAATATGTTAAATATATATGTGTGTGTATATATACACACACATACATATATTCCTATAATATTCTCCTTCATGATCACAACACAGTCATCATCCTTGGGAAAGTTAACGTTGGTTAAAACTATTTAAATTTCCCCGACTCAATAATGTCCTGGGGTTTTTTTGTTTTTGTTTTTGTTTTTCTGATCCAGGATCAAATTCTGGATCATGCATTGTTTGTCTCTTTTTGATCTCCTTTAGTCTAAAACAATTTTTCTAAGACTATTTTTTCCTTTCATGGCATAGATATTTTGAAGAGCCAGGGCAGTTGTTTATCAAGATATCCCTTAATCTGGATTTGATGGTTGTTCCCTCCTTTTTGGCAGGAACATTACCAGAATGTCTTTTGAGCTCATCACATCAGGAGGTATATGATGTTGGCGTGGCCCATGATTGGTGATGTTAAGTTTGGTCATTTAGTAAAAGTGGTACTGCCAGGTTTATCTTGCGTAAAGGTGAATTTCCTCCCTTTGTAATGAAAAAGCTATCTGTGGAGGGCTAGTTTGAGACTGAAGGTTTATCCTGTTCCCCAACAATCTTTTGCCCAATGGTTTTAGCATCACCAATGATTCTTGCCTAGTGATTTCTTCTAACTCAATACATTCTACATTTACTACTTGGCACTCTTCTGTTAGGAAGTTAAAAATTTTTTGTATCGATATAGACTTTTAGGTTCTTTTAAAAAAAATTAATGCGTCAAAATCCGTTCTAGCCATCATACTCTTTAATGCTCAAGGTGTCCCAAATTTGGCCAGTAGGAGCACCTTCAAGCTGGCTTCTTCAGCCTTTTGACATAGATGCATCAGCTTTGGGGCACTTTCTTACTTTCTGGCTCAACAAGATGTTTCAGGATTACTTTGTCTTCTCCTTGCCCCAGATCTGGAATTGGCCTTAAATGAAAGGAGCCCTGGTTGCTTTTAATGGGGAATGGTATTTAGAAACCAGATCTAGGGCTATGTGTGTCCATTGCTACTGGGGTATCGTTGCTCCTAGGCCCTTTCAGTGGACAGAACTAGAACATACATATATTTTTAAAAGGTAAGACTGTACTGATGCCAATCATTCTAATCCAGCACCACAGGATTCTTCCTTCCTTTGCTCCATTTTGTATTTGCATCTCCCTTCACCCGTAGTGAGAACCCTGGTTCCCAACAATACACAGTGTTTACTCATTTGCTTAGTCCTGTAATGCACACAAAACAGTTTCAGAATCACTTCATTCAACACCACCACCAGCAAACCTTTTTTTTTTTTTCTTTTGGCAGCTGCCCACTGTGCCAACAACAAACTTTCTAGGTCAAGTTTAAGCTTTCTTTTTATTCTTACAATCTATCCTGGTGAGCATGTACAGCCAGAGTTCTGAGTTCAACATGTACTTGGAATGTTTTATGGTAATATCAATTTTACATACAGCTAGGTTTATTTTTTTCCATTTATATGCAATTTTAGAGGATTTCTCTCATTGCAGTTTAATTTTCATTAAATAAAACATCTTCATAAATATTAATGGCTGGATATAATACTTCAGCTATTGATATTTCAGAATGTTTGGGCTTAACTTCAGACTTTACAAAGATTTCTTCATGGATCCCAGAGTTTTCACAAATATAGCTAATAATTTGCTCTTCCCCAGTGTCCTTGTCCACCTGAGAGTGTGATTTACCATCTCCTGCCAACCTACCTGCCATGGATTATCTAGTGTGGCCCCTTGGATTAAGGGCTGTAGGCTGGGACTCATGGTGTTTATCCTCATCTCTACTCCCCGTAGCCCCAGCCATGATGTTTGGGGTGCCCCTTAAATTCACACCACCCCCAGGCAGAAATGACCTAGCTAATATCATTCTTTTGAGCAGTGATCCTAATTCCTGGTGCACATTGTAATCACCCAAAGAGCTCTTTGAATGCTAATGCTTGTTTTCCCTTCCTGGACCAATTAGATCAAAATCTCTGGGAGTGGGACTCAGTCGGAATTTTTTCTTTTTAATGCATTGCTTTAGGAGGAGCTAGTTAGCAGGTTTGCAAACTCTGGGCATGAGATCCTCAGCATGCCACCCAACCCAGACATTTACTGATAACAATTTATGAAAGGACTCTTTTTTTTCTCAGAAATGCACCAAGAATTATTTATGTATTCATGAACTTTTAGAAATCATTTAAAACTTTATGTAACTTAAATGTAATTATAGAGAATAAAATAGAAATTACATGCAGTGGTGTTTAATATTAACTTTCAATTCATTCCTCATCCAAGATTTGGTGAGTCTTCAGCCAGTTGTAATAAAAGACGGTCCTTATCTTCTTTCGCTGCCCCAATTATATGATATTTCTGTATTTCTGGTATCTTTTTTAACTGCCATCCCCCTGCCCCAGCAGCTCTGTGGACATCATGTTTTTCATTCCGGGCCCTTCTCCTACTACGGATTATTCTCAGTGTCCACAGATATCAAGTCTCCTCATCACAGAGGTGCTCCCTGGTCACTTACCGCAAGGCTGTTCCCATGACCTCCCACCCAGCCACCCTCTGGCTCTACTTTCTACATCTCTATTCCAAGTGCAAGCTGCTTCTAGCATTCTGTGCTGGCCATCTTCTGCCCGAGAAGAATTATTTCCTGACTGGTGTCTGAGTTAAACGCGGGTCCTCTCCTGAGCAGAAGCATAGATATCGTACGAAGAATGGGCGTTGCCTTTCTTTAAACCTCCTCCCACCCTGCCGCCTCGCCAGTTCCCACCTGCAGCAGTGGGGTCATTACCAGCTTCCTCCAGCCCCTCCCGGACAGCACGGCCTCACGTTTATCTTCATGTCGCATGAACTTCTGAGCAGTCCTGCCTGCCTGACTCAGGATCACTTTTATTCTTTCCTGCTGGATGGTGCGGAGCTCCCTCTGCCAACTCACTTATATAAGGTATTCATGCTAATATCGAAGAGGGAGGAGTCATGGGCGACCCTGTGCAGGACCCTCTGTGGGGCTGCTGAGCAGAGAATGAGGAGCTCAGTGTGATCATCTCAGCTACACTGTGTAATGAGATCTATCATTCATGAATTTTAAAAAGCAATACCAATGTATTCCTTTCACTGAGGCTTTGCAAGCGTTTGTAGCATTTTCTCCCATCTCTCCCCCAAATAGGTAAAGAAATAAATTCTTCTAGTCTCTCCTCCAAAATAGATAAAGATATTTTTATTCTGGGCAATGGAGGAAATAATAAATTTTTTTTCAGTGAACAAACCTCTTATCGTGTGAGTTCTGTGTCACCCTCTGGGAGCCTGTGACCAACTCTGATCACTTACAGGAAATGGTGACTTGTGCTTTGGGCATTCCAAAGAACAGAGTCAACTGCCATGTGAAAAGTGTTGGTGGAGCCTTCGGAGGGAAATCAGAGGAGCCTGCGCTCCTGGTGGCCGTGGCAGCCGAGGTGGCCAGCAAGTGAGCGTGTCTGTGAGCCACACGCACGTGCAGACTTGGAGTCCTCCACATCCCATTTCTTAGCCCTCCACTCCTGATAAGCCCGAGAAGTCTCACAAAAGACACACGAGGTTAAAGGCCCAGAGACTGCCGTTCCCATCCAGGCCTAACTTAGAGTCGGGCACACCTGCCTCTGTGCTTGAACCTGAGTCAGCAGTGGTGAGTGGATGCTACTTCAATACTCCGATAGCATTTTTAGCTTCAAGTCCTTCCTGTTTCTCAACAGCAAAGGGAATAAGAATAAGTGAAACAGAGGATTTGATGAGTCAATGGTGTTTATTAACACACGGGCAGAGCCCTGTGGATATAGAAGGTAGGACAGAGAAAGAACACTCAGACGTCACCCTTGGATAGTTACTGTTTCTTAAGGGAGAGGATACCCGATCACACATTAAAATTTTAATGTATTTATGAGGATACTTAAGAAACTGCTGACAGTTATGCTTCTCACAAGAGCAACATGGCTGGGGGAAAGGAGACGGCAAGTCACTTTTCATTAAACACCCTTTTGAACCTTTTGAGTTGTGTAACATGTATTTACCTACTCAAAAAAAATTAATTTTTAAAGAGATACGTAACCATTACTGATACACATAGCTAGTAAAGAATGCTGTTATGATACTGGAGGGGCCAGATCATAAATTCTGCCTCTCCAGAGCAGACTAGACATGTTCTCATATACCAAGCATCTAGGGACAGTACCCAGGGTCATGAGCCATTACACACACACACACACACACACACACACACATACACACACACACCATGTTCCAGAAAAGAACACAATTGCATGTTTTATTTTAGTAGTCCCAACCAAATTTAGGGAGACTGTGGTCATAAGAGCTTCCTAAAGGAGGTAATCTTAAGTGAAATATTAAAAGAAGAGAAGGGGGATTCTCAGTATGCTGAAGGGAAGCCATCACAAATCTGTGTATGGGAGTCACAATCAAAGTGATGTTTTCTTAGGAGGTGGCTTTTACTCTAATGGGGTGGATTGAAGATGGGAATAGCCAGAGAAGACTGTGGAATTCCAACAACTACAGTAGTTCAGATGTAAGGAAAGTAAGGCTCAAGCGAGGGGATGGCTGTTGAAAGAGAAAAATTGGATCCTAGAAATGTGACAGAAGAAATAAGTGGTGGGATTTGAACATGAATTGGTATTTGGATGAAAAATGTGAGAAATTAAGACTTAAAACTGAACTTGCAGAATAGTTGATCATTGACACCATTAATATAAATGAAAAATCTGGCCACTAAAAGTAATAATAAGGGAATCACAGAAACCTCAAGCTTCAGAGGGTTTTAACACTCCCAAATTAGAGGAAATCCTATGAATAGCTATTGACCACTCCCAAACACTGAGTTAGGTACAAAAACAATGACCAAAAAACGCTATATTATGACTCCTAAGAAAGATAAACAGGAAAAGAACTTCTGAAACATATAGCTAGCTTCCTACTTGCCTCATTTATTACGAAGCAAGGGATTCATACCTTGCTACTCTTTCCTGGGAGTGGTTCTACTCTTTCTCTCTTACTTGTATAGTCAAGGGGGTGACAATGGTTCCTGGAACATTCTACAAACCTGAACTCAAAAACTCAAACCTCTTAAATGTGTGATTCTATTTTTTTTCTCTCCAGAACTGGCTTCCCAATTCATTTTATTCTAGAGCATGGAGATGACATGTTGATTACTAGAGGACGCCATCCACTACTTGAGAAATATAAGGTGAGTGGATAGAAAAATTACTACATGCAATACGAATTCAGTGATTCATCAACTTGCTCTTCCAAATAACTGCAGAGCCCTGTGCTCACCCATGCAACATGATTGCTGTACCTTTTTACCAAGACTCGGTGCTGCACTTTGTGATGCTTGAGTCACTGCACATAAAAGAAAAGGGAACATCAACGTAAGGAGTGAGAGAAAGTCTAAAAGCCAAATGACAGTGTGAGCAGAAGCCCTGGTATTTGCAGTCTCCCCATTTCTGGGGGCCTCTGGAGTACTGACATGTTAGGATTTGGGGTGACATTTATCCCAACTTGATTCATCCTGTGCATTTGTAATCTAGTTTTAGAAATGCTTCCATCTCATTAAAGGGTATCTGCTGGCAACTTCAGTCTTGTGGAACATACCCTTGAATCTAGAAGGCAGCAGAAAATACCACAAAGAATCTAAGTTAAGCATTGCAAAACTCCGAAACTAACCCCCAGGATTCTCAGGCACAGCTCTATTGATTCTAATTTACAAGTATGGGTGGTTTCTCACTTTACTGTAGATTAGAAGCAAATCTCTGCTCAGATACCACCTTCTCTAGGAGACCTCTCCGGCTGCACCCTGATTCCCTGCAGAGTTTGTTCCTTCAGCACCGTGATCACTGAGCTCTTCCCATGTGCCAGGTGCTATCTGACTCTTTCCCTCCGGTACCTGGTACAGACTTCTAGCCTTGAACATCTCACTCTGAATCAAATAGCTGGTGACAAGCCCATCTCCCTGCCAGATGGCTTCTTGTGGGGAGAAGGTTCCTGTTTTTGCAATTCTGTTTTCCTAGTATCTAGCACATAAAAGACACTCAATAAATACCTGCTGAAATGAAGTGTGCCAGAGCCAACACACTATAAAGGAGTCAGGGTCAGGCAAGAAGAGGGTCAGATAAGCCTGCTTTCCTAGGAGTGATCATTCATTCAACAGATAAATAACCTGTTCAGCGCATTATTGTGATTATTCTTCCTTCCTCCCTCCCTCCCTCCCTCTCTCTCTCTCTCTCTCTCTCTCTCCCACTTATGAGTGAGGACATGTGGTATTTCTCTTTCTATGCCTGGCTTGTTTCACTTAACATAATTTTCTCCAAGCTCATCCATGCTGCTGCCAACTTTGAGAAAGAGAGAACGGAACTGTGGTTACTTCAGCTGGGAAAAGGGGAGTGGGAGGAGGGTTAGTGAGAAATTGGTTAATGGACACAAGGAATGATTAGGTTTTGTAGTGATGAACATGCTAATTATCCTGATTTGATCATCACATATTGTACACAGACATTGATATTCAATTCTGTACCTCAAAAGTATGTATCATCAATTATTTTTCAATTTAATAAATAAATAATAAATAAATAACCTGCTCAGGGTCCTTTAATAGGACCTACCAGAGAACAACAACTGAGTCAGCCAGAACAGTGAGAGGATCAAGAACTGCGGTGTCATTAAAAGCAATGGAAGGAACTCAGCACATTAGTCTGGAGAGGAACAGGCTGGCTGGTTAGCTCAGATGGTTAGAGCGCAGCCTGGTAACACTGAGGTCATGAGTTCAGGTCCCCGTACTGGCCAGCTGCCAAAAAATAAAAATAAAGGAGAAAAGAGCTGGGGGGGGGCACTCTCAGGAGACAGGAAGTACCCAAGGAGGGAGGGCTGCACACACGGGTGCCTGAAAAAAAAAAAAAGCAACTGGTCAACCCAGGATGGAATCCCCCCCTCCTGTCACTCCTGTGCCATTGCTGCAGTCTCTGGGCTGGGGATCCCTGGACGTTGGATTCCTCCTCCTCTCCTCCTTCAACAGCTGCTGTTGCCACATCAGAGCTCCCTGATTCTGACCCTCACTGCAACCCCATCTGCAGCTTCCTGATGTCCGAGTAGGCAGCCTGGACCCCAGCCCAGCCCACCCAGGAGCTGCCCCTCCTCCGATTTCTGAAGAAGGAAGGAGCAGATGGAAGGCACGGCCAGAAACGTGGATGCAAGAGGAGGGCCAATTTCCACACCATAGGACAGCTGGCCAGTCCGGAACGGCTGTGTCCCTGACGCTGCTCCTGCCAGCCAGCAGGAAGGGATGTGCTTGGCCAGCATTCAAGCTGTTTTACATGATGGGACCCAGTGTACACACACACACACACACACACACACACACACACAACGCTTACTATCACCACATGTGATGCACTAATATTTCCTCTCCCTTCCCCTCCCCTTCTCTTCCCTTTTATTTGTTCTTTTAAATATGCAATGTGGGTTTTAACAACCATCCAGGTGACTTCGATGCACATTAAGGTTTGAGAACCACTGGTTAGTTTTGTCCTCATTGTCACACATGGGGACACTGAAGCACAGAAAGGTGGCTTGGGCTGCCCAAGGTCACTCAGCCAGTCAGTGGTAGAAGCAGAGTTTGCACCCAGGCAGTCTGCGCCCCCAGCCCACACCCCCACCGGGAATGGGAGGGGCTCTCCCAACGCCCCGCCCGCAGTACTGGGGCATCACACGCTCACAGAAGTAAATGTTGTCTGCCTCTCAGACTGGCTTCGTGAGCGATGGGGAAACAGGCAGCAGACACTGAGTATCACATCAGTGGTGGCTGCACACCAGATGATTCTGAACTGGTATGTGACTTACAAAAACGTCTGGGGCTCTGGTAATTTTTGATGATAGATTGAATATAAGCTTGGTTTCTCAGAGTATAGGCTTAGAAGGTCTGTTGTGTCCAGCCACCCATGCCCACATTGCATGGAATGTAAATTGTGAGCAAGGATGACTCAGGGAGCTTCTAGATCTCCACCACTCTCTGTCTGTGAGACAGCAGGAACTGCTGGCTCGCTCTGCAGGCCCGAGGCCCTGGGCCGAGGAGAACGCCCAACTCTCACTTTCCTTTGTGCACTCTAGTCACAGTGTGTCCCTTTGATGAATGCCCAGGTTGTCCCCCAGAAAACTTCCACAGAGCGGAGCTCAATCCTCCCTTATTCTCTTCCTTCTCAACACCCTTACTGTAGGCAAGGCCACTGGGGATCAAGGAAGGACACACCTGGCGTCTGGAAGGAGAGCAGAGGTTTGAGTCTGTCCCAGGCAAATCTCTCTCTGCTTATGCCAGGGAGAGCCTCTTACCTACACATTCCAGCATCCCCTGGCCTGCTCAGAGCCTGGGCCCCACCCCAGGCCCTTGTCCAGGCCCAGCTGCCCCTGCAGTGCCCTGTGTTCCTGAACCACACTGAGTCCCTCCCACAGCCCCTTTCACTCACCATCTAATCCCTTGACAATAGGTCTGAGGACATCACTGGCCTATTTGGCTTTCCCCACAATGTTTCTGCCTATTCTAGAAGCTTCAGAACTCATCTTTTCTTTATACATTCATCTCATCAGAGGGAAGCCCTGCCTGTTACCTTTGCTTCCTAATGAGCCCTAAGATCCAAATCCACACAGCTCAAGACAGGAAGAATAAGTTCTAGAGTCTATAGCACTGAAGGGTAACTTACAGTTAACAATTTATTGTATATTTTCAAGTAGCTAGAAGACAGGATTTTGAATGTTCCCAGCACAAAGAAATGATAAATGTTTGAAGTGATGGGTATGCTAATTACCCTGATTTAATCATTACACATTTTATACATGCATTGAAATATCACACTGTACCCCATAAATATGTACAATTATTATGTGTCAATTAAAAAATAACAATATAAGCAAATAATTAAACACATTGAAAAACTGAAAAGAAGAGGAAGAAAACACAGAGACTATTCCACTTATGGATGGAATTTTCATAATCCACCATCCATAGTTTTCATGACATGTAAAATTATTATTTTTAGTTCCCACAAATGCATTCTGATTTAATTACAAATATGTGCTATACTGCCTTGGAGGAAGAGACGCTGTCCTGAGATCCAGCAAAGAGTTGTTTGTCCTAACTCTACAAAACCTTGGGAAGGACTCCGCCCATCTGGCAGGGCTTTTCTTTCCAGTATCGTTTCCACCTGGAGTAAGATTTATGTGATTCGGAAGAGTCAGTCTGCCTTCAATACCTAAACACTTTGGTTGGGTTGTTATCAGAAACTTGGGGCTATACTTGAGCCTTCGTATTTTAAATACACAGAAAAAAAAAAAAAATGGAAAAGATCCCAGGAAATATTAAAGAAGTTGAATTCTCCAGCCTAAAGAAAAAAAATGTCTAAAGTTCATTATACCGATAATATTTTTTGGGTGTCAGGAAATTTTTTTAAAAAAAGCTAATATTGCTTCCATTTCTAACGTTAATTGGTTTAAATTGCAGAAATATCTTCTATCTATCCACATAAATATGGACATATATAAGTAAAATGCATATAATTTAAAATTAAGTAGATGGTCACTCAATTAGGTGGACAGGGCACTTGTGAGATTCCTCTCTGTGGTGGTGCTGAGACCCAAGCAGAGAAACACATCTCAAAAGGGCTGGCATTTCTCCTGCCCAGATAAGAAAGTTGATTAGTGCCTGCTTAACGATGGCACCAATCCAGATTTCATGATTTTAATCCACTTTTCACCTTGGTACACTTTTCATGTCATAGAATATGCTCTGCTTAAACTGGAAAATGCTTATAAGATTCCCAACCTGCGTGTCTGAGGCCAAGCCTGCAAGACCAATTTGCCATCCACTACAGCTTTCCAAGGGTTCGGTTTTCCCCAGGGAGCATTTGTGACCGAGACCTGGATGACAGCTGTGGCAGCCAAATGCCACTTGCCACCAGAGAAGGTAACAGAAACTGATAATAATAATAAAAAAAAGATTTGTAAATACATAAAAGCAGTCTTTCAATGCTCAAAATCATAGTGTCTCTTAAAAGCTTAATTTATTTCCAATGCATTCTTTCATACTGATTCTGTAACATTCTACAGCTAATCTCAGAGATTCAATTTCTGTGGATCTTGTTGTGAAGTTTGGCATTTTCTTCCACCAGGTTAGAGAGTTTAACAAGTACAAAATGATTGATAAGACAATTCACAAGCAAGAATTTGATCCAAAGAATCTGATAAGATGCTGGGAGAAATGTATGGAAAATTCTTTCTACTACAGCAGGGAAAAAGCTGTAGAGGAATTTAACCAGCAGAGTCACTGGAAGAAAAGAGGAATTGTCATTATCCCTATGAAATTCTCAGTTGGATATCCAAAGACATTTTTTATCAGGTAATTTTCAGAAATGCTTATAAGTCTGAAAAAAATTTTTTCCAAGAGCAAATTTTTAGAAATGAACCAAGCAACTCCAGAGGTTTGGGTACTGGTTTGGCCGATTTGTTTCTTTTGCTCTAGCAGCGATGGTGCTGTTAGTTGATGAACAGTGACTGATAACAAAGAAGGTCTGCAAGGAAAACTGATATTAGAAACACCACAGTTCTAATTTATAGGTGATTTTGAGGACATTGTGAGTCACAATCCCATTTAACATCTGTTGTCCTGCCTTCATGTAACCCTTAAGTATTACTTCTGGAAGGCTTCTCTGATCTGCAATACCCCCCTCTACCACCCACTCCTGATTCTTAACTCATTACAGTCACACTATGTTGAAATTGTTGATGTCCCTTTAGGGCTTCTCACTCCAAGCTATAAGCTAAGCCCTTATCTTACCCATCTTTTTATTCCTCTGCCTGGCACAAAGCATAAATGTCTGGATAGAATGATGGGTGGATGGTGGATGGACAGATGGATAGAGAGATGGATGGTGGCTGGATACATGGATGGATGGATGGGTAGATGGATGGTGGATGGTGGATGGATGGGTGGTGGATGGTGGATGGATGGATGGTGGATGGTGGATGGATGGGTGGTGGATGGTGGATGGATGGGTGGTGGGTGGTGGATGGATGGATGGTGGATGGTGGATGGATGGGTGGTGGATGGATGGATGGTGGGTGGTGGATGGATGGATGGTGGATGGTGGATGGATGGATGGTGGATGGATGGATGGTGGGTGGTGGATGGATGGATGGCGGATGGTGGATGGTAGATGGATGGATGGTGGATGGTGGATGGATGGGTGGTGGATGGTGGATGGATGGGTGGTGGGTGGTGGATGGATGGATGGTGGGTGGTGGATGGATGGGTGGTGGGTGGTGGATGGATGGATGGTGGGTGGTGGATGGATGGATGGTGGATGGTGGATGGATGGATGGTGGGTGGTGGATGGATGGATGGTGGGTGGTGGATGGATGGATGGTGGATGGTGGATGGATGGATGGTGGATGGATGGATGGCGGGTGGTGGATGGATGGATGGCGGATGGTGGGTGGTGGATGGATGGATGGTGGGTGGTGGATGGATGGATGGTGGATGGTGGATGGTGGATGGATGGATGGTGGATGGTGGATGGTGGATGGATGGATGGTGGATGGTGGATGGATGGATGGTGGGTGGTGGATGGATGGATGGTGGATGGATGGATGGTGGGTGGTGGATGGATGGATGGTGGGTGGTGGATGGATGGGTGGTGGGTGGTGGATGGATGGATGGTGGGTGGTGGATGGATGGATGGTGGATGGTGGATGGATGGATGGTGGGTGGTGGATGGATGGATGGTGGGTGGTGGATGGATGGATGGTGGATGGTGGATGGATGGATGGTGGATGGATGGATGGCGGGTGGTGGATGGATGGATGGCGGATGGTGGGTGGTGGATGGATGGATGGTGGGTGGTGGATGGATGGATGGTGGATGGTGGATGGTGGATGGATGGATGGTGGATGGTGGATGGTGGATGGATGGATGGTGGATGGTGGATGGATGGATGGTGGGTGGTGGATGGATGGATGGTGGATGGATGGATGGTGGGTGGTGGATGGATGGATGGTGGATGGATGGATGGTGGGTGGTGGATGGATGGATGGTGGGTGGTGGATGGATGGATGGTGGGTGGTGGATGGTGGATGGTGGATGGATGGATGGTGGGTGGTGGATGGATGGATGGTGGGTGGTGGATGGTGGGTGGTGGATGGATGGATGGTGGGTGGTGGATGGTGGATGGTGGATGGATGGATGGTGGATGGTGGATGGATGGATGGTGGGTGGTGGATGGATGGATGGATGGTGGGTGGTGGATGGTGAATGGTGGGTGGTGGATGGTGGATGGTGGATGGATGGATGGTGGGTGGTGGATGGATGGATGGTGGGTGGTGGATGGTGGATGGTGGATGGATGGATGGTGGGTGGTGGATGGTGGATGGTGGATGGATGGATGGTGGATGGTGGATGGATGGATGGTGGATGGTGGATGGATGGATGGTGGGTGGTGGATGGATGGATGGTGGATGGATGGATGGTGGGTGGTGGATGGATGGATGGTGGGTGGTGGATGGATGGATGGTGGGTGGTGGATGGTGGATGGTGGATGGATGGATGGTGGATGGTGGATGGATGGATGGTGGGTGGTGGATGGTGGATGGATGGATGGTGGATGGTGGATGGATGGATGGTGGGTGGTGGATGGATGGATGGTGGATGGATGGATGGTGGGTGGTGGATGGATGGATGGTGGGTGGTGGATGGATGGATGGTGGGTGGTGGATGGTGGATGGTGGATGGATGGATGGTGGATGGTGGATGGATGGATGGTGGATGGTGGATGGATGGATGGTGGGTGGTGGATGGATGGATGGATGGTGGGTGGTGGATGGTGAATGGTGAATGGATGGATGGTGGATAGTGGATGGATGGATGGTGGGTGGTGGATGGATGGATGGTGGGTGGTGGATGGATGGATGGTGGGTGGTGGATGGATGGATGGATGGTGGGTGGTGGATGGATGGATGGTGGGTGGTGGATGGTGGGTGGTGGATGGATGGATGGTGGGTGGTGGATGGTGGATGGTGGATGGATGGATGGTGGATGGTGGATGGATGGATGGTGGGTGGTGGATGGTGGATGGTGGATGGATGGATGGTGGATGGTGGATGGATGGATGGTGGATGGTGGATGGATGGATGGTGGGTGGTGGATGGATGGATGGATGGTGGGTGGTGGATGGTGAATGGTGAATGGATGGATGGTGGATAGTGGATGGATGGATGGTGGGTGGTGGATGGATGGATGGTGGGTGGTGGATGGCGGATGGTGAATGGATGGATGGTGGGTGGTGGATGGATGGATGGTGGGTGGTGGATGGATGAATGGTGGATGGATGGATGGTGGACGGTGGACGGTGGATGGTGGATGGATGGATGGTGGGTGGTGGATGGATGGATGGTGGGTGATGGATGGATGGATGGTGGGTGGTGGATGGATGGATGGTGGGTGGTGGATGGATGGGTGAATGTATTGTTGCATAAATGAGAAGGTGAAACAATTGTTGTAGGTATTGGGTCTTCCTTTGCAACTTCCTTGCTCTACAAGTCCTGGAAAAATAAACTCAGATTGTATATTTCCTCCTACAAAGGCACAGTGGAATCACTGAAAAACAACAGAGAAGGCACCAACATTTCTGGCAGCTATTCATTGTTGTCATCTGTAGATGTCCCAAAGAATACATTTTATGTTAGCAGTATGGAAATAGCCAGAAGCTAATAGTGAATCTTTTAAAATCAGTGCCATCAAATTTAAGCAAAGACAAATCCCTGAAAGTTAATGTTAGTGGGATTTTTAGAAAAAAAATTTTTATAAGAATTGAGTTTTGTAGGATTGCATTAGAAGATTATTGAAAAAAAGATGAAAATATCTAAACATTTCTACACTTAATGTTCATGGGCTCCTTGCCTAAGAGATGAGAGTCTTGAAGGTACCTCTCATGCTTCTGGCAACCACCTTCCCATGCGTGGCGTGGCCCTGGGAGAGGGAGCAACCCCAGTGTGTTAAGTTGCCCCAAACTGGGTCATATCTACATCAGCGACTCTGGCTCTGTTTACATTTTGCCACTGGATAATTTGGAAACATAATCCTTACTTTATAAATGGCGAGATCTTGCAAATGTTTAACCACACCTAAAATTGTGATTGAAAGCAGCCTTTATGCTCAGGGAAGAAAATGACTAGTTTCACTTTTTTTTTTAACATGCCCAAAGTTGCCTAACTCTAATCTGCCCTTTAGTCATACCCAGTCTCCCAGAACATTCCTATCTACCCCTCTTAAAATTTGCCAGACCAAGATTCTACTTGCTCAGGACAAGTAGAATTCTCTCCGTTCTGCCTCTGAGAGAAGATAACCTGAGATCACAGATTCATAAATTGTACCCACCTGGTAAAATCTGTATTTTAATGAGTGATTTGTAGAGGTGGTGGCTTTTTACATAAAATCCTCAGCAGAGCCTTGGGCAACATACCATATTCAAGCATGGTAGTATTTCTGCAGGGAAGGGTATGATTATTCACACTAAGTGACATTTTTTTAAAAGTCCATGAATCTCACCCTATTGGATGAGATTGGGTCACATTTCTCTACCAAATAGGTTTTTCAGAGTTTGGGGAGTACAGAATTACAGGTAAGGGATTGTGGACTGAAATTAGCTGTATTCCATTTTTCTTATAATAACAGTGTCTGTGAGCAATGAGATCACGGACAAATGAGATTTTGTTATTTAAACTTCACTGTATTTTATTCTACAATTCTCTGCATACTTTTTGCTCCCCAGAATCGATAAAGAATAACACGCTCAAAAAGAATTAATTAGAACAGAGTGTCAATCCCCAAATGACAACTAAGGGTCAAGAGAGGCTGTAATCAACAAAGAACAATGAGCTCTAAATTCCACTGGTTGTCAACAATTTGGTTCGATTTGTTATTGGTTTGCAGAGTAGGGGAAACTGAGTGAAGAGCCTCCTTGTTGAATTCAATCTTACACGAGGAGAGACTCAGAAAGCAGGACATGCCCAGCAGGCATTCGAAGTCTAACTAATTAATGCTGCTGAAAATGGCGAGAGGACCATGCAATAGATCGTGGCTAAATTCTAACAAATATATACACATCTAGGCTTTTCTTTACTTCACAGTTTTCATGGAATGGCACCTTTGCTATTCTCATTAGCACCTTTTGAGCAATATTAGTCCTGTACCAGTGGAACTGTGGCTTTATTTCAGTGGCTTTTGGTAATTCATTTGGGACTGTCTCACTGTCAGAGTCACATACAGGTGGCAGGAAGGACAGATTTCTAATTTTATTTCCCGGTTGCTGCTGTGGTTCATATCTACACCAATGGGTCTGTATTGGTTGCTCATGGTGGAGTTGAATTGGGACAAGATATTAACACCAAAATGATACAGGTGACAGAGGTGGTTTCACTTTTACTATTGGCCAAAATTAGGCTTTACAAATTATTCCCAGGCTCTGTGCTTTATCACCTTTGGGCTTTGCGCTACAATGACCAAATGCCCCCAGTGCCCCTAGGAGCTCATTCTGGATTACCTGAAAATGAGCCAACTGGAACTTGGCAAGAGGCTTCACCTCCCTTCTCTAGTGGGAGAGGCTTCACCAAAACGCAGCTTCCCAAGGGACCAGTGGCTCCTGACCCTTGACTGGAGCAGCTATAACTTCTCACAACACTCCGAAGCTCAGGTGCTGGGCAGCTGGCATTCCCAGACAACTCCTGTATATAATTAGCACCCTAAATTTGCACTTCCTGGTGCCAGAGAACCTGTTCATTCCCCCACCACCAAGCCTGCTTTCTCATAGTCACTTTATAAATAGGGGACCTATGGTAGGGTTGGGGGTCGCTCTTTGA
This sequence comes from Cynocephalus volans, assembly GCF_027409185.1. Classification (NCBI taxonomy): domain Eukaryota; kingdom Metazoa; phylum Chordata; class Mammalia; order Dermoptera; family Cynocephalidae; genus Cynocephalus; species Cynocephalus volans. Next base: position 265,970,534 of record NC_084460.1, read on the forward strand.
GAATATAGACCCCTGCTACATGTCTGGCAGGTATCACTGTGAGTGATGAAGGATGGAGCATCTGTGCTTTCTCTTTGCAAGATTCCCCTTTCCCCAGTAAAGCCTGCTTAAATCCCTACCATGTGGCTTTGGGGGACTTTTCCTGACTCCTGGCACTTGACAGGTTTAGGGTAGAGAGAAGCACTTCCCATTTTAAAGAGTTTTAAAACTCTTTACAAGTTTTGGTTTGTATATGTCTACCCAAACCATAGGTTATGAAATCTTATCACTTTTTAAAACTGAAAAAAAAAAAAAAAGACATTCTAATAAGTTTAAATTGTTGTCCCAGTTTTACCCTGGACTGGCACATTCTGTCTGCTTGTTTTTCTGTGCAGGTAGCCAGCTGAGAGTTAAAGATACCAATGTCTTACATACACCTTGGTGAGATGAATACCTTGACAGTGCCCAACACCATTTCCACCGCGGCCTCCACTGGTGCAGATGTCAGTGAGAAAGCTCTGCAGTTGATTTTACTGACTCCCAACCTTCTTTTATATCTCCAAGCCCTTTTCCAGAGGAGCCCTCTTCTCTAGTCTAGAAAACTTCTCCCAATGCTTTTTCACAAGAGCACCAGAGAAGAGAGTAAAACACCATCTCCTAGTGTTTCTCTGTTGCACCCAGAATAGTGGGCACCAGAGTATTATTTAGCAGCATGAATTCTGTTTTCCCTCAAAACATTTTAAGAACACCGCTCCAAGACTCTACCTTCATGAAGGCAGAAAACATTGCCTCTTTTCCTGAAGCATAATTTGACGTATAGAATGTAATGTGACCCAATCATTCCCAGTCTGGCCATGGGAACCCACAGAAGGAAGGGAATTCGGCAGGAGTTCTCAAAAGAGATTGTTATCTTGAGCTCTGTATTCAAGAGCAAGGAGGTTATCTCTTTGAAGGCTTCAAATGTAAATTGGTACCTTGCCATTTCACTTTCTATACCCAAGCAAAACAAAGTTATAAGAAGCCCCTACATGAAAGACCTCCTTACTTGAGGACAAAGATCTCCCCAGACTGTCCTCTCAGCAGGACAGAGAGGGCAAGTATGATGTCCCATTTTGGAAGGGACAGATGGAGATCTCCCTGGTTTGGTCAGCTGAACTTGAATACCAATGCCAAGAGTACTTGCTCTAAGCTGGTAACTCTGGAACAATTCAGGTTCCAAGCACTTCCTTCACAGAACTTTAATGAGCACTGCTAGAGTAAAGTAACTGGGATAATAGCCAGTGCTGTAGTTACCTAATCTTGGTTAATATCTCAAACAACACTTCAAGGTAGGTGTTGGTTAGGGTGACCATACTATCTGAAGCAAGAGACTTTGGAGAGCAAAGGGAGACATTGATCCTAACACAAAAACAAGTGTAAATAGGGATTGTCCTGGGCAAAGTGGGGTGTGTGGTCATCTAGTGCTGGTATCTGCAGGTCACAGACAAGATGCCCAAGGCATGGAGAGTGTAACACAGGTACATTTGGAAATCCTCACTATTTAATTTCCTGTCACTCTTCTGTCCTTTTCCAGTTGCAGAATGCCTACCAGACTCTCATGAAATGTCTTGAACCCATCATCAGCCAGAGTCCTAATGGCACCTGGGAGGACTGGGTGAGCACCAGGTGTGCTGAAGCCTGCAGAACTCCTGTGGGGCACTTGGAAGCACCTGTTCCGTGGTGTGCTGCGTCCCACACAGCTTCCTGAGGGCAGTGCTTCCCCATGGTCGGTGAGCAGACAGATCTCATGGGCATTTTGCAGATTCTCATTCCACAGGTCTTGGGTAGAGCCTCAGAGTCTGCATTTCTGTCAAGCTCCCAGGTAACATCTGTGCTGCTGGACCATGGTTTAAGTAGCAAAAACATGAGGAACAGATATAAATCAATAATTCATCTTGCAACTAGATCTATTGAACAGAAATCTCTGGTTTATCTGGATATTTGTTCACACCTGGAGAAGTAGCTCGGCAGTGTTAAATGCTGTTGTTATTTAAATGCAACTTAGCATGTGTCTGGTTATTAGCTAATGAAGGTAGAGCATCCACCATGTAGTTCACTTTTAGAAAATTAGAGGGGGAAAAAAGCAGTACATTTAAAGGGAATTCTTGCAGGAGAAGCTATTTGGTTGGATCAAGTTTTGAAAAATACCTTCAGTTAAGGCTACGCATGCTTGCTATTTTCCACACACGCATTTCAAACATTCATGGGGTAATTATTCCCTGGGTGGTTGCTCTTTTTTCAGAATAAAGGTTTCATCTTAGAACACGATGCAGATTTTTAAAAATTGAGGGAGGAGAGGTTCTGCAGAAGCCTGAGAGTGCTTAACTAGTATTGTTGGGGAGTGACTTTGAAGTTTTGTGGGAAACCCTCAAGGAATAGTGATGAGTGAATTACGCTGGCAGCCACTTGAGTGACCTACCAAAGCTACCTCGTTTTTCACTTGGTTCCTTTGAAACTTAAAAATACGTGTACATATTTCAACCATAGCTGTAGCTCCACTCTAGGCCCAAATTCCAATGTATGGGGATGGAAAGATGGAAATCCTTGGTCAGATTTTGCTTGGGGACCCTGCATTTAAATTTCCACCTTAGATGTTTACCTTCACTTTTCTGTTTTTTCTTTAAACAGATCCACCAAAACAGTGACTTGGTCTCCCGGGGAAGTCAGACAAGCCATTCGCACTTCTTGAGCATGTGTCGGAACCCACCTGGCCACTATGTTTGCTGTTTTTCCAGCAAAATAATATTCTCAATACTAAGGAAAAGTATGACAGCCAGAAAATTATTATTTGCCCATGCTTTGCCTTTATCTAGTTGTATATTTGTCCTTTGAAAATATTCCTCTTCTGCAGGTTAATCAAGCTTTTGCTCAAAGCATTAGTCTCTCTGCTACTGGATATTTTAGGTAAGGGGTATCTAATACTGTCCTAAAATTATTCTCTTTTATAATAGAAAAGGTTTGGAAGGTGTGTTCAGTTGTTCATATGTTTCATATGGAGACTATTATGTATTTTATTTCATTTCCATTGAAAGGTTGTCATTGGGGAGAAATGATATGATATGACAGAAAGGTAGACAATTTTGAGATGAGTCCCATAATTTCCTACACATAATGCCTTATTACACATAAATCAGCCACAGGCTTACAAGTTTGATATTAATGGTCCTGGCACAGTGTGGACAGCTCAGGATAGATGGATTTTTGCAAAGCTTTTAGTGTCATCCAGCATGGAGTTAGCGCTTACGCCTTTCAGTCTCAGTATTTAATACAATGCAGCATTTGGTGCTTCCTAATATTTCTTGCTCTCCAGAAATCTTGCCCTATGTTCTGCCTCTTATGGCCCTCTTCTCCTGTCAAATGCGGATTTGGTTATAGAAGCTGTGAGTCAAGCCAGAGATGACCAAAAGAGCCCCACAAATAGCATGGGGAGTCGAGCAAGGTACCACATCAGACATGGGAGTTTGTCCAAACAGACAGGGAGATCCCACTGGAAGCAACAAAACTAACCCCACTCTTACCATATGAGCATCCACGGGCACAACTCCTGGGATTATTAGGGGGATAGTGTGGTATCCTGGTGATGTCTGTAAAGACAGCTCACATCTGGAGGTAGGCTGGATCTTGCTTGAATGAGGAGGCCATCCCAGCGTCGATCACCCAGAGAAAAGGGGTAAACTTAGGAAACCAGAATCTCACATGTCAAGACCATGCAAGGCACAGGCAGTCCTGGTTGGTGGCTAGAAATGATGGTAACCATCATGAGGAGGTGGACCAGGAGCTAGGAAGAAAGGGATCCATGCATTGGTCCAACAATGGCAGAGAAGTAAGCTGGGTTCTAAACAAGGTCAATGAAATTATCTTCTTTTGTTGTTCTTTCATTACCTCCTGTTGTTTATCCAAGTTTATATGAATATTCTAACTTTTTTCAGTTGGGCTGTGGAAAATCAACCCAAGAGTCCTCCATCCAGCGTAACTCCATGCTGGATGACACTAAGGAAAAAAAGGGGAAACTGTGCCCCCTGGGACCAGTGTGGCAATGGTAGGATTAGACATAGACCCCAAAGGGAAGATGAGTTTTGGGCAAAAGGCAAGGCCATATGATCCGTCCAGAGCCAACCCTGGAGTTCTAAGCTTTATCTTTACTAAGAAAGGTGAAATTTCCTTATAGCAATAGGCAAAAATGGAAATCTAGTCTGGCAAACAGGTGTACTGATAGAATTCCACAGGATACAAGCAGCCTACAGATGTAGAGGTCAGGCCAACAGCAACAGAGACAAAGGACTCTGAACTTGGAAAGCTATGGTGGATGGTTGAGGGATAGACAGTGAAGGAGAAAGGGAGAAAGACTCATGCAACGGTGGCTCATGGCTGGACTTGGGATCTGACCATGGTGGGGCTCAGGCTTAAGGGATAGGGCAAGAGCCTTATTACTAGAACTGACACCACGCTACTGCAAATGTTCTTATTAAAGTAACAAAACATTTTCTGTTAAAATATTTCTTACATGTGATCTGCAATTAAACACACTTTAAGCTTAGTAATATAGCCACAGGATCACAAACGAATTTCATTTCTGATTGGTTGGGGTAGGGTTTGTCTGAAGGGCTCTCTTGAGAAGCATTTTGGACCAGGTCTGAGCTCAGCTAGAAAGAGTGATGAGATAAACTAGGGATGATTGCTGTGGGACTAGTGTGTGTCGAGGGATGGGACGAGGGGACAGCCTGGGGTCAGGTGCTTTACGTATATTATCTCATTTACTCTTCCTCAAACTCTTCGAGCAGAGGATTCTCAGCCCTTTTTATAAATGAGGAAACAGACTCAGACAGGTTAGGTAGTTTGCCCAAGCTTTGCTGGCAGGAGGCAGAGTCTGAACTCAAGGTTATCCGATGCAAGCGTCTTCGCTTTTTTCATTTCACCGCCCTCCTAACAGCTTTCAAAAGAGAGGTGGTACCAAGAAAAGCAGCAGAACTTGATCATCTTCCGGTTAACCTTCTTTTTTTCTCTTTTTTTTTTTTTACTCAAAGTCCATGCCCCCATTACACTGTGTAGCCTTTCTTTCCATAGTTTACAGAAGTTAATAATCTTTTAGCAAAATACGGAAATAATAACAGTAGCTAACGTTTATTGGGTTCTTTCAATATACCAGACATTATTCTAACTGTCCCTAATTAAGTCTCAACAACCTATGAGAAGGCATTTAATTTTCCCATTTTAGAAGCAAGAAAACTAAGTCTCAGAACATTTAAGTAACTTGCCCGAGGTTGCACAGCTAATGAAGAGCAGAGCTGGCCTCTGGGTCAGGAATGATGAAGGTGATCTTCATCATTGCACTAAACTAGTATAAGAGTTAGTTTATATTTTAAACTAGCATAAACTCTCTCATACTTAGCATGGTTTCAAACCAGTTTAATTCTGTAAGCCTTGCCCAGGTATCAAATCAAATAACCAAAATACTTTATATATGGATTTTGTTACTGTAGTTCTCAATAGAAATACCTCCACAAAGCTATAATTCCATAGTCTTCTCCTAATTTTTACTAAGGGTGATATAAATAGCTATATGAAAAAAAGAGTCCCTACATTTTTGTAAAATGCTATTAAAGATATAGCTCATTTGTTTTACAATGTCCATTTAAATTACTGCATTGTCAATTACGTTTAGAGATCAAAGCTATGAAAAACTTGTTTTCTCTGCTATGCTTCTCTTTATTGTATAATAAGCACTCAGAAATTTTATTTCTTTGCCTTGGCAACCAGGAAGCTCAAAGTTAATTTTTATGCTTAATTTAGTTTTTATTATATGTAGATCCCTATTCTTTTACTATTCATTTCATCTCATTTCCTGGTTCTCATCTTTTACTCATATTTGAATGGTATCATTATTGTATTTGTGTCTACCGTGAACCCTTTTTGCAGATAGACTCACCTAAGATTTGTGTAGAAAATAAATAAGTGAAATTAAATTAAATACCTCTAACATGAATCTCCCATGGGTTAAGTCTCTCAGCAGATGAAAAAGACCCTCCTCAGAACAACCCATGTCATATCTGAAGACTATTATTTAGCTCGTCCTTGTCTCCTCTTCTCAAGAATAGTTGATCACAAAAATTTTAATTAATTTTTAGATTTTGAAACAATCACAAATTTACAGAAAAGTTGCAAGTACAATACAAAGAATTCTATTTTCTCTGAATCATTTGAGAGTGAATTGCTGACCTGATGCCAGGGCAGCTTTAGCCCACAGAGCATCTTTGGGCACATTAGAGAAAGGCTCCCTTCCTCCAGCTGGACATGCCCCTCACAGGTCAGGGCCTGGAGAGCAGAGTGTGGGCTAGATGTCACTCCTGGCCTGACAGCCCCTGTGTAGGAGTCAACTGCACAGCCAGGTGGAACAGTGCCAGGCAGTGCATGAGACGGTGCCTTCCACATAGGACAGAATGAATGGGCATCCCCTTGACACAGTTGTGCAGGGCCCAGGTCCTGGGATGTTTGCATTTTTCCCCAGGGGACATCTAATCCAGAGACTCTCAGAGGCAGGCACCACTCCCAAGAGGACACATCAGAAGCTCCTGGAAGGGGCATAAGTACCTTGAAAAAGCTTCGATTCATTATAGTACTCTAAGTTTATAATTTGGGAAAAGCTTTTTAAAGCCTGTAATTGTTTTTAATTCCAAGTACAGAGGATAAACCCTTGGCATGGGTCCGACTAGGAGTGTCAGCCAAAAAGCAAATTCTCCTCATCCTTTAAAAGCCCCTTTTGTGCTGTGGGTAATACCTGAAACTCTGGCCTGCTTTGCCAGCCCTGCCCACACGGTCCCTTCAGGCATGTGGATGCTGGCCTCAGCCAGTCTCTCACCATTTGGCAAGCTTTGCAGGCTTCTGAATTGCTGCCTGCGCCTACCCTCCTCCAGAGCCCCTCTGGGACCCAGACAGTTCCCTACTCGAATAGAAGCCAAGTTCTGCAGCAGAGCTCAGAGCTGCTCTGGAACTGGTCATGAGAGACAGGTAAAAAGGCCATCTTCTTAAAAAAAGAATGAGCCCAGTTATGCCACGATTTGGAAGAGGCAAGAAGCTGTGGCCAGAATGGATGCATGTTCAATCAATGGTGAATTCATTCAGCAAACACTAGTTGAGCCCCACCTGAGTCGGGCACTGGGCCAGGCCTGAGGGTACAGCAAGAACAGCATGGATGTCCTACCCTGCGCTTCCCCAGATGCCTACCTGCTGGATGCCCCAGGGATGGAAGGGAGGGGGACCCTTCAGATGCTTCCCTAAATCAGCTCAGGCAAGTGGTCGATGTGCCACCCCGTCCTCAACCACCCACGGGCTGGATATCCTAGGGTATGTTTCTTAAAAATCCTCTTTTTATTTTGTTTACTCCACCCCCAGGTCCTAGGTGAGTCAGGAATGTTTCTGGGGTCTTCTGTGTTCTTCACCATAACTGACGCTTTGGCCGCAGCTCGCAGGGAGAGGGGCCTGGCCCAACCTTGATGATGAACAGCCCAGCCACGCCGGAGCTCATTCGGATGGCCTGTGCGGATCAGTTCACAGACCTGGTATGGGCCCTCCACCTTCTGTGAATTCTCTCCAACCCCTCCAGTGCTTCTCAATGCACATGGGGGCAGGGGACACATGATAATTTAAAAGTAAATTCACAATTCCAAAAAGTATAAGGTTTTCATTTGGAAAATGAAAGTTCCCTATTTTGAATTTTCTAAAAGTAAGCTGTAGGATTTTTATATTTATCAAAACAGAAAATGGATTTTAAAGGGTTAAGAAAATGATCCTTTCCATGAAAGGGTTGCAGCTGGTCTAACTATCAAGTCTCTCAGCTGTGAAGCAAAATTCAGCCACAGTCAACCTCCTCCATTTACCCCAGGTGTGCTGCACAATATTATCATTTCCAAAGAGAGCATGACCTGGAAAAGGACGGGAATGCCTGCCTGTGGCTCCAGACCCACACGGTCCAATACCATAGCCATTCGTCAATGTAGCTACTGAGCCCTTGAAATGAGCCCAGGCCAAATAGAGAGGTGCCGTAAGTGCGGGATACACACTGCATTTTGGAGACCTTTTACCAAAAAAGAATGTAAAACTCTTCATTAATAATTTTACACTAAGATGTTGAACTGATAATATTTTGGATATATTAAATAACTTATTAAAATTAACCTTACATATTTTCTTTTTTTTTTAAATGTGGCTGCTAGAAAATTTTGAATGTTGTGTGTGGCTTCCATCTGTGGCTTCCATTCATCGACTTTCTATTGGACAGCACTACTGTGAACAATCCTTATTGCATCTTGACCTGAGGAAAAAACAGACAAGACTTGGAGGCACTGGCAGTTGGAAGAAATTTAGTGGCTGTGGGGAGCTGGGGAAGGAATTTAAAGCCTTTAATTGCTTAAAAATAAACTTTCACAAGGTCCAGAATTAAAAAGTTCATACCAAGAAAGAGAGGGGAGGGGAGAGGAGGAAGAGATGACGAACAGGCAGTATAATAGCAAAGGAAAAAGACATCTAACCCTTTTTTGTGTGTGTGTGTGACCGGTAAAGGGATCGCAACCCTTGGCTTGGGGTCGCCCGCACTGCGCTCAGCCAGTGAGCGCACCGGCCATCCCTATATAGGATCCAAACCTGCTGCCTCAGCGCTCCCAGCACTGCTGCGCTCCCAGCGCTGCACTCTCCTGAGTGAGCCACACGTTCAGCCCCTCTAACCCTTATTAATCCCTCAAGTCTCCCCTCCTCCGTGAACCCTCCCCATTGACCCCAGCCCGACTGACCAGCCCACATCTGCCCTGCTATGTTGTATTTGTCTTCTGGACAACCCTTTTCAGTCTGATTCAGTTCAACAAGTATGTTCCATGTGCCAACTATGTGCAAGGCATTGTGCTGGGCCAAAGGAGAACCACAGTAAATGACTCAAATCCCTGCCCCAAGGAGTCCAAAGTCTAACAGAGAGACAGACGTGTAACAGGCAATTACTATACAAACCACCCAATGCTGGGGACTGCATGCTGAGGCAGCACAAGGAACCAGAGCTGTTTACTCATTCAAAGTTGAAAGTAAGGCAAATCATAACTAAAGCCAAAATGTTTCATTATTTTAGTTATTATTTTAGTTATACTGTTTCCGTTTATATTGTCAGAGCTAGGGCTCAGATCCTCCAAACCCACTGTATAGACTGGGTCCCCAGACCCCTCAACATGCAAGTCCATGCTAGGTAATTGGGAAAGATTCCAGGAGCTGTTGGCAGATGACATGAGTTCAGTCCTCAGCTTCCTAAGCAGCAGCAGCTTACAGGTCCGGCAGTGGCAGTGGCAGTGGCAATGGCCTTGCAGAGCACCCCAGAGAAACTAGCAGCAGTAGTCTCCAGCATCTAGTGGCCTCCCCATGCTTGCCCCCACATAGGGGCATCCCGGGGCTAGGAGGCACTGTGGATCAGAGCCACTCATCCTTATACTTAAGTCCATAACACAGGACACCTGGGCGCACATGTGCAATTACACTAGACTATAACCAAGAACACCTGAGTGCATATGCCTGTTTACATCAAATGCTCGGCAAGATTCTGAACATTTGAGGGGCCCCAACCATTTTTCCTATATTTTCCCAACAAAAGTGTTTCCTAATTCTCTGTCTCCAACTGGGATGCAAGCTTCTTTAGAGCAGGCAGCGTGTTATATTTCTTCTGCCTCCATCATTGAGCTTCAACACTCGTAAAATGCTGACCAATTGGACAAGTTGGAGTGATGTTGTAGCTTTAAAATCAGTTGTCTGGGTTGGAATCCCAGCTCTGCCACTTACTAGCTGTAAGTGTGACTGTCGAGCTTGGGCTTACAGACCTTCAAGCTCTTTGTGTAGACTGGGTCCCAGACACCTCACATACAAGTCGTGAGCTAGGTAATTTGGAAAGATCCCAGGAGCCGTGAACAGGTTCAATCCAACGTGAGCTCAGCCTTCAGCTTCCTCAGCAGCAGCTTACAGCAGCCTCCAGCAGCAGCAGCGGTGGCCTCCTGGGGACTCCCGGGGGCCCTGGCAGCAACAGCTTGCAGCAACAGCCTACAGCAGCAGTGTCAGCCTCCCCGTGGCCCCCTCAAGGGCGTCCCAGGGGATGGGGGCACCGTGGATCAGAGACGTTTGTCCTTTATACTCAAGTCCAACAACCCAGAAACACCTGGGTGCGCATGTGCATCTACATCAGATGCTAACCAAGGAACACCTGGGTGCGTGTGCACGGTTATATTTACATCAAATGCTCGGCAAGATTCTGAACATCTCAGGGATCCTGACCATTAATCCATTTCATTTTCCCTACAGTGACCTTGGGCAGGTTTTTGACCTATCTTTGCTTCAGCTTGCACATCGGTAAAATAGAGAAAATACCTCCGTAGTGTCCATGTATTAAATGAGCTCAGTTCGAAAAATGTTTAACACGGTGCCAGTACATATTAACAGCTAAATAAATGTTAGCAATAGTTCTTATAATAACAATTATTATTCCCCAACCAGTCCGCTGTGTTTCTACAGTCATGTTTTCTGATGTTCTTAGCCTGCAACGGCACAATGGAGAAATGAGTAAAGGAAGACTTTTGACTGAGTTGCAGTGGCAAAAGGAGACAGGTGTCTGGGATTTGGCAGGGATTATTACCACCCCATTATTACAATTTAGTGTCAGCTGAAATTTCCCTAAGCCACCCAACCTGTACAAACTTGACAAGATTAAATAATAATACACATACATTCTGAAATGCATGTGAAAAGACAGTACAGTTCTGGGAGCATAAGGTATGTGGCAACCAATCAATAATTGTATTAGAGTGGTTTTTTGTGGTTTAAACTGTTAGGCTCATTCCTTTTCCAGAGCTAATGCAAAAGAGAGAGCAGAGAGTAGGCTGAGATGCATAATCATTTGTACATTTATTCTAAAGATTTTCATGGCACGCCTAAAAAGTTGTGGCCAGTCACTTGAGGAATGGCAAAAATAAGTTAGACAGGAATCCCACCTGGTGGAATTTATACATTAGTTGAATTATATATGGTGTTATAATGAAAGCAACATAAGGAGAAGGTGTTGTGCCAATGTAGGGAAAATACTGGAAAATGGTCAGGGCCCCTCAGATGTTCAGAATCTTGCCAAGCATTTGATGTAAATATGCATGTGCACGCAGGTGTTCCTTGGTTATTGTCTAATATAATGGCACATGTGTACCCCAGTGTCCTGGGTTATGGTCTTAAGTATAAAGGACGAGTGGCTCTGATCCACAGGGCCCCCCACCTCCCATGATGCTCCCAGGGGGCCATAGGGAGTCTGCTTCTGCTGCTGGAGGCTGCGGCTACCGGTGCCCTCGGGATGCCCCAAGAGGCCACCACTGCTGCTGCTTCTGCTGCTACTGCTGAGGACTGAGCTCATGTCATCTGCTAATGGCTCCCGGGATCTTTCCCAATTACCTGGCGTGGACCTGCATGTGAGGGGTCTGGTGACCCAGCCTGGCATGTGAGGGGTCTGTGACCCAGTCTGTACAGTGGGTTTGAAGGGTCTGAGCCCTAGCCCTGACAATACAAATGGAAACAGTATAACTAAAATAATGAAACGTTTTGGCTTTAGTTATGAAATGCCTAGCCATACAACTGATGTAGTCACTTAGCTCTACAATTGGCTACGTCAGCAGAATTCCAACAATGGCCCTAACCCGACAGTCAGACACAGCCCAAATACAGTCCTACAGAAGGTGACAAGGAGATGACATCCAACTAATGAGTAAGATGTAGACAAGTGGACATAAAGGGAAAGGATTCCAGGTGGAGGAAAATGCAGAAGCAAAGGTATGGGGGTCAGAACAGTATCAGGTATATCTCAGGACACAGTTAATTTGATTTGGCTGGAGGGTAGACTATGAAGGAGAAAATCTGTAGATAAAATTGGAAAACTAGGCTGGAGGAAGGGAAGGGAAAGGAAAGAGGAAGAACAGCAACAAAAAGCAGATCATAGACAGTCTTAAATGTTAAATCCTTCAAGCTTTATTCTGCCCATCTGTCAGAACTTCAAAGGTAATTTGATCATGGAAATGACATAATCAGGACGATTAAGCTGGCAGATTGCATAACATAAATTATCATGGGAGAGAACAGTTGGCAAGCTACTGTAACAGTCAAGAGGTGACAAAAGCTGGAGGGAGAACATGCTGTGGTAATGGAGGGGACAGACAGACTCAAGTGACTGCCATCTGATTGGATGGGGTGGGCAGGAGAGAAGGAGCCAAAGATAAGTCTGAGGTTGTGCTCAGGTGAGTGGGAGGACAGCAGTGCCTTTAACAGAGATAAGCGACACCAGAGGAGGAGCTGGTTTCAAAGGGAAGGTGGCAAATTTGATTGTAGATATATAGCTTGGTAGTCCGCCAAGGGATTTATGCAACAGTTAACTCAGGATTGGCAAGAGGTCTGAGTTGCAGACAGATTAATGAGTCATGAGTGCAATTTAGTAATTAGAGCCATGAGACTAGATAAAACTCACCACAGGTGAAACTGCAGAGAGGGAAGAAAGAGGAAAAGGTAAAGGGGGAGAAGAGAAAGGGAAAGAGAAGAAAGGAAAACAAGGAGGAAAGAGGAAGGAGTGAGCCAAGGCGGGCTGCATGGGGAACTCCAAATGGGGAGGCAGATCTGAAAAAGAGTAGGAGGCACTACCCAGCGGGACACTGAGGCTCGTGCACAGCGCCCCTTCAGAGAGAGCCAACCATCTGCCTGGGGAAGCAAGTCACCGTTAGACAGCAAGACGTTAAGGGTCCTTAAAATTCCTGCACTCCGCCCCCATACACAACTACTTAAAACGAACAAAAAACCTCTCCTCTATGGGCCTGAAAACCACGCCTTCATAACCCTGGCACAGATGAAGGCTCCAAACTCCAGGAGGCCTCTGCTAAAGTGCCCCCAATCCAGCAGCGCTCGGGGACTGGGTGGAGACTGGAAGCCCCTCTCCTGGCTCTTACCGCACCCACAAGACCCAGGATGGGGTCATCGACTCCTGGCTACTGCTGGGCAAATGTCACTTGGCCGTGGCATGGATGACACCATCCTAAACATACACACGGACGCGTCACTGTGCAGGGAGGTCACCCAGGCCAGGCGGGATCTCGTGCTGAAGGGCAGCGGGCAGTATGAGAGGGACAGGAGGCGGAGGCCTTGCTTGAACATGAAGAAGGAAAGGTCAGGAAAAAAATGGGTGGGTGGGCCGCGGGGACATCCTGGTGACCTTTAGGGAAAATGCGCACAGACTCAAGCCGTTTGCCTGCCTGGGAGGCCACCCCGCCCACAGCAGGTGAACCGCCGCTAACACAGCACCGGTCCGAAGCTACTGCCGTTGTAAAGCAGGTTCTCCCGGTGCCCGGACTCCCCACCCCGCGGCGCCGAAGCCCCTCGCGGGCACCGCGGCACTGCGGTTCGCCCTGAACGGTGCCGTCGCCTAGACGAGAGCACGGAAACGTTTGCTTTTTCAGACCGAGTCATTCAGAGTGTGGCCGTCCCCTCCCGCCGCCGCCCGCCCCAGACCGAGCGTGGGGAGCCCCCTGCGGGCCGCAACACGACCCTGGCGCCGCCGCCACCTCGCAGTCCCTGGGACCGCAGGGGACCAGAGAGACGGCGACAGGGCCGAGCAGCGGCGACTCATCGGTTCCCCCTTCGGGAAATCCTTGTAAAGACACTGGGGAGTCTTGACCCCAAGGAGAAAGTGATGGCTTTTGTCCTTGTGCGCTGGGGACAAAGAGGAGAATTTAAGCAAAAAAGGGCTAAGCTATTGTGGCTGCTTCCTCCAGTAGGTGCAGTGGTTCTTGGAAAGCATCTGAGTAGGAAAGAGAAATGGAAAGTTTTAAGGAATCCCTTCTGTAAAGAGAGGTACCCCAAATGGCTTCCGAGAGCTTGACATTTCTTTCTCTTGTCTCACTTTTCAAAAATTTCAAACTAAATCTCATTATATAATTCATGTTTTAAAGGAATGCAAGTCCAAATGGATGTGTAATCTGCTTTCAAGAAATGATCTCCTCCTCTAGTGCCTGCTGTGCGCAGGTAAAAGTTTAATGGGAGCAGACACCTGGCGTTCCAATGCTGGGCAAGCTGTGAGGTTGCCTTCCTTGACACCGCCAAGGACAAAAACGTGCTAGTTAGTGTTCATTGGAGGACTCTATCGCCAGTGGTCTTGTTTCCCTGAGGATATTGCACAAAACATTTCACTATTGCAGAAGGGCTGTCCTCGTTTTCAGAGCATTGGTTTGCTATGCTCTGGACAGAACAAGACAGTGGGGCTGGATCTAGGAAACCAGTAACGAACTTGGAGGGAATCGCCAGAGGTGCAGAAGAAGCTGTCCCAGATGGCGAGTACAGAAACCCCGGACTGGTTGAATTAGTTTGACACTTACATTATTAGAATTATTTTTCTATGCTACTCTGCCATGAAAAAGAATGAAATGCTGCCATTCACAGCAACATGGATGAGCTTAGAGAAAATTATGTTCAGTCAAATAAGCCAGGCACAGAAAAATACTGCATGTCCTCACTCATAAGTGGAACCTACAAAATAATAATAATAATAATAATAAAATAAATAAATAAATAATAAAAACTGAAAGAAAGATAGGACAATCACAATTCGTTGAACTTTCAAAGGGAGAGAACAGAACTGAGGCCACCAGACATGGGGGAGTGGGAGGGGTTAACGAGAAGTTGGTAAAGGGCTACAAAAAGCGATTACATTGTGTGATGTTGAATATACTAATTATCCTGATTTGAGCGTTACATATTGCACACAGGAATTGATATTCAATGTGGTACCCCACATATATGTACAAGCAATTATGTTTCAATTTTTAAAAATTATTTTTAAGACACTGAATGAGCTTTGTGGCAAATCTATATGCTTATAGCCTTGGAGAACCAATATTCAGATTACATTCTCCCTCTTTCCATAGCAGCAGAATATGATTTTGGAAAACTCGATACCAAATCCTCACTGTTGAAAGTGTCAAGAACAAGCAGCGATGAACTTGGAAAGCAAAGTTCTGATCTTTGTGTCTCTGCCATAGCTTCCTACATATATACCAGAAAAGAAAACTGGCAATGATTGTCAGCTGCAAAATGCAGAAAACTGAGAATCTCATCAGCTGGAACTTTGCAAACTTGTTATGCCTGCCTTAAGTTTAATGACACCCTTGCCCACCAACTAAGTCAAGGTGACTAATAATGAAGAAGGTGTTACGAGTGACTCTTCTTTATCCTACAAGTATAAACAAAAGATTTAAACCCAAGAAAATGTCTTTTAAACTAATTATGCTGTGAAGAGATCATCTTGTGCTTTTGGTTTATCATGAACAGACAAGTACTGAGAACGTGGGAAGTTCTATTCTGTGCAAAAATATGAACTTACTTCTTTGATAAATTTTGACTCTACCGAATATTAGTGAATTCCAGTTATCCACCTGTAAGTTTTCTCTTATTTAGATGAAAGATTAAAGGAAAAATTTGATAATCTAAATATGAATTCTATTTTGCTTTGTGTGTTTAGTTTTTTTCTCTTTTTCCATATTGAAACTTTCAGTTTCCAAATCCTTCCAGTGGGTGCTTATTTTTAAAGATTACATACCTTTTTGGGTTTTTTGAGACTGAAAGATGACTTTTTAAAAAGCTTAAGATAACTTTATGCTAATTTGACTTTATTTTAGCTTTTCTTAACAAAAATCCACAAAAAACCCAAAAAACTCAATTTAAAATTTTCAAGCAAGCTCACATGGGAAAAAAACCACTGAATTTTATGAACTATGTCTTTGTTTTATGTACCATTTTTAAAACAGACTCTGCAAATTTTCAGATAATCATTATGTATAAATATGATGCACATGAAGAATATTCTCTCCATAATTTCTTTTGTTTTAACTTTGATAAAAATTTACTTCCCACTTAAACAAGAATTTTAGCTTCTGCGCTGGTTGTAGCTTACTCATGCTAATAGGACCTCATAGAAAATTTACTAATGTCTAAGAATCTAAAATAGAAGATTGAACATAAAAAAAACTTTTCAAATAAGTATATTTTTCATGATTTGAACATGTTGGCTCCCTATGTTTGCTGCCATACTAAAAAAAAAAAAGAAATCTGCCTAGTTTCTTTTCAGCTAGAGTACTTATTGTGTACATTAGGCTCTGCTTTTGCATGTCAAAGAATTAGGAACTCTTTTTATTTATCGAAAAAGTAATTAATAACTGCTTGTAAAGAGAGAAAACAAGCTTACACAAGTTAAGTAATTTTTGAGGAATAAATAGGTTATACTTTTTTTTAAAAAGAGAGTATTTTGCTGCTAATTATAGTGAATTGTTTTAAATGTTTTTCAGTTTTTCAACCATATTCTTTGTCTTTTTCTGAATTTTTCTTTTAGACTCCACAGATTGATTTTAAGTGCTGTAAGCCTCAGTCCATCCCTGTTGCTTAATGTTTAGAGTTCAAGAAAAGAGGTTGATGTTCTGATGAATTTAAAGACTCAGCATGTCACTAATATAAATTTTTGATCTAAAATATATTAAAAATTAGGAGCAATTCTTAAATTTTCATATTTCATATTTACAAAATAGCTGTAATCCCCAGTTATACAAGAAATTATGTTTCTGAAGCTTCAACAAAAATATGTTTAATTCAGTATAATCAATATAGCATTTTTCAATTGTGTGCAGTACTTCTATGCTGATTTTATAAAGAAAATTAAAGCCTACACCATAATGTTCCTGTTCTGAGGAAAAATGAGAGAACAGAAAGGATTTTGTGGTTGTTTGCTTACAGTTTGTAAAGTTTCTTATTGAAGATGCTATGCCTAAAGATTGTTTTTATCAAACTTTTATTATTAGTCTGTATTAAATACTGGGGTATAATAAGTGATAATCCAGTGTGACTGAAAGTGAACATTTGCTTGCTTATTTTAATACATAATTTTGTTGGCAATTCACTTGACTTTCTAAAGCTCTTAGTTATCAAGAAATCATTGATTCACTCAATAAAATGTTGAATAAAGCAGTATTACCTCCTATGAAGATTTATGGGAGGAGAATTTAAGAACACTGTGGAAATAATTCCGTAAAACTATGGAAATGCTTGCCACCATAACATCAGCAAAGCAATGTTTAACCTAATCCTATTCATTGAATTTTTTTCTTATGTCTGTGCCCAAAATGAAGATTGGTTATATTTGATTACCCAAAACAGATACACAAGGGTACTTCAAAAAGCTCAGGGAAAGATTCATATTACCTTTTAATTCTATTTTTCCACAGACTTTTTGAAGTACCCTCATACTGTGTTAAGGTGAGAATGGCCAAATAACTGCAGTCAGTTTACCTGCAGGTTAAGTTCAAAAGGCGTAAACACTCAATATTTTTAGTATCTGAGGCATATTGAAAACTTGTCCAGTCTGGAGTATTCTAACATAAATGTTTAAATATTAAACAGCACCCAATAGTAGACTGTTTTTTGTCCGATTTTAACATATGCAAATATTTTAGTGACCATGGTTTTTAACAAGCTGATTTTGCACATGGTTTCACCATAAGGCCTCATGACTTGATAAATCCTTTTTGAATTCCCACTCTCTCCCTTTTGCCTTTTTCTTTTGGGGTGTCCCTCCCTTCTGCAACCACCATTTTCGGTGCAGGAGCAGCTTGTATGAGGGTCAAGTGAAGGGTATAAAGGGTGACAGGCCGAGCAGGAGTAGGAAATTAGGGAGGCAGCTTATATATACTAGGCAGTCCTCAGGAGTTTTTGTTGGAGCTAGAGCAATGAAAATAACAACATAATAACAACCAGTATTTCCTGCCACATTCCACATCCTCCACCCCCTTGAGCTGCCCAGCAGCCCTGAGAGTTTGCCTCTGTGTCCTTAACCTTACTTTGTGATTTTTACTGTATCATTATTTGCAGTTGTCAGTTTCTTGAGGGCAGGAACTGTGTTTTTTTTTTCATGAACATGCACACATATATAAACCACACAGACATAAACATTCTTAAACTGACTGCCAAGAGGTTAAGATCCACTTGTAGAAGAATTGCTAGGATCTGAGGATGAAAGAGCTATTAAGGCTGTAAAGAGACCAATGACACCCTCAGAGAGAACTGTAAGAAAATCCGTGGAGGACCAGCCCCCTCCACCCTGCATAAAGAAATCCCCATTGCTTTTAATAGCTAAATTGCTTTCTATGGTATCTACACATCCTATTCAACTATTTTTTTCCACTGAAGTGCATTTGTCTATTACAAATTTTTGGTAGTATAAGCAATGCACATGTATAGAGATAAAATTGAACATAATCCTATTTCTATTAGTTCCTAATTATACCCTAGTTCTTATTCCTAATTTTATTTGAATTTTCTCTTTTTTTTTCTTAATCAGACTTGTTAGGTATTTATATTATTAGACTTTCCAAGAAAATTTTTTGGTCTTATTTATCAATTGTGCTCTTTTCCCATTTTCTACATATTTTTTCTGCTTTTATCTTTGTTATATATATATTCTTAATTTCTCTTGATTTATTTTTCTACCTTTTTGAGTTGAAAGTTTGGTTCTTTTAGTTTTAGTCATTCTAGTTTAATAAAAAAAAAAAAACATTTAAAGCTGTGGAACGTTCCCTGAATATAGCTTTCATTATATCTCATAGATTTTCATATATAATCTTTTCATTGTCATTTATTTTTCTCCAGTTGATATTTTCTGGGTTGTTTTGTTTTGTTTTTTGGCAGTTGGCCAGCATGGATATTTTCTATTTTTTATTCATTCTTTGAGCCTAAGAGTTTAGAATTTTATTTTAAAATTTGCCTTTATATGTCTTTTGTCTTTTTATCATTAATTTCCAGTTTGATTGCACTATGATCACTAATGATTGTTTAAAGGGGAAAACACGGAGAAAATGGAATAAGGAACAAACTGGGGGGAAAAAACCATAAGCACAAGGCATAGCATTAAAGAGTAAGGAAAATAATAAAAACAAGGCACAAATGAACAGAGGAAGTAAGACCCAAGTGGCAGGACAGAGCAGAGGACTGGCAGGACTTAGCAGCAGGTGGATTGTTGAACAGGCACGTGATGCGAGGCAGTGTCAGGAGACCAAAAAGATGTGGAAAGGAGAGGCGCAAGGTAATGGAAGAAATGAGCATGAAAGAAAATCCCTGGAGGAAATCCAGCTGCTCCTTGGTTGCAATGGCAAGAAATGCCTTGCTTGGTCCGCTCTTGGTTTGATCTGACAGTTTGAGTGTTAGACTAAAGACTGGATCACCTTTATCCTATCATTCCTTACTCTTTTATTTTCTTGGATGAATTCAATTATTTCTGGATTTTCTGTTAAATTGGAGGGATGCAAAACAACACAGAAAATGTGTCAATAACCCAAAATGAGGAACCCACCCACTTGTATTATTTTTTTTCATCCAACAGTCCATTTTGAGTTCCTATTATGACCAGTACTGTGGTATATAATAAATACAGAATCATCAACTTCTAAACATTGAACTTATTTACAGCTCGTGTGTGTATGCCAATTCCCTTCTTGCTGAGCAGAAAGCAGCTGCTCCCACTTGAGAAAGAGTGAATGGCCAAGGTAGCAGTTGCTTTCTAACCAGAAGAAAATTCCAGTACCTACCACCTACCTACAATACCACACTCACCAGCAGAGTAGGGGAGGAGAGGGGTTTCCTGAGCCACTCACTAGCTATTTCTTTTAATGGGGAAGGTTATTAGTTAATGAAGTTGCCCAGAAATTTCATGGCATTTGTAAATCTCCAGGGAGGTGCTGCTATGCTACATGGTAGTTACCAGCCAGGACGCTGGAGCCAGGCTGCCTGGGTTTGAATCCCGGCTCTACTACTAGAGTATGACCTTGTGAAAATTACTTAAATTCTCTATGCCTCAGTTTTTCTGATCTATAAATTGAGGTTATGATACTACCTGCCTGGTTAGTTTATTTTGAGGATTAAATGAGCTAATGCTTAGAACAGTGCCTGGCATATAGTAAGCACTTGATAAGAAATTAACTGTATCTATCGTTATTCCAGAATGCAGGTGTCCTCACCAATGCACAGTCACAGACCATGCCGGCCCTACAGAGAGAATGCAGCTACCCAAGAGAACACAGATACAGGATGCTCAAGCTAGACAGAGCTGCAGCATCACACAGTCCTTTTCATTAAAAAGTAAAACAGTCATCCAGAAATTTGCAAAGCAAATTGGAGAGAAGCCAAAACTTCAGTAGAAATCAATTGATAGGGATTTAGTACTTCAAGACTTTTCCACCAGCAAGTCTAGTGCATAAGAAAAAGCTCAAACCTGTAGGTAATGCGCATTAAGAGCTTTAAAATAAAGACAGGGACTCATCACAACATGGGCCCCTCAGAAGAGGTTCCAGAAAGAACATGGATTGTTCTCTCAGCCACACTGCTAGGTTTATTATCAGTTCTTTAATGAGGACGAACAGGAAATTTCTAGCAAAATACTCTAAAATCTTTAGTATAGAGATTTCATTATAGTATGGATTCATTCTTTTTTTAAAACGTCCTGTTGTCTTTAAGAAGTGCTAGGTAAAGTAGGTATTGTGCTGGACATTGGAGATAGATGGTGAACCATACAGATACAGACTCTGGCCCCATGGAGTTTCCAATCCGACAGGGGAGGCTGACAATACACAAGCAGTCACACCCATGCCATTGCAAGCTTTGATAAGTGCTAAGAAGAAAAATGAGGGTGTCAGTGAAGATAATGTCAGGGGACCTTTAGATCTGGGGGTCGGAGGCAACTTCTTTGAGACAGTAACAGTAAAGCCATGCCCTGAAAGATAAGGTGGTGTCACCAGGAAAAGAACTGGCGCAGATGGTGCCAGGGAATAACCTGCTTAAGGCGCAGGATGGCAAATGTGGGGTGTGGTCTGGGAACTGGGGATACCTGTGCTGGGAGCATTGCGGGTGGGATGGAGCACCTGGAGGGGGGCGAAGACCAGACCCCCAGACCTTGGGGGCTGTGTAAGCATCTTTATTTTCTCCCAAACACAGGGTGAGTCATGGAAGGGATTTAGGTACATGAGTGACATATTCTGATTTGTGTTCTTAATGGGTCACCCCAACTGTAGTGTGGAAAACAAGTTTGAGGGACTAGAAAAGAAGTTCACGGGGGGAGGAGGGGCTTTCAACCTGGCTGTTAGGGTCCAGGTCAAAGTAAGCACAAACAAACACAAAGACTCCTCTGCTGTGTCAGGTGCTCAAAGGCTCATGTCCGGGTGAGCCACGCGCTGCAGAATGGCACCCAAACCATAGAAGAGACCACTGAAGTAAAGTTCCTCAAGCAGTAAGACTTTTATTTGAATTGAATTTAGTTGAATCAAAAGGTGCCAAGAATAACACCTAGCCACGTGGAAGTTTGTGAAAAGAAGGGATGGGTTTAACCCTCTGAAATAAGTGGTTGGGAATGCGATTCTGAAACTGTGAAATGATTAGTGATGCTGAGCTGAATTCAGGCAGTTGAGCAAGATAGAGGAAGTAGGCAGATGACAAATGACTAGCAATTTTATTAACAGTAAAGTTGAAGAATTTGGCTTAGGTCTGTGGGTAAGCAATGTTGCAAATATTTTGCCAGTGAATTCAGCCCACCCTGATTGTAGTCAGCTCTGCAATTGGAGGAGAAGTGCAGGACTGGCCGGCTTAGAAGACAGTAAGACCAAGACCGAGGTTACCAGAGGCGGGAAAGGGGGAGGGGAAGGGGAGGTAAGGGAGGAATTGATAAAAGGCCACAAATAACAATAACATTGTATAACATTGAATATACTGATTATCCTGGTTTGAGCATCACATATTGCACATAGGTATGGATATGCAACACTGTACCTCACAGACAAATCAATTACATTTCAATTTTAAAAAAAGACAATAAGACAGAAGTGGGGTTGCACTCGGACCTTGGGCCCTTGGCACTTTTGCCTTAGTGGCCCCTTCCTCCATAAAAAACAAAATATTAAAAATCATATGACTGCATTGGTAAGAAAAAATATACATACATACATACATATATATATGTATATATATATGTATATGTATATATATGTATATATACAGATATAATCAAGGCTAGTTTATATTCATTATTTTCTCCTAATTTCAAAAGAAATGAAAACATTTTTTGGACCCTAAAACTGGATGTCAGCCCTGCAGAGGGCAGACTCTAGGAATTGCAACTCGGTGGGTCCCAAGAGAGAAGGAGGGACTTGAGCTGAACATGCCAGTGACAGCCAATATGCCATTACTCTCTCAGAGTCCCTCCCCTTGGGAAAACAACTGGCTGTCCCTGCAACAAAGTACACTAGGATCCCAATAAATGGTCTAGTCCTAGGCAGCTGGATTCACATACCAACAGATTCATGTTCCCACAGATATATGTACCGAGCTGTACTAAGAGAAACAGCCTAATAACCAAAAATAATGTTCTGTTTTCCAACCTTTGTGTCTCTTGAAGAATGTTAATTGAAATTTAATGTATAACTCATCACAACACTTCTAGAAAAACCTGTTCCCTCCTAATTCTCTCAAGCCCTGCAAATGCTCTCTTCAAAACCCACCAAATACTGACCCCAGCCTGTGGAGGACACTAACATTAATAAAGCAAATGTATTTCACAAGGCCTAGCTTCCAAAGCCCTGTAGTTTCAGGTTTAGCCTAACTTTTTAAAATCTCACATAGAAATGTTAAGCTTGCAAAAGACAGGAAAATTTCCCCGGGCTAAAGTCTTTGCTGTAGACAAAGAATTGTAACGCAGCAAAATTGCTGGCTCAAGGACAAATGCCCTTGGTACAGGTTAACCTACTGATTGATATGTTAAGAAAGTTACTTGATTGTTATGTAAACATACTAAAGAGAGAAATTGCTGTAGGGAAAGAAAGTGTTTGCTAAAAACAAGCTTTTGTTGGTGGATCGACTTAACGTTTTACAAATTGCATCATGGAATGACAATTGTTATTTCACTGATGTTCTTTTGTAACCACCTATGTTCCTTTTCTGTAACCAGGAGAATAAATACCAAAAAAGAACCCCAGTTCGGGGTTAATTTCCCGAGGAGGAATGTCTCTCTCTTGAGGGTTCCTGGAAATTAACCCCTTCAGGGTTTCTCACTGCTCAGAAGAAATGGGCTTTGAGTAATCCTTTGTGTCTCCAACACCCTGGGGATGTGAGGTGACACCAGCCTGGCTTGCCTTCCCCAGTTGTCTCTGTCTTCCTATTGTTTCCTCTCCACCCATTAGCCAGCTTGTTCTCAGCAAAGGAAAGCACCAGTCTAGGGAGGAAAAAATATCCTCCCCCTGTGACGGGGAGAGAAAGGAGAAAGGAAGACTGAGAACATATTTACCTTGTCAGTCTTTGCCCCGCCATAAGTGCAAAAGCTAAAAGTCTCAAAAAATAACCTGTTTTGTTAAAATGACAATACAGAATGTACTGATAAAAATGCTCTTTGCTGAGACCAGTTTGTATGGGGAGATTTTGGGGGAGGCTTTGCACACTGGGGCAGAAGAAGTGCTGGGGAGGTCTGTGCCCTTTCTTAGGACTGACACACCCATGGAGAACTTCCACAGGAGGATCCCACTCCCAAGTGGGGAGAGAGAGGTGGTGTTATCCAGCCCTCCGTGAGGAAGTCCTTTCAGCTCCTGGGGTAGATAACCGCATGGCAAAGAATGCTATGGAATTCTCTAGCCATATGGTCTAGAGAACTGAGGGCTCCATCTTTATAGATGAACCAGCATTCAGAAACACCAAAATCAAGTACAGATCATAATGTGTATACAAAAGCTACGGAAATATTTGAGGAGAGCAGCACCCTTTAGACAATTCTGTCCCAAGGAGCCTTATTTCTGTCTGGATGTTCTATTTGCTACACATGGACAAGTATGTGTGTTTAAACAGTGGTATTTTTAGACTTGAGAGCATGGTCCCTTGATGGGGTCTCCAGGCCTCCTAGGCAACCAAACTCCCAATGTGGCCTGTGTTTCCAGGGAGGATGAGGCTTCCTCGCCTGGCCCGTGAGGAGGCTATAGTTTGACATCTTTGGCAACCAAGATCCAAGAGTATTGGTAACTCAGGAGCTCAAGAAATATCTAACCCCAAGGTGTAATTGCTGATTTTCACATGCTAGGAGCGACCAGCTCATCACTGTATTATTACATGCTTGAACAAGTAGCCCTAGGGCTCTGGCAGCGTCTCTGTCCTATTCAACCTTTCAGAACAGTTACTGTTCTTTACACACTTTGCTGTTCGCCAGGGAGGCACTGCTGCTCCATCTGCTTGAGAAAGGCATCAAAATAGTCTGGACTTGGGCCGACCCCGTGCCGCACTCGGGAGAGTGCGGCGCTGGGAGCGCAGCAGCGCTCCCGCCGCGGGTTCGGATCCTATATAGGGATGGCCGGTGCGCTCACTGGCTGAGCACGGTGCGGCCGTCACAAAAAAGACAAAAAAAAAAAAAAAAAATAGTCTGGACTTGGAATCATCAACACGTCTCAAGAGGGTCATGCTCGGTCTTCCTACGAAGCATGTCCCATCAGTGTTAAGACTAAGACAACCCACCAGGGACTGGAATGCGTGTAGGGTCAGGACTTGCAATTTTTGAAAAGGTGATAAGATAAAAGCTAGGGGATGAATTCCCCCAACATTAAAAAGCTGCAGTAGTTTCTATTTCACATGCAGTGGAAATTTTGTTGCTCTCTTAGGGTAGACTGTTCCAGCATTCCAGGGAAACAGCTATTCTCTATCTCAGCCTGGTGGTTGAGGAAAAAAAACATGTGAAGTTATAAATAGGAATTTCATAGGGCACAGACTCAGATGTGCAAAACAAGTAACTGCACCTTTCTCTGGGTGCCTGTGATCTCTCATTATCATGAAGATTAAATGAGCTGGTACAGAGAGGCATTCTACCTGGCATATACTTGAGTACTGAATAAAGGTTAGCTATTACACAAATTTCAGCATGCACACACACACGCACACATACATATTTAAATTCTATCTCAAGCTCCACTCCACCTGGCAGCAGAAACTCAGTCCTACTCATTTGAAAGGACACCCAGAAATACAAAGTTCTTGTCACAGACTGTGGACAACGGCACTGGGAGAGCACATTCGCCTTAGGCTTCCCTGTCTAGTGTTACTGTCTTCATTCCTGGCGTCTCTACAAAGAGTTTCAAAGGCCCGTTTTGAAACCCAACCTGAGCACTGCGTAGCTTCTTTCATGCATGGCTGCCACAAGAGCCCTGCCCTGAAGGCAGGGAGTGTGCACTGCCTCGCCGACATCTGAAGAGCGCGGAGAGCAACTTCAGCGGTTAAGCCCACCAGCGAATAGTCCACCATTATCCCACCACAACGGAAACATGACTTTTCTCTGTTACTTTACAATTCCCATGGAGTTTCTGCTTATGTCAGCTATAAGCTGATGACTTAAATCTCCGGTCTGGACGCCTCCCCTCACCTCTGGATTCCTATTTCCAACTGATATGTGCACTTGGAAGTCAAATAGGCAACATAAACTGAGCAGGTCCTGGAGAGAACTTCTGATTCCCTTTCCCCCATCCCCAGTGCCATTTCTCCAGTCTTCCCATCTCAGCAAATGGCACCACCATTCACCCAATTGTTCAAGCCAGAAGCCTGGTATCCTCTCTTTCCTTTACCCTCCTCCCATCTAATCTATCAACTGATCCAGTTGGTTCTACCTACAAAATTCATGACAAGTCTATCCCCTTCTTTCCATTTCTGATGTCACCACCCTACACCGTAGTCTAAGTCACCATCACCTCTAGCCTGGCATACACAGAAATGGCTTTAGATCTAGTGTAAATGCTACCTTCTTACCAGCAATAATTCATTCTCTATACAATGATATGATCTATGTAAATCACATCATGCGACATCCTAGCTCAGAGCTCTCTGATGCTTCCCTTCCCACTTCCAAACTCGTTCTGGCCACTGCCATCTCTCTGACCTTCTCTCCCACCACCTTGCCCTTGTCCCCACACTAGCCACACTGGCACACTTTCTGCTGCTTTAACATGCCACACTCATCTCTTCCTGTGTTTGCTACTCTTTTCCCATGCCTTCTCTGGTGGGCTTGTCCTTCAGGATTCAGCTCAAATGCTCTTGGGCACTGGCTACCTAAAACTAAACTAGTCTCTTAAGTCACTTTGTATCACTTTACCCTGTTTATCACATTATGAATCATTTCCTGAAGGTTCCTTGTTTCTCTAGTTATTATCCTGCATATTAGAAATACATGGAATTTACGTAGTACTTTACAGTTTCCATGGAACACACACATGCACGCACACACACTCACACACACCTCTAAATTCCATGGGAAAAGTGATCTTGTCAGGCAACAATAATATTTTTGAACAAATAAATTATTTTATTCTGTCATTCATTCCCATGGAATTCATGTGCAAGAATAAAATTAACTACTCATAAATGTCCTAATCACAACATGTAATTTCAAACTTCCTAGACTTTACGCAAATGGTTCCCTCTGCTGAACAATGTCCTTTCTTTTTTTTCTAGTGAACTCCTACTCATCCTTCAAAACCCTGTTCAGGCAAGGAAACTCAGCAGGAATGACGCTAGGAACTGTTGAGGCAGCAAGATAGGGAGTGCACAGCCATATTGCCTGATTGGTGAGGTCAGCACTCGGGGCTTAAAGGAAGACTGGAGCACGGATTGAATCTCTGAGGACAAATTGTGCCCCAAACCTGGAGTCCTCCCTCTCCTTAAGACAGAAAGCAAACAAGGCAGCCTCAAATATCCAACAGTCCACTCGTAATCTCCATTTGCATATCTTTTAGGCATCTCAAACTTGTGTCCAGATACAATTTATGACTAGAAGAAAGCCACATGCACCCACTGCTCCCCCCAAGAGCTTGACTCCCCTCTCTCTCTCACACACACCTACATCACATCCAATCTGCCAGCCCCCTCCCCCCCCCACACACTGGTCCACACATCGTAGTCTCTTGACCGTGCCACTGTCATAATTCTTATTATCTCCCTCACACTTGCCCCCTCCTTCATTCTCCACATAGCAGCCAAAGAAACTTTTAACACATAAATCAGATCCTATCACCCTCTGCCCAAAACCTTCCAGTGACATATCACATCCTAATTAAAAGCTTCAACAAAATTACCACTATGCCTACAAGGCCTCTATACATAATCTGGCCACTAATTACTTCTCTGGCCTCATTTCCTACCATGTTTCCATCTGCAGCACAGGAAGGAGGTTAAAGGTGCAGACTCTGGAGCAACTCTGCCACTCACTGGCTGTGTGATGTTGGCAAGTTGCTCTGAATGTCTCTGTGCCTCAGTTTCCTCACCTGTAAAGTGAAGGTGATGATGATACTATCTTACCAAGCTGTTGTAGGATTAAAGAAGTCCTGAGAACAGTTTCTGGCACCTGGCAAGCCTATGTACATGATTGTGGTTTTAAGTAATTTGATGTTTTGAACCCCTAAATTTGAAAAAAACAGCTGAGTACAAAAAAGATTAAGGAAAGAGAATATACTTGCAGGTTGTTTTAATCTAGTTTTAAAGAGACACTCGTATGAGGACTTTCGATATGTGCATGGTACAATCTCCATCTGCCCTTTAACACAAGAAAAACCTGAAAAAGAATTAAAATCTCATGAGTACAGATAGCATTGTATGGATTTTTAGTTTGGTTAGTTTAAAAATAATAATAATAATAGCTTGCTGAAAACTCACTTTTTATTTAATAGTCCCTGGCTTTAAACACATTCCCCTGGAGAAACCAGTCCTGTGCTCCGCAGGGAACATGGGAAGATGCTGCCTTGACTCACTCATGGGAAACAAAGAAACAGGCGCTGCCAAGAGCTACTTGAAGTGTTCGTGGGCTGGCCGGGCGGAGAGCCCTGGTTGGCGCTGCTCATCTAGCAGTGCAGCTATAAGTCACCCTGTATCTGTCTGCCGCTGTCAGTTTGGGCTTCCCCGGGGCCCACAGGCCTCCAAGTTATTGCTCTAACATATCTGCTCTTTAAAAAAAAAAGTCTATCCTGGTGAAGGCTTTTTTGGCATGATGCCTTACCTTGCCAATTCTGATGAGCTGATTTTTTTTGTGAATGGAAGAAAGGTAAGTTTATGACATGATTAATACGAATTTTCATATGCCAGGAATAAAAGCCAAGCTTTTTTTTTTTTTTCTCCTTACTACAATTCTATTTCTTAACCTCTCTTTTCTGTCTTTCCAAGTCATATCTAGTGGTATGACTTGAACATGGGTCAAGTTCAAGTTTGGTGCAAAACTATTATAGCGTGAGGGCATTTGCTCTCTTTTTATTTTTATTTTGAATCAGTGAAAAACTCATAATTTTATTTTTTATATTATGATGGGAGTGAATTCTGACAGTTTGGTTTCAGGACACAGATGTGAAAAACTATGTCATTCTCCCTTTGTTTATTAGCTCTACTTGAATTCACCAATGCTGTTTTATTAGAAGGCACATATGACATTGAGGATGATAATAACAACTCACAAGTGATTTTAGTTTGCCTTAATAAATTCCCTCAGACTGGTCAATTAACCTGGAGGCTGAAGTGCCCCCTGCCTGGGCAGTGCAGTAAGCAGGCTAGCTTCTCTATTGCAGAAGAGATGTGACAACTCCAATGCCTATCTAGGTTGTTCTCAATCCCGTGCTTTAATGAGTAAAACAAATGAAAAGTTTGAGGTGCTTTAAAGTCAGAATGCATATCTAATTGTCTGGGACAACTAAGAAAAGAACTAGTAAAATAATAAGACAGAATATTTTTTAGAGAGTAATTTGTTGCAATAGTTTTGCTTCTCAAGCCTCAGTTATACTGGATTGGTGATGCTCTTTCTGAAAGAGGAAATAAAACTTTAATAGAGGCAAAAATTCTTGGGAATTCTGCCTGTTGAATAGCAAGGACAGGTCATTTTTAGAAAACTTATGAACTAATAAATAAAAATAAAAACAAAAGAAAAGAACTAAGAAAGCCTGGGTTTAGCAATCTTGAATGACCTGAAGCCAACTGGATCATCAGAAAAATAATTGCTGATTTGTAGTAATTCGAAAGCTAAGAACTTTTCTGAGTGTGAGGAAAATGGCCTTTACTGCTTTACCTTTATTGATTGATAAAACCATTTATGCTTTGAAATTGTATTAGAGTGAGCATTCCCTCTCAGGTTTCCAATCTTTTGAATTCAAAGCTGATATTTTGGTGTTTTTACTTACCCACTTGTGTTTCACAAATCTCAAATAGAAGTTACAGTGGCAGAAGAGGGGAAAATATACACCACTCTTTGAAGAAATATTTGTTTGCTCCTTCTAAAGACGCAGGGGCTCCCGTTGAGAAAAGCACACCCTCCGTCAGTGGCTCAGTGTCAACACTGCACAAGGCTCTTTCGTTTCATAGTATTTTATTTCCTTCTTTTTACTCCCCATCTTCTCTTTATTTCCCTCCCCCATATGCATCCACTCTTGTGCATTTTAAATTTGTATCCTTCCCATCTACTTTCTTTCTTCTTTTTCTGTGGTGGCTGGCTGGTACAGGTATCGAACCCCGGACCTCGGTGTTACCAGCCCCATGCTCTAACCAGCTGAGCTAACTGGCCAGCCCACATCTACTTTTTATATGGTTATTTAGAAATACAGGTGTATCCTTGAAATGTAGAGAGTGTGTGTGTTCTTAACCTACACAAATGGTGTTGTGACTTATGAATCTCCTTTTGTTTCTTTTGTGACTCGGCACTGTTTTTGAGGTCTATCTGTGTTGCTCTTTGAAAACTTGGGCTCATTACTTTCAAATGCACAGTTCTCCAAGGTGTGCATATCCTTCATTTGCTTATCTGGTCCCCTTGAGGGACATGTAGGATGCTTCCAGTTCCCCAGTACCCCAAGAAATGCTGCAGTGAACATCCTACAATGTGACTCATCACTAACACTGGCAAGAGGATCTCTGTGAGATTGCAGCAAAGGTCCTGCCTGGTGACTTTTCACAATACTGCACAAATTACGTTCTCTGCAATTCACTGCATGACGGTGCTGTTTCCTTGCCAAGATATGAATCACCAATATATGATGTGCCATGCTTGATGCAATCAGACTTTCTAAATGTTGCTTATCAGTTGGGCATAAGCTGTCATCTCACTGTTGGTTTCGTTTGCATCACTCAGATGACTAATGAGCTCGCTCCTCTTTTCGCAGTTACTAAAAAGGCATTTGTTTCCTAAGTGCAGCGTTTCTCATATGATTATGGAAATATATATTTTAAGTGGCTGGTCATCCTACGTACTCAATATGTCAGAATTGCAGTTGGCAGCCTTTAATTAACTTCCCGAAGTCTAATCTTGCCATAGTTTGTGCTCTTTGGGCCTGAGGCATTGTCATGATTGAAAGGGATGCATTAAACCACGTGTTGCACTGAATTTATTGGGAGACGTCTACTATTTACCTGGAATGTAGTATCAGATAAATCGAGGTCTTTGGGGCACAGACTAGTGTCATCAGGCCATGCTCCCCAGTGGGGGAGGCAGGGATAAAGCACAGTACTCCTGGCTTGCCCATCAGCATCCCCTACACACAGTAAGATTCAGAGTGGAGGAGTGCTGAACTCATCTCTGGGTGAGTAAGTCTTCTGCGGACTTGGAAGGAGATTTGGAAATAGGAGGCCTTGTATGAAGAGATGATGTGGTTTGTTGCCTTTTTCTGAGGTGATTTTTTTAAAAAAACACTTTTGAGTGGAACAGTGTCCTCTTTTTCTGGGTTCAGTGTTGCTATCCTTCCAGGTAGGTTTCTGTCCAGCTTCTGGGTCCCTCCAGGGCCAGGGAGGGCAGATGGCTTTTGTCTCGTGTGCCAGCTGTGATCTGTTGGCAGTAACAGCCTATAGCCTGCCATGGGGGGCAGTGTTGCGACTCATGCCCCTTCTGCTTTCCCTTCACATATGGGTGTGGGGGACAGGAGTGGCTCTCTTATGACATACTGAATTAGCTGCATAGGTAGGAGAGCAAAACCCCTAGTTTTAGGAAATCTTCTCTGGCTAACGTTTTTGTGACTTTCTTCAGCTGCAAGTTATCTGAGCCAATTTTGTAATATATGTGTCTGATCCCTAGCTGGGTCCTTTCCAAGTAAGTCTGAGGAAAAACAATCCAGAATACATAATTGTCACACACACATTGGAAAATTCAGAGACATTGAAATAACGCTCCACTATTTCTTCAAAATTCGGGTCCCAAGTGTTAGAGAAAAAGATTTTCTTTGTTACTCTTTTTTCTGTAAAGCCACCACCTATCAAAAACATGCTTTCCAAACAATAAATAGAATTGCCATAACATGTTGGTATTATCTTCCTAAAATCCCTTCTCTCGTTTTACAATGAAGGTAACAGAGAAGAACGCTGATCCTGAAATAAATCTACTTTTCTACCTGAGGAAAGTCCGTATCCTTTTATTTTACTGTAATCCATTCTAATTGGGTGATAAAACGTGAACATGGTAAGACTTATCAAGATAGTCACCTGTATTTGCTCTAGATAAATAACCTCGTGTTCCACTTGTACAGTCTAGTTGGAGTTCAGAGAATGCACCCAAATACGAGAGCTTCCTGTTTTCCTTTTTGTATTTTTTACCTGAGCAAAACTGGAAGAATCATCTCGTAAACCACGAGTGTGTTTGCTTTGGAAATAACTTTATGACTTTTGAGCCCCACGGTAACCCTAACAACGATTTCACACTCAGGAGTGTTAATGTAAAAATGTCTAGCCACACTTTCGTCCAGCCCAGTGTCCGGGGGAATGCATGTCCCTGACAACAGTGTCCCATAGGGACATTCTGCTAACTGATTCTTTTCTCTCTTTTTGGCAGCTGGCCAGTACCACTGACTTATTCTACACCTTTAAAAAAATCCTTTTCAGAGACAGAGAAAACAAAGATTTACATATATATATTTCAAAATTCCTAAGTATAGTTAATGCCCAGACCTCCACCTCTGGTCTGACTCCCCACTCCTCCAAGACCTTCACTACATAGTTATTCAAGGGAATTTTCTTGATTTTGAGTGCAACTATAGAGGGGTGTTACGAGGGAGTGATTGTGGCAGTGGTTACAGAAATCTGGATAAGTTCTATAGTCTGGTCATCAGTATTGTACTAATGTCAGTTTCCTGGTTTTGATGTTGCACTATAGCTCTGTGAGATGTCATCAGTTGGGGGAAGCCGGGTGATGAGTATACAGGACTGTCTATACTATTTTTGCAACTTCCTGTAGGACTATAATTATTTTATAATAATAAGTTAAAAATACATACTTATTGAACACCTACAAAGTGCCAGGCTCTAGGGATCCGGTGGTGAGCACAACAATATTATCCCTTCTCTCTCTTTTTGCCTCGCAACAGACACATCTAAAAACACTACTCCATCTCTCCCCGTTCTTTCCTTGCCAAACTTATCTAAGAAATAGCCTGTACCTGATGCCCTGATTTCTCTCCAGACTCCGTGTCTCACCACTTACCCCTTACAATCTGGTTTCCTACCGCGTCATTTTTCTACTCTAACCAGTACTGCCTCCTGATGTCCCTATTCCACTCACACTGCTGACAGGCCAAAGCCCCATCCTGGTCCTGCCATCTCCCACTTACCCAGTTTCAGAGTCTCACCATTAGTCAGCAAACCCATTGCTACCCTTTTCTATCATTTCAAATTCACTACACACTTTACCATGCTTTCTCTGGACATCCTAACATGAAGACATTCATCTGTATTCGGAGCACACTGAAAATTCATGGACACCCAAGTAACCATGGCCAGAACCAGCCTCAGGCAAAATCACCCCCAGCCTCCCAATTCCCCATCTCCCCAGCACCCCCTCCATCCGTCCCTTTCTGGTGCCCGACATAAGTAAGTAGTTCTGAGTAAGTAAGACTAACCCGACCCATCCAGGCCCCAACTTGTCATTAGAGTCAACAGTTCTGAGATGGAGTCAGGGATGTTATGTTTAACTTGTTCCTCAAGTGGGTGATTCTGATGAATGGCCAATACAGGGAATGAATATTTGTGGATAACCACAGATTTTCTGCCATAGTTAGAACCAGCAGAAACCTACTTCACTTTCACAGGATTCTCTCACGGCTCCTTCCAAAGCTCTGAACCTAAATTTAAATTCATAACTTAATATTTTTTCCTTAAAGCAGGTTCTCCATATGATTAAAAACTTCAGACTCCCACAAAACCCCAGTCTGCTGCTGACTTGGGCCCTGGCTTGGGTGTCCTTCCCAGAGTGGGATACAGTCACACAAAGAGCGGAATTTTTTTTTTTTTTTTTTTTTTTTTTTTTTGTCTTTTTCGTGACCGGCACTCAGCCAGTGAGTGCACCGGCCATTCCTATATAGGATCCGAACCCGCGGAATTTGTTAGGAGGCCTCCCCATCTCCCTTTCGCCATTCCACCCGCTCCCTGCTCACGGTGGTGGCGCACGTCTCCCACTGCATCGCGGCCCCACGCAGTGCCCTGTCCGGACCTATGGGGTGCAAGCCGTGTCACTGTCCCCCGGCACCTCTTGGCTGCCCTGGCGATCTGAACTGCGGGACCCCCGCGGTGAACGGCCCACAGCCACGTGGGGCATGGGGCGGGGGGTGGCATGCCAGAGCGGCCTCATCTCGTGCGATCCTGGCTCTAGGATAAAACTGGGGACATGGGGGCCGACCCCGTGGCGCACTCGGGAGAGTGCAGTGCTGGGAGTGCAGCGATCCTATATAGGCGCTCACTGGCTGAGCGCGGTGCGGGCGACACCAAGCCAAGGGTTGCGTTTCCCTTACCGGTCACACACACACAAAAAAAAGAAAACAGCAACAACAACAAAAACTGGGGACATGGGACGTCTCAGAGCACCCGCAGCTTTTCCCTGCGCACCCCCTTGGCTGCAGCCTGACACGTCTTGCCGTTCTGAAAACAATTCCCACTTCATTCGGCGAGCACATTTCATCAGGGGTTAGAAGTAAACAGGCAGACACTGCCTCCGCCCCCGTCTGGTGGGGGAGCCACGGCCACCGGGAGCCACAGCCACCGGGAGCCACAGCCGGGAGCGCCCCGCTGCGGCGCGGGGAGGGAAGACACCGGGCTGGGAAGGCTGGGCCCAGGGTGGTCCAGTCAGCCGCACGGGAGCCAGAGGCAGAGAACACAGAGCCTCTGAGGAACTGAAAGTTTATCCCGAGGGATGTAAAGAGCAGGAGGTGGAAAGGGGAGGAAACGAAGGAGAGGTAAGCAATGAGATCCTTGAAGCGAAGGGCCCGCTCAGAGTCTGCTGCACACTCCCTGCCTGGCACTGAGGGAATGGACGACCAGGTTCCAGTGTAAACTCCAGGTCCAACCGCACTTGCTGGCTGTCCCATGTAGTCTCAGGGTAGCTTCTTCTAGATGTACTGTAGGGCTGTCTATTTTGGGGGCTCTGAGAAAGCTCTTCCACATAAAAGACCCAAAAACAGACTCTGAAGTATTGTATGTATTTGACCTAAATAGGGTTGCTGGATTTAGCACATAAAAATACAGTACGCCAAGTTAAATTTGAGTTTAAATGCATGGGACATACTTACACTAAAGTATTATTCGTTGTTTATGAGAAATTCAAATTTAACGGAGCGTCCTGTATTTTATCTGCAACCTACCCACTGATGAGCTTTAGGATGAGTCAGCAGCACACAGAAGTAACTGAGCCAGGCACTTCTAGTCGGGGTGGGGGGCGGGGGCTTTGGGGTGTCCAGAGGACAAAACGGCTGGGAGAATGCCTTAGTCGCTTTTCACTCAGGGCAACTTCACAAGGCGCATCACAGAGCTGTTTTAAGTTCTGACAAAGTAAAAAGCGACCTCCATCTTTGAGGCAGGCAGCACCTAGTTTCCTTACTTGGAAATTTCAGGACACCAAAAGCAGAAATACAGGATCTCCTCGCCTTTGATGCTCTATTCATTGGAACACTTTAACTATGATATGAACCACGTTCCTTTCAGCCCTCTGCCAGGCGGTGTAAAGCTTGACTTGCCAGATCCTAAGAGGGCACAGCTGGCTCAGACTGAGGACAAAAGGACAGAGGAAGGGGGTACAGCCCCTCTGGGCCACTGCGGAGAACTCCTCAGATCTTTTCTCCAGCCACCCTGAATGTCCTGACCTTGTATTACCTCTTCATAAGCACCAGTTTCCAAGATGAAAATTAGTCTTCACCTCCACCCAAGCCAATTATGACCTCCACCCATGAAATCCTTTTTACACTTCACCCAGGAAAGTTTCCAAACAAATTCCAGTAGATTCTTGTACAGCCTGAAATAGAGGATTTGCATATAATCTGTTCTCCCTTTGTGAAAATATGCAAACGTCTTACAGGAAAAAGGTACACAGTGATTGTTGACATTACTGGTTCAGGAGCCATAGTTGTTAAAGTAATATTCTCCAGTTGCATAAGAAGGTGAAAGCATTACATTGCTGTACAAGGGAAAGTTAAGTCTCTCGGGAGGATCTTGCTAAGTTCTGGACACAAACCACTCACCACCACCGCTGCAGCAACATCACATGGGTCCAGAATCCATTGTCCACAATTCTGAATTCCAGGCTTTTTCATAACTCATTTGGATGCGAACCCTGACTGCACTGGTGTGAGGCTCTATGTAGTCTTCACATGTCCCGCTTAGTGTGAATGTCCATGTGGCTCACTGCAGAAACACTAATGTGTTTTATTACAAGGTGCTGCCCTAGAACCACTGAGAGTGCTATATTATTACCTTTCTAAAATGCAAAAAATGTTAAGTTCAGAAATGCGTCTGGACCCAAAGTTTTCGGATAAGGCAGTGTGGGTCTATCAGGATTTCTTCCTACCTTTCACCAACGAGCTCATTTATAAGCAAAAAGCTAAACAATCTCTTTAAGCAAGGAACCTTGGCCAACTTGGTACAAGACTGAAGAAAACGTGTTGCTTGTTATCCGCATCCAAGGGAGAAAAACATAAAAACCAAAGAGCCGGGGCTGCCCTTTTCCTTGATTTCCTTTCTTCAAGTCCGTCTCACAGGCACTAAATATGCCTGTGGAGGAGGAGGCTGCGGGGCCTGCACAGTGATGGTGTCAAGATACAACCCCAAGACCAAGAAGATCCAGTATCCTTTGCATTGGCCTGGCCCCTGCTCTGGGCTGAGAAGGGCTGGAGTCTCCCACTCTTCCTGTTGCTGTGCTTCTGCTGTTCCTCCGCTCCTCTCTCCAGGGGTCTCATACACTCACACTGCCTCCAAGCCTGCTCTCCTGCCACCTCCTAACTGCCAGATCTTTCCCACAGATGTTCTTCCTAGCAGAATGTATCTGTCCTGTGTGCCAGTCTCTCAGGGCTCTGCTCTGGGCTGTTGTAAGAATACTTTCTTTGTTTTTTAGTAGGAGGTTTCAGGGTGAGAGTCAGGCAAGAATGGCTCAATGCAAAGAAGTGACAGTCCGGGTGGAAGATTTAGGTCTTCAACATACGCCAAGAAGAACTGTTTGCCAGGAAGGGCTGAACGAGACCTTCAACTTACTATGTGATTGAGCAGCCTCTCCCTTTCCTAAAAATGTAAATTTGCTCCCTGACTGAATGTGGTCATGAAGGAGGACTTGTCTAGCATGATTTCCAAGGTTTAGTCTTGGGTGACTGCGTGGTGCAGTTCACAAATCAGGGAACTTGGAAGGGGAGGGGAAGAGGAGAGGAAAGAGGTAAGATTAGCTTGGGACACATCACATTTGGGGTGATTGCGAGACACCTAAGAGGGATTGTCCAACAGGCATCTAGATAACAGGTCTATTAACTTAGAAAAGAAGTCTTATCTGGAGCTATAACTTATTGGAAATTATTGGCATAAATAATAACAACAATCATAATAAAAATAATTAGCTTCCCCCTCCTCACAGGAATACTGTGTTGAGAGAAATAACTAACATTTATTGAATGCTTATTGTGTGCCAGGCACTATTTAAAGTAGCTTACATTTATTATCATATTTAGTTCCCCAAACAACTTCAAGTTAGGCATTACTATCACTGACATTGAAAAAGAGGAAACCGAGGCAAAGAGAGTTAAATAACTTGCTCAAGTGTTCATAGGCCAGTTAGTGGCAAAGGCAGGTTTTCAGCTCAGGCCACCAAGAAGGTAGCAGGAACTATAGGAGAGTGTATAAGTGTAGGACACTATAGAACAACAGAATGGGAGATTGGCAAAGAAAGAATCCCCACAAAGGATTCCTAGAGGGAGTGACCAGAGCTGAAGGAGGAACATCAAGAGGAGAAAAATCCAAGAATGTAGAAGTGTTTCACTAGCATGAAACACCAGGGAGTAGTCCAGGGACACTGGATTGCTCCCAGAGCAGTGTCAGCAGAAAGATGGGGCTGGAAGGTGAGGTGCAGTGGCATAGGAGTGACTAAAAGACAAGGAAGTTATAGACAGTTCTCGAAGAAACTTGACTAAGAAAGGAAAGAAACATGTGCCAATACTGGAGAAAGACAGGCTTTTGGATTTTGGAGCTGTTTTTTTTTTAGCACAGCAAACACATGAATTCATTTCTAAATGAAAGAGAATTTAGGGAAATGAGACCCTAGAAAGGAAGAAGTTAGGAGGACAGCTGACGATGGGGCATGTCCATGTGGGGACAAGAGTAGCTGGGACCCAGAGCACAGGGGAGGACAAGGAAGGATTCCTCATCCTCTGACCTCCAGTGAGGTGAGAGTGGCTGCAGACATTTACGAGCGGTCACAGGCAGGAGGGTGAAGGGAGCTCACGCCTCTCTCTCCTGGCGGAGGCAGAAGGGTTGAGTGTGAGGAGAGCCGTGAGCATGGGAAGAGTGGTTGAGAGAAAAGGGAAAGGGAGACAAGGTCAAGAGGAAGCAAACTTAACAGGAAGGGAATTGGAGGATGTGAAAACAAAAATGCACGTGTTCCATGATGTACCTGAGGTCCACCCTAGGGTCCCCAGCCAGTCAGCTGTGATGATTCAATGGGCTGCTAGAACCAGAGGAACAGCATTCATACTCTCAGCCTGGGAAGGAGAACAAAGGAAACATTCCCTGGGAAAGGGACAATTTCCCATACTGGAAAAGAGAATGGGACTTAGCCTTAGTGGGAATAAAGAAGCTAAATTTAACTAATGAAGTCTGGACCCCATTCCCAACCAGTGAGATGAGAATCTGACGCTGACCCCATCTGCCATGCCACTAATACAGTGGGAGAGACGGTCAAGACAGGAGCGTAAACCAATGACTTTCAAACTTCGCCATGCACTGGAATCCTCTGAAGAGCTTTAAAACATGATTAATTGATCCCACCTGAGAGATTCTGATTTAATTGGGCTAGACTATTTGTATTTTTAAAAGTGTCCCATGGTTGAGAATCACTGGGCTAGACTACTCCATGGTGGTTTACATAAGTCAATGTATCAACTATGGTGAGTAAAAGGCTTCCTTTGCCTAGAATGAAGGGAGAATATGCAGAATGGGGGTCTCTTGAAGATCCTACACAAAAATCTCCATTATTCTTTTTTTTCATTTCTCTCTACCATGCTGCACCAGCCATTTGTAAGTTTTTTCTTGGGCATATCCAGAAATGTATAGTTTTGTTTCTAGTATGCTCTGTATGCTCAGGGAAATAGAGTCTCATGACTCTCTTGGACTGAAATAACTCCCCAAATTATGTTACCCACTCCCCATGATTCCAGTGTATTCTCTTTACATAATTCCATCTCAGCCACTATCCAGCCACAGCCTGCCTACTGCCCATCTGCTCTCTGTATGGGGCTGCTGTCACCACAGTGGAAGGTGTGGGAAGCATCAAAACCAGGATTCACCCCGTGCAGGTAAGAGCAGGATGTGATGGGGACCAGATGCTGGTTTAGGCACCCCACATAGTCTAATGTACTCCAGTTAGATCACCAACTTTAAAATCCTTTGTGCTTTTAAATTCTTATTTTGTAAGACTCAGTAATTCATAGCTAGGTATCTTCTCAGAATCTTTTCAAGATTCTTTCATTGATTTTAATATATCTTAACCCCAAGAAACCATCTCAGCCCCATCCTTACCCTAAACAAAAACAAGAACAGTCCAGTCTGATAAGAGGAGAAAATGAGGCAGAAAATCAGAAGTTTATAGAAGACACTAGTTGTCCATCGCATTTCAAAATTACTGAACTCTGATACAGAGGCCAATTATGTGTGCAAATATTCCCTGAATACTCTTCAAATGTCTGACAAGTAACCGTACACAGTGCTACAATGAAACACAGCTAAAACAACAAGGTGTTTACTAAAGTTTATATTTTAGAGAAATGGCAATGTTATTTTTTATATACAAGAATGTGAACTTCTGCAGGGATTGAGTTTTTAAGGCAGTGTGTAGAAAGAAAAGTATGAAAAGCTGTGATTTCCCTTGAGATTCCTTCTCTTGGAAGGCGAGACTGGAACATAGAGGCCACGAGCTCTCTCCTTCAATGTGTTACCTTTGATGAGCCCTTGTTACTAGTGCACATCTTTCAGCCATAAACTCAATGACTTTTTGGTCTCATTATGATCTTAGCCCTCACTTGACTCATCACTTTAACACTATGGAAGCACTTCATGCTGCACTTTCTCTCAGATCTTCATGGGACAGAAGCTAGATTTGTTGAGTAGTGAGTGCTCTGGAGCAGGCTTATACGGGCTTGCAAGGAGTGATTGTCAAATATTCAGGAATTTTGCAAGCCAGTCTTGAAACACAGCCATTATTAAAAATTAAACTATACAAACTTATAATTAAATAATTTATAAAATAATATCAGCCAAGGTGGAAGTATATATACCATGCAAATGGGCAGAAGATACAAATCAGGGCTTTTTTTTCCCCCAGAGAGCTAGTTGTTAAACATTTACAAGCACATTTACAGCCAGGTTTACATGATACATGTGAAACGACTGCATCTAGAAATAAACCCAACAGAGCCATATTTTCCTGTAGCATTAGAACTATGTCTGTCCTTTCAGTTTAGCCACACATGAAGTATTTGGCTTTCATTTTAGGAGCCACACTGTTTGAAAAATGTTTATTTAAAAACATTTGAATCATACTCAAGCCAGCCAGTTGAGTACCCTGTGAGAGGCAAACAGGACTGATACACACAGAGGGATCCCAGAGACAGGTCTGCCATCTATATCTTCATGGCATAGGGTCTTTGTATAAAGTAAAGTAAATTGTCATTTCTCACACAATTTTTTAGTGTTTTGTTTGTTTTGTTGTATTTGAGTGTATAAAGTTGAATGTGCATATATTAAATACATAAATAGCACATTACTAAACAGTACTTTACAATTTACAAAGCCTTCATATAGATTATGTCATTTAATCCATCAAAAATTCTGTAATACAAATGGAGAAGAGGATGAAAATGACTTGCCAGAGACTGTGCTAAATGATTCACACACGTTCGTTCACTTATTCTCATAACCTCCATGTAAAGTGGATACCATTATTATCCTAATTTTAAAGATGGAGAAAAGTCAAGTAAATCACACAGGGTCACACAGTTGAGGTGCAGTAAGGCCCAAAACACATGAGCGTGACTCCAGAAAATTTTACCTGTTTCTCTAAACTATGCTTCCTATTTCAGATGAAGAAAACAGGATCTATAGAGTAAAGTGACTTAATAAATACCTGCCACCAAGCTTTCTTGAGGGCAAAAATAATATGCATATGATATTAAGAAATAAAAGTGTTTTTCTTCCAGAGGACATCTTTTACCCTGCAGTTATTTCTGGAGAGCTAAATATGTAAGCTCTACTGCTTGCTGGTGTCCACGGGCGGGAAACAAGAGGTCTAAAGCATAAATGGTGTACCATTGTCTCCCAGGAAAGACTGGCCAAGTGTCATGGCACCCAGTGTGGATTCTGCAGCCCAGGGATGGTGATGTCCCTCTACACTCTGCTGAGGAACCACCCAGAGCCGACCCCTGAGCAGATAATGGAAGCTCTTGCAGGTGAGCCTTCTTGGCACTCTGCAGGCAGGGCCCAGGGCAGAAAGTGCTCAGGTAACCAGTGAGGGAGGCCCCGGCCCATGGAGAGAATCTGTGTCATGGCTTTGGGATTCCAGGGACCTGTCCAACATGCAGGCCTCCTTGGTACTTGTCTTGACACAGACTTTTCCAGGGAGGGCTGTCTTCATTTTGGCAGCAGTGATGCCAGGAATTGGGGCAATGGGGGTTTCATTATAAAACATTTTCCCTTAGTGGAGTCCTTTGTCATTCTGCAAAGGTATTTAAATGGGCTGTTTCTAATACTTTTAATACAATCTTTTCCAAATGTAAAAATTTTGGTAGTGTGGAAAAACAATATTTTGCTGTTTGTCTTTTAATTAATCTGTTCGAATCATTCATTAACTCTACTTACTAAAATTAACTTTGCCAAGAGGAAAGATTTGTAGATATTTTACATTTTTATGTTCTGGTTGGGTTCACTGTAATAATATCAAGGAGATCACGGACAACAATTATTTATCACAAATAAGCTTAGTGAGCAATTCAACCTCCTATGACAAAAAACATATCAAATTTAAACAAAGAACACATTTTTCTACCAAAAAAAAAGGTAACGAAAGTGGTTTTCTGTAACAAACATGCCTAGTTTCAAGGTAACTCATCCACTAGTTGTTAGAAGAAAGCTGGTAAAGCAAACCTGTAAATATTATAGGAAAGCTTTCTGTCCTTTGAATAAAGAGACCCAGACAGAAATCCAATTTTGAGATGAAAAGATGCAGAATAAAACTAAGTAAAAATTCAACTTAAATGTTATTGTAACTGGTATATAAATATTCTCTAGTATTTCCCCCTATCACTCAACAACTTAACTCAAAATTTTTGGTTTCTCATTAAATTCTATTAAAACTTTGGCCTATGGTTTCAATTATAATTTTAACCAAACCTGAATGGATTTGAACAATGGATAATCTTTGTTCAATGAGTAATCCACACTATGAGGTATTTAGAGCTTTAAAAAGCAGAGATTTTGTGATTTGT
The DNA here is from genome assembly GCF_027409185.1 of Cynocephalus volans. Taxonomy (NCBI): domain Eukaryota; kingdom Metazoa; phylum Chordata; class Mammalia; order Dermoptera; family Cynocephalidae; genus Cynocephalus; species Cynocephalus volans. The sequence continues at coordinate 266,012,629 of NC_084460.1, forward strand.
CATACTTCTTGTTTCTTCGAATACATGCAGGTAGTCTTATAGAGATGGATCATTTCCTTCTAGATTCTATGCCTGTAGTTCATAGAGCAACTGCAAGACATGGTGTTGTCAAGTTTGGCTAAATAGGTGGTTAGACAACCTTATTCTAGGTGTGGATAGCTTGGAGAGTATATTTTGGTTCACAGTCTCTCTACTTGTGCTCTTTCTGGAATTATAAATGTTAGCCACATTGATAACCTTCATGTTTATATTTTAAGAAAAACAATAATATAAAATAAAGTTCAAAGAAATGTAATTAGTATAGCCACATAACTTCTAAAATAGTCTACTGGTATAAATCATTGTTTCATTTAATCTAGTCTTTTCCCTTTAAGACTAAGGGGATAGAATAAAATTTTTGAATTTCCATCTTTTTTTTTCTTAGAGTCAAAAGAATTTCTGTAATGGATGTAATTAGCTTTTCTCTCGTGGGCGTTAGTACGGCTTGTGGACTTAGCACTGATTATGTGACCAAGAACGAAAAGAAAACAAAAACCCCTGATACCGGCTCAGTGGTCCCAGTCCCTCTTTGCCCAAGAGGGCATTTTGGGAGACGAGAGTGGATGAGAAAGGCTTGCTGAGGGCCACACATGAGATGTTCTGAGGGTGGGAGGGACACGAGCTAGAATAGGGGTGGGAAATGAGGCAGGAAGAGTTGGTTGGGAAAACTATGAAGATCTTTGGGGTATTTCAGGAAGAAAATGCAATCACAGCATCTGTTTTTGAAGAACATCTCCAAGGGGAACATTTATTCCAAAGAACCATCTAGCTGGTTTTAGGGAACAAAGAAGAATCTAGTTACTAATATAGCTCTTCCACTGAAAACATGAAGCACAGACATGCAATGTACTTCTGTATTATTTCTTAAACTCAATTCCTTCTTAATCAGGTAATTTGTGCCGCTGCACTGGATACCGACCAATTATAGAAAGTGGAAAAACTTTCTGCGTGGTAAGTTTTTTAAAAAAGAATATTTATTCTTGTTGACTTCTATATTAACAAACCTTTGCATAAAATAATCTATTCGATTCATTAATCTCTAAAATAACCTCATGATGACCTTTCTAACCACTTAAAGTTGCCCTCCATTGGTATGTTTTTAAGTAAAGCCACTATGTTGTTTATAGCCCTAAATTTGGCACTTTCTTGAGAAGTATAGTATATGGTCCATGGCATCAAGAAATGCACACTCTATTAAAGAAAATGAAACATAAGAACAATAAAAGTAGAAATGAAAAGCAAGATATTAAAAATTCCATATATTCTATATACCATGTATATAAATTTTGAAGGAAGATGGATTAAAGAGAATTAATAAGTGGGAAGGGAAGAGACAGAGGGAACTTATTGGAGAAAGGAAGTTTTGAGCTAGGTCCTAATGGAAGTGATGGAAATGAATGCCTGAAGAGAGGCCAGTAGAAAATTCCAAGTAAGAAAATGCACAAAAATAGGAAAAAGAAAGATGTCCAAGGTTGTGGTAAGAAACTGATGTGACTGAAGCATTGGAAAGGAAAAAGATAATGTTTGGGGCTAAAGAATTCAAACTTAAAGCTGATAACCAACATGTAGTCATTATCTGGTCTCAAGCTAGGAGTAACACAATGAGAACAGTGTTTCAGAAGGAAAATTCTTGACACCTGCCTATAGGAAGAATAAGCCTGGGGAGATATGGTGGGGATTGAGGGCATGGACTAGTGCAGTATCCCATGCATAAGGAATAACGACCTAGACCAGTGTGGCACATGTGAGGACAGAAAGATAACATTCTAGAAGGGAATTGGCAGAATCATAACCAGTACCTAGTGACAAGTGCAATGAGAAAGGAATCCAAGTCACCTTCAAAGCTGAGAGATTAAGAAACCAGACAGGGCAAAGGAAGTTGGGGGGAAAAAAGGTAATTTATGGGGGGGGGCAGGTAGTTTTGAAATATATTATTTTCAGAAAGTTAAATGTCAAGAGGAGACATGCTTTTGAGAAGATTTTAGGGTGTTATTCCAGCACCCACTTTTTATGGTAAAAATAATTCAAGGTATAGCAGTTCATTACAAGCACTATAAAGTCTTTGAAAAAGATGTGATTTTATGCCGTTAATGAAGAATTTTCAGAAGTTTTACGAACTACAGGCTAGTTTATTTTAAGTCCTGGGTAAGATACTATTTATGTTGTATCATATGATTAGCCAATATTCTACCACTTTTGACCTACAAAAACAGCAACTTCATGTTATTCATCCTAATACTATGTGATTATTTTCCTGGAGACAAAATCTATATCTAATTTATCTATAAAGATATAGATAAAAATAGGTATTTTTACTCACTCACTCTAGGCCCCAATGCATGAACTTGTACTGAGTTCCTTTATTATGAACAGTGTTGTCATGAAATCCAAATCCCTTCTTAACTCTGTAGAAAATGACCTTACAAGCAAAAATATCAGTTGCCACTTTTGCAGCAACTGTGTCAGACACTGTGTCCAACTCTTCTCATATTTTAATCTAACAAACCTTTGGGGATGGGTTTTATCCTAATTTAACAAGCTCAACCTGGCTAGTACATGGTAAAACAGGAACCAGACCCCAGGTCTCCTTGACTCCATGTATGAAGCGCAGCATCTCCAAAGCGCCACAGACCCTTAGGCAGGCTTTGCACATTGAAAAGGGCAAACAAGAACAGTCTGACAGTTGCAGTAACTGACAAACGAATTTAGGCCAAAACCACTACACATTTGGCTCTGCAGGAAATGTCCTGAAAATTAAGATTAAATGGTTTGGGGCTTGAATCATATATATAATTCAGAATGACTCAATAACATCCAGATAAACTTGGGTTTTCAGCTTATTTACACGTGTGTGTAGAAAGTCTCAAAGGCAGTATGTCTTCCCAGGACTTTATTAAAAGACACACGCCGTGTCATTAAAACAAAGAAGAGTGATCTGTTTGGGTTTTTTAGTTACCACATTATAACTATACTCCATTTATCTCACTTCCAGCAGGAAGCGTTAGTGGCAGACTGGCAGACCATATCCATCTCTAGTCCCCCTTGTCTTCCCCAGAGACTGGAGTGACACCATTCACAAGGCTCTACCGTGAGCATGGTTGCACACTCACTGTAATTTTCTTTAGTTGTTCAGTGACAGAATCGCTTTTAACCCACCCTGCCAGGTACTTAGGTAGGTGTTTAAAAAATCAGCCCATGAATTTGATTTAAACTGCCTTGTTCCCTAAGGAATCAACTGTTTGTCAAATTAAAGGATCAGGAAAATGCTGCATGGATCAAGAAGAGAGGTCTTTTGTGAATCGACAGGAAAAGGTGTGTATCTGGTTGTTCCACTTCAGTTGGGATCGACTGAAAAATAACCACATAAATGCAAGTTTATTCAAGTTTTCTATTCTTGTCAGTGAGTAAAGTGCAAAATAAGTTAATTCAGGGCATTTTGAAGTCCCAAGGAGCTCCAAAAATTAGCAAGCCCATGACTTTCATGAGGCTGATCACCACAGAAGGCTGTTTTCCTCTGTGCCTTAATATGGGTTTACCAACACTCCCAACAAACACAAAGAGGAACTAAGCAGTGGTGCACCTGCATGCTCATGCCAAAAAAATCTGCAAATAATACCTGAGACTCAGCAAGAAGTTTCAAACCCAGTTTCCGATGCCTGAGGAGGAAAACCAGAGTCCAGTAAATTTGCTAGGGAGACCATCCTGTGGTCCTGTGAGGGTGGGAAGAATTCCATTCAGGGACAGTCTGTGACTCTGGCACCTCCATTTTGTGCTGGGGATGCCAGGCACAGCAGCCCTGACTCTGAAGTCTCACACACTTAAAGACTCCTGTACCTCTCTCAGTAACTCTGAAGTTCTACTTGTAATTATGTTTGTATTTTGTTTTGTTTTGTTGAGATGTGTACCAAACTGTATAATGAAGATGAATTCCAGCCCTTGGATCCAACCCAGGAGCCTATATTCCCTCCTGAGCTGATAGTAAGATACTTTACTTTTGTCGTCTCGTAACACGGTCTGGTATATGCCCTTTTGTATTACATTATGGAATTACCGAGTTTCAGATATTAAAAGTTGGAAGTGTGTTCAACATGGATAATGGAGCAATACCCCACTCGTTCAGCTCTCCTGTAAATAATTTGAAGAAGACAGCTTAGAAGAGTGTTTCTGCCAGGACCTCAGAGATGCTTTGGTCCAACTCACCTGAAGATCCTGCGGTCAGAGGGTAGCTATACTGAGAGATATCTTAAAGGCATTTTGTAAAACAGGTAAAGCAAGAATCAAATGATACTTGGAATTATGAGATTACACTATTCTTACAACTAACATTTGTGATTTCAATTCAGTGGAGAGAAAGAGAGAGAAAATAATATAAATAATGTGATGAAGGGCTGGCTGGTTAGCTCACTTGGTTAGAGCGGTGCTGCTAACACCAAGGTCATGGGTTCAGATCCCCACACCGGCCAGCCCCCCAAATAAATCAATGCATGCTGTGGTGCGCCCACCACTCCATTCCATGACTATTCCCTGGAGGGAGCATGAGATGAGCGATACAATTACACTGGCTTCTCAGAGGTCTCAGTCCCCACACACCTCTCAAAGTGTGAGGCCTTGGACACCCCAACTGTGAGTCTAGTATTTCAAAATTATATGTATAGGTATCAATATATACATATGTGTGTATGTGTATACAGAGTTGTAAAAACAATCCATTTATACGATACCTGGTGAATCATTTGAGGCATTTTATTCAAGGATAATTTTGCCTATAAGCAATTTTTGTCCTACAAAAAAACCTAATCCCCATAGATGAGTCTCCTCTGAGTCACTGTTAGGGTGTAGCAAGGACAAGAAGCCTGGTGCTTTCACCCTCTGTGCTGCTTCCTCCCACACACTCACTTCGCAAACGCAGACAGGGCTTACTCTATACCCAGTTCTTCATGGACACCCATGTCTGTTCAGTGGTGCCCACATGGATCTCAGTCTGAGTGGTTTCAAACAGACCACCTTTCCTGATCCCTAGAAGATGGGTCTCCTCAGAAAGCTGAAATGACCGGCCAGCCGCTTGGACACCCAGAGCAGTGGATGTACTCATAGCTTGTTGTTCACGAGCCTTACTTGAAATCATAATGGCTTTGCTTCTCTGTAGAGAATGGCAGAAAACCCAAACAAGAGGAGGCTGACATTCCAAGGGGAGAAGACTACCTGGATCACCCCAGTGACCTTGGATGACCTTCTGGAGCAGAGAGCTAATTACCCCAAAGCCCCACTCATCATGGGGAACACTGCAGTGGGTGGGTGGTTGTTACACATGTTCTTTAGATTAGGTAACCTAAACATCTGTGTCTCTTTAAACTCTTTGTCAATGCAATTCATTTTTATTAATGATACTCTGGTCCTTTAGAATGCTTTATTGTTTTCTTTTGCAAATGACTCATGTAAGTCACAGTTTTCACTATGGCTTATCAGTAAGCAACATCTATTAACATTCATTGTCTTCCTTTCCTAATTTTTCTCATTACTTTAAACACTTTTCCCCTTCAGGACCCAGGATTAAATTCACAGATGAATTCCATCCGGTTTTCCTATCTCCACTTGGGCTGCCAGAACTACATTTTGTGAACCCCACAGATGATGGTAAGCACCTTCGTTTTCAAATAAAATGTAACCATTGGCTGTTGATGGGCCGTCAGTAATCAGTTACATGCGCTGGGTGAATTTGAGCTCTTCAGAGAATATCTGACCTTGTTTATTCATTTATTCATTCAAAGCTATTTATTGAGCATCTACTATGTGCCCTCTATGAGCTTTTTCAAAGTGACCCACTCAGCTACATCACTGAGCACTACATTGTCATAAGAGCCATAATGGTGGGAAGATACCACAGAACTAGCTCATCAAGGTATGGAGGGACTGACCAAATAAAACGTTAAGACGTTTGCTGGCCAGCAGGAAACGTTCTTGCCACATATTAATCCCTGATTCACAAATTTGCTCAAGGCTTATCCCATAACCATATACATTCACACCCCCACACACACACGTCTGGGCCACAAGATTTAAATGTAACTGTGACCCTGTTCACAACGTTTATTTTTACACTCTTTTCACAATTTACCATGTGCTGTCACATCTCTTATCTTTTGATCCTCAGGACAACCCTGGGAGGTGGACATAGTAGGTAGCCTTGACATCTCCATAATCCTACTGAAGATACAGAATCAAAGTAACTTCCCCAACATCACACACCTGACATATGGCCAAGTTAGGACTAGACCCTACGTCTCCTCACTCATTCCACATAATACACTTAATAAGGATGTCTGAAAAACATATCCCGTTATTCACTACCCACTAGGCATTTGAATGGATAACAGGCTATTGGAGCTAAAAATCCTATAAAATAAGGTCCTCCCTAATGAGTAAACAGAAATCAAGTGGATAATACCTTGCTATCCTCTCTGGCCTGCCAATCTTAAGTCAGTTTACTCATTCATTTCTTTATCTGTTGGAAAGTCTATCTGTATCAACAGACTCACAGGAGGAGATGGAGCAAGGGGAGGCCAGGCTGTACTGGAAAGGGTTGGGAGGAAGGTGTGGGAGTTATTTGTTAGGGTGTGGTATAGAGGGACCGGGAGGTGGAGACTGTAGAACTACGTATTAGTCCGTTTCTGTTGCTTATAACAGGAATACCTGAAACTGGGTAATTAGTAAGGAAACAAGATTTATTGCTTACAGTTTTGGAGGCTGGAAAGTCTAAAGTCCAGGGAACACATCTGGTGAAGGTTTTCTTTGGTGGTGACACTGTTCAGTGACACAGGGTGTCACATGCCAGATGGTTTGAGCAGAGAGAGCTTCCCACATGCTCTCCTTTTAAAGCCATCAGAACCACAAAAACATGACCACCATTAAACCATCAATGGATTAATCCATTCACTAGGGCAGGGTCCTCACAATCTAATCACATCTTCAAGGCCCCACCTTTCAATTCCCATATTAGGATTTCCCATCCTCTTAACAGTTACAGTGTGGCTTAAGCTTCAGTGAGTTTGGGTGACAGTCAATCCACAGCATTTTTCAAACTTTTCTTCATTACCACCCCTCTAAGGAGCAAAAGACATTGTTTCCCTAATCATCCCTCCCTGAAGTTTTAATATCACACGCAAACTGTATATCTGTTTATGTACAGAATGTGTGTCAATGCTTCATACATAAAAAAGAGGAAGATTTTTTCACTCCCTTGAAAGCAGTGTTGTCCCCATTGAGACTGCATGAACCAGATGACATCACTACTCAAATCATACCTGCAAATTAAACTGGCCCAAGGTACAGGCAGGTGTTTATTCTTATCTTTTTGACAAGGCAGCAATTGGAAGAGATGGCTGGGGAAGGAGGACAAACAGGCACTGCAAATTTTGCAGGTCAATTCCCACTTAGGTTTAATGATCTTTAAAAAAAAAAATCTTATAGGACCATGGCTGGAGTTTTCACATTTGATCAATTTATTCAGGAAAACAGTAAGTGGGGAGTAAATGAAATAATGAATTTTAGATATCTATGGTTGATATGTGCTAAAATGTATGGCATATATGACTATGTACGTGTCTCAGAAAAAGGATTTGGTACTTAATATTTGGGAATAAAGCAAGTTGTCAGAAATATCTTTAGTTATTTTTGGCTTTTGCCATTCTAAGTAAATATGAAAAAAGAAGATATATTTAAAAGACTGTTTCCTGCAACCCTATCTCGTTACAGTTCCCTTTAAGCTCATATCCCACTCCCTAATTTTTAGGGGTTACAATCGGTGCGGGATACAGCCTGGCCCAGTTGAATGATGCCTTACATTTTATTGTTTCGGAGCAACCAAAAGAGAAGACAAAGACTTTTCGTGCCCTCCTGAAGCATCTGAGGACACTTGCAGGAGCCCAGATTAAGAATATGGCCGTATGTTCTCTACTGTTATATAAAATAAGCCACAGTTATAGAAAGTCATACAGTTCTGTTCAGTTTAACAAACATTACTCTGAAGAGGAATCCCAAGTTAATGTTGAACAAGTGTGTACAGTATGAGTGTGAGTGTGTGTGTCCACACATACTTCATAAATATACACGTTATTTGTCAATTAAAAATTTTAAAATAAAAATAAAAACTGTACACATAAAAATTAAGATTCAACCAGATGGATTGTCAGTACGGTCCTGTCCAGTTCTAACAAGCAATGAAATATGTCTTATCCAAGGTATAGTAAACAATGGCCTACGTTTCCAAAATGCTCTTTTATGGCTAGTTCTCCTCTTAAATCTTTGTATCGAGGTCAATTCCTAAACATGTGTATCCCATATGCCCATGATTGGACTCCCCCATTTTTCTAGCTTATTGGGGTTTCCTTGTTATTTAAGATTTAAGAGGAATTGGTCCAAACCACTCCCTATTCCACACTCTGGCCAGTTCAGCAGGACTCGGTGGGGGCCAGGAGATACTGCGTTTCTCCTAATTGTGTCTGGCCCTTCTGCTGATTCTCAAAATCTACCATGTGTTTTCATCTTCTGCATCTTCCATGCCTTTTGGGAACCACATTGCTCCTCTCAACATTGACTTGTCCCCTTAAGCCTCCCTAAGGTCCTCTTTTTAAGGCTTGTGTGAAGCAACCTTTACTGAAGTCTTAAGGCGACAGAGAAGCATTCTACTGCCACAGCAGCACAGCAGGCATTTTGGACGTAAATGCTCCATTTCCTGGTTCTTTAGAGATGACTCAGGCTCCAGTCTCTCCACCCTCCCCCATGTTGTTGGATGCTGTTTTCTCCTTTTGGCCCTTTCCCCCCTTCCCCCTAACCTCCTGGCACCAGCCCCCAAATTCCCATTCGTTTCCCTTTTCGCCATCTATCTTCACAAGCAAACATGCCTATCAAGGAATGCTTTCAAACAAAGACAAATGCATATTAGGGTCAGTTCTCAAAGAAATTATTCCTCCTCATTGCACGTGGAAAAGGGAAGTTTTCTCAAGCTGTACATTTGGATGAGGTCGGGAGAGAGAATCTTGCTTAACGTGTTGTCTGATTTGTTTAGCTGCCCCCAAACTCTGCCAGATCTTTCTACAAAGTAAAGAAGAGAATTAAAAACTTACACAAGATCCCTGTATACATATTTTTTATTTGTCCAATAAATAAGTGTAGCTTTTTAAATGCCATCTTTTTAAATTTAGACTTTAGGAGGACATGTGGTGAGCCGGCCGAATTATTCTGACCTAAATCCCATTTTAGCAGCAGGAAATGCTACCATCAATCTAGTATCTAAAGGTAAGAGACCACACTTTAGGCGTTCTATTCTATGCTTATCACTGTCGTTATGTAGCTCCTGCTGTAAACCATGAACTAGGGACCCAAGTACATCTAATGTAGACTCATAGGCTATGTGTACATCACCTTAAACCTAAGGATGAAACTGTGATAAATGACCCTACCCTCCAGATGTCCTGTATCTTGTAGATCAGATACTTAACTGCACAATTTTTCTTAAATATTTGGCCACATTTATGAGCAGTTCAAATTGTAGTATCAAAGCAGTTGAAGAAAAAATTAATGAGAGGTATCTCTAGTTTTAAAGGTTTATGGCATATTTCATTCCAGTGTTTTATAAAAATGGAAATTTTGCATATACAACTTTTCACTTTAAACAAAATCAAGTTTATGGGGCATATTACTTATTCTCTTTTTATTCAAAGACATTTTGAGTGTCTTTTGACTTTGTGGAGGAAAAATGATTTAAACTTAAGGAAATAAAAACAAATGAATATTTTTATAGGGCTATTGATGTAAGATATCTTCTCTTTGATTAAAATTACATTTTTAAAAAAAATTGTGGCCCAAATAAGAGTACAGTAAACTGTTTAAGAAAAAATATAAATATACTATAGATATATACATCTACACACACACATAAGAGCACTTCAAAAAATTCATGGAAAATTTTCTATTACCTTTTAATTCTATATTTCAACAAACTTTTTGAAGTACTCTCATGTATGTATATGCGTGTGTATATATACAAATATATGTATATATATTTTATATCAGGAATACCGCCTCTGCCGCTCATACTTTGGGAAGGTCACTTAACCTCTCTGGACCTCAGTTTTACCATTTGTGAGATATATACATAATATGAGGTTGTTTCCATATAGCTTTAAAGTTCTTAGGCCTAACTGTGTATAATGGTCTCTAAGACCCAGAGAAGACTTTTCAGCTTCTCTGGTCCAATCCTGTCATTCCGCAGCTTCTGTGACTTGCCTAAGGTGGCCCAGCTTGGGAGCTGGAACTAGCGCATATCTTCTGGCTCCCAGCCTGTGCATTCTCTTTCCACCATATGTCATATCTGTCCTTTGTCGCATATTCTTCAATCTGATAAGCTCATTCTAATCAAGGTCTTTTTCTCTAACAGAAGGAGAACGGCAGATTCCTCTAAATGGCCCTTTCCTTGAGAGATCACCTGAGGCCAACCTGAAGACGGAAGAGATTGTGTTGTCTGTGTATATTCCCTACTGTACTCAGGTGAGGGCTCCCTGACCCGCTGCTCAGCCTGACCGAAGTCCCGCTTGCCCTGTGCAGCAAGATGCACACAGCTTCCAGGGGAATGGTTTCCTCTTGATTTTGAACCAACTGCTTTAGGGACAATTTTGTGTTGCTACACAGGGAGGAGCAAATTCCCAGATAACCATTTGATTTGTATTTATATCAGGGCCACGTTATGACTTTCACGGGCCCTAGGCACTTTTGTCTTCATGGGTCCCTTCCCCCATAAAGAATAAAATTAAAAAATAATATGTGATTGTGTCGGTATAAATATGAATATAATCCTGGCTGCATTCAGTATTCTATATTCATTATTATTTTCTCTTGGTTTTAAATGAAATTGAAGTAAAACATTTCCATGGGTCCCTAAAAGTATATTGAGCCTGATCTCTGTGCCTAAAGGTGCATTGGCCCTGAGAAACAAGAACCATTCCTGTGAGTTGAATTTTCGGTTTCAGATAAATATGCATCTTGCCAAGAGTGAGTCAATCTATAGTCAGCAGCATCTACAGCAAGTTTCTGGTAAACTGAAAGTTCATTGTCATAAACATACTTGCATGTGAACCAACATTTATTATGCAAATTGTTCAAATAAAATTATTTATTTATTAACCAAATACCAATCTATATCCCAGGCACAACACTCAGCCTGGAAGATACCACAAGAGTTTATAAAACACAGATGGGGTCCTGTCCTTAAAGGTCTCTAAATCTAACAGGAAGGGCTTAAAATAAGAAAAAACCAAATCGCCTAGGATGGGAAATGAGTGTATGAAGAGTGGGAGTAGCTCTGGTGACTGGGAAAGCCCTCCCCTAGAGTTGTTCAAAGGGGAGGGAGGGTAGTTGGGGTCAAACATAGAAGGTGGTAGACTCTGAATCAGTCGAGAGAAGGGGATGGTCATTCCAGGCAGAACTATGTGGGGGTGCGGATGAGGGAGTGGCAGGTTGGGAGGCCCGGGGTAGGGCGAGGGGGCCGGAGCAGCCCTGTGGGAAGGAGGGGAAGGTGGGAGGGCGGCTGGGGCCCCATCACCAAGTGCTGTACGTGGATCGCTCCATCAAGGAGTTTGTACATATTCTAGCAGACAGCCACCTTTGAAGGTTTCAAAGCAAGGTGAAATTTAAAGAAAAGTAGTATTTTAAGAATATCAACCCAGCAGAAAGATAGAGGGTAAATACGGTGGAGGAGAGACTGAGGGTAGAATGCCCAGTTAGGAGGCTAATGTGGTAATTCAGGCGGGAGGTGGTGATGAGGGTGGAGACGGAGGTGCCCCCTGGTCAGTACAGCAGAGTAGGCATTATCAGTGTCTCAAACACTTCTTCATCACCAGTGCTTTCTCTATCAAAAATGTGTTATCCTTCACAGGGTCCGTGGTGGGAGGATTTAATCCCCACCCCACCAAGATGCTGGCTGCCCAGAGAGGCTTTCCCCCTGCATGGCTCTAGTGTTCCACACTAGTAATGAGATTTAACCTGGAATGACAGGTTTAGACCTAGAAAGAACTGTGGGGACCATTTGCTCCGGTGGTTTTCAAGCTTTTTCTTTTTGATAGTAGAACTCCTTATTCAAATGAAATTTACAGAGACCGCCAAACTAAAATCGGTACAAGTGAAGCTGTGGTAGTTCAAGCTGAGAGGCACCCTCTCTCCTGATCGTCCCTTCATCCCACTCAGCAGCCCAGAAGTCACTGTTGGATCAAACCCATCCTTCTCATTTTAAAGAAAATTAAGACCCAAACAGTTTAAGTCACTTGCCCAAGTCCACATGTGGCAATTCAGAGTTGAAAGGCATAGAGCTTAGTGGATAACCATAGACTCTGGAGCCAGACAGCTTGGGTTGGACCCCGAGCTCTGCCACTTACTGTGTGACCTTGTGCAAGTTATGTAACCTCTCAGTTTACTCATCAGTAAAGTGGAAATGAGTAGAGTTCTTGTGAGGATTAAATATCAACACGTATGAAGCCCATAGGACAGTGCTCACATTCAGTCAACACTATCGTCAATAACAGCGCCTTTGTAATATATCGTTCCCTGGACCCTCTTCATTACAAATCATCATCAGAGTTGTTGCTGTACAGCAGACTACGGAGATAAGCACTAAACATTCTGAGTGTTTTTCTATCTCTAGTGGCACTTTGTGTCAGGATTCCGGCTGGCCCAACGTCAGGAGAATGCCTTTGCCATTGTCAATGCCGGGATGAGTGTGAAGTTTGAAGACGGCACAAACATAGTCAAGGACCTTCAAATGTTCTATGGAAGCGTTGGCCCCACCATTTTCTCTGCAAGCCAAACCTGCAAGCAGCTCATTGGAAGGTATGTTGTAGCATATCTGGGACATGAAACTCAGGCCTTTCTATTTTTAGTATTTTAATGAAAATAGAACTTGTGGAATTTTTTCTAAAATATGCATGAAATAATCTAGAAAATTTAAGCACTGCAGAAAAGTATAAAGGTACAAGCCACCCAAAAGCCAACTTGTTCAAGGTACAATGACTCTTTCATTGCAGGTTTCTATAATAAGATTAATGCATAAATTACGTGGTCTCAGTAGTTATCATCTTTAAATTTTCACTTTTATTTAATCTGTAAAATAAGTAAATGTCTCCTGTAGTGTGTCCTAAGGCATATAAAAACATTTATGTGAAAATGTCCTTAAACCACTCAAAGAAGGTAGAATATTCAAAAAGTTTAAATAGGATTCTTCCCGTTACTGTCATTACTTCTAGCATTTGGAAAGTAAGTTTTTAAAATTCTTCCAACTAGTGCTTTTACAATAATTTTTATCCACCCATCAGGCAGACAGACAAAGCCCAGGATCTCAGAAAGCTTGGGTTTTAGTTTTTGGTTTTTTGGTGGGTTTTTTTTTTTTTTTTTTTTTTACCCAAGCTATTTGAGGTAAATCAACGTTCTCAACCCATGAAGTTGAAAATAATAACAAAGGTGAGGAAAATTTGGGAACCACTGCAGCATATCCTAAAGAAAGCTAATGAGATGTTTTGAGGGTATTTTGTTTGGACTTTGAGGGTGGATACAGTTTGCTCTCCATCTTTCCTTGCCCTACCCCTTTAGTGTCTGACTTTGCCTCTTCAGTGAAATCTTTACGTCCTTTTCTACTAGGCAATGGGATGACCAGATGCTGAGCGACGCCTGCCGATTGGTCCTGGATGAGATCTGCATCCCACCAGCAGCTCGGGGTGGCATGGTGGAATACAGGCGAACCCTCATCACCAGCTTACTCTTCAAATTCTACCTCAAAGTACAGCGAGGGCTGAATGAAATGGTAATTGACCTCTGTGGGTCTCTGGGTACCTTGACATTCTGAGCATGCATCACACGTGAAGGACTTCCTCTGCCTGGCTCTGATAATGCATTGAGGGCACTTGGGATGGCGTCCACGGTGTGATGCTTCCAGCCTCTGATGCTTCCTCCTGGGCCTGCTTTGTTCTCTCCTCTCTCCCTTCCTTCACTTCTGGGCTGAGGAGGAAACAATCTTGTTATTCCATTTGCCCTGTAATCTGTGTGACAAATGCTGATGTGCAATATCAAGTTAACCTACAGTGCTGAAAAGCCTTCGGTAAGTAATCGTAATAGCTTTTCCTTTTTTAAAGAAAATTTCCTTATTAAAATAATACTTTGATATTTAGAAAATGTGAAGAAGCCAAAATGGAAAAGTCATTTGTAATTCCATCACCCATAAATAACCACTATTAATATTGTGATATACATCCTTCTAAACTCTTCTTTATGGGTGTGTATGTATAGGTGCAACTGCTTGGTATAGCTTGCTTACTTCACTGAACTAACATAAACATCTCCTAATGCCATTAAATATTTTTCAGTGACATCGTGACATAATGGTTGCATGGCATGTTCATGGATAATTGTGCCATTACTTGATCCATTTCTTATTTTTCTTATTTTTGGACTTTTAGATTGTTTCTTGTTTTCTGTTAACTATTTTTCTCTTACCTAGCCTACTTTAAAATAATCTCCACAACAGTGTTTCTCAAAATATGGTCCATGACTGTGAGTGTACCCTTGATAAGTCATGAGCTGATCCCAAAATGGCAAAATATGACTACACACACATTTCTGTTATGACTGACGGATTTGCTCTGTTAGTTCAGCCAGTCCTTTTTTTATTATTTTTATTAACATTATTTATTATGATTATCACTATAATTATATTTTATTACAGATCATTATATACTTTATAACGTATTCTATAAGATTTCAGCATATAAATATATAATCTGTATATGCCTATTATTATATATAATCTATTAAATATATGTTTTTATTTTATATTTATTATACATTATCACATATTCTCTTACATATTACATTCTATGATATGAGGGTACCTCATAAAGCTCATGGAAAGATTCATATTATCTTTTAATTCTATTTTTCCAGAAACTTTTTGAAGTACCCTCATATTATATTTTCCATCATTATAGAAGAACTCAAAACAAAGAAGCAAAAATTTAAAAACTCAACTGTAATCCAATAATCCTACTGTCTTAGTCTATTTCATGCTACTATAACAGAATACCGCAGACTGGTTAATGTATAATGAACAATTTATTTGACTCATGGTTCTGGAGTTTGGAAAGTCCAAGAGCATGGTGGCAGCATCTGACAGGGGTTTTCATACTGTGTCATCCCATGGCAGAAGGCAGAAAGGCAAGAGAGGGTGAGAGAAAAGGAAGAGAGGGCCAAACTTGCTTTCATAACAAACCCACTCTCAAAATAACAAACCCATTCCTATGACACAGACACTAATGCTACTCACCTCTTAAAGGTCCCACCTCTCAACACTGCTGCATTGGGGATTAAGTTTCCAGCATATGAACTTTGGGAGACACATTCAAGCCATAGCACCTACCATAACCACTATTAACATTTTGCAATACATACTTTTATGTTTTCCTGTTCTTTTTTTTCTCTCCCTTACAAAAAAATGGGATTGTACTGTACATAAACTTTAGTAACTTTTTTCCACTTGACTATATTTCATAAATATTTTTCGTTTTTATAAAATCATTTTTCGTGACTGCAGAATATTATATCTGGATGTACCATAATTTGTTTAGCCATTTCCTTATTGTTGGACATTTAGTTTAATTCCAGTTTCTTCACTATCACATCTGCAATTGAACATCCTTGTAATTTAATATTCACTTGCTCCATCAATTGCTTCTTTGAGATACATGCCCACAAGATTGGCCCAGATTTGAAAGTATAGCCTCCACTTAGAAGTGTACATATTTCCACTCATTCAAAAGGAGACCTTGTCATAAAGGAAAATCTTTACTTCTTGGAAATAATAACATTCATTTTTCTGTGTGCACAGACAGATGCAGTAATTCTTCAAATATCTGTTACTAGCCTAGAGAACTCAAAGCTCAGGGCTTCCTCCCAGCAAACTGGAATGTAAGATCTGGGAGAATAGATTGGATAACCTTATTTCTACACGCTTTTTTCCAAACTAATTACTCAGATTGTAAAATCAAATGTGAAATAATTTTCTTTTCAGAATCCCAAGAAGTTTCCTGATATCCCAGAAAAGTTCATGAGTGCGCTAGAAGATTTTCCCATAGAAACACCCCAAGGAATTCAGATGTTCCAGGTTGGTGGGTAGAGTTTCTTGGGTTTTAATCCATTTATGCATTCAGATGTATGCCTTATGCATACACCTCCACTTTTCAAAACTATATTTTTTATTACTTGTATAGATAACGTCTACTGAATTGGGCTGATGTTAACTATTGCTACGCTCACATGACTTGCTTGCTTAGCTTTTATGCGTTTACTCACAGCTACACAGGAATTAGATTCTGAATCACCCTTCTCCCACTATTTTCAGTTTTGTTGCCTAAACTTTTCCTCTTTTCTTGACCAGTGTCTACCCTGCCTTAAAACTTGACTCAATGCTTACTGCCTCTAGAAAGCCACCCTGAATCTCCCAGGACCTGTGTATTTTCCTTGCCCCATAGTAGTTGTGTAAACCATTCTTTATTGCTATGTGAAGTTGACTATATTATATTATTTTAATGTGTGTCTGTATGTGTTCTGATTCCTCAACAAGGTTGTAGAATTTTTGAGGACGGGAATGATGTCTTCCTTTTTAGGAGGGGAGAGGAGTTATGTTGTAACCAGGATATATCCCTTACCATTGTACTCAATGGATATGTACTAACCTTGACTCCCAGATATGAATACAATTCCCTGTATGCAGTTTTTTTCACTTGTGAGTAAGCCAGAATTACAAGATCCAGTTTTCAGAGCATAAGAATTTCTAGTAGTAAAATAATCTGCTTTGTTCATGAACAGTGTGTGGATCCCTACCAGTCCCCACAAGATCCAGTTGGACACCCAGTCATGCACCAATCAGCCATTAAACACGCCACAGGGGAAGCTGTATTTATTGATGACATGCTCCCCCTTGATCAAGAACTCTTCCTGGCTGTAGTCACCAGCACCAGAGCTCATGCAAAGATCATGTAAGGAAATAAAAGATGTTCCTATACGTTACTGAAATGGTGTTCACAGTTTCATTTTCAAATTGAGAGTGTATTATATATTTAAGTCAATGAAGATATTCATTTCCTCTTCTGGATGAGAATCAGATTGAGTATAGTTACGAAAGAATTTATAGTCGAGAGTTAGAACACCTGCTAAATGCTGGTATTATTCAACATAGAATATTGCTCCATGATTTACTTATGAGGTCCATTGTAGTTTTTCTCTGTGTTTGAGGAATCATTCATATTGTACCATGAGCTTGCCCTTGCAATTACAATAATTGCTTTCAAATTTTCTCTCCTAGATCAATTGATATTTCAGAAGCCCTGGCACTTCCAGGTGTGGTGGATGTGATAACAGCAAAGGATGTTCCAGGAGATAATAACCATCATGGAGAGATTATATATGCACAGAATGAGGTATGTGATTTGAATTTATCATTCAAATACTTTGCTGGAAATGACAACATGACTGTTGTTTGTGACTATGACATGCATGGATTCATGTTCACATCACAAAGACTTGCTGGAAACCAATGACTCCACCTCAGTTATTCTCAACTTCTCTCTTGAATTGTGGACTCCTTTGAGATTCTGATAAAAGCCGTAAGTCCTCTCAACAAAAGCTTCTAAAAAGTTATAAAAGTCATAGAAGCACTATATGAATAGAGCATAGGACATTGGAAGAACCAGCAGAATTTCAGGATGATGGGATCATTTTGTGTGCTATGGAAATAGTGAGGAATGTGGCTAAACACAACCAGAAAGCATATAATTAAAGCCAGATAACGAAGTTCTACATACAATTTTTGTGCCCTCTCAGTCCCACTCAAGCCACTGTTATAAATTTATTCTCATAGGTCAAAAATAGTCTTTCTTTTGGTTACAAAAACCCAGTGAATAAATGCAGGAATGTGGGGACAGTAATACCTTTTTAATGATTCTGCGTTTTAGCTAATTAACACGTGTTTTTTCTACAGGTAATTTGCGTGGGTCAGATCATCTGCACGGTGGCTGCTGATACCTACGCTCATGCAAAAGAGGCAGCTAAAAAAGTGAAGATCACTTATGAAGACATAAAACCGATGATTATCACAATAAAGGTAGCCAGACCACTTTGTGTCTTCTAGAATGACTAGGGTGGTGTACTTTAGGCAGAATTCAACTCATAGAGTCATAAAGCAGTATAAGTTGGGCTCCATCTATACTTTGTTCAGTGTTAGCTGTAGTTTTAGAGTGAAGGCTCCAGCAATCTGCACCTCAAGACAGAATACTGAGACCTTTCCTGCCTGGACCCCTCCTTCCCACCAGTGCTTCTGCAAGGACCTGTGGAAATGAAGCATCCTGTGCCCACTTCTGCCATGGCATCTTGCCAAGGCATAGCCAAGTGAGCTAACTGGCTGGTTAGCTCACTTGGTTAGAGCACAGTGTGGTAACACTGAGCACCACTGTCAAGAGTTCAGATCTCTGTACTGGCCAGCCACCAAAAATATTTTTTTTTAAAAAAGAAAGAAAGAAGCAGGTAATTAACACCAGAGAAATGTCCTTATGACCTCACATATAAAACTAGTCAGTAGGAAAATCTAGAGCACTATAGAACCATAAAAGTTGTAACATTTACTGTAATATAACTATTGGGTCCTCTGTCTCCCTGCCCACTTACTGCTTAAGCACAAGCTCTGGAGACAGACTACATGAATTCATAATCTGGCTCTGCTATTTAATAGCCTCTTAACAGCAATGAAAGCTTTGGCAAGTTTCTTAGACTCCTCATATCTCAATTTCATTATTGATAAAATGGGAACTATAAACGTACCTACACCAAATGTTCATTGCGAGGTTTAAATGAGAGAATCCAAGTAAAATGGTTAGGATAGCACCTGGGACAGGGAATGCATTCAATAAAAGTTAGCTGTCACTTTTGTTTTAGTTGTCGTTATTAATGAGGGCAAGGACGTGTTATATTATTGTGCTTTCTATCTCCAGTGCCTAGTGAAGAGCTAAACCCACAGTGAGTGTTTAATGAATGTGTGTTAGATGACGGGGGATGGAGGGATGGGCAGCCTCGAGCAGCCTCTTTCATTCTCACCATTCTTCCCAACAGTTGCCAAGTTCAAATCTTTCCCAGTTATGCTTTAAGTGCCCCTTAAGTCTGCCCCTTTCTTTCCATTCTCACTTTCACTCCATCCTCCAGAACAGTCCTCACTACCTATTGTCTGATTTACTACCATAACCACTTAAAGAGGCTTTTGTCTTCCATTTCAGCATACCTACCCACCACATTAGCTTTTCTAAACCACAAAGTTCATCGGTCACTTTTCCTATTCAACAGTGTCCCCTTAGATAAGGTCCAAACTCCTTAGTATGTCATAGTCCAGCCTCAGTCCACCTTTCCAAACTCATCTTCCACTGTCTACTGATAGAAAACCTGCACCCCAGCCAGCCTGGCCTTGTCCTCATTTTGGCCCCTCAGCTTGGTTTCAAATTCAAACCATTGTTTTATTATGTGCCCCTGGCTTTACATGATTCAGGATTCAACTCAGGTCACCTATCCAAGACCATCCTGAGCACTCCAAGCTCCACCAGCCTCCTCCCCGCGACCCCTCTTTAATCTACTGTGTAACCCTCTCACCCAGCGTTTACACCTTCGTGCCAAACTGCCTCAGATCATCACTCAGCAATCTAGAGGTGGGACCATGTTTACATACCCTGTATCCCCCTCAGCTCTTACCCAGATCACTGAACAAAATGGATGTGTCACCAATGCCTATAATCCATTTAAATTCGATTTCTGCTGACTTCACCCTGCCCTGGTTCTGATTGTCTTGGTATGTGAACATCTGAAAAAGTAAGAGCTAGAATTTTGATGGGGAACAAATGGCTTATCAGAATGCAAAAAAAAAAAAAAATTGTTGTTGTTGTTTTGGTTTGTCTTTCCACTGCAGCAAGCTCTAGAACACAATTCTTTTCTTACTGTTGAGAAAAAAATCGAGCAAGGAAATATAGAGCAAGCCTTTAAATACGTTGATCAAATCATTGAAGGTAAGCAGTCTTGGGCTAGAAAAGGGAAACTTCTGAAGTTGAAGGCTCTAATTTCAATCATCTGGTTTGAGAAATACTGAAATTCTATGGTTGTTCTTCCTATCCTAGTGTGATTTTTAAATAATTTAAAATGCACAATAAGTTTACAGTTTGATGAATTTTTACGTATGTATAAACTTATGTAAAACTACCCACATCAAGATATAGAACATTTCCAGCACCTCAGAAATCTTCCATATGTCTCCTCTTAGTAACTCCCCAAGGTATTTTTCTAACTTTTATCACTGTAGATTAGTTTTTACCTGTTTTGAACTTCATATAAATGGAATCTTACAGTAGAACCCGTTTTGTACCTACTTAATTTGTTTAATGTTATGTATGAAAGATTCATTCATGTTGTTGCATAGATTAGTAGTTCTTTGTCATTGTTTGGTAGTATCTCATTGCACAGATATTACACAATTTATTTATCCATTCTATCGGTGATGGACATTTAAGTTATTTTCAGGTTGGGGCCATTATAAATAAAATTTCTATAAGCACTTTATTTATTAATACCTGGGAGAGACCTTTAGAATACCTGTTTCTCAACATCTTTCTGTTTAAGCAGAAGATGTAGACTGCCTCCCAATTATAAAAAACAATTTACTACCTCAGAAAAGTAGTCAGACACAACCAGTAAACTCATGAGAGATGCTCAGAGGTTTGATTGTATCTACTACTTATACTAAACAATCATTACTCCAGGCCGACCCAGTGGCTCACTCGGGAGAGTGTGGCACTGGGAGCGCAGCGGCGCTCCTGCCGCGGGTTCGGATCCTATATAGGGATGGCCGGTGAACTCACTGGCTGAGCACGGTGTGGGCAACACCAAGCCAAGGGTTGCGATCCCCTTACCAGTCACAAAAAAAAAAAAAAAAAAAAAAACATTCATTACACCATAATGGATTCTATAAAATAAATTAAAAGAGATTTTTAAAGGACTATAAATTTGGGCCAAAGGTTATTCAATAATAATAATATCAGCTAACATTTATCAAGTACTTACTGTGCCAGACACCATGCTAAGCATTTTACCTATATTATATTATTTGATACTAATAACAACCCTAAAAAATGAGTATTATTATTAAACCTATTTTAAGCTACTAAGTATTTACTGGTAACAATTTCACATGCAAGCAGAACAACTCTGAGAAGGAACATATCATTAGCTTCATTTTAAAGATGAGGAGACTGAGGCTTATAAAATTTAGATAATTGGTTTAGGTCTCATATCCAGTTAGCAGCAGAAGCAAGAATGAAACCTAGGACTTGCTGACCCCAAGGCCCTTGCTCTTAAGCAACATGGTATATTTTCTTTTAATTGTTATTCTCACCTAAAGGGCAGCGGATTGACAAGATTGACAAGGTGCCATTTGGAATTTTGCCATTTGCGATCTTTGCCTTCTAGGATTTTGGCAATTGTGGGAGTTCAGAATTTTGGCACAAATAGGAAATTTGAAAATGAAGGAAATTTTGGCAGGAATTACTGTCACAGAGCATGCTAACATAGAGAAGAAGTGGAGTAGAGTGATTAAGAGCATGGATCTTGGAGTCAGCTTGCCTAGGTTTGAATCTCAGCTGTACCACTTACTATCTGTGTGACCTTGGGAGCTTACTCAAACTTTCCATGCCTCAGCTTCCCCAGTTGACAAGATGGAGATAATAATACATGCCTCATAGGATTGGTATAAGGATTAAATGAAATAATTGTCTGTAAAGTGCTAAACTTCAGAAAGAATACCTAGCGTATTGTAAATACTATGTAATTGTTAAATGAATAAATTTGGATTTAAAATATGCCTCTTTAGCATAAGGATTATTTTGAGCTGAAGGCAATTGAAAAACAGCAGACAGAAAAAAATTCTCTACCTTTCCCCTCTCTACCTAAAAGCAGGGCATAAATTTCCCTTTATGAAGTTATTCCCCCTCCCCTCTCTCATACAAGAGACAATTCTAGACTCTTATCAGCCCAAAGGCTGCACTGAGATGAATCCGCATAACAAACCTTACTAAAATAGGCCTTGACTTCTATTAGTTTCCCTCATATATTTATATTTCCATAATTTACCACTGCTAGAAGCTCAAAACTGCTTTTGTTTGTCTTGTCACTTCTCCACAAATTTATTGCCATTTTTTAAAATGGTATATAAACTTCCAGGTCTGACCACCTCTAGGGGTTTTCAGTTCATTTCTTTCTTTTTTTTTTTTTTTTCTTCTTTTTTTTTTTATGTTTCCTTCTATTCTAATAGTTTTGGGGGGCTCAGTTCATTTCTGAGAGCACTCCTCTCCCTTGCTCCCCCATATGCATATATAATAAACCTTTTCTCCTGTTATAAAATAAACTAAAAAATAAATTTGGGCTTAGATTAAACTTGGTATATACTTCCTTTCTGCACATTCTTTTGCCCCAAGAAATAATTTTAAATAATCCTTTGACTCCTGGCAAAACAATTCACTTAATTTAACCACACAAGGCTCTTTCAGATAGTTATAAAGTAAAAATATTGTCTTCCAATATTTAAACTAGGGCCAAATGTCTCTTTTGGTATAGCCTACAAGATGATAAGGATGTACTGAACAAGCCAAAAATCTCTCATATGCCAGTAAAAGCAGGCTAGTTTCATGGTAGGGAACAACCTCAGCTCTGCCATTTTAAATCTTTATGTCCTTTAGCAAGTTACTTACCCTCTCTGTGACTTATTAATCCTCAATATCATCTAATTGACGTACATATTATTATTTCCCCCTATGTTACAGCTAAGGAAACAGATTTAATAACTTGGCCAAACTCATTGAGCAAGGAGATGGCTAAGGCTGGATATGTAGCCAGTTTAGTCTGTGCTGTCAAGTTGAGCACATCACAGGGATAACCACCTCACTAGACAGATGAGGAAACTGAGGCCAAACAAAGTGAAGTGAATTACCCAGGGACATTCAGTGGGTTGGGCACAGAGAGGATTAGAAAAAGTGGTTTAACCAAATAATATAAAGATCATCTCTCCATAAGCTAAAACAAGTCACTATAAACAAAATGCCTCTCCAAATATACAAAGTGTTTTCCCTCTACTCTTACTCAGCAACGGTCAACACAGAAGACTTCTGTGATCACATGTGTGTGGATTTCTTCCCACTAGCAAGCAAGCAATCAATTTGCAGCAGACACCAGCTGGGTGTCCTCTAATTCAGTTCTGACACTGGAGATATGTCAGGTCCCACAGTTGAGAGCTCAGTCCCCAAGACTATCCCCACTTCAGATACCAGTCGTAAGTCCAGGCCTTTGGAACTTCTGACCAACCAGCTACAAATCAGGGTCCCCACAACCCTCTCTCCAGGTTCTACTGATTTGCTGAGTGGCTCACAGAACTCAGGGAAACACTTATGTTTAACCATTTATTACAAAGGATGTTACAAAGGATACAGATGTAGAGGTATGGGGGAAGGGGCACAGAGCTTTCATGCCACCCCCAGGCATGCCACCCTCCAGGAACCTGCACATGTTCAGCTATCCAAATCTCCTCAAATCCAGTTCCTTTGGAGTTTTATGGAAGTTTCATTATGTAGGCATGATTGATTAAATCACTGGCCATTGGTGATCATCTTAACCTTCATCCCCTCTCCCCTCCCAGGAAGTTGGGGGTCGGACTTTTGGTGACCAGCCCCTATCCTGAAGCTACTTAGTGGCTGCCAGCCATCAGTCGACTCATTAGCATACAAAAAGACACTCATGACTTTGGAAATTCCAAGGATTTTAGGAGTTGTATGTCAGAAGATGGGGACGGAACCCAAATATATACTGTATTTCAAAATATCAAAGCCACCAAGATCTCCCACATTGGGACTGTGATTAAACATTGTCCTGTGTTTATGCTTTTCAGGTGAGGTCCATGTGGAAGGACAGGAACATTTTTACATGGAAACGCAAACCATCCTGGCTGTCCCAAAAGGAGAAGATAAAGAAATGGTATTACACCTTGGAACACAGTTTCCAACTCATGTGCAGGTAACAGGATATTTTTTTTTAAATGAGACCCCAGATGTGATGTGAAGCCCTTGCAACCAGGCGCTCCACTGTCGGGGTATTCTAATTCCTTCCACTCTTACACACTGAACTCTCTGCACATTTGACATTAGCTAAAGTCCAGAATGAAGAAAATGGGGGCAAATATTTCTTTAAAAGGGCAGACCTTTCAAAGTGATCTGGAAATTCTACTACCTTCCAAAACATAGGACAAGGTTCATCTTTCCCTTATAACAATTAATAGTGTAAAACTTAATCTCAGGGAGGTCAAGGCCATAGCATTATTCTGAAATTTCCCATTGTGGTGCATTTGTATTGCTGTTCTGTAAGAATGCTCTCATGGATTGGTGCTACATGTGTAAAGCAATTGCATTTCCAAGACATTTTCAGCCCGGCTCAGTAAGCAGCATGTAAATTCCAGTCCTGTGCCAGTGGTTGGGATACAAGGCATTGCCACACACAGGGACGTGAGGAAGATCCTCTGATAGTCCCCTCTTACAAAATATGGAGTTGTTGGTCCTAGAATAGAGCCAGGCATGAGGGCTACTACAAAATTATGCTAGGGGGGTGGGGAGAAGGAGAAATGATAAGCATCACTGAGGAGGACAGCTGGGGGCTTCCTGGGGGAGCACAGATGAGCTGACACCTTGAGGTCCTGAAGGGGTGGGAGGCTCCAGGGGCGAAGGAAGCTACCAGCTGCCATTCAAGCAAAATAAAAGGCTGAGGGCACTGATTCTGAGCTGGGATGTGGCTGTGGCCTCCACAGTTGCAAGTATTGAGGTAGACAGAGGAGGAGATACATGCTTGGCCCCTAAGCAGCTATGTGATCTCCTGCAAGTTGTTGGGCATCAGTACCCTTTTCTGTAAATTGAGGGAGGTGATAAAGGTCACCTCTGAGGTCCCTTTGGCAAGAGATCTCTGGCTTTGGGCTGTAATGATAACATGTATGTGCCGAAGTCACCATTGCCACCTACCACCAACACCTACTGGGTTCGATCCATCACCTCCACAACAGCAGGTATTTCCCAGGGGTAACTAGGGCACTGGGTACCCACAGCCTGCCACAGTCCAGAACTTAGGGCAGCATCAAAAGAAGTCCTATTAAAGGATTTGAGTAGACATTTCTCCAAAGAAGATATGTAAGTGACTAATAAGCACACGAAAAGATGTTCAGCGTCATTAGTCACTAGGGAAATGCAAATCTAAACCACAATGAGATAGCACTTCACACCCACTAGAATGGCCATAATCAAAAAGACAGACAATAACAAGTGCTGATGAGAATGTAAAGAAATTGGAAACTTCAGTCATTGCTGGTTGACATGAAAAATAGCACAGCCAGTTTAGCAATTCTCAGGATGTTAAACAGAGGGTGATCATGTAACCCAGCAATTCTGCAACTAAATTTAACCCAAGAGAAATGAAAACATATGTCCACACAAAAATGTATGCACAAATGTTCATAGCAGCATTATAAATAATAGCCCAAAGTGGAAACAACCCAATGTCCATCAGCTGATGAATGGACAAACAAAATGTGGTATACCTGTGCCACAGAATACTAAGCCATAAAGGGAATGAAACACTGATACACGCTACAACATGGATGAACGTCGAAAATGTTGTGCTAAGTGAAGGAAGCCAGTCTCTAAAGACCACACATCGCACGATTGCGTTTCTGTGAAATGTCAGAACAGGCAAATCTATAGAGACAGAAAGTGGATTCATAGTTGCCTAGTGCTGAGGGCTTGGCGGAGGCGGGGTATGAGGAATGACTGCTTGATGGGTACAAGGTTTCTCTGGTGATGCTGAAAATGTTCTAAAATTAGATGATGATGATGACGGTTGTACAACTCTGTAAATTATTATTGAATTACTGAATTTCTTTTACTGACAGAGGGTAATCATGAGGATGATAAAGTAAACTATTAAATTGCACTTACATGACTTTGGGGACTTACCTCTTGCAGGAATATGTGGCTGCAGCACTAAATGTCCCAAGGAGTAGAATCACCTGCCACATGAAAAGAGCTGGAGGAGCATTTGGGGGGAAAGTGACCAAGCCTGCTCTGCTAGGAGCTGTCAGTGCTGTG
The DNA here is from genome assembly GCF_027409185.1 of Cynocephalus volans. NCBI lineage: Eukaryota > Metazoa > Chordata > Mammalia > Dermoptera > Cynocephalidae > Cynocephalus > Cynocephalus volans. Next base: position 266,038,956 of record NC_084460.1, read on the forward strand.
GCCGCCAACAAGTAAGAGTCACAGTGACAGCTGTTAGTGTCAGCAGTCCAAGTAGCATTGATGCTACCTGAGTCCTTCCTGCCCTGCACCCCAGCTTTCATCTCAGCTTCCAATTCAGCTGAGGTTGGCTGAGAGGAAGGAAAGTCAGAATCCCAAGAGACGTATTTTGCCATGAAATAAACCTGGAGCTCTGCTGTTTTCTGGGAATATCTACTTAGCCTCTGCCTCATCCAGTTGGAATATCCAAACACTAAAATAGCCATGACTTTTGTGACCCTTGAAACCACCAAAGTTCACTAAAATATATTTAGGACAAACTTATCCCAGGATACCGCCTCAAAAAGAAAAGCTGGGAATACCTTAGCTCATTGGCATTTTCCAGCAATAGAAAAGGCAGTCCTGTGAGTAGCAGGTGTGCAGGCACTGGGAACATTCCATCAGTAGCCAGAGTCCTTGATGGATACTTCATGAAAGGGGAGTCTGAATGTGGGGGAGGCTGAGCTCGACAGAGCACTAGGTCTCAGCCCTTCATCCTCAACATCCCCCTATGGCAAATATTTTAGTGACCCCTTTACGATCCTGAAGTGAAATTCATAACAATAAACCTACTTATACACATAATTCCAAATAATCATACAATTCCTTAATGCAACATAAAAAAGAAACAAAAGGAACGTAACTTGTAACCAAATAATATATCATTGCAATATATAAATTCTCAGATGTGACTAAACCAGGATAATAATATTTTTTAAAAAATTTTAATACCCTCACAAATGTTAATGCCTTCCAAAATGTTGTTTAAGGTATGTTACTAGCCCCATTGGAAACCACTAAGCTAGATTATCTCAAGTCCCCTTCCCCCATCTCTACGTCTCTACAACTTTATGAAGCATCCAGCACATTAACAGAGTCATTTCCAATAGGACTGGCCGCCCAATCCGGTTTATCCTGGAGCGTGGTGATGACATGCTGATAACTGCTGGCCGCCACCCACTCCTCGGAAAATACAAAGTGAGTGAGAGTAAAAAGCTTGGCAAATTGACTAAGACATTGTCCAATGTTAACCAACCAACAGCAAAGACAATTACTAAATTCCATACTGCCTGAAAGGGATTTGGATGCTGCCTAAAACTAGTCAGAACTTTCAGTTGGGATCAGATTCAACTTGGGCACATCCTTAGTGTTTCTCTGGTGACTGTCATATGCAATCTGAGAATCATGCACATAACCAAAGTATGATGGACAACTGTGATCTTTCAACCTAGATAACATACAGAAAGGGGCTCTCTAAAAGAAAATGTAACTTATTCAAGAATATAGCATTGCAATGGTAATACACATGCCATAGTAAATTATGTGTGTATTCAGGGAGGTAGAGGAAGATGAAAGGTTTTAAAGGAAAAATGATGGAGGATCACATGATTGTTTGGGGATAATTATCCTTGGCTACAAGGAACTATAACAAGGATGATGCTAGGCCAAGGCTGGACAGATAGTTGCTGGGCAGATGTTCTCACAGAAGCATTTTTTGTGTAAAGCCTTTGTGTGAGGTTGTGATTCTTGCAGAGTCCTTTGTGATAGTTCTTGTTATCAGGCACTCATACAAGAGAACTCTAACTTCAGGGCCTTTCTTGGCTCTATTTGACAGTGGTGGGGTTTTTTTTGTTGTTGTTGTTTTGATTCTGACAACTTTTGCAGATCAGATGTGTTTGTGTATGGTATGATTTGATTGCAAAGAAGGACTATTGGGAAAATTGTCTTACATGTTGTTCCTTTGCAGATTGGATTCATGAACAATGGTGTGATCAAAGCTGCTGATGTTGAATATTACACCAATGGCGGGTGCACCCCTGATGAGTCTGAGCTGGTAAAGAAGAAATATGCCTTTCCTATAGGCTACCACTTGGCTGCATGTGCCATGCTTTATTTGCATGAATATTTGTCTTACAAATTAGATAAGTTCTGTGAAGGATTCAAGTTAAAAATAAAATTGTCATAAGTAGTTTTGAATATTTGACAGATGTCAAGTATGTTTTGAAAATTTTTTTTCAATATTTTTGAAGTTTTGTTTTGTTTTACTTTAATTCAGGTGATAGAGTTCATTGTGCTGAAATCTGAAAATGCATATTATATTCCTAATTTCCGGTGCCGGGGTAGAGCTTGCAAAACAAATTTGCCATCCAACACTGCCTTCCGAGGATTTGGCTTCCCTCAGGCTACAGTGGTAGTCGAAGCTTACATAACAGCTGTGGCATCTCAATGTAACTTACTCCCTGAAGAGGTAAACAGAACTCACTAATGAAATGCTGACATTATTGGTTCACATATATTTTGAGCACCTACGTATAGCATTGTGTCAGCCTCTTGGTGGATTCAAAGAAATAAAATACAGTATGTGTCAGTTAGCTTTTGCTGCATGGTAAGTTGACCACAAAATGTAGTGGCTTAAAACAACAGATAGTATTTCTTAGGATTCTGTGGGTCAGCTGGCTAGCTCTTCTGGTCTGGGCCAGCTCAACTGGAGCTTCAAGGGCTGAAATTGCTTCACTTAAGTGCTCAGCAGTTTTCAGGCTGGTTTGTCTAGGGAATGCCTCAGCTGGGAAGGTTTGTCTCTGCTCCACAGAGCCTCTCATCCTCCAGTAGGCTAGCCCAGATTCCTTCTCACGAGGTACTTACAGAGTTCCTGAGAACAGCAAGAATGTGGCAAGCCCTAAAGAACAAGCACTTTTCACGTTTCTGCCTGCCTCTCGTATATATTGTCCCATCAGCCAAAACAAGTCACCTGCCAATCCCAGAATCAGTGTGCAACCACTTGGGAATAAATAGAGAGAAGGAATGATTACGGCCATTTCTGCAAACATTTTACCACAATTCAAGACTTTGAGGAGCTAACTTGAGAACTGTTAAGAATAAGGCACTGCTGTACAGGAGTAAAAGGATTTTGAATCAGGAGAATTTTGTCTCGCCACTAACAAACTTGTGACAAGCCTAATAATAGTTAGGCCCTACTGTTTTTCAGAGTTATTGTGAAGTTAACTGAGATAATACACTAAATCTAGAGCCTGGAGCATATGAAGTGTTCAATAAAGTTTCTATTGCTGTTATCATTGTTGTTGTTATGTTTATACACATATACTTGCACATTTATAGCCACTTAAATAGTTGTTTCTTTTTTTAGAAAGACTTTCTTCATATCAGGCATATAACAAAAATGCATGCTTCACATACAGAACGAGCACCTATCCTTAAAATTCCTTTTATTTTCTTGTCTTTTAGGTTAAAGAAATAAACATGTATAAGAGAATTAGCAAAACAGCCCATAAGCAGATGTTTAATCCAGAGCCCTTGCAAAGGTGCTGGAAAGAATGTCTGGAGAAATCTTCATTCCATGCTAGGAGACTGGCTGCAGAGGAATTTAACACAAACAATTACTGGAAGAAGAGGGGGCTTGCTATAGTCCCCATGAAATTTACCATTGGGATCCCCATGGCCTACTACAATCAGGTGAGGTTGGGAGAAATGTCTTCTCATCAGAAACCCTTCTCTAAATGGCAAAGGCTGCCTGAAAAAGGCAATCACATGTGACTAGGGATGGTTCCCTCTAGGGAAACAGAAGAAACTGGGCAGTTTCCTTTCAAGCAAAGGTTGGAGACCACCACGGGTGTCAGGGCAGACCTGGCAGGTCACAGTATCTGGGACGTCAGAAGCAATCAACAGTAAAGTTTAACTCAGGGGGGTGGCCTTAGGTCACAGGGCCCCAAACATAGGTATTGGGGCAGGGGGTCAAGTTTCAAATCCATGAGAGGACCGGGGGTAACAAGAGGATCCCTTTCTCTCTTTCCTTGTTTCTTAGTGAGAGCAGTAGGGTCATTTGAAGGCAGATAAAAACACATGAGAACAGATAAAGCTACCCGATTCATATGGAAAGTTGGAGTCTATATTGAGGTTAAGTGAATACTGGACCTCCTTTTTAGTTTCACCATATACAGTTTTTCCTGGGGTTTGGTTTCTGATTCTGTCTTTTGTTTTTGGTTTCTATCCCCATTAATCTCTGAAATGTCCCCCAAACCAAACCCATGCAAAGGAAAGAACACGGGCCCCCTTCATGGTGTGAATGAGGTGGGCCCAAGCTCTCTCTTACCAAAATTATGCCCTGTGCACACCCTTCCTCGGAGTCCACTGACAAGGTAGGAAGCAAAAGAAGGAGAGAGGGGAAGGCCTGGAGCACTGCACCACCTGGAGCAGGTGTTCATCTTCCCCCAGGTAGTACCTCTCAAGCCAGAACAACACCCAGATCCCCTTCTGGAAGAAAATTCTTGTGAACTCTCATTAGTTGCTTAAATTATTTACTTTTATGTTATTTAACTATGTATAACCACAAACAAAGAAAAAGCTTCCTACAACTCATGTGCCCTTCTAAAACACAAACAGATTTGCAAATTAAGTAAAAATAATACTATAAATGCCAGTAGTATTCAAAATAATAACATTAATTTAATGTGGTGGATGATGTTGCTCTTCTAAAACTAAATCCTCACTCACAAAATGATGGTGGTTCTGGCAGTGGCTGCACAAGCCATGTCGAAGCCCTTTTCCTAAATGTCTGCGGGTGCTGTGATGATGACTCACTGTCCCACCTCTTGTCTCTAATACGCTCCATCAATTCAAGTAATCCTACTCGGTGTTCATACAATCATCAACGTAAAATCTAACGTGCATTCTGAAAGCAAAGACAATACTCATTTACACCTGGTCATCCATTACTCTTGTTAGATTGCCATAAAGGTGAAGATACAAAGCTTTAAATTTCCTATATAGAACTTAATGATTTTGAGAATATAGCCTCATCATACCCAGGAGACTGGAAGAGATGAGTTAAGTAATATTTGAATACTTGGTGGCAGGGGCACAAGCATCAATATGGAGGTAGGGTCTCCAGAGGGTAGATGCAGGATCCCAGTCCACCTGCATGAGCCTATGATTGTGATCATGCTAAAGGAAAATCCCAGCTACTTGTAGAACCACCCTACGCAGCCCATCCTCCTCCCTCCTGTGGCCTTGTCCCTGGAACCACATGCACATCCTGTGGCTTGTTCAGTGAGGACAACCAGCCCCAGAGATGGACAACAGCAGTTAGTCTGAAGAGGCCACTTGGCATGGTCATGAGGACCCTGAAATCAAGTTAGGAGTTGTGGGGTCCTGTCCTGACTTTACCACAAACTTAGTACCTGGGTTTGGCCACGTCTCTCCCTCTATAGGCTTCTGTTCCCCCATGTGCAAAGTAAAGAATTTGGACTAAATCAATGGGTCCCAAACCTGGCCAATCATTAAAATCACCTGGGAGCTTAAAAAATGGGTATTTGGGCTCCACCTCCAAACTGCCACTGAGCTAGAATTTCCAGAATGGGGCCCATATCCCTTCCCCATTGTGATTCTGAAAGATCAGGGTTTGGAAACCATTAAAACATCTCAAGGTTCTTCCAGATCCTCTAGTATCCAAGAGAGGTTGTACCTGGAAATTTACTCATCCAGGCTCCATGTTAATTTCACATCCAGGGAGGAAGGAATACTAAAATGTTGTACAGGTTGGGGCTTTGGAGAGCCAGCTCCCAAGGCCTCCACACAGGGCCTGCAGTAGGCAGAAGCCCGGTGGGAGGAGAGATGAACACACTTACACATCTGCATTAATGGTTTTCAAGTCTGGGGTTTCTTGCAAGGGGCTGTCTGTAGCCACCAGTAATAGCTTTCTTCTCCAGAATAGAAAATGAGAGATCGTCTCAATGAAACAAAACAGTTCATCCAGCAACCTTGGCTAACCTCATAGCAACATTTGGCTACATCAGTTTCCAAATTGGCATCACAATTATTTCATTTCCCCCCCAGGCGGCTGCGTTGGTCCACATCTACCTAGATGGTTCTGTCTTGGTGACTCATGGTGGCTGTGAACTGGGACAAGGCCTGAACACCAAAATGATTCAGGTGAGATTAGTGTCGATCTTCTCTCCACTAGAAGAGTGTAGCACCTTATAGTCAACTGAACAGTTTTTTGCTTGTTGAGCAGGAGAAATACCATTGTACTAAATGCACAGTCAATTGTAAGACTCATCCTGATTTCAGGAATGCAAAAATGCAGGGGGGTGAGGGAAGTGGAAGTTAAAACTGAGCAAATATGTTTTATTATTCCTCCTTCATACAAAAGAACCAAGTCCCTAGGTCTTCTAAAAAATGTGACTACAGTTTTCAAGGACAAAATACTTTTAAGATTTATGGCAACCACTCAAAGCAATACTGTGTTCATTCAAATCCTCACTTAGAAATGAATGTGTTTAGGGCCGGCCCCATGGTGCACTCAGGAGAGTGCAGCGCTTGGGAGCACGGCAGCGGTCCCACCGCTGGTTCGGATCCTATGTAGGAATTGCCGGTGAGCGTGGTGCGCGCGACACCAAGCCAAGGGTTGCCGTCCCCTTACCGGTCACAAAAAGACAAAAAAAAAAAAAAAGAAAGAAAGAAATGAATGTGTTTAATAGGATGAAAAATTATGCTTTTTAGAATTTACAATCTATTTAGGAACTGCACGTGACTGGCCATTATGTATGATAATTCAAAGAAGTGTTTCTAATATTGTTAAAATAGTAAGAGATTATTGCAATAGGAAAAATTTCCCTTTTTTAATGTGAAATAAGAATTTGTTGAGTATGACATTTGAATCAAAAATATGCAGGAAACAAAGCTTCTCTCCCAATGAAAGACAGAAGATACTTTCTTTAAGGTAATAATATTATTTAACAGTGTACTTGGAACTAGAAAAATCACAAAAACCCAGAGGGCCTTCTTTGAACATATCTTGCTTCTTTACAACAAAACCCTATGCCTGCAAAAGAAGGAAATATGATCTGATAAATTGTCTGTAAACTACAAGGAGAAGACGAAGGTAAACAGAAAGACCAGGGCCTCAGTCTTTCCTGAATGCATCCTGCTAAACTAGATGTCCCAGTGTGACCAAACTGCCACATGGCTTCTATGAATACTTAAAAGAAAGCACAAAAAGGCTCTTTGGTTGGTCACATGTCTCCTAAAAGGAGTGTATCTTTTACAGTGCCATTTTACATCTTCAAATGCATCAATCTACATGCAAAACCCAAGATGCTAGCTCAAATATTTGTCTCTGTAGAATAGCCAGGTTTTACAATCTGTTCTAAACAGAATGAAGGTTTTTAATTTGGGGGAGGGGCTTAAAGTCAACAAAATACATACTATTTTTCTTCTGCTTCTGGCAGGTGGCTAGCCGAGAACTGAACATCCCCCAGTCGTATGTGCACCTGTCTGAAACAAGCACAATCACGGTGCCCAATGCCGTCTTCACGGCGGGGTCGATGGGGACAGACATCAACGGAAAGGCCGTGCAGGTGACTTTTCTTTCATTTCTCAATCACTCAGTGACGGTGCTGGAAGGGACTTTGTCCCACCCCTTTTTTATGGATGATGAAACGGAGGCCCAGGGAGGTCAAGTTCTATGTCATTCGGCTAAATACTGGCAGAGGCCAGGCTCCAAGTCAAGTTTTCTGAGGCTCCCATTTAGTGCTCCTTTTGCTGCACTGGGCTGTTTTTCATAATTAATGTTCTGTTGCATGTGAAAATCTGCACCTTCAGTGACCTCCGTTTGTCTCAGATGAAAGAATCTCTCCCTTCTCTCACCCCAGCACACCAGAGCAAAGCAGGGTAATCCCATCCTGTTCCATGAAGGGCTTGAGCCAGTCAATTCACCTCTTTAAGAATTTGTTTTCTCTTCTGTAACACTGGGGATACAAATATCACCCGCCTCATAGAATCATCGGGCAGATGACAGAGATCGTGCAAAAAAGCCACCACACCTCCCTCCCAACCCCGCAACCTCTAGAAAATGACGTTGGCTGTTAGTTGCCCACAGAGACCATCTCCACGAAATGACAGACATCTGGATGAAAAAAGAAAGTTCTTTTTAAATGTGCCGATATATAATGTGAACCATGGCTTCCTGAAGTACACTTTTTGGGATAGTGAACCCATGAAATGCTCAGTGGGGGAAAAAAAAGGATCCTATAGTCAACAAACTTGGAAAATGTTGCATAAACACTACAGCCACTCATAGAGGCTTATAGGGCATATTAGCATGTTAAAGGCTTTGGGCCGAGCCCGTGGCGCACTTGGTAGAGTGCTGCGCTGGCAGCGCGGCGACGCTCCCGCCGCGGACCGGTGTACTCACTGGCTGAGTGCCGGTCACGAAAAAACGACAAAAAAAAAAAAAAAAGAAAAAGGCTCTGACAAGTCCTGCAGTAAGGAAATCTATCTAACTTTGTTTCACTCTTTTTTCTCCAAGCTTATCTAACCATGAAAATATTTTAATTAATACAACCCCTCTTAACATTCTGTGGAAACAGAGCCCAAGAAAAATGCTCTGGGAAATTCTAGTCTTGTTAAAACCTGTAGATGACTGAATCCATTTTTCACATTTCATCCAGATGTTAATTGCCTTGCAAAGAGACACCCAATACATAGCTAGACATAGTCTCAGGTACCTGTAAGTCAGGGACCCCCCCAAAAATGAGAAAATAAGAAGTTTTGTGAAAATTTTCATATTTTTAGGATGATTTTTGATGAAGAAACATCATAAGAAAAGTTGTAAATTCATGTGACTTCACACTTGTTTTATTGATTCAACATTGATTTTACAAACATTTACCAAGACCTACTATGTGCCAGACCCTGTTTTAAGCACTAGGAGTGTGGCAATAAATGAAACAGGACAAAATCTGAAGAGCCTAATCACAGAGAGTTCACATTCAGGCAGACGATAAATAAATACGTGAAACCATTACTTTGAAAGAGCAGGACTCCAGCAGATGTGGCAGGAAACATCTTTATTCTTTCCCCCACTGGCGCCTTAAGTTCCCTCTGTAGGCTTCTTCTCCCTTCCCCCTGAGTAAAATCTACCTATAATTTTCTAATTATTTTACGATACCTAAAAGTCCATGGATCACCTTTAGTCACAGGAACCATCTCATTTTAATAATTAAATTATCTAGTTCAAAATTCTAACATGTACTTCAGATTGCAGTGTCCCTGCTACTTCCCAGCTGGCCTGCAGAGAGAAAGGGAGATATTGGCTTCTCCCCATGTCCCTCCCTGTACTTTCTCCCCCTTCCCTCTGGCTTCCTAGCCTATATTTCAGACCCTCTTCCTAGCCTACATTTCAGAGTCAGAGGAAAGAAGGGTATAGAGGTAAGAGGCAGAAAAGATCTCACTTGACTGGCATCAGTGTGATATGGCCATATTACATCTGACTCCTCCCTGCACGGATCTCATTGTGAGCTCCTTAGAGAGTCCCTTCTGGGCATCTTTCACATGGGCAGTGCCTCTCCTGAGGCTTTAGCCACTTGTGACCTGCCCCAGCCCCACTCCAGGCTCCAGGCCAGCTCCAGACTCTTTCTCCTGAGGCACCCCACCTCTTGCAGGAAGCCTTATAGGTGGGTCCTTTCCGATTCTAGGAATTAGAGATTGGAGGTTAACAGGAGCTGGGGGGAGCAGCAAATACGGAATTATTGCATAATGGTTATAGAGTTTCTGTTTGGTATGATGAAAAATATTGGAAATAGAGAAACATCAGGGTTTCTGGTCAAGATAGTGGAATAGACGGTCCCAGTGTCACTCTCTCCCATAAATCAACCAATTTACAACTATAAAAATGCAACAACAGCCAAGCTGGGGCTGCTAGAGCTCAGGGAAAAGGTGGAGAGACCTATGGAGTTCATGAAGGTGGGAGAAGCCTCAATGAAAGAAAGAAAAAACTGCTCAGAGCATTTTGGGCCATGGCCACTTTAAGGCTGGAGCTGCTGAGCACACGGAGCAGGAGCCGGCAAAAGCCACAGCTGTGTCCTTTGGATGGAGTTGCTTGAAGGCAGCAGGGGAGAAGGGGGCCTTGGTGGCCCTCAGGACAGCAAGACTACTAATAGGGTTCCTGTGGACCCAAGCAGGAGCGAGGAGCCAGAACAACTGAAAAACAGGAACCATTCAGAGCTGGTGAGTCATCGCAAGGGACTGGCACAGAGCCCATCCCATGGGAAGTGTTTGCAGCATGTGCGGTGGGGAAGACAGGCCCACTGGGAGAACACAGGGACACAGCAAGGACAGCTGATCCACCCCCCAGTCAACACAGGATCACTCAGAGGAGACTGGTCGGGAATGCAGAATTGCATGGGGTGCAGTTTGATGAAAAGACTCAGGTCCAGAACAGAGTTTCTATACAACCCAGGTGCACCAGGTCTTTGGAGAGCTGGAAGTACCTATAAGGCCAACCATTAAACCCTGAGCTGCACAAAAAGCCTTCCCTAGGGAAACAGCAGCAAAGCAGCAATTTAGTTCAACAACACAGCTCAAGTACTGGTTCCCACAGGAATTTCCCCCATTTTAGAAGTAAGTGGAGGAAAAAAAATTAGTTCTGGCCCAGGCACACCACCAGTGCCTTGGGGACCACCAGGGGACCCAAGGCATGGAACTGGACACTGGAGCCCCCACCCACAACCAGGCACACCCCCAGTGCCAAGGAGCATGCCAAAAACATCACTTCCATGTGGGTGGCCCAACACAGCCACCACAGTAACCACAGCTGCCATGAAAGTGGCTAGACATCACAACCACCATGCAGGTGGTCTGCCAACCACTGGAGTGCAATGACAGAAGAAGAGTCACCAGCAGAGACCAAAGAAAAGAAGAGGATGTCTCTCTCCACAAAGCCCATCCCAGAGTGACAGAAGAAGCATCTGCCCTGTGATAATATTGGGGGACCTGAACACACCTCTCAGCATTGGACAAATCATCTAGGTAATAAATCAACAGAGTAACCATTACTCTTTCAGAGGGAGAGAAGAAATCTAGGGCTATCAGTGGACGGAGAGGGGAGGGTGAGGGGGATAGGAAGAGATTGGACAAGGGGCATAAAGGATCAGTACAACTTGTAACAATATATATGCTAGTAATATTGATTTCATCAACATATGTCAACATTGAACCCCCAAAATGTGTATAATCAATTATGATTCAATCAAAAAAAAAAGATAAGAAAAGAAACATCAGAAATGGAGGTGGGAGACTGGAAGCCAGAAGTAGGAGGCTCACTTTATAATCTTTTATATTTTTGAATTTTCATCCTGTCATATACTACCTAATCAAATAAATTTTTAAAATTAGTGGTGTTATAGAATAATTACTCAGTGATGTGAGTAAATTCTTACAAATAAAAATTGGAATTTGCAAAACAAAACAAAACAAAAATATTGGAAATAGTGGTGACGGTGGCACCAAAAAAAAATGCACTTAAGAATAAGATTGCAGTTTTTTTTTTAGTGGCTAGCCAGTACAGGGATGCGAACCCTTGACCTTGGTGTATTACTAGCATCTTGCTCTCCCAAGTGAGACAGCCCTGAGACTATTTTTAAAATATGTAAAGTTCAACTTACAACATGAAAACTTCTTTCAGAACTATGTAAATATAGCCAGGCCACCCTTAAAACAAAGTAAAATTCTTCATCCGGAGTCCGAAAATGTAGGGAAACTCTAAATGGAGCAGAAGCCTGGCTTCCATCATCCAGCTTGGGCAGAAATGTGTGCAGCAGATTCAGAGCATGCTCCTAGAAGGAAACGGGTGACAATCTGTCGTTTGATTGCCCTTCAGACCTTCTGCAGCTCTTCAGTGGGCTTCCGTGGTGGGTTGCCTACGAAAAGCTTTCAAGGTTCTCTCAGACTCACAGCTTTCCAAGGCTCCAGATTCTTTTTCAGTCAACGATCACATCAGATTTTCAAAAGAAACGTATAGCAAAGGCTGGGGCTCTGTGGCTGCAAAGACAACGATGGCTCTAGCCCTGGTGTAGACTGTCCATCAGCTGGATGAGAGTCAGGAAGATGAAGTTGTTCATTTTAGAACCCCAGAATTCATTTTTCAGTACCAAGTCTTTTATATGGGAGTAAGCCTAGGAAATGGCTTTTAAGGAAAGTGTCTTATAGGAAAATCCTGGCTGGCCTGTGTTAGCTCAGTTGGTAGAGCATGGTGCTGACAACACCAAAGTTGAGGATTTGGGCCCCATGCCAGCCAGTTGCAAAAGAAGAGAAAAATCCTGAATAATTTTAAATTAAAAGAACCAGTAGATGGATTAGGTGGGAGAAAATTTTGCAAAATATACATCTGACAAAGGATTAATATCCAGAATATATAAGGAACTCAAACAACTTTACAAGAAGAAAACAAGCAACCCAATTAAAAAATGGGCAAAAGAGCTAAGTAGGCATTTCTCTAAGGAAGATATCCAAATGGCCAACAGACATATGAAAAAATGCTCAACATCACTCAGCATCCGGGAAATGCAAATCAAAACCACATTGAGATACCATCTAACCCCAGTTAGGATGGCTAAAATCCAAAAGACTATTAACGATAAATGCTGGCGAGGCTGCGGAGAAAAAGGAACTCTCATACATTGTTGGTGGGACTGCAAAATGGTGCAGCCTTTATGGAAAATGGTATGGAGGTTCCTTAAACAATTGCAGATTGATCTACCATACGACCCAGCCATCCCACTGTTGGGAATATACCCAGAGGAATGGAAATCATCAAGTCGAAGGTATACCTGTTCCCCAATGTTCATCGCAGCACTCTTTACAATAGCCAAGAGTTGGAACCAGCCCAAATGCCCATCATCAGATGAGTGGATACGGAAAATGTGGTACATCTACACAATGGAATACTACTCAGCTATAAAAACGAATGAAATACTGCCATTTGCAACAACATGGATGGACCTCGAGAGAATTGTATTAAGTGAAACAAGTCAGGCACAGAAAGAGAAATACCACATGTTCTCACTTATTGGTGGGAGCTAAAAATTAATATATAAATTCACACACACACATACACACATACACACACAAACCGGGGGGGGGGGAAGAAGATATAACAACCACAATTATTTGAAGTTGATACAACAAACAAACAGAAAGGACATTGTTGGGGGGGAGGGGGGGAGGGAGAAGGGAGGGAGGTTTTGGTGATGGGGAGCATTAATCAGCTACAATGTATATCGACAAAATAAAATTTTAAAAAAAATAATAATAAAAAAATAAAAATAAAATAAAATAAAATAAAATAAAATAAAAAAAGAACCAGTAGATGGATTAGGTAAATCAATATGCACTAGTACACTTATGTTTACAGAAATAAGGATTGGATAAATGTCAAACACCACAAACCAAAGAATACAGCAAGCGGGGCAAATTAATTTTATTTTGGTTTTCTGTTCCTCTTTTGTCTCAAAATGGAATGGTTAAATATGGAAACTGCAATGAATTAGAAAAAAAATCTACCTCAGCCAACCTCCCTACCACAGTTTCCACCCAGGAAACACACACCTCTGAGAGGCTACAACCCAGACATGGTCCTTTTCTGCCCCAGCTACTGCCCCAGTGTCTCGCCTGTTTGCAGAAGTGGAAATCGTGTGGAGGGGCAGGGCACCCCGATTTGGAATAAGGAGCTATTTGCCACCTCTTGTGCTGGTCTCATCATTTTGGGTCCTTAGCTTAAAATGAGTCCAAAAAAGTCCCTCAACATCCTGTTAGTAAAAAATAAATGAATAAATAGTAATAAAGAAAGAAACAATAATGAAAAAGAAACATAATGGCAGGTGTCATAAAGCAAGATAAAGGAAATTAAGGAAAGAGAAAGTGAACGTGTTGGGGGTGCTATCTTAGGCAGCAGGGATATCAGGCAGGGCATTGATTGGGGATCCTCGTGCCTGGTCCTGAATGTGGCATGGAAAGCAGCCAAGGAGGTGTTTGGAAGCAGAGGGAAAGTCAGTGCAAAGGCCTGTGTGGGAGTCCAGGGTGACTGGAGCAAAGATGGCAAAGGGGGCAAGGTAAAGGAAGAGGGAGGAAAGATAGCTGGGTGGTGAGGTTGGGTACAAATGGCCACTGTTTAAGCTGGACAAAGGGTAGTAGAGGGGTCACTGTACTATTCTTGCTATGTTTGTACATTTTGAAATTTTCTATAATGCAAAAGAAGCTGGAAAAATTTGTGTCTGACATTTGGAGCTTCAATAGGAGGAGGCAGCCCTACAAGAAATATAAAGTCAGAGCATGCCCCAAAGAAAAGAGTTCAAAAGTCAGAAAAGAATGACAGGTGTTCACTGAAATATCTCACTATCTTAAGGGGGAAACTTGCCTTAGGAGACCGCCAGACTGTTTAGTCTAGAGTTATGCGCAGGAGTATGGTGGTCAGGGCACGATAAGGGTAAAATATCTGATACCTGCACAGGCGTGGGAACTCTAGGACTTAGGTTTGCCTTGTATGTGGCACTCTTTTGGAAGTCATCTTCTTGTAATAGATCAGTGGTTGAAAACTGAATGGATGGACCAGCAAAGATAGATGAAAACAAGGATCACCCCAATGCATGAGAAACCGTAGACCATTTCCCATAGAATAATAGACAAGAATAATAGGAATAATAGACAAGAAAGAACAGAAACCAAGAGGGGGGCAGGTGTGTAGCATGTTCTGAGGCGGAGATGAATATGGAAGGGCACATATGTAATTGGGTTTGTGTCTGAATTTAGAGTGGAAGCCAAGTGGGGTCCACTGACACCCCGAGGTCAGCAGGTATAATCTCAGGAGTCCACGATTTCACTTCAATAATTTTTATTTTCATTTCAACAATCATCTTTTAAAAATTAAAATAAGTATACTTTGGATCATCAGAATGACCATTTTACAATTGGAGCATCGCCATGAGATCTCTTTGCCCACCAAAGAGATCTCTTGGGACAAAGAGTGTGCTTTGTTCAAAGCAACAAGAAAAGAGCAGAGATGGACTTCGTACGTAAATGGTATGTTCTTGCCCAGTGAAGAGCAGATGATGGCGAGGTATACATGCAAATGAAAATCCTGTGGCAATTTAAGTAAGAACAGCAGGTGGATGAGGCAAATCAATTGATCCATCAATTGATCCATCAACTGGTGTACCATAGGCATTTTGAACTCAAAAGTATCTGTGCCACAGTGGTCAATACTTTTTCCACATTCCAAGCAGCAATTTATCTGCAAAACACAACATCATCAATCAACTAAATTAATGTTGTTATTTTGAATTTTATTGGTATATAGATTGGTGTGCATGCTCTGCCATTTTGTTTTTGTTTGATAGTAAGAAAAGAGCTATAACTCTGACACTATCTAGCTTTATGTTAACATATACTTAAACATTGTAATAAAAATAATTTCAAGTCAGCACTGAAGAATCCACAGAACATTTTTTCCTTTGAAGAGACTCCATACATTATTCAAGTTTAAGAAACCCTGACTAAATGACTAGGAAGCAGGTTCACAAAATTAACAGTCTGCATTTGAATTGATTTAAATAGTTAACATTTTGCTATTTCCTGTGCCTTTTATTTCTGATATCATTTCAAATATTTATTTTTAGAATGCCTGCCAAATTCTTATGGCCCGTCTTCAGCCCATCATCAGGAAAAACTCTAAAGGAAAATGGGAGGACTGGGTGAGTGTTCTCTCTGCTGTCCCTGCTGGGAAAAGGCAATGCATCCAGGTGGGTCACAGCCGCAGCTGCACAGGCTGATTGGGGGTGCCCAATCAAGAAGCAAAGCATTTGCTAGCCTTTCCTTCTGCTTTTCCTAAAAGCGATGTCTGTGTTCATTGAAACCTGACTTTATTTCAGAGCCTAATTTTTCACAGAGTGTGATAAAAGAATGGGCTCTGAAGTAAAACACACCAAGGGCTGCTGTCTCTGTTCTGTCACTACTAGCCTATGGGACAAGCCACTTACCCCTGTCTTAGTTCATTCAAGCTGCTATAGCAAAACACTATAGATTGGGTGGCTTATAAAGAACAGGAATTTATTTCTCGCAGTTCTGTAGGCTGGAAGTCTGAGATCAAGACACCAGCAGATTCTGTGTCTGATGAGGACCTGTTTCCTCGTTCATACATGGTGACTTCTCACTGTGTCCTCACGTGACAGAAGGAGCAAGGAAGCTCTTTGGGGTCTCTTTTATAAGGGCACTAATCCCATTCACCAGGGCTCCACTCTCATGACCTAATCATCTCCCAAAGGCCCCACTTCTGATTACCATCATATTGAGGGTTAGGATTTCAACATATGAATTTTGAGGGGACACATTCAGACCATAACACCCCCCCTCAGTGCCTCAGGTTTTCTCGCCTATACGATGGAGATAATAGTAGTCCAAAGATCAAAGGATTACTCAGTTCTTAATAATAATAATTATTATTACAGTTACCATTTTTATTACTGTTCCCCAGCCCTACCCAGTTTACTTCAGCAGGACAGCTGACATGATCATATATTGAGACAGCCAAATTATTTGGGAACAAAGCAGGATAAAAATACATACATGTACTATATGTATATCCCATGTACATACCTATGTACCTATGTACATAAGTACTTAAATATGGCCTAGCTCCCTCCCTAATTTAAGTCCAAAGAGGGTGAAAAGTAATAACTTTTATACTGTGCAACCCAAAAAAACAGAGGGTCCTAGAGCATAGCTTGCACCTGCCTTAATCACATCCCTGAAAAGCCTGACCTGCAGCTGGTGCCCAGACCTAAGTCTCAGCTGAGGTGAACATGGGTGCAGACGAGAGGCAGGCCCAGTGTGGAAGGCATTTCTCATCACTTTCCCTAAATTCATACTTCTTTGTAACTAATCATCTCTTTCAGATTGCAAAAGCCTTTGAAGAGTCCATCAGTCTCTCAGCTACTGGATATTTCAAGTAAAGACCATTTTTACTTTGGCTTACACTACACTTCTCCAGGGGTGACATGCACTCATCAGTCTGAGCAGATGCCCAGAGAGCACGGGAGCTCTGCTGTACCCAGCATTTACCCTTTACTCATGGGATCATGGGGGCTGGGGAAGGAGGTCTGGGGGAGGGCCAGGGCAGGGGACATTCCAGAGCCTCCTTGGGGCAGCAGCTATTTACCAGCCAGGAGGGACACCATTTCTATCCATACACACTCTGACTCATCCCAACCACCACACGCTGGAGAGGAGGAGTGGACACCAGTTGATCTCCGTGTTTGTGGTGGTATTTGTTGGCCGCAATGGCATGGTTCCCTTGCAGGAGAGGGGACAGGGAGACCTCCAGCACAGAGTACGGACACTGCCTGCAGCCCTTGTGGGGCAGCTTCTCTGCTCTGTTTATCTCCAGGACCCAGCACAGCAGGTGACCAGACCACTGGTGCCTTTTCAATTCACACCCGATTTCTCTTCTCAGAGGCTACCAGACGCATATGGACTGGCAGAAGGAAGAAGGAGACGCTTATCCGTATTTTGTTTATGGAGCATCCTGTTCTGAGGTTGAAGTCGACTGTCTGACTGGGGCTCATAAGGTAAAGAGAATGCGTTGATGTCCACTATCTTCACAGTGTAAACACAAACACTGATGTGTTTCCTGTGCTGTGAATTATAATCAACTTGACCCTTCCAGTGGAAAAACCAGGGACAGACATATAATTTTAGTAAAAATCTATTTTAAATAAATACTATTTTCCATTATATATTTTCTCTTGATGCAGCTCCTTAGGACCGACATCTTCATGGATGCTGCTTTCAGCATAAACCCAGCCCTGGATATTGGACAGGTGCGTGATTCCAGAACCACCCCCAACAGGGGCTTTTGGCCAATCCCATTTAGCAGCTATTCATTCAGAATACTGTTCTCCAGCATTCTCCAAACTTTGTTCATACCTAATTCAGCTTTTCTGCAATATAGACTATATATTATGCACACACACATCGATAAAATACTGAAAGAAAATTCAAGGAAAAGTTAATAGTGGTTGTCTTTGCATGACGGGAACATACATGATTTATTCTGCTTTATAATTCTCTGTGCGTCATGACTTTTCTTCAGTGAACATTATGTTCATAATTAGAACATTACATAGATACATAATAAAGTTAAGGTAGTGTTCATATAAATATTGAATTTAAACAGATTGCATAATTTAGAGAAATATGAGAAAAAGAAATGCTTAAACACGATTTTCCTTCTCTTGCTGAATTTAATTCTGATTTTTATCTCACAAACAAATAAAATTAGCTTACCCGAAGTCTTTTTAAACTTAGAGCTAAAATCTTCCCAGCTGCTGGTGTAGCCTTGCTTTTTCCCAACACACCAGCTGCATGAGCCCATCCCAGACCTGCCAGCTGGCTCCCAGGTGAAGTTGCGGTGGCTGGTCCACAGCCAGCACCTGAGTAGGAACTTGGAGCAATTGAGTTGCTTGGCATCAAACCCCAACAGACATGTGGTATTTTCATCTGCCAACAGCTTGGTTTACCTTCGCTGATGGGTTTTATAAGAATCAATTTTATTGGTCCCTCAGTATTTCTCAGAATGTGGTCCTCAGTGTCTCTGCAACAGAGCCACCTATAGTGCTTACTGGAAACGTGGATTCCTGGGCCCACCCCAGACCCAGACTTGCTTCATCATAACTTTGCTAGGCTGGGACTTGGAATCTCACCCAAAATTGATCTTAAGCCTGTAAAATTTCAGACCTACAGCTAGCCCCAGGCCTCTCCTCCCCTCCCCACTTTTTTCCTTCTCCTCACAGTAAATTCCTGCCTCTTTTATTGCTTTAGCAAAGGAAAAAGGAAGAGTTACGATTAGGAAAACGCTTCCTTTGGCCCATTAGAAAAGGAAAGAAACCAGAAGTGTGTTAGACTGAGTCTCTTGGGTTTTGATCTTTTCCTCTAGAGACAAGCATTGTTATTTCTGATACAGCATTTAAATTTGCTTAACTTTTCCTAAATTTTGTGTTTCAATAAAACGCAAACTGTAACTCCCCAATTTTTATAACCTCCAGGCAGACACCCTCTTTAAAAGGGACTTTTTTTCCTAGAGCATAATATTTTGCAAAATAGAACTCAACATGGCTTTTAATAAATATAATTATTTCTTCCAGCCCACCCTGTCTAACACTGATCTACTCTTCACAGTAATTTATAAAGGGAAGTAAAGAAATCCAGATATTATATTAAACTACAGTGTCCTGGCTCCGTTTATTCTAGTTCATGTTCTTTTAATGTTAGCTTCTTTTTTATCTAACTCAAATAGACATTTATTGAGAAATCTATGTACCAGGCACCGTGCTAAGAACAGAATACAAGAAGGCCAAGGCCTCAGTGTGCTTATAAGCTGGAGAGAAAGAGAGAGAGAGAAGGAAAATACCCTCCAGGTGCCACCAGGATGGGGAGTGTGTTCAAGGGGCAGTGAGCCTGGAGGAAGTGGTTTCTAAATCCACCTGGGGGGAGGTGAGAGGGTCCAAAAGGCTCCAAGAGGCCGTAATTCTTCAGCTGGAACTTGGAGGATGATTAGGAATTTGGCAGGTGGACAAGTTGAGGTGGGAAGGGAAGAGAACCAGCAGACACTGCATTTATAAACACTTGGAGGTGAAAAAGAACCTGGTGGGTTTGGAGAATTATCAGAGACTTGGCAAGTGTCAGTACATGGGGTACCTGAGGATGAGGCCAGGCAAGGTGGCAGGCACCGGTTCCTGAAGGGCCCTTCATAAAGTCCACCACGGTGCTTTCAAGAATGGCTCGCTGTGATTCGGAACCCCACTTTCTTTCAGGCTGGAATATTTATTCAACCAACATCATATACTAATAACTGGTGACACTTTTGGCTGTAGGTTGAGGGAGCATTTATCCAAGGCATGGGATTATATACCATAGAAGAACTGAAATACTCCCCAGAAGGCGTGCTTTATTCTCGGGGTCCAGATGACTACAAAATCCCCACCGTCACTGAGATACCAGAAGGGTTCTATGTCACTTTGGTGCGTTCCCGAAATCCCATAGCCATCTACTCATCTAAGGTAAGAACTTAAGACCTCTGTCCTAGTTGGCTAGGTCTGCCATAACAAAATACCACAGACTGGGTGGATTAAACAACAGAGATTTTTTTTCTCACAGTTCTGGAGGCTGGAAGTTTGAGATCAAGGTGCTGGCAGATTTGGTTTCCTCTGAGGCCTCTCTCCTTAGCTTGGAGATGGCCATCTTCTCCCTGTTTTCACGTGTTCTTCCTCTGTGTGTCTGGTCACATTTCCTCTTCATATAGGGACACAAGTCACATTGGATTAGGGCCAAGCCAAATGGCCTTATTTTAATTTAATCACCTCTGTGAAGACTATCTCCAAATACAGTCACATTCTAAGGTACTGGGAGTTAGGACTTTAACATATGAATTTGAGGGGGAATAAAATTCAGTTCATAACAACCTCCTCTTTCAGGAAACTGTACAACAGTTACCTGGATTTGCTTGCTTCTTTGAATTGCAAATCCCAAAAGGAGAGAGGGAAAAGAAAAGCAGGCTCCCTGCACAGTGACGCTCACTAACTCCAGGTGCCCGAGTACTGGGGCTCCCCCCTCAGAGAGCTCATGAACCAAACCTGATCAAACAGGAAGGTCCAGGAGGACCTGAACATCCTGGTTCATTAGGCTAGGTGCCACCCTGAGATAAACCGACATCGTAGGCGAACTCCACGGGCCCAGGGCTCTCCTTTCCACACCCTTCCCACCTGTCCTCCAGCCTCAGTTCTTGCTCAGCCACCCTCTCCCACACGCTCCCTACTTCAGAACCTGATTTCAGACAACTTTCTCCCTGACTCTGCTCTGAGGTGTTAACAACCACTGATATCTGTAACTGGCCCATAAAGACCTATAGCAAGCAAAGGCGCTGAACACAAGTGTGCAAAAACCATAACTTCCCCAACGCAAGTTCTGTTCTGAGTCCACACTTGACCCGACAGGTGGCTACTTTAACCTCAGGTTTTCAGAGGATTCCCTCTCTTTCCTAGGAGTAGGTCAAGGTGAGACTTCTGTCTGAGCAGCCTCAATCTCCACTTCTGCAGCAGCATTTGACCGGGGCCATCCCTAAAGGCCAGCAGGACACAGCACAATCCTGCCACTTGGGGTCTAGCTACCTCCCTGGCAGTTCTGTCCTGATAGGACCCAGAACTCTCCATGCCCACCCCTCCCCCTCACCTCAGAGACACCCCCACCCCAGCCCCAGCCCTCAGAGTAACCTGGGCCTCTAACGACCAGAGCCCCAGACACAGACCACACACCAGACTACCCTGAAGAAAGAAAGAAGAAAAGTCAGTACAAAAAGGCACTGATGAATTATGCAAAATATAATGCCACCATACTGTTCATTCAAAAGCATCCCACACCTGCCAGGGAAGTTAGCGCTCGGGAAAAGAGGCAACGACCTCATTGCCTTTCAAGCTCAGCTACGAAGACTGTGGCTGTTTTGCTCTGCTTTTCAGTTAAATACAAATGGTCTGGATCCGGAGTTGGGGTTTCCTAGAGAGCACCGAGGGCTTTGGTCTTCGGGACTTCACCTGGGTGGGGGAACATGAGTTTTTAGCCCTTCTGAATCCTGATGTCCCGGGGCATTTTCATGAGCTACTCTGAGGAGGACCCCACACACAAATCACCATGGGGGGAATTCGAGTCTGGCCACTCAGACTGACTCCACTCTGATGGTGATGAAGCCAGAAGAGGTGACTGTGTGTGAGTGTGTCTGTGTGTGTGCGTGCATTTGCACAAAGTAGTCCTAAAAGAACCACACATTTCTTTTTATATGTATATATATTTTTATGAGCATAGTCATTGTTACAAATCATACTTATTCTTTATGCCCCTTATCCAATCTCTCCCCTCCCTCTCCCCCTCCCCCTCAAAAACCACACATTTCTGATGGCCTTTTGCGCTTCTCCAGGGATTGGGTGAGGCTGGAATGTTCCTGGGGTCCTCCGTGTTGTTTGCCATATATGATGCAGTGACCGCTGCCCGCAGAGAGAGGGGGCTGACCACAGCCTTCACCATGAGCAGCCCTGCAACTCCTGAATTGATTCGGATGACTTGTATGGATCAGTTTACGGACATGGTAAGGGAGGCCCCTGGTAATCACCCCTCGAGGGACTTTCAAGTTCTCGGTATGGATTTGATAACCATGAAAAACTTGCAGGGCAGGTCAACCTTTTTCTGTGAAAATTCTCATTTTGCCTCCCCTTGCCACGTCCCATGTGCTTCAAAGCATCTACAAAGCGAGAGAACCTCTTCAAATGATGGTTTAATTGTTTCAGACCCCAAAGAAAAGCACTCTCAGCTGAGCCAGTGCTGATGGCATATGGGTATGGTAGGTTGCTTCTTTAAACATTTTATCGAAATGTGGATGATGTGGTGTTTTGATTACCTCAATGCCAAATTACATTAACTAGATATTGGATCTGGTCAATTATGCAGAAAGCAAACTAATAAAAATAATTTAAATGAAAATATCAAGTCACTGGACACACATCGATATGCCTTGTATCACACACTGATAGAATACAGTTCTGTTTTACAGCTGTTGAAAATACATCTAGATTATCATCAGAGTGTATTCCTCTATTGAACTGCGTACTGCTGCCCCAAATGAGTCTTTGGCACAAAATCAGATTGCACTTTATGCCTTGGAAATTACAGGGCTTCTGTGTAAAATACATCTTATCCCAAACAAGAAGTTTATGAGGATAAGGAGATTTGTGTCTCAAGGATTGAAACTAATATGAAAATTATGTAATTTTGACAAGAATATATGGACATTGACTTATTCTCTTTAAAAAAAAGAACATTATCTGCCTTCTGAATTAGAACATTTTTCATATAATAACATTTAATTTACAACAGTCTTCCTCTTTTTGATCTTTTCTAGATTCCAAGAGATGACCCATCAACATTTACACCGTGGTCCATCCATGTGTCTTAATCTAATGTTTTCTAGAAAATGAATGAATATATGATTGACCTTAAAAGTCTCAAACCATAACAAAATATAAGTTGGCTCCCAATTGTCAAAGATAGTTTTAGCATCTTTTAATTATTCTCTGTGATTTATGTCACTGCATGATTATGTTTTAGAACGTAAATTTTCCCCAAAAGGTATAATGGAGCTTAGAATAGAAAATTCTAATTTTAGTTTGCATTATCCTGAAAATCTACATCATCATGATTTTAACACATGGTAGAATTTTCATTAACCTTGAACAACTCAAGAGAGATTACTTGTGCTTTGTTCTTCAGAAATCTGCTCAAAGTTTGGTAAAATCTTCCACCCCCAAAACTCTCAGAACTGGATCCCCCAAAGCCAATTATAACCAGCTCACCTGGAAAAATCCCTGACTTACAGTGTTTGCCAATTTCCATAGTGTAAATACTCCCACCTTGCCAATTCCAAGCCACTGACTGAAGAATCTGAATGTGGAGTTGGAGAGATGCTCACGGTCAGCTCTCATGAATGGTCAGAGCTGTCTCCCATGCCAGCCTACCACAGTCCTCGGGCTCCTGCCACTCCCACGTGGCCCATTTAGAGAAGGCTTCAGGAAGTAACCATCCAAAACCTCCAACTGGTCCTCCTCTGCCACAAGCCATGTACATGTACAACATCTTCCTCACCTGAAGGCCGCACTAATAATATGAGTCATTGGTTTTTGGAAATAGTCTTAAATCATTCGTTTCTTCCTGTTCTCTTTGACTTAGTTTTTCTTAGAAATGGCTGCTGAATTTTATGAAGTGACTTAGCATCTATTGATTTGATCACGTTTTCCTCCTTTTTTTTTATGTAATGCACTAAGTTAGATTTAATAAGGTGAGAGATTTCTAATATTGAACCACCGTGACCCAGAAATAATTCTTACTTGGCATATTTTGTACTATCTGTGTTGAGTTTTGGTATTAAAATTTTGCTAGATTTATAAGATGAATTGGAGAGAATTTCCATTTTTTATATGCCAAAGATAGTTTAAATAACATTGTCATTATCTTCATGATTACATAAAATTCATCTGTAAATCCATTTGTTCCTTGTTCTTTGTTCAACAATAGGGTTTTAATCTTTTCCATTCTCTTCTATACTAAGTTGTTTTATTGCTGACACTGTCATGTTATCTCTTTGACCCGTCTATATTTTCATCCTCCTTTTTAAGTGATAGAATGAAATTCATTCACGCTTCTTATAATTATTAATTTTTTTATTTTTTACTTCATACCTATTACATATATAACATATAATTTAAACTGTATATAGTATATATTATAGATTTTACACTGTGGCTTCTATGTTTTCCTTTTCATTATTTTGCTGGTTTGTTCAAGCTACGAGTAATTCCATTTCTCCTCTTGTTAAATTGGAAGTTCAATTTGTACCATTAGTCATTCATTTCCATTTACCTACTCTAACAAACAGATACATATTTGTCTACCATGGTTTGAAAACAAGATACCAAATATTTCCCCCACAAAAAGCTATTCTTTCCTGGCCTCCTGCTCTGTCTGTTCTCATATTTCCACCACTTGTCCCAGTAAAATAATACTTTGGTAACTCTCTTACTTTCCCCCCCACCTACAGCAACCCCAGCCCTTAAGTCGCTGCAGTTGTAGATTTTAGTTCTAGACTATTAGTTAAATTTCCCTCACGGTACGACTTTTTCTAGCATTTACATTACACATTCCCAAAGAGACTTCCCTCATCCATTTAGACTTCTTATCCGAGTTGTTTTCTGTTTGATTTCTCTCCCTCAGATGGGGTGGTCTTTTGCCCAGGCAGGGAGACTTCACAGGGTCTCCCGCTGCCCTTCTTTCCTCTCAGCAACCAGCAGATGCCAGTCTACTGCCCTCTAGGGTCCCTTGTGGTAGCCAAGAGTTTGATGCCATGTTGATTCTTTTTCCCTCATAGAAAACTTGATCTTTCAGCCTAGACCCTTGTAAGTTAGTCCATTTATCCTTGGAGTTCAAAACTGGTATCAGGTGGGTGTCCTTTCTCTTCAGTCCAGCCTGGAATTTGAAGGGCGTTCCAATCCCTGGACTCAGATCTTCAGCTCAGAGAAAGCTTCTTCTAGTGTTTAATGACTGCTCTTTATCTATCCCTCTTTTTCCTTTAGCTGTCTTATTCACACGTGAGGTCTCCTGCGTTTAGATCCCAAGTCTCTTTTCCTGCCCTTCATGATTTCTCCTTCTGTGTGTGTTTGCTCTGTGCTGAGATGTATTTATGGCACTTTGTTTCCCAGGTCACACATTCGGATTTCAACCATGACCATCTTCATCTACTGAATTGTTCCTTAGCTGGTTTGGTGGTTTGTTCTCCAGAAGGTATTTGTGGGGGAGGGGGGCTGCAGTTTAATGTCCTTCTTTTATATTCAAATTGACAGTTGTCTCCTCCAGGGACTCTCCTTTGCTGGGTGTGTCCTCTCCAGCTCTTGCGTCTGTATTAGTTTCCCAGTGCCACCCTAACAAAGCACCACACGCAGGCTGGCTTAAAACAACAAAAGTTATCCTCTCACAGTCCTGGGGGCTAGAAGTCTGAAATCAAAATGTCAGCAGGGTCATGCTTCTTCTAAAGGGTCTAAGAAAGAATCCTTCCTTGCTTCTTCCTTAGCTTGTGATAGTTGCTGGCAATCCTTGGCGTTCCTTGGCTTGTAGACACATCACGCCAATCTCTGCCCCCATCTTCCCTCCATGTATAAGTCTCCAAATATCCCTCTCCTTATATGGACACCAGTCATTGTATTTAGGGGCCAGCCTAATCTAGCATAACTTCATCTTGACTTGATTACATCTAAAAGACCCTGTTTCCAAATAAGATCACATTGGGAACACAGTTCAACCCACAACAGGCCCCCTAAATATTTTTTTATTTGTCAGCCCACTGGGCTGCAGCGTAGTTACTGCAGAACCCTGAGAGGCAGCAGCCACAGGCTACAGAAGACAGAAGGATCCTAATCCAGCCCCTGGCAGGGAAGAAGCAGGAAAGCAGCCCAGGCCCTGCTGAGGCCAGTGGATGAAGCCTCCCAGCCTACAGCTCTTCTGACTCCTTGGACTCACCCAGACTCGGGGGCAGGAGGGGCTCAGCCGACACACCTGGCACTCCTGACCTGTCCACACCAGTGTCGGACTCTCCGTGCCCTGCCCCACCCCAGGGACCGAGCTCTCCTCCAGATTCACAGTTGTTGGGGAGCTGATCTCCAGGCTCCCCCAGGCTGATGGTAGAGAACCCCCCTCCCACAGAGCCCAAGCCCTCACTGGCACCCAGGCTCCCACAGGCCAGCACTGCCTGGCTCAGCAGAGACGGAAAGATTGGACTGGGAGGGAATGGAAGGGCCCTCGTAGTCAAAAAGGTTGAGAAGAAAAGTTCTGGAACGTGGATATTTAATGATCAGCCCAAGATCTCAGCATCCTAAGAAGTGCCTCACTATCATTCTGCTTACCTGTGTTCCATCTTTGGGTTTTGAAGAGCTCAAAACAGAAGTCAGCGCCCCAGTAACCCCAAAGCAGTGGCCAGTTCTTTCCCAGTGACATCAGCGAACAGGATGTATTACAGTTTTTATTCCAGATAGGTTTGTTTGAATTGTTGGGGAGGGCAGAGTCATTTCTAATATTAATTATTTCATTGAGTAACAGGGATTCTTTGATGTAAATCATAAGACCTTTTTTATAATGAACATACAAGCACCTGGGTCAACATATGTGGAGTTTCTCTCACCCACCAGAATAATTCCTTTAAAACTGAAGAAATTTAGTCTTTCCTTTTCATTAAAGAAGAGAAAAAGAAACAAACAAGCAGCGGTTGCTTTTTTCCATTGTCTCGAATAGGCACTGAGAGAAGAGCCTGGCAGAGACCGCCTGTCTCGCAGTGGGCAATCTTTTGTTCACGAACTGAGCTTCCCAGAGCTCAGGGGTTTCTTGAAGGAGAGAAAGCTAGAGGACTTCAGGCCTCACCCCCACACCCTCAGCTTAGAGCAGCAACCTTTTTGTGTAGTTTGTTTACGCTTCACCAGATTTCATTCAGACAAAAGTTGCTCTGGCTCAGACAGGTTTGAAAAACACTTCCCCAAAGCAATTCAGGGTCAGCTTTCAGCTTCCCAGCAATGAATGCATTTGGTTCCCTAATCCAAAGTACTTTTACGTCTACCAAATCTAACACCTTAATTCAACTTTAGTTCTCTCAAACTATTCTTTTAATTTAAATGCTTATATTTTGTGTTGATGCTGAGGGATTTATTCCAATAAATATTCTAAAACACCATGATTCATGCTTTTCACAACCACTGGCTGCATCCGTGTCCCTGGAAGGGGTAATCGTGTGCTTTAGCATTTACTAGCTGCCCTCTTTTAAAGGGAAGAGTGAGGTGGTGGACAGATTGTCAACCCTTAAAACAATCCCTGTGTCATTTTCCCTTAGGTGGAAGCAACCATGAGAAGGGCCTGTGTCTCCACCCGCTCCTTCCCCTCTCCCCCAGCCTGCCTCCCCTTCCATTCCCAGTTCTCACGGCATCAACTCCTACTTAGTTCTCAGGCCTCAATGTTCCTTCCTCAGGGAGCCCTTCTCTGATCCCTGTCCCCCAAACAAGGCTAATCTCTCTGTTCTAAGCATAAATGTTTAATTCATGTTAATTGTCTTACTAAACCTTAACCTCCTCAGAGGAAGAAAACTTGTAGACCTTCTTTTCACTGTACCTCCACCACTTAGCACAGTGCCTGTGTGAGACAGAGGCTCAGTTACTACTGGTTGAATGAATGAATGAATGAATGAATGATTAATGTTTCCCTCATTTAAAGTATTTTAGGTAGTCAGGCAATGAATAAGATGTCATTTATGCTGAGCGCTGTGTGTGTGGAGAATACTAACATTTATAAAGCAAATGTATTTCACAGGGCCTAGCTTCCAAGGCCCCATAGTTTCAGGTATAACCTAATTTTTTAAAATTACACATAGAAATGTTAAGCTTGCAAAAGACAGGAAACTTTCCCCAGGCTAAAGTCTCTGTGGTAGATAAAGAATTGTAACACAGCAAAATTGCTGGCTCCAAGGGCAGATGTTCTTGGTGCAACTAAACCTAATGACTGTTGCCATGACAATTATCTTACTGTTCTTTTGTAACCATATATGTTCCTTTTCTGTAACTTTCCTGCCTGAAGAATAAATATGGAGAGAAGACTGGAGTTCAGGGTTGATTTTCTGAGGAGGAATGCCTCTCTCTTGAGGATTCATGGAAATTAACCCCTTTGGGGATTCTCGCTGCTAAGAAGAAATGGGCTTTGAGTAATCCTTTGCATCTCCATCACCCTGGGGGAGAGGTGAGCGTGTGGGATACAGCTAGCTATTCTAAACTTTGGGAGCTTTTTCCTAATTAGGAAAATGAGACACAAATATTGAAAAGTTATCAATAATTAGTGGCAGATTGAATACCAGTTTCTTGGTTCCTGGTTTATTCAATGTAAAGTAGAGAAGTAATTGGTTGGATCCACAGGTGCTTCCAGAATTCAGAGGAGAGAAAGGAGGTTTGGAGTTGCTTTTGATGGTTGATAAAGAGGAAGGGAGGGTAATCACAGAGGGACAGGGACAGGGTTGTTATCATTGCAGCCATGGGAAAACCTTCTCCAGTCATTCAACAAACACTTATTGGGTGTGTACTCTGTGGCAGGCACCATTCTGGGCCCTGGGGATAGAATGGTGAGCTGAAAGTAATGTTTCTGCCTTCATGGAGCTTCTATTCTAGTGGAGAAAGCAAATAAAAAAGTAAACAAGTAAACAAATATCCATGTCAGGTAGTAATGAGTGCTATGGAGAAAATGAAAGAGGGTGGTAGAGTATAAAGTGATGGAGGTGCTGCTTGAGACCCGGTGATCCAGGAAGAGCTCAGACCCAAATAACAAGAAGATACCAGCCATGCCAAAGTCTGAGAGAAGGGAAGCTGAGGCAGGGAAAGTAACATGCACAAAGGCCTTGGGACAGAAAAGAATTTAGCATATTCAAGAAGTAGTGAAAGGCCAATGGGGCAGAGATTAGGAACAAGGAACAAAGTGGTTGAAGATACACTCAGAGAGGTGGGCGGGGCCAGTCCAGTGGGGCCTCCATGGCCAGTATGTGGGGTTTTGCTGAATATCATGGGAGGCCACTGGAAGGTTGCAAGAAGAGAAAGGCCAGGTGTATGCAGAATAAGGACTGTGAGAAGAGTAGTTTGGCTGGAGCACGAGTGTTTTGTTTTGTTTTGTTTTGTTTTGTTTTGTTTTGTTTTGTTTTGTTTTGTTTTGTTTTGTAAAAGCAAGAGAATCAGAGGCCAGAAACAGGAGCAGACTGTGGAGGGCTTTGCACACTAGGCTAAGGAGTTTGGACCTTATGTGCCAGGCCTCAGAGAGCTATTCGGGGCTTTTGAATAAGAGCGATATATATGATCAGGTCCTGATATCACCAGGAGTGACCTGGAGTTTCTACCTAATTCACAGCATAATCTTCCATTTCTCCTCTCATGAGTCTGCAGTAGATTTATTCAGCAACTTTTTAATATATGCGAAACAGGCACATACACACCCATGTATGTATGTGCATAAACACACGGGCATGTGCATAAACTCATTTCCACGGCTGTATGAAAACATATGCCTGAGGACCTAAGCATTAGGATTGTCAAGAAATTTGGAAGCTACCAACTCCAGATATGTCAGGAAGGATTCTAAAGCCACATCCAGATCAAGTGAGAAAGAGGATCTTCCTCACTTAGCCAAGTCAAGAGGATGCCAGGTTTTTGCCATTTCTTGCCTGACACGCTGTCACACAGCAAATGTTTATCTTAAGACATACTCTGATGTTGGTGCCAGGGCTCCGTAAACTCATGAAGGTATTGTTGTGGCACAGAGGAATCTTGCCACCTCTCCTGAAACTAGGCACATAAGTAGCTCCTTGCTTCACCCATACACAAGGCCAAGTCCTGGGCCTTACTTTAGCTGAAGGAGAATAAGAACTGTTCTGTTTTATCTACAGACATCTCATTGGCAATGTTCAGAAAGATCAAACATCATATTTTTCTTTGCATCAAGGATTCTGTCTATACGCTTAAGGTGTTACAATCTTGGTTTTAGTTCCTGCTTTGCCACTTACTTCTGAGTGACACTGAGCTCCCGATCTCACCTCTCTGGGTCTTGGTTTATGACTAGATCACTATTTTCCAGTGGATGGATCCTGGGGGTGGGGAGGAAGTAGGAAGGTACTCCACACCTGCACTTTAAGTAGGGTGCAGACTGGACTTGCCCATATCATTGAGACATTTCTGCAGCCAGAATAAGAAAACAGTTGGGAAAAGTGAGAGGTCTCAGAAAGCCTACTTTTAACCGTCTTTGAGAAAAATGAAATTCAACCAGGATATGTTCCTGGGGCTGAGGCAGCGTTCAGAACGGATTAAGCTTAGATTATTTTTTATGGTGTTCACACCGAAGCCCTCAAACTTTAGAAAAAAGAAAGAAGTGATGTGGGCTGTGTGCAGAGCTAGCTTCAAAGCCAGGATTGGTGGGAGGTAGAGTGAGGCTGCAGTGAAGGGGCCGGGCAGACAGGTGCCCTGGACTTAAAAAGCCATGAAGCAAGGGAGTCTCCACCTCCTGCCCTCCTCTCTGAGGCTCCAGGCCACCTGCTTCTACACAGAGGGATTCCAGCTGCTTGGACCTAAATCCTCTCTGCTCATTTCTGTGGCTGGTGCAAAGAGCATTCTGACCTAGAGTTCTAAGGTGAAATCTATTTACAGGGGCAATGCCTTGTCCACCGCAATCGGATGAATTGGTTTTCTTTGTGAACGGGAGGAAGGTAAGTGTTGGCGTTACTAACACTTGCAAGACAGCAGGAAACACTAGCTGGAGGGGAGCTCTTGTGGCCCATTTGGGTGGAACCCCCTCCAGTCCAGGGCAAGAAGCCAGGGACCAGGAACCCATCCTGATTTGGCCTGCTCACCTCTCAGCCAGGGCTCAGCTCCCAGCAATTTGGGGAGTCAGTAAAGCATTGGGGTTAATGGTGTCCAATGGTCTCTTTTCCAATCCAGTTCTGCCATTTGCCATGTAACTTTATGCAGGTTACTTCACCTCCCTGAGCTTCAGAGTCCTTACTTTGGGAATCCACTTTCTAGGGCTACTGAAAAAATTAAGAGAAAGCTGCTTTTTTCATTGATGAAAACCCCCAAGTACTTATAAAGCACTTAGTGCTGGGCCTGCTACACAGAAACACTTTATATAGCAATATATCTTGATCCTCAAACTCGGGAGGACAAGAAATGGAGCTTTTAAAAATTTTTCTATGTATCAACCCAATTTTTCTATTGAGTCCCCAGCATACAGAATTGGTTGCAATGTAATCACAGTCAATTCGGAGTCCCCCTCTTCCCTGGTTACAGCTAAGTTCCAGGGGAACCTCTATGGCAAGGGCAAGCCTCTTTGTTGCCACTTTTCCCTGGCATTCTCCCCTCTGGTCCTTGCCATCAATCCATGCAGGCCACCAGTTAACCCTCAGCACCGTGTGCCAGGTCCTTCCACTCACAAGTCTCTGTCTCTCAGGGAAACCATCCTGTAGCTCCCAAGTGACCCAGCTTCTCTGGGGTCTTGCTACCTCTCCTCTAGGGCCCCTCTGCCTTGATTCTGCAAACCTAACTGGGGTTTGGTCATGTCCACCCCCCACCTCCCAGAACTAAGCTCAAGAAAGGAGATAGACCATAGAGCCTCTAAGGTCTCATCATTTCCCTTCTAGTGCTTTCCCCTATTTCCAGATCCACAGCCAGCCACCGCCACACATTCTTCCAAAGCTATCACTCATGAGCTGAGTCCCTTCTTGCTTGTTCCACTGGCCTAGGCTTTGGAGACTCAAAAGCCAGAGGAGGCTCCTTCCTCTGCTTTCTGCTCCACATCCCTCCTGGGTCATGAGTCCAGAGTGAAGTAGTTGCAACCAGAACAGGTAGTAAGTCAAGGGTTAGAGGACATACAACCATGTGTGGTGGGGCTGGGAGTCCATTAGATAATAAAACATGTTATCTGACCACACTCTCAATAAATGTTTTTAAACAACCTGGGGTGACAGTAAGGACAGGCAGAGGAGGACTTCTTTCATTGATAAGAAGCCCCCTAAAGATCCAGAAAGCAGTTGAATTTTAATCTCTCAGCTTGGAAGTATCTTCATGTAGTTTTTCAGTCTGTGAGGTCTGCAAAAGTTTATGTCTTCCTTCTGGGGAGAAAGGAAGAACCTAACATGGACAGCTCACTGTATCTTCCTTTCCTCTAATACAACAAAACGGCTAGAGATGTTTGCAGGACAAAGTCAGAAGAAATATCCCAAAATAAGCAAACGGGAAAGAGGCACCAAAGAAGGTCCCTCATGGCTTTTGAATGCTAAATCCCCCATTTTTCAAGGGAAGGGAGGGAGGAATTCTAGTGTCCCACCAAAGCAACCCTGCATCCTAAGCTAGAGCACCAGGGCTCACCATCAGGCCCTCTGCCAGTGAGGGGACTGGCAGGTTCCAGGGCCTCTCCAAGATGACAGCAACCCTCTCCACCTCCCCTCTCTGCTACCAACTCTTAGACCCCTGATGTTATCAAATGTGCTCTTCTGAGACACCTCTTAGAGGTGCCCAAATAGAAAATCTACCCACCCAGCTTTCCTCTCTGCAAGACCCTTCATTGCACACACACACACACACACAATACAAGTCCCTCCCAGATTTGAAATGTTTCAAGAGTACAAAAGACTGAGGGGCTGGCCAGTTAGCTCAGTGGGTTAGAGCATGATGCTAATTACACCAAGGTCCAGGGTTTAATCCCTGTACCATGGCCAGCTACCAAAAAAATAAATAAATAAATAAATAAATAAAGAGTACAAAAGATTGGGTTGGAAGATTCCACAGAATTAGGTAGTGGAGCAAATAAGAAGAATACAACTCCCAGGGCAGCTTTACACAGAAGTGATACCCACCTCTAATCACTTATAAGCCCATTGTCGCCTGCTTGCTCTGTGAGTCTCCTGCCCTGTAAACATATGTGGAGGTTGTTTGCACTCAGAGCATAAAAAAACAGGTGCAGGTGAAATCAGGCCTGATATTTAACACCTAAATCAAACAGGCGTAACAGACATTCCACTGGGTCACTGATTCAAAGCCCAACCAATCTCTCTTCTGTCCCAACACAGGTGATAGAGAGGAATGCGGACCCAGAAGTGACTCTGCTGAACTTCCTACGGAAGAACTGGACCCTTTTTGTCAAAGTCCTCACCATGTCTGTGTTTGCCTTAAAACTTAGGCCAGCTGTGATTACGAGAACTAATTGAACCTCCCCAGACAGTCAGTCCCCTTGGCCCTTGCTCTCTATTTGCTTTTGGCAGTGGTTTTAAAGGTATTAAGTTAATTGTGCTATTTTGGAGAGGATGAAGTTTCCCCCGAGTTTCTTATATCTGATTTAATAGCAGTGAAATAGAAGCTAAGCTCCTTACTTCAGCACTAATTATCTGCTTACGGGCTTTCCAGATACCCACAGGGTTGTGATGTAACAGAGGCTTGTCCTTTCCTGAAACCAAATTCTTCTGCTTCAGTGACAGTGTGTGTCCTAGGAAAAGACCTCCTTTCCCTACATCTGTTTTTACACCCGATTTTCCCCACCATTTTATATTCTGGAAAACAGATCTTCATAATGGAAACATATTTTTATTGGTAAATCTGATGCATTGCTCTGAGAAACCAAAAAATAAAATAAAAAGACAGGAATTACAAGTTGATGACATCAGCCTCTGGATAAGTTTTGTTTTTAATTAGTTGCCAGTGTTTGAAAATTAAGAAATTTTATATTTTATAAAATAAAAAATAAAATTTTCAGCTTCTCATGAAAGATGGGAAGATTGCCATTCCTGCATGGCAACAGTCTTGCTTAGAGATCATCAGGGACTTTGTCTAGTCCCCTATCTAAAACAGGGCTCGAGTTCCCCAGTCACACCCAGCCCACTCTATTCATTTATATTACCTCTATGATAAGCTTTGGAGGTTATGACTTAATTTAAATGAACAAGCCCTATAGTTTAAAAAAGAATCCAACAGATAATAGCAATAAAGAGTCAGTGATTCTGAAGTCTCTTTAGCCAGTCTAGTTAATTACATGCAATCCCAAAAATTGTGTGGAAATTAACCACAATCAGGGAGAAGGATTAATAAAGAGAAGGGACTGGGGCTGATTTGGGATTAAGCCTAGATTTGGGATTAGGCCTGGACCAAGACAGAGCAGATGGACCTTCAAGGTGAGATCTGAAAATAAGAATAGGAGATTCCTCCGAAGATCACTAACTTGCTTTCAAATGCAATACAAATTACTGGGCAAAACTAGTAATACAAGCATACTTCAAAAAGGTCATGGAAAAACTAAACTAAGAAATAATACAAATTCATCCATATGCTTTTGGAAGACCCCTCCTACACTGAGTTGCTAAAACAAAGTTCTTCTCTTCTTAGTTATATGATTGGAACAAAAGAAGACATATAATACCCTATAATGAAATAGGATTTTTCAAAGGGCTTTTACATCCATTTCCCTGCAAGATGCTTATCATAAGCCTGTGAAGATGAAGTAGGTATTCTCTCTCTTTGCAAGTGAGAAAACAGACAGGGAGAAGTTAATATGTCTAGTGTCATTGCAGCTAATAAGATATGGAGCGACCTTTACTAAGACCTGGAGGCAGACAAATGGCTTCTCAGACCGGCACCTCACCCCACAGAAGATCTTCCTCACTAGCAACACCCTAGGGAGGCAGCTATTCTTTTTTTTTTTTTTTTTTTTTTTTTTTTTTTTTAATTTTATTTTGTCGATATACATTGTAGCTGATTAATGCTCCCCATCACCAAAACCTCCCTCCCTTCTCCCTCCCCCCCTCCCCCCGAACCATGTCCATTCTGTTTGTTTGTTGTATCAACTTCAAATAATTGTGGTTGTTATATCTTCTCCCCCCCCCCCCTGGTTTGTGTGTGTATGTGTGTATGTGTGTGTGTGAATTTATATATTAATTTTTAGCTCCCACCAATAAGTGAGAACATGTGGTATTTCTCTTTCTGTGCCTGACTTGTTTCACTTAATATAATTCTCTCGAGGTCCATCCATGTTGTTGCAAATGGCAGTATTTCATTCGTTTTTATAGCTGAGTAGTATTCCATTGTGTAGATGTACCACATTTTCCGTATCCACTCATCTGATGATGGGCATTTGGGCTGGTTCCAACTCTTGGCTATTGTAAAGAGTGCTGCGATGAACATTGGGGAACAGGTATACCTTCGACTTGATGATTTCCATTCCTCTGGGTATATTCCCAACAGTGGGATGGCTGGGTCGTATGGTAGATCTATTTGCAATTGTTTAAGGAACCTCCATACCATTTTCCATAGAGGCTGCACCATTTTGCAGTCCCACCAACAATGTATGAGAGTTCCTTTTTCTCCGCAGCCTCGCCAGCATTTATCGTTCATAGTCTTTTGGATTTTAGCCATCCTAACTGGGGTTAGATGGTATCTCAATGTGGTTTTGATTTGCATTTCCCGGATGCTGAGTGATGTTGAGCATTTTTTCATATGTCTGTTGGCCATTTGGATATCTTCCTTAGAGAAATGCCTACTTAGCTCTTTTGCCCATTTTTTAATTGGGTTGCTTGTTTTCTTCTTGTAAAGTTGTTTGAGTTCCTTATATATTCTGGATATTAATCCTTTGTCAGATGTATATTTTGCAAATATTTTCTCCCACTCTGTTGGTTGTCTTTTAACTCTTTTAATTGTTTCTTTTGCTGTGCAGAAGCTTTTTAGTTTGATATAATCCCATTTGTTTATTTTTCCTTTGGTTGCCCGTGCTTTTGGGGTCGTATTCATGAAGTCTGTGCCCAGTCCTATTTCCTGAAGTGTTTCCCCTATATTTTCTTTAAGAAGTTTTATTGTCTCAGGATGTATATTTAAATCCTTAATCCATTTTGAGTTGATTTTAGTATACGGTGAGAGGTATGGATCTAGTTTCATTCTCCTGCATATCGATATCCAGTTATCCCAGCACCACTTGCTGAAGAGGCAGTCCCTTCCCCAGTGAATAGGCTTGGTGCCTTTGTCAAAGATCAGATGGCAGTAAGTGTGAGGGTTGATTTCTGGATTCTCTATTCTATTCCATTGGTCAGTGTGTCTGTTTTTATGCCAGTACCATACTGTTTTGGTTACTATAGCTTTGTAGTATAGCTTAAAGTCAGGTAGTGTTATGCCTCCAGCTTTATTTTTTTTGCTGAGCATTGCTTTGGCTATTCGTGGTCTTTTATTGTTCCATATAAATGTCTGAATAGTTTTTTCCATTTCTGAGAAAAATGTCTTTGGAATTTTGATGGGGATTGCATTGAATTTGTATATCACTTTGGGTAGTATGGACATTTTCACTATGTTGATTCTTCCAATCCAAGAGCATGGAATATCTTTCCATCTTCTTGTATCCTCTCTAATTTCTCTCAGCAGTGGTTTGTAGTTCTCATTATAGAGATTTTTCACCTCCTTGGTTAACTCAATTCCTAAGTATTTTATTTTTTTGGTGGCTATTGTAAATGGGCAGGCTTTCTTGATTTCTCCTTCTGCATGTTCACTATTGGAGAAAAGAAATGCTACTGATTTTTGTGTGTTGATTTTGTATCCTGCTACTGTGCTGAAATCATTTATCAATTCCAACAGTTTTTTTGTAGAGGTTTTAGGCTGTTCGATGTATAGGATCATGTCATCTGCAAACAGGGACAGTTTGACTTCATCTTTTCCAATCTGGATGCCCTTTATTTCCTTCTCTTCTCTGATTGCTCTGGCTAGTACTTCCAACACTATGTTGAATAGGAGTGGTGAGAGTGGGCATCCTTGTCTAGTGCCTGTTCTTAAAGGAAAAGCTTTCAGCTTTTCCCCATTCAGGATGATATTGGCAGTGGGTTTGGCATATATGGCTTTAATTATGTTGAGATACTTTCCCTCTATACCTAACTTATAGAGGGTCTTTGTCATGAATGAGTGCTGAACTTTATCAAATGCTTTTTCAGCGTCTATAGAGATGATCATATGGTCCTTGTGTTTGAGTTTATTAATATGGTGTATCACATTTATTGATTTGCGTATGTTGAACCAACCTTGCATCCCTGGGATGAATCCCACTTGATCGTGATGAATAATTTTTCGTATGTGTTGCTGTATTCTGTTTGCTAGTATTTTAGTGAGGATTTTTGCATCTATATTCATCAAGGATATCGGCCTGTAGTTTTCTTTTTTGGTTATATCTTTACCTGGTTTTGGTATCAGGATGATGTTTGCTTCATAGAATGAGTTTGGGAGATTTGCGTCCGTTTCAATCTTTTGGAATAGTTTGTAAAGAATCGGTGTCAATTCCTCTTTGAATGTTTGGTAAAATTCTGCTGTGAATCCATCTGGTCCTGGGCTTTTCTTTGTTGGGAGCCTTCTGATAACAGCTTCAATCTCCTTTATTGTTATTGGTCTGTTCAAATTTTCTACGTCTTCACGGTTCAGTTTTGGGAGCTTGTGTGTGTCCAGAAATTTATCCATTTCCTCCAGATTTTCAAATTTGTTGGCGTATAGTTGTTTATAGTAGTCTCGAATGATTCCTTGTATTTCAAATGAATCAGTTGTAATATCGCCTTTTTCATTTCTAATTTTTGTTATTTGAGTCTTCTCTCTTCTTTTTTTTGTTAGCCATGCTAATGGTTTGTCAATTTTATTTATCTTTTCAAAAAACCAACTTTTTGATTCGTTGATCTTTTGAATTGTTTTTTGGTTTTCAATTTCATTCAGTTCTGCTCTGATCTTAATGATTTCTTTCCGTCTGCTAACTTTAGGATTGGATTGTTCTTGTTTTTCTAGTTCTTTAAGGTGAAGTGTTAGGTTGTTCACTTGCCATCTTTCCATTCTTCTGAAGTGAGCGTTTAATGCAATAAATTTTCCCCTCAATACTGCTTTTGCAGTATCCCACAAGTTTTGGTATGATGTATCATTGTTTTCATTAGTTTCAATAAATTTTTTGATTTCCTGCTTGATTTCTTCTTGGACCCATATGTCATTAAGTAGAATGCTGTTTAATTTCCATGTGTTTGTATAGTTTCCAGAGTTTTGTTTGTTATTAATTTCTAGTTTTAATCCATTGTGGTCTGAGAAGATACATGGGATAATTCCAATTTTTTTGAATTTATTGAGACTTGATTCGTGACCTAATATGTGATCTATCTTGGAGAATGATCCATGTGCTGATGAGAAGAATGAATATTCTGAGGTTGTTGGGTGGAATGTTCTGTAGATATCTGCCAATTCCAATTGGTCTAGAGTCTTGTTTAGATCTTGTGTTTCTCTACTGATTCTTTGCCTAGATGATCTGTCTAATATTGACAGTGGAGTGTTCAGGTCCCCTGCTATTATGGTATTAGTGTCTATTTCCTTCTTTAGGTCTAATAGAGTTTGTTTTATAAATCTGGCTGCTCCAACATTGGGTGCGTACATATTTATGATTGTTATGTCTTCTTGATGGATCAGTCCTTTTATCATTAAGTAGTGTCCCTCATTGTCTCTTTTTATGGTTTTTAGTTTAAAGTCTATTTTGTCAGATATAAGAATAGCCACTCCAGCTCGTTTTTCTTTTCTGTTTGCATGGTAAATCTTTTTCCATCCTTTCACTCTTAGTCTGTGTGAATCTTTATGGGTGAGGTGGGTCTCTTGTAGGCAGCATATAGTTGGGTCCTGCTTTTTG
The DNA here is from genome assembly GCF_027409185.1 of Cynocephalus volans. NCBI lineage: Eukaryota > Metazoa > Chordata > Mammalia > Dermoptera > Cynocephalidae > Cynocephalus > Cynocephalus volans. The sequence continues at coordinate 266,077,647 of NC_084460.1, forward strand.
ATCCAGTCAGCCAGTCTGTGTCTTTTAATTGGGGAGTTTAAGCCTTTAACATTAAGAGTTGTTATTGAAAGGTGTTGATTTATTCCTAGCATTTTATTGGTTGTTTGGTTGTCTTAGGTGTCTTTTGTTCCTTGCTTTCTGATTTACTGTTTGGTTTCTTTGTTTGTTGGTTCCTTAGGTTGTAGATAGTGTTTTTGTTAGCTTGTTTTCTCTTCATGAATGCCATTTTTATTGTACTAGCGGGTTTAGATTTTTCTTAGGTTTTTATGGCAGTGGTAGTTATTTTTCAGGAACCAAACCCAGTACTCCCTTGAGGATTTCTTGTAAGGGTGGTCTTGTGGTAGTGAACTCCCGCAGTTTTTGTTTGTCTGAGAAATATACTATTTGCCCCTCATTTCGGAAGGATAGCCTTGCAGGGTAGAGTATTCTTGGCTGGCAATCTTTGTCTTTTAGTATTTTGAAAATATCATCCCATTCCTTTCTAGCTTTTAGGGTTTGTGATGAAAAGTCTGATGTTAACCTGATTGGGGCTCCCTTATAGGTGATTTGACGCTTCTCTCTTGCAGCTTTTAAGATTCTCTCTTTGTCTCTGAGTTTTGCCAATTTGACTATGACATGTCTTGGGGAAGGCCTTTTTGGGTTGAATACGTTTGGAGATCGTTGAGCTTCCTGGATCTGAAGATCTGTGATTTTTCCTATACCTGGGAAGTTTTCTGCCACTATTTTGTTGAATATGTTTTCAATGGAATCTCCATTTTCCTCCCCTTCTGGAATACCCATGACTCGGATATTTGAGCGCTTGAGGTTGTCTGATATCTCTCTCAGATTTTCTTCCATGTCCTTGATTCTTTTTTCTTTCTTTTTGTCTGCTTGTGTTATTTCAAACAGCCCATCTTCAAGTTCAGAGGTTCTCTCTTCAACTTCGACAAGCCTGTTGGTTAAACTCTCCGTTGTGTTTTTTATTTCGCTGAATAACTTCTTCAGTTCAGCAAGTTCTGCTACATTTTTTTTCAGGACATTGATTTCCTTGTATATTTCCTCTTTCAGATCCTGTATACTTTTCCTCATTTCATCATGATGTCTAGCTGAGTTTTCTTGTATCTCATTCAGTTTTCTTAGAATTATCACTCGAAATTCCTTGTCAGTTATTTCAAGGGCTTCTTGTTCTATAGGATCTAGAGTATGAGATTTATTAACTTTTGGTGGTATACTTTCTTGATTTTTTGTATTTCTGGTGTCTTTTTTTTGGTGTTTATTCATTGTGGCAGGGGGTTTCACAGTCCACCGGTTTAAGACTAATGACTAACTAGGATGTTGCTGTGGTTGCCAATTTGGTATGGCTCCCGCCGTGACTGCTCAGTTGGCCTCTAGTGTCTTGTGTGTGTGGTTGCCTCGGGTCTTGGGCTTCTCCGGGGATCCACCTTTCTGGTCAGCTTGTACTCTGCTGGGCTGGTGGATCACGTACCACAGGGTGTGTGATCTCTGTTGAGCTTTCACTTTCTGTACAGGACTTCTCCCCGTTCCGTGTGCTCTGGCCCAGGCTGTTAGATCGTGCAGTGGCGACCCCACCGGGTGTGTGGTTTCTGTCGAGTCTCCGCGGGAGGCAGCTATTCTGTAGGCAATGTCTACCGTGGCATCTTTTCCTTGACCTTCCCGCTTCCAGTACGTCTCACAGGGACCAAGTACGCCTGCGGAAGAGGAGGCTGCGGCGCCTGCACCGTGATGGTGTCTAAGCATGACTCCGTGTCCACGAAGATAAGGTATCGCACTCAGAAGCCCACAAGCCAGAGGAGGGCCTTGTTGCTTTGCCTGGCTTGTACTGTCATCTTACAGCTAAGAAAGAGTCTCTGATTCTCGCTGTCTTGGAGTCTGAAAAATCTGATAAAGCTGTGAGCCATCTACTCAGATAATACATAAATTGTAATTGCATACCATTTCAGGGAGATCATGGGTCTGCCAAGGCCCATCTGTGCACCTCAGGTTACCCCAATTTAGGCTGGCCATTCACTTACAGATGAGGAAACTAAGGCTCAAAGAGATGAAGTGACTTGTTCAAGTTCATACAAACAGTAAGTTGTAGAACAAGGACCTGAGCCCATGTTTTCTGGCTCAGAATCCAATGTTCTTTCTACTGTTGGTTGGGCTGGACCAACCTTGCAGAGCAAGGACCTTGCCAGGATTTCGCCCTTTAATTAAGGGACAGATTCTAGAACTTGGTCTTCTCCAAAATCCATTGGCCCAACAAGATGGCTTCAGAACATGAGTTATCCTACACTGTTGAATGACTTTATCCAGAGAGTTTAAACTTAACAGGCAAAATAATTCCCAAATGTGTAGATATGGGTAAAAGACATAGGTGTGCCTTTTGCTTGTTGTGAGGTCAGTGCCACAGTGAATACTAGTTGACGTTCAACTGCACTCCTAGTGACACGAATTCATTCCCTTTGCTCCCTGGTGGGTCTGTTCTCTGCTTGGAAAGTTTTTCTAAAGTTCAGAATGCCCAGATTCACCTTAAGAATCCCCAATTCTTATGGATAGCACAGAGTCAGCAGAGAGGACTCTAAATTCTTCCTGCCTGCCACCCGTCTGGTTCCCCATTCCCTAAGCTGAATGATAGGCTTTGGGGGCTTTCTGCTGCCCTTCATGGTTGCAGGTCCCCCCATGAGGCAGGCCTGTGTGGCTCTCCTTGATTGTCCTTGTATTTCTCATACAAAGACACTTCTCCATCACTGCATGCCTGGTGCCCATCTGCTCTCTGTATGGAGCTGCTGTCACCACTGTGGAAGGTGTTGGAAGCATCAAAACTAGGCTTCACCCTGTACAGGTAGGAGCACATCCTAATTTTCTTACTTCCTAACTTTATCTTTTTACCAAACGCAGTGTTGACTGTACTGCCTGAGGCTTCTGGGTTGTGGTCAGCTAAGTAGGGGCTTTGAATGCATATTGATCAGGGTAATAACATCTATCAAGTGATCTAAAAGAAAGCTGGAAATCTGTCTATATTTTACTAGATAATCATCTTTTTATATTTTTTTCTGCTTGACTAATAAGGAGGATTGTCGAAACATTGATTAATGCCTATTGGGTTATGTTCTGAATTAGATATTGCACAAAGGATATTACACATAGAATAAAATATCTCTGAGGCTAACAGGATAAAATTCAGGATTATTCCCTGTGGCATAGAGGTCTTGGGAGTAAAGTCAGAATTGGGGGTGGGTGGCGTCTAAAACTGGCTTCACCAGAGCAAGAGGACAATTGTTTCTCCAAATCTTCACCTGAAGCTGGAACAAAGAGATTGGATTTAAGAGTAATGTGACATATGTTGGCAGAGAGCACATCAATTCCTCTGTCATTGTCACAGGACCAAATTGACCAACACTGAGTCATTAGGCAGGAGGAACCCAGAGGGTCTCTGGGTTTAACCTCATGAGAATCAATTCCAAGGAGGTCAGCAAAGGCAAAAGATCCAGCAGAATCTACTAGAGTCTGCCAAGAGGTCAGAGAGGACACCCACAGCAAGGTTGATAAACCCAAATCCTAGATTGCATTGCATTCTGAAATCTAGAACTAATGTGCTAAGAATCACTCAGGGAGCTTGTTAAAAATGCAGATTATGAGCAGGGGCCCCAGGTTCTGCATTTCCTGCAAGTTTCCAGGTGGAACCAATACTTCTGGTCCACAGAATATACTTTAAATAGCAGGGATCTAGATGCAGACCAAAATCTTGGACCTTTGAAAGTAGAACTCTCTTTGAGCCAACACAGAAGAATTTTAAAAAGCAAAGTGAGATCAACAGTAAGTAACCTCCAAGTTATTCAAAATGGGGTTGCCTCATGGTGAGAACTAAGCTGTACAAGATGTAGAAATATTCAAGAAAACTGTTTTTGAAACTGACACACGCTCTCCTTATAATTATTGATTTCTGGAGAACTCTTCTCACACTGGGAATGGAGGCTACACACTGCTAATTCCAAATTAGAAGAGTTTGAGCACTTAACCTTGAGAAGTGATTATAATGCTAGAGGAGCAGCCTAGGAAAAGGGACACTGGCAGACTCTGATCCCAGGGATGAGCTACATTTGCTCAGGAAGTGGGTTCCACCATGACAAGGGAGACACAGGCTGTGGACCCTGGTGAGAGTTGGTATCAGCAGGTAGGTGCACTGTGACCGTGCATGTGTGTTTTCCCAGGAGAGGATTGCAAAGAGCCACGGCACCCAGTGTGGATTCTGCACCCCTGGGATGGTGATGTCCTTGTACACGCTGCTCAGGAACCACCCACAGCCCTCAGAGGAGCAGCTCATGGAAGCCCTGGGGGGTAGGTCTGACCAAGAGAAAACCTACCACTCACCCAAGGCCAGGTGTTCAGCTGCTCCACCCACCCCTCAACATCATCCCAGCCCCATGCAGGCCCCATGCTTCGGTTACTTCTAAAGTAGCTACAGTCCACCCAAGAGTAGAGAAGCCCAAGCTGTCCCCTGCTAATCAGAGCACATGTCTGGAGCAGCCTGCGCAGAACTAACACACTGCACATGGGCCACACCATGTGGGCTCTAGCAGAGGATCCTTCCTTGCCTCTTCCAGCTATGTTGACAGTAGTCCTTGGCGTCTCTTGGCTTATAGATGCGTCACTCCAATCTGTGCCTCCATCTTCAAGTGGCCTTCTCCCCCATGTGTCTGTGTCCAAATCTCCCTCTTCTTATAAAGACACCAGTCACTGGATTAGGGACTACCCTAACCCAGCATAACCTCATTTTAGCTCAATTGCATCTACAGAGATCCTATTTCCAAATAAGTTCATGTTCACAGATTCTAGGGGTTAGGATTTCAACATATTTGTGGGGGAGGGGGAATTCAACCCCTTAATAGAGTCCTTCACATATCAAAAGAATCCTTTAAAATGTGCAATAGGCTTAAGTTACTAAAGAGAAATGTACAAACATATCTCTTTCACAGGATCAATAAATACCATCTTCAGGTGTCAATAATCCATAAACAAGTCACCTGTTAGATAAGCTAATTCTTAGATTGGTGAAGGCTGACAGGTGAGCACAGACACACTCTCCTAACCTGCCAGCTGCTGGTGGACATCCTTGACTCTCTCTGCTCCAATACAGTAAATAAGATTAGTCATCTAAAATCCCTACCTCCCTTAGGTCCTTCTCCTATTTGAGGTCCTTCGGCAGCTCCTCATGCCTAAAGCGTGGCCAAGCCTCACCTCCTCACCAGGCACTCAGAGAAGTCCATCCACTGGCCTCACTCACTCATGCTTCCTCCTCCTCTGCATGACTCCCTGCAGGCCAGTCTCCTCCCAACCTCTGCACATTTCCTCTTCTGCACCTTGTCTGCACTGCTCTGAGAACCTTGCAGGCCCCTGCCCTGCTCTCCACCAGTCCATAGCTTGCTCATCACTCAAGCCCAGGCTTCCTGTGAAGCCTTCCAGATGAATTCTATTCCACACTGACCCTCTTCCACCCCCACCCCCAGGCCCTCATCCTGGGAAACCTGACTTTCTCAGACTTTACAACGCAATAAAATTACTTGCAGACCTCTTAAGTACAGATCCCTGGCCGACCCCAAGCATTCTGATTTAGGAGAGTTAGAGAAGGGCCAGGAATCTGCATTGTTGACAAATACTCCTAGGAGATTCTGATGTGGTGACCTAAAATCCACTGAGGAACACCACTGTCCAAGGTGTGATACTTGCTCATGTAGTACCTTGAAATTGCCTATGTTTTCTTTTTTAGGATCCCCACCATTTTACATTGTGTCTGATATATAGTTGTTGTCAATACATTCACGTCGAATGAATAAATTAATAGATGGATGAAAGTAAGCTCACCAGCTAGACTGTCATCTTCTTTAGGACAGAGAATAAAACTGGAATTGAAGTGGGGAAGATAATACTCAAAGTAGAAGAAGAAAGCATTAAGCAGTTTGGCACATATTAAAATACTCTCCAAAAAAGACTGGATCTATTTCAACTTTCAGAAGAAACCAGTAAAAACAAAGCCTATTGATAGCCATGCTTCTTCTCTGATTAGGTAATCTATGCCGCTGCACTGGGTATCGGCCAATTCTTGAGAGTGGAAGGACCTTCTGCATGGTGAGTAGGTGACTGGAGGGAAATCCTCCAGAGCAAGAATAACAGTGGCAGTTGGTTGAGGCTGCAAACACAGGAACTGAATTTTTTTAGACCATGTAAATAGACAATGAGGGAGATCAAGTGAGTTAGCTCCAGCTGACTCACGAGTTGTAGCTATTTCTGGAGAATCGGGTGAACTTTACACCACCCTTGATGTTGTCCAATCAAAACCACAGAGGGAAGTCAGGTGACCTAACTGGCCATCCAGACATTGTCCATGGCTAGTTAAGCAAGGCATATGGACAGAACAGGTAGGAGGGCTCCAGCAAGCCCAGGTAGACAAGCAAGGAGATGGAGTTTGCCTTGGTGAGGCAAGGTTAGTTCCAGGAATCCAACCAGCTGGGAAGGGTGAGCAGATAAAGAAGCTGAATATGCAGAGTGGAATTCAAAATTCACTCCAAGTGCAAGAACACAGAGTGTTTTGTCTACAAAATGGTCTGTGGTGAAAATCCAATGAGCCTTGCTCGGCACTTAGTAAGAGTTCAACAAACAGTTGCAACTGTTCTTGAGGATGTTGTTGACACTGTGAATAGTGTTCGACAGGGAGAGCAGACAGGCACATCTGATGGCCCTCTGCTGAGGGCAGGATAGATGTGGGCAGTACAGCCCTGAGACCCAAGCAAAGGGGACCCTACACTTTAGAGGACCCCTCTCTGGTCCAACTTCACCCATTCTCAGGAGTCCATGAGGCCAAGATGACTTGTCCCCCTGGAGCCTTCACCCCTTTTCTAGATCATTCTTCATGTATGGCCTTGACCCCACTCCCAGGCCTGACATAAGCCTCTTTTCTGTGTCCATCTCAGGAGATCATAACAGCCAGTGTCTGCACCCCCACATTAAAGAGTGACCAACAAGTGGCTGTTTGTGAAGGAAGTAAACCCAGGTTGGACATTCAGGCTGAGGTGCCCACACAGGTGCTTGAGGCCCCTCACCTGGAAATGAAGCAGAAGTTGTGTCCCATGCCCCAGAGCCCAGCGGGTCACCCATGTGTGCCTGTCCCAGACCTCAACTGCCACATGGGGGAGCCAAAGTTGTCAAGCTGAGAAATTAAATGAAGAGCTTGTAAGCCCAGCAAATTGCTGGTGTAAGAGGAAAAGCACTTATGAAATACAAATAAAGGGAGCTAAAGGAAACTTCTTTCCCTGTGGATGTGGATGTTATTCACCTTTCCAGGTGCAGACTTTGGGGATAAAGGCAAAAATGTAGCCAACAGGTCCCATGGGACTTTAATGGGCGAAAGCAACCCAGTCCCATAGGGAAGACACAAGGTTTATATCTACCGGGTCAAGAGGAGACTGGCTTTTTTCCATTATGATTGATGCGCAGTCCATCATGGAAGCTCTCAGAGCTCTGAGTAACAGAGGAAGCGCTGCTTGCTTGGGCCAGCTGTTTTTGCTTCTTGGGCAGAATTAGGAAAATGGCAGCTTGAGACACTTGGGCAGAGAAAGAGAACTGAAGTGTCTGGAAGAAAGTATTTTGCTAGGTGCTTAGAAGAAATTATTTGAGGAAGAAGATACAAAGGGTAAGTTTGGAGGAAATAGAAAATGAAAGAGCTGTCAAATGGATACCTGCTGTATGGTGCATTGTCATCTCATTCCCCATCAGCCCCACACTGACCCCAAATGTCTGGGAGATCTGGTTACCAAAATGGTTTCCCTGGTTTTTAAAATTTTTTTTTTTTCCTTAGGGCCCTATATGAATTATAATATTCAATGTCGTTGAATCTTATATATGCTAGAGACTGGATAAATGGTTATTGCCTGAAAAACATCTTATCAATTAATTTTACCAATAGAAACTAACCTAAAAAGACTCATATATGTACACAAAGCTGCACATGTAATAAACAAAAATTTTCAAATATTATGTACTATATAAATATAGCACAGTCCCAAATACATATTATGTCAAAATACCATCAATGGAATAGAGTAATGACAGTTTATTCTTTTATACTTCTCTAGAAGCTGTATTATTCGTTTATACTATATATTATAGATTATATATATATATTCTATATCATATTATATATTTATATATTCTATATGTATCATTTTGTCTTAAAAAATAAAACAAAAGAAGAAAGGCCTTGTGATTATCCTTATTCCAATAGAAACTACCAAAAGAGGCTACAGAAGTCTGAAGTCTCATTTAAACTGCCAAACCTTTCAGGGCATGTGCCTATTTCCCAACTAAAAAAAGTTTTTAATCTAAGGCATTTCACCTTTGTAGGAGGAGTCAAATGGCTGTCAACAGAAAGGACCAGGAAATTGCTGCTTGGATCAGGGAGAAAATGATTCTTCCTCACTTGGCAGAAGAAGTGACGTGAGACCCTTTGTCATCTCGCTGTTAATGTTGCTTAATGCTGGCCCAGTGTTGACACTGTGCTTGTTAGTTTCAGTGGTCGTTCTCTACTTTACTACAACTGCGCAAAGTACATGCACAAATAAAGTGCATTTGGGAACTGGGTAAGGTGTTGATCCAAAGCCCATACTCTGATTTTCCCCTTCACAGTCTGAAACACTGCAACACCGGGACAACAAAATTACTCAGATAAGAGAAGAAACCCCTCCCCCAACTATGGATGAGTCACATCCTCAGGTGGAAATGGATCTCTGTCCCTGGCCCTACTCTTGCAGTCATTCTCTATCACCTTCTCTCATCCTTCCTAGAGAGAGGGCGCTGTGACCTCAGGAAGGCTGAGGAGCCTTCCAAAGTCATGTCGCAGGTTAACAGCCCATAACTAGGAAGTCCAGCCTTAAACATTTGAGTCTCTGGCTTTGGTCTCTGAGAGACACTAGTTTCCAGAAAAGAACCACTGCCAAATTCTTAAAGGAATTACTTAGAGAAGTTGAAATATAGGATAAAATAGAGAACTGGCTCCTTATAAACAAGGATATCTAAGAGCACACAGCTGGCCTTGGACAAAACTGTGCCCATCCTTCCTGAATCTATTTCCATTCTTCAGACCTTCCTTTTTCCCATTCTTGGCTCCCGCTATCACCTCATTTGGGTCTGAAGAAAGTGCACAATGGAAGAGAGGGGGTTGTCCATGAGAGTGGGCTACACCTGCCACGACCACTTCACAATTGGCACCTTGGTAGGCTCAATACATTCTAAAGTTGATTCTCAATTTTGTGATCTCAGAAATTCAACTTGAGCCGTGATTGGGCTCTACAGAACACCTGATTCACTTTAACCAAAGTTAAAAGAACATGATATTTAAACTGAAAAGTGCCCCAATATTCATTTATAAAGAGAAACACGATTGTAAAGTGGATCTTGTGATCGCTGAGCCACACATCCTTTCCCTGCAGAGAAACAGACATAGAAAGCCAGATTATAGTGACGGACACAGAGCAGTTGCATAGTCTTAGTGGATAGTGTTGTAGAAGACCCCTCCTTCCACCAGAGTGGACCTGCTGGTTGTCTAGGTGTGTGCCCCTGTGACACTCACTTCTCTCTAATCTATGTTAGTATCTTCCATTTGGGTAACTGTTAAGTCTTGACCTAGGACCTGTTTAGGGAACTTTTCATTTCTCGGCTTTGATTCATTGTTTCTTTTAAATTGTAATTCTCAGGCACAATCTTATTTCTAGGATTTAGAGATATACCATATTATTGGCCCCAAGTACTGCCTATGCTTTTAATTCCCATTAATGCAAAACTGATCATTTAGATGTTGGCCTATAATGCCTCAAATCTGTGGCCTTACTAAGAACCTGACAAGGAACAATTACGAGTTTTCCTTCTGAATCCATGGAAGACCTCAGAGAGATAGAAAAAAAGGGGAGTATTGTTCAAATGTCAGGTCATTTTACCTATTCAATTACCCTTCAAAATATGGATTATTTCCATTTATTCTTTAAAGAGGTTAAGGGTCTCTCCATTAGAAAGGTCAGAGAACAGAGCTGAGATTGAACCCAGATCTGTCTCCCTCTGATGTCCACGTTTCCTCTTCTGCATCACACCTGCCTCCTCCCCCGCATCCCATGATTCTCTCCCAATTTTCCTGACCTCTTCAAGAATGTTTCCTAGCAATAAGTGTTTCCCACAACTAACCCAGATCTAATTCAGACAGGATTACAAGCTGGGTAAATTTTCACTGTGCTTTAGTTTCTTGATGGGCGAAATGGAAATAACGATCTACTTTTTTTATACAATTATCGTAAAGACTAAATAAATTATCGATACATGTAAAGGCACTTGGAATGCAAGCACTCAGTAAATGTTAACTATTATCTTTAAAGTCAGATTGTATATGTTCATATGTGGGCACGTATGTTTAGAGTCATTTTTACTTAAATTACAAGACTTTTCAGAGCTTTTAGCATTTTGAATCCTGACTTGGCAGGGGAAAGAATAGTGGTTGGGCACAGTGGAGAGGACTTCCCAAACTTACTTAACCTCTGATAGTTTTTCATAGAATGTCTTGGTGTTTCCCACAATACTCTTTGGAGTATTTCATAGAATACTCTTTCCTTTAGTATCACATTAGTGATAAATCAGGATCTCTCTTACAAAATTCTCATTTTAAATTATTTGGTGTGAACTATTTCCCTGTACCAGGAGAGTAGGAGAGTTCTTACTATGTTCATCTTGTCTAATTCCTGTAAAGAATTACACACTGTTTCTAATTGAGCAGGGCTGACAAGGCCATCTGCTTCTTCCCTTTATACAGATTTGCACGGAGCTGTTTGCAAAAGAGGAGTTCCAGCCCTTGGACCCTACCCAGGAGCTCATATTTCCTCCAGAACTCTTGGTAAGATGAGTTGGGTATTTTATGCACTCGTTTAGATATCACTGATTATAAATTCAGTTTCATAAAACCATCCATTTTTCCTTCCTGTGAAACTGTCAAAGTGTGGAAATGTTTGACCAGAGCAAGATGCCTTCTCCCTCCCCAGCTCACCAAGCCCTGGCTGACCCCTGGAAACATTCCCTGAAACCTCAGCTGAGGCTACTTTTTAAATGATTCCATCCTCACTCGTATCGCTGTCTTCTGGAATGTGTCGCTATTGACTGTCCAGGTGGTACAGCATTGCTCAGCTTCCACGTGGTCTTCCCAGCCACTCCAGTACATCGATCCCAAGGGGCACTCCCAGGAGCCCCACTGTGCCTCGCCCTTCCTCCCATCAGCATCTGCATCTTTCTCCTCAGGCATCCAGCAGTCCCATTCTATGAAATACCTACTTCCGAAGGGGTTCTAATGTGTTCGTTTATTCATTCAACAAATATTTATCCATTCAGCAATGTGCCAGACACTGTTCTGGGTACTAGATAACCAGCAGGAAACAAAACTAACAAAAAGCTCCCTGGAGGAACTGGTAATCTAGTGAGAGAGAATGACAATAAGCAAAATAATAGATAAAAGATGGAGTGTGTTAGTAAGTAAGAGTGTTAAGAAGAAAAGAATAAAACAGAGGAGGGAGTTATAATTTTAAATATCCCGGCCAGAGAAGACTTGTCTGAGAGGGAGACACTTGAAGAAAGTCTGAAAGGAAGTGAGGACACCAGCCACAAAGATATGTGGGGGAAGCACAATCCACGTGTGGGATCAGCAAGTGCAAAGGCCCTAGAGGCGGGAGGACACCTGGCCTGAGCAAGGGACAGAGCGGAGGCCAGCCCAGCTGGAGCAGAGTGAGCCAGGGGAGGTCAGAAATCCGTCAGGGCCAGACCAGGCTGGACTTAACGCTGCTGGGCATCTGTGTGAGAGGAGACACTATTGTGGGGTAGGGCAGAGGAGGGCATGCTCCTTCTTAGGTTGCAATGGCATCATTCTGGCTGTTGTGTTGAGAATAGCCTGCAGAGGGGCAAGGGAAGGTACATGGAGCCCCACCAGGGGACCAATGCCATCCTGAGAGATGGTGGTGGCTGGGCCAGGCTGCTGGGGTGGGGGTGGTGAGAATCAATTGGATTCTGGATATATTTTGGAAGAAAAGCCAACAGGCTTTGCTACTGGATGTGATGGGGGTATGGGGGAGGGAGAGGAGTCAAGGCTGATTCTGGGGCCTGGGCCAGCTGGAAGGGTGGAGTGGCCATTTACAGAGATGGGGAAGACCTCTGGAGGACAGAGTATTTTTCCTTTTGGGGTTTCCTTTTCAGGGGCTTGGAAGGAGATTAGATATAAGGAGCTCAGTTTTGAAGAAATTAAATTTGAGATGCCTTTTACACATCTAAGAGGCAACATCAAGCACTCATTTAGATATGAGTTTGGATTTCAGACGAAAAGTCCAGGATGAAGATATTAATTTAGAAGCATTTATAATTATGATATTTAAAGCCATGAGACTAAATTATGCTAAATTAATCCATACTGAATGGTCAGTAACACGTGCCAGCTTATATTGTCACTTGTTCCCAAAAAGCCATCTAATTATGGGAATTCAGGCATTGACCACAGACATAGTATCTGTTCTGGCAAGTGGACCCTGGAACCCCTGAAATCTCTCTAGAGGAACATACCTCCTCCTGGGACCTTGTATACAGGTGTGCACAGGAACACACATGCTTGTCATTTGCCCTTAGAGGATGGCAGAGAACCCAGAAAAACGAACCCTGACCTTTTATGGAGAGAGGGTTACCTGGATCTCCCCTGGGACCCTAAAGGATCTCCTGGAGCTGAAAGTGAAACACCCTGAAGCCCCTCTGATCCTCGGCAACACCTCACTAGGTGAGTGCCTGCAATGGTTCTCATTCCACCATTGATGCTGAACTGAACTTCTTCTCCCCTACTCTGTTCTTGGTCTACAAAAACTGCTTTTTAGGGATGAAAGCATCATCCTTTATAATAAAGCTGGTGGTCTCCAAGTTGGATGTACATGTACCTGGTAGTATGCAGGGTGATCCCTTGAGGTGGGGGGAAAAGGAATTAAAGGAGTTTTTCTGTAATCATTTAATTTATCTTGTACATTTTTATTTTGTTTTTGTTAAATATTGAGCAGACATACTAGAATTTTATAAAGTATGTATTGGCATATTAACAATGCAACACACACTCAGTTACCGCCCACACCCACTTCAACCAACTGAGCTACCCATATGGGCCCCCTCACTTGCTTGTTTATTTTTGGTGGCTGGCCAGTACCACGCCCACCTTAAGAACTTTGAAAGTCCCCCCCACCCGTGGGCCCTTCTAAACCACACCCCCTTTCTTTACCTTCTCTCTTGAAGGGATTCATTAGCCTGAATTTTGTGTTGGTCAGTCTCTTCCTTATTTTTATAATTTTACCACATATATTTGAATCTTTAAACAACATATCATTTAGTTTTGCATATTTTTGAACTTCACATAAATAGACTGATACTGTATTATTCTCCTGTAATTTGCTTTGATCATTCGACATTCTTGGCCTGAGATTCACCCATACTGTGGCATGTAGCTGTGCTATATTCCACTGAAGGAGCATGGAACAGCTTGTCATCCATTCTATTGCTGAAGGACAGTTTGTTGAAATAGATCCCGCTGCTTCCAATAGTTTGGGCTATTACAAATATTCTTATATATGTCTTGCGGTGCCTATGTGCAAGAGTGTTTTAAGAGCTTCTCATCCTCTTTATTTCCTATTTTTACATAAATGCAGTGAGCGTGTAAATAAATAAATGCATATATGGGGAGTGCATGCTCTATTAATTTATTCAGAAGGGACTAATGACCACTGCTTTCACATCTATACACAGCTATTGTCAATCTTTAAAATTTGTGTCTGACTATTTTTATGAGAAAATTTCAATGCAATAAAGAGGCATTTTCTCTTTCCTAACTATCTCTAAAATCTGTTTACTCTTCAGGACCTGCAATGAAATCACAAGGATATTTTCACCCAATTCTGCTCTCTCCTGCTAGGATATATGAGCTGACTACAGTGACTAAAACAAGTGACGGTAAGTTCCTGGTGTTTTTAGTGAGATGTCAATGAAGCCATCCCTGCCATAAACTTACACTTGCCAAATAACTCAGAACCTCCTCATCATGTGTCTAGTCAGGCCTATTTCTAACTCTTCATCATTTTCCTATATTTTTAGATATTACACCCCCCCGGTGAAACCTTTCTGTCAAAATCTTCTTGGGGAATATGAGGTATCCGAATGGTATCATTCAAGACCTTGCAGTCACCTGCAGGATTCCTGCCTATAAAATGCCATGGTGACACAGAGACAATAAATTTGCAGTGTCACTTTGATGGGTAAACAGCGAGAGAGAACAGGTGCTGCCCACCAATTGGACAATCAATTCCATAAAGAGAGGATGTTTGCAGGGAAAAGTAGGAGAAATATTGTCTGTCACTTGCATGCTACTTGTCTCATGGGGACACTGGCAAGGGGACAAGTGGGACAAATACCTGAATGGGCAAGCACCACAGCCACTTACAAAACCATCAAGAGCCCACTAGTGCAGAGTGCCATATCAAGCAAGGTGGAGCTCACAATATAGGAAGAAAACACACAAAACTCCACATTCAAATGCATGGCAGACCTTTTAACAAAGGAAACCTTATTTTCCTCCTTTCTTCATCCCCCAGAGTTCTAGTCCTGTTCATGCATATAAGTGCTGATGAATTAATGGAAAAAATGAATGAATGAATGGGTCAGGAACTTGAATGTAATGGGACGCAGTGGTAATGATGACTTCCTTAACTTAGGCAACAGGGAAATTGACTGAACTGAAAGCTTTAGTCAAGATTTGACCTGTAGGTCACTGTGTGTTTGGGAGGGACAGGTGTGGGCAGCGGAGGGCCCCACCCTGGCTGCAACACTGCCATCCAGGAGTCCTGCCTTCCTGGCCTCTAACCATCATTAGCCACACTTAGGTCACTGTAGACCAGCAAGCCTACCCTTCCCTATCTGACCCCACCCATTTGCACGGGAAGGAGCCCTTCCTGGATTTTGCCCAACATGAAGGCTTCACAGCTTCAGTCTTGGGACAATTCAGGTAGCACACCTGAATGCCATTTAGAAAAACAGAGAAATGTGCTTCGATTGGCCTGAAAGCCTGGTAATGGCAGAAGGGAGGGAGAGGAAGAGGGAAGAGTAGAATGGAAGGGTCGGGAGCACAGCCAGCCAGAGCACTACACGGAAGGCTGTGGCAGGAGGCCCTTGCCCTGCTCCTCACCCCAGGCATCATTTAGCCCTGCTATTTTCAAACTTCTCCTTAGCACCACATCCCTGTTCTCAAACAAATCTTCAATAAAATAAGTAAATAAAATAAGCTGCTCTGTTCAAAAGACTTTTCACCATCCCTCCCTTTCTCTGAGCCCCCTGAGCACAATTCAAAATCCTCCAAATTTCTCATCTTATAGATGAGGAAGCCAAGACATGAAAGGAGAGTGGACACGCCCAAGGTCCCCAAGCTGGCTGGTGGTCAGGTTACAAGGTTTCCCACGTGCAATTCAGAACTCTTTCCTTATCGCCACTGCTGGCCTCCTGATGCCCGCCTCCCCAGCCCAGCTCCACCCCACAGCCTGTCCAATTGGCTGTTTGCATTGACTGCTCAGTTTGGTCTCTGCAGCCAAAGTAGAGCCAGATTCTGAAATCTGAGGAAACTAAACAATGTGCCTGCCTCTGGGCCTCAGAAAATAAAAGCATGAGTACCCTCTAGTGGCTTCCAGGAAAGTTTCCATGATTCGCGAACTTCTACTAATCCCAGAAGAGTGAAGGACACTGAATGGGAAGGAGTGCACTGGGGCCAGATGTGTCCCCCCATCACCCCCAGAAAATAGATTTGTGTGAAGCTGTCATTTTGACTTAAACATTTGTTTAAATTTTGCATGCTCATCCATAGTACAAATATGTTTGGCTCAATATACATCTTTTTTCCTTAAAATCTTTAGTATAGTAAGTGCTCTAGAAAGCTGCTGCATGTTTATCCCATAGGCCCATGAACCTGAGAAACATGAAGTCAAAACGAAAACCCCATTCTGAGAATCAAACAGAAGTTCTTTCTAATTCCGTTGGAATTCAAGCCAGATTTTATGACCAGAGATGGGATAAAATACGAATAGAACTATAGAAAATAGTATTTTCTCAGTACAGCCAAGCAAAGTGTGTCATGCCCAGCACAGAGTGAGGCATAATGTGAGAAATGGAAATTGCCGAACGAAAGCCCCAAAACAGATTGTCTGGCCTCAGACTGTGTTTGAAATCTCACGAAGACTCAGGCAATAGAGCAGACAGCTGGCATTTCACGCCTGCTGGGGCTGACCTGCCCTTTTCTACAAATGTCAGATAAAAAGCGGCAATGCTGTTCTGTGTGATGCTTCTGACCTTAATGATGCCATAATGATGCCTTTTGGTTTCTGGCTTCTTCTCTACTAAGGATCTGGCTCTTCTCCTTAGGGAGAAGGAATTGTATGACAGGAACCAAGCTTCATTTTCCTAGCACTCCTGCAAAGATAAGGCCAGGATTCTTGCAGAAGTTAAAGACCAGCTTCCAATGGAACCTGTGATGATAATGAAGCAACAGATCATTGCCGATGGTCTGGGGCGGGATCGGATCCCACATTACAGCGTGCCTTTTATGAGATGCTGAAACAGACGCAGGGTGAGGACTGCAGGCTGAGACATTGCAGAGAGGAGGGACAGTCTGGTTACTTTTAGGCAAAGTATACTTAGCATTAGGATAATAAGGAGCAGTGGTTTCCCTAATCTATAAAGTCAGATGAGATTATTGAAGCAGTTCGGGTTTTGTGAGGGTGTGTTGGCAAGGGGGCGGGAGTATTGTTTCATGTACTTTTTTTGTATTGATAAAATACAACTATGTGGGAGGGTAAAATATTCTCAAAGATTAATCAAGAGTAAAATCAGGGCTGGCCAGTTGCTCAGTTGTTTAGAGCATGGTGCTGATAACACCAAGGTCCAGGGTTCGATCCCTGTACCAGCCAGGCACCAAAAAAAAAAAAAAAATGCCAATATTGGCTGCCCAGTTAGCTCAGTTAGTGGTGTTGTAACATCAAGGTCAAGGGTTTGGATTCTCTTACTGGCCAGCTGCCAAAATAATAATAATAATAATAATAATAATAATAATAAATTTCTATTAAAGAGAAAAATCAAAGCCCAACCTGAAACCTGATAAAAACAGACTGTAATTAGAACCTATCCTAACCTACTGATGGCAAATCAAACTCTATGTGTCAGTGTTTCATTCTGAAAATCCCAGGAAGTAAAGGATTCAGTTTAAAAGGCCAACTAAGTCACCCCTTGATGGTTTGGGTGACCACTGCACTTCTGAAGATTGAGTTTCATTCCTACTCAAGAGAAACCCTGAAGTTCATGCTAATATCCTGCCAATCCTCACAAGTATGGCTGGAAAGGTTGTTAAAATTTTGAATTACTTCCTTGCCAGTAGCATTGCCCCAATCCTCCTGGATGCTCTCCCATCGCTGCCCTGGCCCCTCCACAGGAACCCCCAACTTCCCCTCACCCAACCACACCCAACATAATGCCTGGGGCAGCTCCTTGCATGGGCTGTGTTCATTCTGATTGGCTGGTGCATGATTGATTTTAGAGGATGACCTAGGGAATTAAATGACATTTGACATTATTTTAATGCCATCAGATTTATCCCCCTTAATCACAAAACAATTCTGCATAGCTTCATCATGGTCAGTCAGCAATAGGTCATGCAAAGTTCTAGTAGGCTCTGCCACCTGCGGGTTGTTACTGTCATTCCTTCTCCCTAGCCTCTATTTCCTCCTGTCTGTCCAAAGAAGAGTGTGGACCAGCCCAGGCTTCCCAAGCCTGGCTGCATAGGAGAACCACCTGGGGAGCCTTTTAAAAGGCCCCACATCCAGAGATTCTGATTTAGTCGATCTGGGAGTGGACATTTGTGCTGTTTCTAAGTTCCTAGCGACTCTCTGTGCAGCCAACGTGGAAAGTCATTGCACTGGCCCAACACTAGCACTCACTGGTGCCATGATTACAATTCAGCAGCCCTCCCATGTCAACCACAAAATCAATTTGCTTTCCAGGAATGACAATAGGTGCTGGCTGCAGCCTGGCCCAGATGAAGGACATCTTGGCTGAGAGGATATCCGAGCTCCCAGAGGAGAAAACTCAGACGTACCGAGCCCTCCTGAAGCACCTGAGGAGTCTGGCCAGCCAGCAGATCCGGAATATGGCAGTAAGTTTCTCAGTTTCAATCACTGGGCACACCATGCCTAATTCTCAATCTCACCAAAATGTTGAAATATGCATTGGCAGAATCAGTATCCAAAAAGGTCTCAGTAGATTGACACAGGCATAATAAATAAATATTTTAAATTAAACATTATTTAATAAATATTTAAAAGAGAATTGTAAGTCAAGTTCTAGAGTTGTTAAGCTGTAACACAGGTGAGAAAAGGACATCATGGTTTTGCTAATTTCATGTTAAGCCTGTCAACCTAATTCAGTTTTAGGCTGCATTAACAGAAGTATAGTGCATTAGTCTTTTTCTGAAGCTTATAACAGAAATACCTGAAACTGGGTAATATGTAAAAAACAGTATTTATTGCTTACAGCTTCAGAGGCTGGGAAGTCCAAAGTCCAGGTGGTAAGCACCTCCTTGGTGTGTAGTGACTCTCGAAAGCAACGCATGGTTTCACACAGCAGATGGCTCGAGTGAGAGACTAACCTTCTCACATGCTCTCCTTTTAAAGCCATCATAACCACAATCATGACCACCATTAAACAATCAATGGATTAATCCATTCACTAGGGCATGGCTCTCACAATCTAATCACCTCTCAAAGGCCCTACCTTTCACTTACCATAATAGGATCTCCCACCCTGGTAACACTATGTGTTATAGTGGGGACTAAGTTTCTAATATGTGGAACTTTGGGGGACGCTATGAACCTATATCACATAGTTTCTAAAAACAAAGAGGGTAGCTTTCTCTACTTTGTACTGTTCAAACCACATCTGGGAGGTACATTTTAAGGTCTGGTTGTTTTTTACCTCAGAAGGAAGGGAAAGAGACATAGGTTTTCAAAATATGAATGCTCTCTCTCCTACATACCCCTAGAAATACTTGGGATATGGGGAATCAGGGCAGGGCATGATTCCTCTGAAAAAGCTCTCGAGTGATTCCAAAATGTTCTCTCCCCAGTCAGGACTAGACACCCTGGAGCCTGGCAAGGAGATGGTGGCAGGAGAATGAGGGGTTGGAGCCACATCCAAAAAAGGAATAGGTATAGAAATAGGACCTATGTGAAAAAGAAAAAAAAAAGGAACAGGGAGTTGGGAGAGTTCAAGAGAACATGAGAGCTGCTTTCAGATATTTATAGACTCCTGAGGACAGATGTGTTGTTATATATGATCACAAAGAAATATGATCAATAGGTAAGAGTCCAGGGAGGCAGATACCAGCTCAGGGGAAACAAAAGAACTTTAAAACTGAGCTTTTCATAAAGGAATGGGGTTCCCTGTCCTCACCTATGTTCCAGCCCAGACCACAGCAATGTAGATTCCTTCACTATGTGGGGAGGAGAGTACTGAGTATAATGGCCAGTCATTTCTCTCCCATGTTCTGAGATGCTACAGGTTCAATCAGATCCAAGTGAGTCTCCCAAGGAGAGCAAAAGGTCAATTCTCTGTCAACGGTGTGTATGCTGCTGTGGCCCATGTGAGGGCTAACCATTTCAGAGGCCCATGAGAGATGAGGCTGAGATCCTGTGTTCACAGGCGGGATGGCATCTCTGCAGCCACACTGTGGCCATCTGCACTGTGGCCAAGGCCTAGTAGGTGTGACTCAGAATGGGCCACTAAGCCTCACTGCTTGGGTTGGAATCCTAGACCTGCCACCTCCTGCCTGGGGGACCTTGGTTAAGTTTCATGATTTCTCTGTGCCCCAGTGTCTTCATTTGTTGAGAGCTTAGACAGCATGTGGAACATACCAAATGTTAGGTAAGTGTTAGTTACCTTCAGTTCCTCTTCTGAGTCTAAGGAGCCAGTGGGAGGGGTCCTCCCAACACTCTGGACTGAGTCCCCTCTGCAAAGACCAAGATTCCTTTTGACACTTTCTAGCCACTGAAAGGACCACAAGCAGGTGCCTGCGGGAGATAGAATGTCCAAGCTAACTCTCTCTCCTTAGTCCTTAGGAGGACATATTATAAGCCGGCATTGCTATTCGGATCTGAATCCAATTCTTGCTGTGGGCAACGCTACCCTCAATCTGATATCAGAAGGTGAGCTACTTCAGAACACTCTGACAGCACCTAAAGATTTTTGTCTTTGTATTTTTTTTTTTTTTGAGGACTTGCTTTAAGTCAGAGCCCAGGTCCCTGACTCTCAATTCACCATGGGGACCTCAGACTCATGGGGAAAGTCACGTTAATGCAACGGCTGGCTGGTGCTTCCTTCTGACACCACACACGTGCAAGCATACACACACACACACACATGCACACATGTGCACAAAACCTGGGACCATAAGCTCAGTTGGCTCGCATGTAAGCCCACGTGTTAGTTCCTGTGTTTTTGCTAGGCCAGTAAACAGCAGGGGTGGTATGCAGAGGCTGAGGTGAGGGCAAGGTCCCTATGGCCTGAGGGACTGCTCCCTGCTTCCTCCTCCTCCTCACAGCCCTCCTTACACCAGCAGACAGTCTGAGGCCTCCCCCACAGGGCCCTCTAACTCACCTGCCTTCCTTCCCCCCTTCCCATTTGTGTGTAAGAAGCCTTAAGTCTGGTGAGGGCACACAGTGGACATTGGGACATGGTGGGTCCCTGGGGGCAGGGGGAAGGCAGTGATTAATTATAATTGCTGGCCGAGGGGAACATTCCCTTGGGGCAGCTCCCTGCTAAACCACGTTCCCATCTCCCCAAGTGCCCAGCACATTCACGCTGCTTCACGGATGCTAACACACCCTTCGACTGGGTGCTAACTACATGCCAGGCTGTGCTGGACATTTCACACATCTGGTCTCCAATCCGCTCAACCTCCCAGCCAGGGTCACTTGTAGAGGAAGGCATGGGATTATTCTCAGTCTGTGATGCTATAACAAAATACCTGAGACTAGGGAATTTATAAAGAACAGAAATTTATTTCCTCACAGTTCTGGAGGCCAGGAATCCAAAATCAAGGTCTGGTGAGGACCCTCTTCTGTGTCATCCCATGGTGGAAGGCGGAAGGAAGAGCAAGAGAGAGCAAGAGGGGGCTGAACTCACCCTTTTATAATAGCATCAATCCCACCCATGAGGGTGGACCCTCATGGTCTAATCACTTCTTAAGGGTCCACGTCTTAATACTGTTACAATGGCAATTAAATTTCAACATGAGTTTTGGAGGGGACAAACATCAAAACCATAGCAGATGTGAGGCCCAGTGTGTCTGATTTCTCAATGGCATGCTGGCCTCTTCTCCCCAGGCCATCTTGTCCTCTCCCCAGAGTCTCTAGCTCTGAAATGTCCTTTTGTTGCCCCTCCCCCAACCACCTACAACCAATATCCACTCCCTGTGTCCCTCCCACTCACCCAGTCACTGACTCACTGGCACCTCCTGAGAGCTGACAGTATCCCTGGTATGGGGTCCAGGAGGAGCAATCACCATCTCTGCCCATGTGGTCTTCTGGGATGTGTCCAACCAGGAATGGGCACGGTAACCCTCCCTGAGGTATTTGCTGGCTAACACTATCCAATCCCTCATTGCTGGAATCCAGACATGTTGAGGAGAGACTTGGTGGCCAAGAAATGAGTTCATGCCCCAAGCCCTCCCCTCTCCAGCTTTGCATGAGGCTGGCCAAGAAGGACTAGAGGAAAGGCTCACCCTGCTGACCGAGTCAGGCTCTTCACTGAGTCCTCCAGACCTATGGCCTGGGATGACCCCAAATCAACCCATGAAATCCAGGAGAGAAAAAGCCAAGACTCTGGGGCACCAGGATGGCAAGGATGGCATGGTGCCCTTCCAGGGCCTTCTACTACAGAAGTATTAGTAGCAGCAGCAGTAACAGTAGTGTTCTTCTAGTGGGGTGTTGGTTGTTACCTCTGGCTCACAGTCTCTGCTTTCTCAGCTCAACCAAAGCCATCTCAACCACAAGCATGGCCCTGGCCCCAGCAAGGGCAAGTAGATCAGCTTGCTGACCCAGCGGCAGGGCAGGAGGCCAGGCGGAGATACCCAGGGAGCTCCTTTGGGGCACTCCTGCCTCCCTCCCTCACGACCACACCTACATTTCAACCAGCACAGCGCTGATTGTGCCAGGGATTGAACCATGTTGTCCATGCACCATAGTTTGATCTCAGGAAACCTTCTGCACTGCTACAAGCCATTTTTTAAAGCCAGAGGGCATGGCTCTGATCACCAAGAGGTGCCAGCTGAGCTGGAAGGAGGCTTTGTTAATTGTTCCCTTTGCTTCAGAGGTGTAAGTATCTGTCTCAGGAGCTGACAACAGCAGCATGAACAAAAGGCAAATGTAATGATCTGAACACTGTTAACAGTGGGAACGAGCTCTGCACTGGCTTAAGTTACGCCCTTACCTTGATTACAGCTTGGAATGGGTTCTATTGCATTAACCAGCCTCTGCTGAGAGATGAGAACCACACGTTCCTGGCAGGCCTGCGGTTCATGTGGCGTGTTCTCTGATCACAGTAAATGTCAGGAAGCAGCCGCTGCCCCTTCCTGTGGAGGGAACAGCGACCCTTGCGGCTCTACCACAGCCTCAGACCCCTGCCTTGATCTGTGTAGAGGAGGCTGACCTTTTCTTCTGCACTGCTGACATTTAAAAGTACAAAATAATCTCACTTTCCTTGTTGCGACTGTTTAGAAATGTCATTTTCTTCCACAGAAGGTACACGGCAGATTCCTCTAAATGAACATTTTCTTGCTGGGTTGGCAAGTGCAGACCTTAAGCCAGAGGAAATTTTGGAATCTGTCCATATCCCTCACTCTCAAAAGGTAAGAATTCCACTGCCTGCTTTCCGTAACTGAGTCCAGTCATCTTCAGAACTCTAAAAGCAGGTGGAAGAAAAGTGGCTCTGCACTGAAAACCTGTTTTCTGTCCCACTGGACTGGTCCAGCCCCAAGGCCCTCAGACAGCCTCAGGCGAGCCGCTCTGGGGTGTGGATTTGGGGCGGTTGTTTCAGCTGTAGGGTGGGGCCTGCAGGGGGAGGGGCAGCTGTGGCCATGCCTCAGTGCCTCCTCACTCACGTCCAGGGGTTAAAGCTCTCTGGTCATAGAATGAAGCTTCTGACCTCGCCCACAGGGAGCTGGAGGCTCAGCTCAGCCTCCCCACTCCCCACTCTGGCCAAACCAACAGGTCATGGGGGCACAACGGCCTCCAGATGTGTGCTAACCGAGGAGCCCCTGGGTTGACATGGCCACCCAGCAGGCTACGGAGGTGCCATCTGTCCTCACTCCCTGTACCCTGCGCCTCTTGAAAGCTGCACCTGAATCCAAGAGGACAGTCTTCCCAGAGAGAGGCAATATGACACACGCGTGCGCACACTCACAGCAATCAAAAGCCAGGCGTCAGCCGGGTTATGGAGGAAGTCTGTGTGGAGTTATGCCTCCAGCCCTGTAGGCTGTTCATTACTTTTTCCTTTGGAGTGGAAACTTCCCATTCCATGTACATCTGTGCAAAAGCAGCAGACAGAAGAGCAGGCAGACTCAAGCATGAGCACCCTTGTTGGCCGCACAGATGGAAATGCACTTAGGGGCACAGGCCATGGTCACTGACCCCACCTCAGCACACCAGTGGGCACGGTGCCAACGGGTCAGTGGGGCAGCCCTCCCCCTCCTGACTTGCTCCTGACACAACATTCACTAGTCTGCTGTGGGAAATTTCTGTCCGGCTCCCTTTCAGCTTTCCACTTGCCAAATGGAAAAGTGATTGTTTCTACAAGCCAAGAAATGTAGTGGGTCTCCTTTGTACTTCAAGCAAACCACCTTTAAAAGCCTCTGTGTTAGGAGGGCTCATCCATCCTCCTGGAGGACAAAAGCGTCTGAAGACTAGAAGAAATGGCACCTGGAAATACGAACACGTGGAAATGTGTCCTTCCCTCTGTGGGTTTCCACAGCATTCCATGCAGAGGCATCCAGGCATGGTGATCCCTGTCCCTTGAGTGTCCAGGACCTTGGGGTGGACCTTTGGGAGGATACCATTCTCCCTTTGAACAAAATGTCCTCTAATTGTGCCAACTGTCCTTTGTGTCCCTTTAGATTGAGTCTACATGATTAATTAAAGGCGCTAAGAAGCCATGCTGTTAGTTTTGACATGTCAGATAACCCACAGTGGTTTTTGTTTCCACAGTGGGAATTTGTGTCAGCCTTTCGACAGGCTCAGTGCCAGCAAAACGCCTTGCCTGATGTGAACGCTGGCATGCGGGTCCTTTTCAGAGAAGGCACAGACGCCATTGAGAACCTGAGCCTTGCCTACGGAGGACTAGGGGCTGCCATAGTCAGCGCACCTAAATCCTGCCAGCAGCTCCTGGGCAGGTGAGCAGTGAGCCCTGCACTCTGAGGGCGAAACTTGACATTGACGAAAACAAGTGGAAATTTGGCTCTGGCAAGTGTTGGCAGAGCCCTGGGAAAATGGAAACTCCATTATGTAAAATCACTGCTTGTCCTTTCTATCATTTTGTGGAATGAACTACACTTTACTTGACTTCAATTAATTGGATGCCACTCTTTGGGGGAGGGATACAACCAAAATGGTCCAGGCCTGAGTTCAGCTGGCAGGTGTTTTTTTTTTTTCTATCTGGCGCTCGTTCTCTCATGCAGATCGACACTCCAGCAAACCCACACTGGGCAGCATCTGAGTGGCACCTAATGCTCCACTGCTGGGTGCACTCTTTTTCTTTCTCGGGAAAGGCAGTAGTCAAGTCTGAGTCCTGTGTAGTTCATAATGGAATTGGCCATAATGGTCTATTTATTTAATACCTGGTTCTAGCATATTCTGGCTCTGCAATATGCTTGGTTCATGTTGCCATGGAACAGGTCCCATTCTCACCCTGCCTTGACCCTTGGGCCACTCGATGCAACCTCCCCAAGCTTTGGTTTTCATGAGGAGGCTTGATTAGATGATTTCCAAGTTTCTTTCCAACTCAAAAAAGGAAACTCGAGGATACCTAAAATGTCACCATTCAATATCCAGTGCATGCTAGGCGATTGAGACTCCCTTTAACTGGTTGGTGCCTTCCTGCCTCTACCTACAGGCGCTGGAATGAGCTGATGCTCAATGAGGCTTGCAGGCTGCTTGTGGACGAAGTCTCCCTCCCAGGCTCAGCTCCAGGCGGCAAGGTGGAATTCAGGAGGACTCTGGTAGTCAGCTTCTTCTTCAAGTTCTACCTAGAGGTTTTGCAGGAATTGAACAAGATCGTAAGTGCTCTGGTGTTTTCATTTGCTAGGGCTGCTGTAACAAAGTACCACGGGCTGGGTGGCTTAAACAATAGAAATTTATTATCCTACAGTTCTAGAAGCTAGATGTCCTAGAATAAGGTGTCAGCAGGGTTGGTTCCTTCTGAGGGCTGGGAGGGAGAATCTCCTAGTTTCTGGTGGCTTTCCAGAACTCTGTGATGTTCTTTGGTTTGCAGAAGTGTCACCCTGATCTCTGCCTTCACATAGCATTCTCCCTGCATGCCTGTGTCCAAACTTCCTCTTCTTATGAGGACATCGGTCATACTGGATTAGGGCCCATCCCCATGACCTCATTTTAATTGATTACCTCTGTTGTAAAGACACTACCTTTGGATAAGGTCACATTCTGAGGTACTGGGGTTTAGGATTTCAACGTATGAATTCGGGAGGGACAGAATTCAACCCATAACATCTGGCTTTTATGAGCTCCTTGTAGCCATAAGCTCACAGTTTTCCCACAACTTTTGCAAATTGTCTTGCGGGCAACCTAAGCCATTATCTGTCACCTGTTCCCAGTCAGGTCTTGTCAGTTCCCAGCCAGCCCTCCTGCCCTGAGGGAGGGATTCAGCCCTGAAGGGCCACAGGAGGCTCAGATGCCAAACTATCTTCAGTCCACAGATCTTTACTGCGTGCCCTGAGCACTGAAACATCATAGTGCCCCTGCTCTGCCTCCAGTATGCAATTTTTTAATTTTAAAATCAACTTAATTGAAGTAAATGTACATACAATAAAATGCACCTATTTAAATTCAGAGCATTTTGACGAATGTATATACCTGTGTGGCCACCACCTCAACTAAATATAGAACATTCCCATAACCCCAAAGTGTACCCTGTGCCCCTTGTGTCACCATCCTACCCTGCCCAGACAACCACTGATCTGCTTTGCAGCACTATAGGTTCATTTTGCCTATTCCAGAATTTTATACTCAATATAAAATGTAAAATAAAATTTTATTTTTCAAAAAGACCAAAACTACTCATGTGTAGGCTAATGTTTAAATAGCTTTCTAGATTTGCTGGCTGTAAACTTCTGGAATAAGTTAAGCAAAGCAAAACATTCTCTCTCTCTCTCTCTCTCTCTCTCTCTCCATCTCCTCCCCTGACCACGATTAAAACTCTCACCCTACCTGTGCTCTCTGTTCCCCAAACACACAACATCCCAACGGTCCACTGTTCCTAAATCATCTGAGTTTTAGACTCAGATGAAGACCCTCACCAACCACATTCACCAGGATAATCTTTGCTGCCTTTTAATTTCTGAATCGAGACAGACGTTTCAGCAGCACCCAGAGCAGTCTTACCAAGTCTACTACTCTCCCAGAAAGGCTGAGTTCCCGAGAAAAATAATCAGATTTGGGCCCTTTTGTGTACAGTGGACTCCTGCTTATTCTGGGATGGCTTATCCAGCCCCAAGTTTCCTTGGCAGGCCTCTCCCTCCTCAGGGCAACTTGAGGATGGATCAGATTCAAACCAGTCAGCCCAGGTCCTCGTTATATGGAAAGTGGGGTGGAGGGTCAAGAAACATTCATAAAAAGTGAAACCCTGGGAGGTAATGTGGATTTGGGTTATCCAGGTTACCATGCATACTTGAGCCAAGTCATTTTCACACAAACCCAAGCCCAGCTTCACACAGTCTAACCAGCTTATCTTTTTGTTCTGAATTATCTCTCAGGACAGCAGTCGTTATCCTGAAATCTCAGACCAATTCCTGAGTGCTCTAGAAGATCTCCCAGTCACAATACCCCAGGGAGTCCAAACATACCAGGTCAGTGAGTTTAATTTATGTGAAACCTAAAAACTAAGAGATGAATTGGGAGTGTGCCGAGCAAGCAAGCTTTCCAGAGTTGTGATTTTTAGTTCTGGCTCTCTAGCTCAGTGCACTGGCTTTTTGTTTAGGCAAGCCAGGGAAGCTCTGGAATCTAAGGTCAGGCCCGAGCTGCCACTAGATGTACTCAAGGCTGCACCACCTGACTAATAATTATACTCTCTTCCAAGTGATATTCTTTGGGCATTTGTTTCATGTTTACTCAGAAGAGTGGCTAAGCCAGAAGGTTCAACCTCCACCCTTGATTGCAAATATTTCATCTCCAGTCAGCAGATAAGAGTCCTGCGAATAACAGGCCTCACCCTTCTAGAAGGATGATTTAGAAATGATCTATTCTTGCTAGAGCACAACCCCTCCCCTACCCCACCTCCACACACACACACACACACACATATCTTCCTTAAGAGCTCCAGAATAAACACTTTCTCTATCTCCTTATACTCCTAATGATGTGTTTGTGCCACTTACAGAGGGAGCCAGGGTGAATAATCTGCATGGGGGGGACTCCACTGCCATCCCCCCACCCTCTGCCAGTAGCAGGTCGATACTCAGGCTTCTGGTGTAGATTTTGGCCCCCACCCTCAGGGACTATATCATTGTAGGCCTCATCACCACTTTATATGTGGACAGGTTGATCATTGGAAAGATGAGCAAGCAGGACAGGGAGAGCCTCTAAATTTCTGAAGAAAGGGGTCCAGGGGCACCACTTGGGAAAAGAAGATGCCGAAAGGAGAAGCTACCATGCACCTTCGCCTACTTCACCATTTTGCCAAAAGGCTGGCCGTGTCTAGGGCATTGCCACATCTCTGAAATGGCAATTCCCCATTCTAGTTACATCATTAAATTGTCACACTCATCATCTGATCCACTGCAGTGTTTGTTGCCCAAAGGTGACCGTCTGATTTCTCAATCCTGAATCAGGATGTTGGTGACTGGCCAGGCCACTTCTAAAGATTAAGGGTTTCTAGGGCAGCTCCTGTCTTCCTCTGTAGAGTGTGGATTCTCATCAACCTCTCCAAGATCCAGTTGGGCGCCCTATCATGCACCTGTCAGGTCTTAAACATGCCACTGGTGAAGCCATATTTTGCGATGACATCCCCATGGTGGATAAAGAACTCTTCATGGCTTTGTTGACCAGTAGCAGGGCTCATGCAAAAATAATGTAAGTAAACAAAAAGCTTTCAAAAGCCTTTTAAACACATACCTGTGGATACCCTTGGAGGAATGTACTTATTTTCTCCTGCAATGTCCTAAACCTGAAGAACCTAAAATGGAAAGAATAAAGAAAAGATGGCCAGTGCCAGGAGGAAGGAGGGAGAGTAGCTAGAAATGCCCATCATGAAAGAGAGAATAAAAATCATAGTTATGGGCCCCTTGTTTCCATCCTAACTTCACTAAACCTCCCCTCCCTGCTGCAGCCTCAGGCACGGCTCAAAGGAACAACTCCAATATTGGGCTGATATTCAGCTGGTGATAAAACACTGAAATGCCTGTTTCATCACCAAATGCTAAATGGCCACTGTCCTAAGTTGCCTAAGAACATCCCTTGCCACAGCCACACTGGCCACCCCGAATACCTCTCCCACAACTAGCTAAAGAATTACTTCCTGGCCCAGCAGGGCATCTCCTGAACCTACTCCATGGCAGCCTCATTCTGACTGGTCAGGGCCTAAGCTGGACTCGTTGTCATATATTTTGATTTTCAACCATGCTATATTCCTCTCTCAGGTTTGGGGTCCTCAAAGCTTGATGATTTCTATTTCTTAAATATCTCTCTTTGTTCAGATCAATTGATTGGTCTGAGGCCCTTGAACTACCCAAGGTGGTTGATGTGATAACAGCCGAAGATATTCCAGGTACCAATGGTGCCAAAGACGACAAATTGTTGGCTGTAGATGAGGTATGTATGGGACATGCTTTCCCACATGACCTTGTGCAGACAATCACCAAGGTACCACCTCCAGCCGACTTTCCATTGCCTGCCAGCTCTTTCTGCCACTGGGAAGTAGGTACAGCAGGTCTTCTAGCTCCTCTCCATCCCTAATGTCTTTATTCAGCCCTACTCTTCTGGAGTCAGGAAACAACATAGTGAAAGGAAACTTATTTCAGAAAAGCAATACATCTTAGTTTTGCCACTGGGTGCTCTTGAGTCCTTTTTACCCTCATCTGAAGAGTAAATGCAAGGAACCAATCTGTATCAGGATAGAATATCCTAGAAAGATCTAGAAAGGAGAGGACAAAAAATAACAGCACTTCCACTTATTTACACTGAACTCCTCTTCCTAAACTTCCCTCTTCCCGATGTTCCACCTACCTTCACCTACTTTATTTTTAATAAAGTTGCTCTGTCTTTGACCTTTTAATTCAAATTCAACAATCATTCACTGAGCACTTGATTTTGGAGCCAGCTGCCTAGGTTCATGTCCAGCTATTCTATGCACTAGCTGTGTGCCCCTGGTTTTCATCATCTGTAAAAGGGGAATAATCACAGCACCCACTTTAATGTGTGGTTGTGAGGTTTCAATGAGTCAATACGTGTATAGTGCTCAGGACAGTGCATGGCATGCGAACACTCGCAGTAAGTGTTAGCTATTGTTGTCACATCTCAATGCATCCCACACAGACTGTTCCTCCTCCAGCCGTGGAATTAATCACTGTTCTTTTGTTGAACTCCAGATGAAAAGGTTGACTGTCATTTTAGGAGCTATATTAGTCTGCTCAGGCTGTCATATTAAAACACCACAAACTGGGTGGCTTAAACAATAGAAATTTATTGTCTCACAGTTCTGGAGACTGAGTCTAAGATCAAGATGTTGGCAGGTTTGGTTTCTCCTGAGGCCTCCTTTCCTGGTTTGTAGAGGGCCACATTCTCACTGTGTCCTCACATGGCCTTTTCTCTGTGCAAGGGCATCCCTGGTGTCTCTCCCTCTTCTTATAAGAGTATCAGTCATTTTGGATTAGGCCACTACCTTTATGACCTCATTTAACCTTAATTGCCTCTTTAAAGGTCCTGTCTCCAAATACAGTCACATTAGAGGTTAAGCCTTCAAACATATAAATTTTGGAGGGACATAATTTTAAATCCACAACAGGAGCCACGTTGTTAAAAAAAAAAAAATTTTTTTTTTTTGCTTATCTTTAAACCCTAAAATGACACCTTTAAGGTTACATGTGTAAACCAAGCTCAACAGAGGACATGGTAGATACAGGTCATGGCCAATCTCACACACATTCTAGGGCTCCTAGTCACTGAATAAAATGGGCAATGGAACTGTCTGTATTATTTAAATTATTTTTTCATTAAAAAAAAAATTTAACCAAGGATATGTAGTTGAATGTGACTCTAATGTGATTATTATTGTTCAACTATGACACCTAAGACACAATCACTGGTAAGGCTGAGCTAAGCCTATTCCTACCCGGAGCTTTCTACCTGCCTTCCACAGGTACTTTGCGTGGGCCAGATCATCTGTGCTGTGGTTGCAGAGACAGAAGTACAGGCAAAGCGAGCACTTGAAAAGATAAAGATCACCTATGAAGATCTGGAGCCTGTAATCTTCACCATACAGGTAAGCAGGGCTGGCCAGTCTCTTCTGCAAGGTTGTAGAGGTGAAAGTAGCTTCTTAATGCAAGTCTAATTCTGGGCTTTAATTTGTTCTTGCCACTGGCTTGCTCTGGAAGAATCAGCACTCTCTGGAAGATATTACTTATATGAGTTGAAATTAGCTTCGGCTGAAAGGAATAGGAGGGAAAAAAAGAATAGGAGTTTTTCTCTCTCACATTCAAAAAGTCTTAAAGTAGTCAGTCCAGGACTTACATGGGGTTCTATGTGTCAGAGATCCAGCCTCCTTCTACCTAGTGACTCTGTCATGCATGGTTTACATTCTCCAGGTCCCATTTTGGTCCACAATGGCTACTGAAGTTCTGACCATTAAATCCATCTTCCAGACAGCAGAAGGAAAGAGGTGATGAGGGAGGATATACCCTCTCCTTTTAAGGACACTTCCCAGTCCTTAAAGGGAGATATGTACATTGCACATGCCTTCCTACATCTCATTGGTTAGAACCTGGTCACATGCCACACCTAAATGCAAAGAGATCCAGGAAATGTAGATTTTATTCCAGACGGCCATGTATCCACTAAAAATTGGAGGAAGATGTTGAGAATGGATATTGGGAACAATAATGTTTTCAAGGTGGGGTCCAAAAGCAGTACGACTTGTGGTGGAATTCCACAGAAATTTCCACTCTCATTTCTGGGTCTAGACAATGGAATTCAAATGGTACTCCCACAGAAGATAATGGAGTGAGAGTAGAAAACTCCAGAATAGATTGGAGTTTGCAGGTTCTAATTCAATGAGGGACAGGCTCAGAGTAAGTGAGCTGAGAAAAGCTTACTTGTTTGTGTGCCTGTGACAGGTCAAAAAAGTGTTCAAAGGCCCTTGTGAACTATTTGAACATTTTTAAATGTACCTAAAAGGTACAAATTGCTCAATATTCAAAGTATTTTTTTTTAAAGTTTCTCAATCTTTCTAAACCAAATCAACTCTGCTCCAAATTCCCATTTGCCAAGTTTGCAAGAGTCCAGCCCATTGTTCTTGGCTCACTCTTCTTCCTTCAGTTGTACTAGGATTCTAATATGTATTTTGAAATTTCAATTCTAAGCACTTTCTTCAAGGGGGGAATAGCACCCAGGGGACACACCCATGAAATATTGTGGGACTCAGAATGCTTAGAGATCTAGAGTTCCCCCAAAATAGGACTGTCCAGAGTCAGTCAAAAAAAAAAAAAAAAAAAAAAACTCTCTGTAACCAAAAGCAAGTAACAAAAAGTCATGTATACCAATACTTATTTGTCCATCTATTCATTAATTTATTCATATGACTGTATATGTGAGAGCCAGTGTAGAATAATGGTTAAAAGCACACATCCTAGAACCAAACTGTCAGGTTTGAATTGTGGCTGCAGCACTTACTATACTGTTCATTTTCTGCTGCTTTGAGAAATTGGGTATTCATCATCAGACAAGATGTTTCTGTAAACTAAGCCTGGGCTTGAAAGCTGTTTCCATCACTTATTTGCAGTGTGACTTGGAGAAAGCTATTTTATCTTCTCTAAGCCCAGTTTCTTCATCTGGAAACTGAGGATCATAATAGAATTAATGTGCAAATACATGTACATATGCTGTTATTGTACAGTGCTTGACACAAAGCAAGCACTCAATAAATAGCAGCTGCTCTCTTCACCATCTTTCATGAGAAAGCTGTTGGAGTCAAAGAAGGCAGGAGACAGGTGTCATTCTGAAATATGGGAAAACACTTTGGGTCTAAAGGTTAAGCAAGGATCAACTGTCAGTAGGTCAGTCCACAGAACCACAAAATGGAACAGCTTCCAGTCTTCATGTGTGAGTCAGTTTATATTACTGTCAGGAAAAAAAAAACACAAAACAAAGGGCTAGAAAGGCCCTTGTGAGACGTGACAAATGCCCAAAGACATGAACTAAATTCCTACAATGTCGTCTCCTAGGCTTTCTTGCTACAGAGATGTGTCAGGACTTGTGTCTTCTCCCTCAACACAGATTCCTGAGTTACAGGTTCTTGCACATGAGCTGTGTAAGCAGTTCCACACAAGTGCTTCTCTTCAGGGAGAAGGTAAAAAGGGAGGGCCCAGAACCTAACCCATAGTGCAGCCGGACATATCACCTGTTTCCTGGAGATCCAGTTGAAAGGGAGAAATTAGTATTATATCATCCTGGACCATCATAGTGTCCCCAGACCTCAATTCTGAATATAGTTCCCTTCCTAATGTTTTGCTAATCCTTCTTCCTGATTTTCTCTGCAAATCTAAAAGATAGTCCCTCTGGCATCTCATCTCTGCAGTGAGCCTGCTACTCTAGTACTCCCTTGCTTGCTTGAGACCTTTCCTGTGTCCCAGGAGACAGCAATTTTCAGTAGTATACTGGCTTCTGTTTAAGGAAAAACTACCAATGAAAGAAAAAGTAGGAAGAACTGGCTTTTGTGTTTTTTTCCTGTCATTCAGGATGCCATAAAATACAATTCATTCCTATGCCCTGAAAAAAAACTTGAACAAGGAAACATTGAGGAGGGATTTGAAAAAGTCGATCAAATTGTTGAAGGTAAGCTACACAGGACAGTTCATAGATTCTTTGGCTGATTCTTTTCTGAAGCAGACAGCAAGAGCATGTGATTTCCCCTAAAAAAGGCCATCCTGTAAAGTCTTGGTATTTTGCCATATTTCTCTATACCACTTCCTCTCAAAATGTGTGTGTGTGTTGTGTTTGAGAGTGGAAGGTAGGGAGCTACAGAATAAATGGAAGACAAAAATTCTAAAATTCTCGTTAGTCAAGGGCAGAGTAAGGAACAGAACCTGGTACTTTTAACTTGTTACTCAGAACCATAGTGTCTGAAACTGATTGCCCTCAGTTGCCACAGGACAAATGCCTGGCTCCTCGATCAGGACAAATCCAGGCCAACAAGTCCACATTTTACTTGCTTTTGAATTCCCCAAAATGGTTGCTTCCAACCAACAGGCACCTTCAGGAGTTTTCGTGTGCTTGCGCTTAACAGGAGAGGTCCATGTTGGAGGACAGGAGCATTTTTACATGGAAACACAAAGAGTACTTGTTATTCCAAAGACAGAGGACAAAGAACTGGACATTTATGTGTCAACACAGGATCCAGCCCACGTGCAGGTGAGGTCCAGGATCACCCTCACCTCCCCACTTTC
Organism: Cynocephalus volans; assembly: GCF_027409185.1. Classification (NCBI taxonomy): domain Eukaryota; kingdom Metazoa; phylum Chordata; class Mammalia; order Dermoptera; family Cynocephalidae; genus Cynocephalus; species Cynocephalus volans. The sequence continues at coordinate 266,111,695 of NC_084460.1, forward strand.
CTGTCTGCATCATGGCGGTCATCCCCACAGCCTCACAGTTACTAGCCATTTTAGCTGCAGAAACTTAGAATCCAAGTATTAGACATCGCAGAGCAGCCAAGACCTCAGAACCTTTTTGTTTTTTCTGGTCAAGTACATAAAAAAATAGCCACAGTCACTTTAGGTTCAAAGAGTACACTCATTTGCATCATGCTTAGGTGAACTCTGTGATTGAACGACACCACTAAATTATTTCTGTACTTGATTTTTCTCTAAAACAATCATTCCAGATAACCTTTGGAGTCCACACATCACTGTATAGCACGTTCTCATTTCCCCGGTCACAAAGTGCTCTAGGTTTAGCTGCAGACATATCATTTTCTTTAATAGGTTGTCAGGAGTTTGCTGATTTTCACCTCCTTGAAACTTTAGGTCTGGGCGTTTGACTAGGTATCCGGCTTTTGACAGGAATCCAGGACTCTAACAGTTTTCCTTCTGGAAAATACCATTTTTCTGCTGGAAGGGCTGTTCTGTGAAGATGAATGATGTTTATGAACTAAACAGATCCCTGAAAGACAGATTCAGAGTACCTCCATTTTTTTTTTTTTTTTAACCAATGGTAAATCTGCTGTAATGTTGTATTTCAGGAAACAAAAAAGTTTCTTTGCCATTTCACTCCTATAAACCTTCCCATTATCTCTTTTACAGAAAACAGTGTCCTCTACTTTAAACATCCCCATCAACAGGATCACCTGTCATGTAAAACGAGTGGGTGGAGGTTTTGGGGGGAAGGTAGGAAGGCCAGCTGTATTTGGGGCGATTGCAGCTGTGGGTGCCATCAAGTAAGTACAACCGGGGATGCAGAAGGGTGTGAAATGCACAGAGCTGAGGGCAGATCAGTGGCCTGAGCATCACTTGGGCTGCTGTCATACCACCTGTGTGTCTTTCGGCAATTCAGCCTCCTATCTCAGTTTCTTTATAAAATGTAAATAATAATATCTGCCCTCTTGCTCTTTTAGAGTTATTGCAAGAGTCAAATGTACACAAGACTTCAAATAAGCCAATATGCTGTAAAAAGGAAAAGTGGTATTATTGGTTGAATACCTCCAGGGCTGGGGCTTCCCCATCCCTTAGCAATGGGAAGGTGACCTGTTTAGGGATGGGGCAAGTCACCCTGCCCAAGTGGAGTGCTAAGGGGGAGGTTGCTCCCTGACTTTTCCTGTCTACTCTCAGCCCCCTAACAGGGTGGGGTGAGAAAGAAAGGCTCTCCATATTCTACTTCCCTGCACCTGGGAAGGACCTCTCCTCAGTGTGTGCTCAAAGGACAGATGAGTCGTCCACAAGGAGAGCTCCAGGCTAACCTCAACAGAAGGCTCACTCCTTTGCTGTTCATGACTCAGCACTGGGGTTTAGGTGGTGCTGGCTTCTCTGTTTTCTTCTTCATTTTCTATGGCTGTTTCTTTGATATTTTGTCAGAGCCCCGATCAGCCTGAAAAGTTCACAGGTCCTGCTTCCTTTGACAACTTCTAGGTAGTACATAGCTAGGACCCGAAGCACTTAGACATATATCTCAGTCCTCAGAAGTGGGAAAGAGCAGGATCTGAATCTCCAGTTCTTTCCATTATTAACCTCTCTTTATTCATACTCACCAGGGACCCAGCAAGGGATAACCAGGTTCATTGTATTCCCATCAGGTGTTGTGCCTTTAAAACTTCTCAAACTTGACTACACATTAGAGCCATCTGGGGGAGCATTTAAATCCCCATTCTTACCCAGGCATCAATATATTTAAAAACTTCCCCAGTGGTTCCACGGGGCAGCCAAGTGTGGGAACCAGTGCCTTAAGATACAACCCTGCCATAGCAGACAACTGCCGTGCATGAAACGATCACCAGAGCCATGTCCCAAACCTCCTGATAGTATGAGTCACCTGAGGTGAGAGATATACTTGCCTCCCCATCCCAGATGCACTGAATCAGAATTACCAGGGGATGGACATGAAAATTGTACATTTTACTGATGCTCTGGTTGTTCTTGCCATTAACGATCAGGAAACCCTGGGCTAGAATAGCAGTTTTCAACATGTGCCTGAAGACTGAATCACTGAGAAAAATGCAGATTCTAAGGCCCCTCCTCAACCTATTAAATCAGAATCTTAGCACAAAGGCCAAGGAAGATGCATTTTCACCAGTGCTCCTGCACTCCAAAATCTGGCAACCTCTCTGCCCTCGAAATACAGTAAGGCTAAGGCTCCTCACTATCTGAGGGCCCAACTTGGCCAACATAGTCACATTCATGGGTGAAAATGAAGATGCTAACCCTGACATTCTAGGATGATCCTTTGGCCTTGTTTTTCTCCTAGTGTTAAATTTGCATTTCTCTGTTCACACTCTTCTTTGTAACTAGTGGTGGGGATATGCAAAATGGCTGGATCTGGGTGAAGTTCAAATTTGAAGCCATAAGAATACAAATTAACTGGTGTATGCATTAATCCCTTTAGCTAGACCTCCAACCATCGAGTTATAGACCACAGAGACAATAGTAATTTAGTTATACATTCACACCAGTTCCTAGCACATTGTATGCAATCAATAAAGCTATATGGGATGGATGGATGGTTAAATGAATGCTTGGATAAATGAACGGGAGGGTGAATCGTGGATGGGTGGGTAGACAGGTGGACAGATGGATGGGAGGGTAGACAGTTTAATGAGGGGATGGATAAATAGATGGGTGGGAGGGTGGGTGGGTGGGTAGATGAGTGGATAGATGGGTGGATGGATGGGTGAGTGGAATGGATAGAGAATCTGACTAAAATCTGTTTTCTTTAGAACTGGTCATCCCATCCGTCTTGTTCTTGATCGTGAAGATGACATGTTAATAACTGGGGGAAGGCACCCATTATTTGGAAAATATAAAGTGAGTATTAAAGATGGAATTATTAAAATACCTCATTTTATTTTAACAGCTTTATCCTTTTCTATTATTTTGATTTTGCTAAATTCCAAAAAAATTCTTAGCATCCAACATATTGAATGAAGATGTTGTGTATTTCAATACTCATAAAATTTTTTGAGGAACTTTCAGTAAATCTAATATATAATTATGAATAAGTTCAATGATAAAAATACAATTTCAGATAAACAAAAAAGAACAAAAAACTGAATGAAGCTACAAATATTATACTAAAACCTCATGACTATAAAATATTATTTTGCAGTAGAAATGTTTTGAAACAGTTTGATCATTTTAACTGCAAAATCAGTTTTTACCAGTGTTTTCACCAAGCAGTCATGAAACTGTCACAAAAGCTCTTTGCAGGTAAGAAAAAAGAATTCACTAACTAGTAAATTTAAAATTGTTTCAAACCACATTCACTGCATTTTTATGCAACTATAGTATAAATGCTATTAAAAATACTTGCTGTTATCTAGTTGACAAGAAAACTACTTTTCAAGTTTGTGATTGAATTGTTAGTTTTGTTTTAATACAGTTCTAATAGTTCTAAACATGCTTTATTTGAGAGTTTCTTGTAACATACACAGTTAGATTTCCTATCTGATTCTCTCATTACCTTAGGTTATTAAATTATATTCCCTGTTTTACTAAAGCCACAGCTTTCCTTAGCACAGCACAATTTTATTTCTTCCATTGGCATTAATGATTTTTATAATCAAAGAGGAAGGGACTGTAGTTGGCCATTAAACTTTTTATTTGCCTAAATGTGCAGAAATTAATAGTCACAGCTATTATTATCTTCTAGAACCAAGAGCAATGTAGAGGCACCCTGCTGGGATTGTGTCAGTTGCTGTTGTTATGGTGGTTGTTGTGTTCTTTGGTTTGGGACTGAATTATAAATTAGGCTTTATATCACAGCTGTGAGACTGTTTTAGTACTAATACTTACTGAGAAGATTGTTAATATTTTGGTAATTATAGTACTTAAAATATAACTAAAAAGAGGAAAATAGACTTTGAAAAATTCAAATTTTATTTTATTTTTAAAGAAAATCAGTTTCACTCCCAATATGTTAATATACATGTGTATATATGTGTGTGTGTGTACATGTGTGTGTATATATATATATATATATATATATATATATATATATATATATCTCCTCATTCAGAAATAGCTAACAAAGTTTTGCTTGGTTATTCAGAACTATTTGTAAATTAGTATAATGGATATTACATATAAATAGGTTCTTCCAAAATTCTTTTAAAAGTTTACGTTAAATAGGGATGGCCAGTTAGCTCGGTTGGTTAGAGCGAGGTGTTATAAAACCAAGGTCAAGGGTTCAGATACCTTTACCAGCCAGCTGCCAAATAAAAAAAAGTTTATATTAAATAATTTGAGAATTCTCTCTGCTACCTTATTTATAGTAATACTTTGCTTAGCAGTTTTTTCTTCATGAAAAGTCCAAATAAACTTCAGCCTAGCAATTGTCAAAATTACTATAAATTCTGAATTTGAGGATTTTCCTATACTCCCTAACTGCTTTGTAGTTTATTATCCAGTGTTTCCCTTGGAGTAGATAATAATTACCGTATAGTTCTATGGTTTGTTCAGCTGTATTTAGCCCTGTTTTCAGAACGGCAAAGGGACCAGGGCCAATCCTCTTTGGGTAGAACTACAATAAGGAGTGAGAACTTTTCTTTTCAATTTGGGCTGTACAGACAAAATGATCTGGGTAGGTGGGAGGCAAGTGGAAACATGGGGAAAATGCAAGCTGCCTTAGGCTCCTCCCAAACAGCAACAATGGCACTAGCTCTCACATTTGTTAGGCCTTGTAACTGTTTACAAACTACCTTCACCACCTAGTAAAATAGCACTCATTCCTGTGCATCCATTGGCGGACCTCAGCTTCAGAGCCCTTCCCATAACAAGATACACTGCAATTCATTCCAATGCGTTCTGGAATTCCAGAGATTTTCAAGGGAGAAAACCACAGACTAAATTAGAAAGCAAGCCAGTAAAAAATGAAGGAGAATCTTCCGAGAATAAGGAAGAAGAGGGTGGCAATTATATGCCAAGAGACAAGCAGGGACTTTAGGATTCTGTATTGACTGTGAAGCCAGAAAACTACACACTGAAGGGAAAGGGCTCAAGCAAAATTCAGTTCAAAGGGAAAAAAAGCCACAGTGGTGCGTTGTACTTGCAGAGGGAGAGAACATACCTAGGGATACAAAGTGGAGTGGGCAAAGGGGGATGGGGAGGGAGGTCGGAGATAATTGAGGGGATAATAGGGTAGGGGACATGGGGTATAATCACAATTTGTGGTAATGGACATGCTGCCAGTATGGATCCAGCCATCACATCTTCGGCACGAGTGGTGATAATTTGCTTTGTACCCCACGAATATTCATAACCAATAAAAACAAAACAAAACATTTTTTAAAAAATCTATACAGAAAAAAAAAAAGAAGAGGTCTTCATCAGACAAGCACTGAAACGCAAGGGGAGCTAGCAAGGAGTGGTACACTGTAAAGCAAACAGGGAGCAGGGAGCGGAGTCTGTCTTCAGTCTTGCCCAGTAGGGGACGGTGACTCACACTTGGCATGCAAATTTTAAACAAATCAGTAAAATGCCCATCATTTGGTGCAGGTGGGATTCATGAACACTGGGCGAATCAAAGCTCTGGACATTGAGTGCTACATTAACGGAGGATGCACGCTGGATGACTCGGAACTGGTACGTGCTTCAGAAACCAGCCACATCCTTGATGCAAAATTTCTAGATGAGTCCTTATGATGCATGTTTCCTCAAGTAGTTAAATTCCACAAGCAATTTGACTCTGTACTTGACTTTCAGAGAAAAGAAAAAAAGTGGTGTCCAATATCTCCTTTTACTTTAGGTAACAGAATTTCTTATACTAAAGCTGGAAAATGCATATAAAATCCGCAACCTCAGGTTCCGAGGCCGTGCATGCATGACAAATTTGCCATCCAATACAGCCTTTCGCGGATTTGGCTTCCCACAAGGAACCCTAGTAACAGAATCTTGCATCGCAGCTGTGGCAGCCAAATGTGGCCTTCCGCCAGAAAAGGTAAGGTTGTAATCAAGGTCATAACCAAGGTAGCTGAAGAATCAGACAAGGTGGGAACCAACTACCTTAACCCAAGAAAACACACTAGAACCAGGCAAATTAGCCCTGGCTCAGAATTCAAAATAAATCAAGAGCTAACTAAAAGCACTAACCTCCCCCTATTTTCCTCCCTCCCTCATAATCACTCCTTGTTTTTCTTTTTTATAAATTCGTACAAAAATAATTACTCTGTGTAAAATTCAGACCACACTGAGGTAATCAAAATAAAAAGTTACTGTCCCCTTTTTTATCCCTTCTATCCCTATTGGACAAAGGTAATCATTGTTAACAGTTCCGTGTTTATTGTTCTAACCCTTTTTCTGTCTTTATCTACCCATTTGTATTCATACACACATACATAAACATTGACATATAACATAGACAAGGGGTCTTCAAAAAGTTCATGGAAAAACTTGTATTATGTTTTAGTTCTATTTTCCACGAACTATTATTCTGCACCTTCCTTTTTCTACTTGACAATATGCCATGGCCATCTTTTCATGTCGGTAGAATGATCTACTTCATTCTTTCTCATGATTGAATCTAATATAGATGTACAATAATTTGTTCAGCCACTCCACTATCAATATACTATCAGTACATGGCGGAAAGGAAATCTAGGCAAGTGGAAGAGCATGAAGGAGGAGAAGCAACCTCTTTGTGGCTCAGTTTCCTTATCTATAAAATGAGGACGAAATGACTCACCTCACAGACTTCCTGCAAGAATCAAATGAGTTAACAATCATTAAAATATTTGTTTTTATAAACTGGATAGAGTTATTCCAATGTTGTTGCTGATAATAATGATTCGTTTATTGTTACTAGAATAAAATGGGGATAATGAAAAACTCCTGGGCATATCTCAGCAGGCTCTCCTTCTTTGTTGAGTGTTGCAATTTCCCAGGACATAAAAAACACCCTATTCAAAAAAAAATTTTAAACGGTTTAACCATGGGCCGAGCCTGTGGCGCACTCGGGAGAGTGCAGCGCTGGGAGCGCAGCGACGCTCCCGCCGCGGGTTCGGATCCTATATAGGAATGGCCGGTGCACTCACTGAATACCGGTCACGAAAAAAAAAAAAAGACAAAAAAAAAAAAAAAAAGAATAAACGGTTTAACCATACATTCCAAAGGCAATTGGAATGCTTAGAGGAGATCTGCTATTTGTCATTATCTGCAGTGCTATTCCTCTCTGGCCTAACAAATCTTCAGTTATGACAATAAATCCTTGCTTTAATATACTATCTATTAGCTCTGCTCCATCCTCAGAAACTTGTAGAGGAAAAAAAAAAACCTGCCTCCCTAGGCCCCTCCATCCTACTGCCTTTCATGGACTAGTCACTACCCACTCACTACCTCTGACTTCCAGGGGGCAGAGACCTGGATTGGCACGTTGACAAAGAGATGAAAAATAACCCCCATTATTTTTGCAAAAGCACATGCTGCTCAAAGAAAAAGAAGAAACAAACTCAGTCTTTTCCCCACCAATGTTTGTGCTTTAGTGGAGAGGCTTTTTCTAGTCTCTGTTTGGTAGTCAGTTTCTGTCTTACCATAAATATTGATGAGATTTCCCACCCATTTCAGATTAGGGAGAAAAACATGTACAAAACAGTTGATAAAACCATCTACAAACAAGCGTTCAACCCTGAGAACCTGATACGATGTTGGAACGAATGTCTGGACAAATCTTCCTTTCACAGCAGAAGAATGCAAGTGGAAGAGTTCAATAAGAAGAATTATTGGAAGAAGAAGGGCATTGCTATTGTCCCCATGAAGTTTTCTGTCGGCTTTGCAGCAACGAGCTATCATCAGGTACAATTCATATGTGGTAAGTTACCCTCATGCCAGACACCATCCTGACCCAATCAGCTTGTGGCGACTTTGAGAGAATGTCACATTTCTCAGAGCACTGAGCCCCTCCCTGCCAGCACCTAGGAGAAATGTACAGAACTCTCCTAAGCAGCCCCCAACCTGCAAGCACTTTTAACAGAGTACAGTAGAAAAAGGTCTCAATGGCAGAAAACAGCATCAGCAAGATGAGACCTGCAGCAACATAACTGCCAGAATAAAGTAACAGCCCCCACAGACTCCTTGCTATTCAAAAAGGGACATGAGCCCACAGGCCTGTGGTGCAGTGCTTTCTGAGGTCAGGGCTCTCATGGCTTGGGGAACAACAGGGCTTCCCTGGGCCGTACCCTCCAGTACCCACAGCACTCCTTGGTGCACCTGCTAAGTCTTAGGCAGACAATTCATCCCACTCTGCTCTGACCAGCTGGCAGTTTCGAGCCACCTCTCCCAGTAATCTGTGTCAATCCAGGTGGGGAAATGGGAGTAGGGTGCAATAATCCTCCTGAGTAAATTTGCAAAAGGAAGAGGCAAGTCATTCACAGGCCCTGCCCAGAAGGGAGGAGAACGGTCAGTGTGTAGGCAAGTCTCTTTAGTAGTATGAGGACTGGGACAGACAAATCTTCCCTGCAATCCCAGTGGGTCATGTTTAGAAAACTGAGAATGGATGCTGCCTCTCCATTACCATCTACGAAAAACAGAAAACCCAGCAACTGGGAATGTCTTACATGCGTTAGATCTCCTTGTGTGTACACCATTGAAAGCATTCAAGCATTCTTCCTCTGTACCCAGCTACTGGCAGCCAATAGCTACTCTCTGTCTCTCTCTCTCATTCACTCTCTCTGTCTCTCTCACTCTCTCGCTCTCTCTGTCTCTTTCTCTCACTCACTCACTCTGTCTCTCTCTGTCTCTGTCTCTCTGTCTCTGTCTCTCTCTGTCTCTGTCTCTCTCTGTCTCTCTTTGTCTCTCACTCTCACTCTGTCTCTCTCTCACTCACTCTCTCACTCTCTCCGTCTCTGTCTCTCTCTCTCTCTCTCTCACACACACACAAACACACACACACACACACACACACACACACAGACAAACTGCCCTGCCAAAGGAAATCCTTCTTAGGGAAAAGAGCAGTTACACCAAATCCCTAATAAACTGGAGTCAGGAGGACCTGAGAAGTCTTTGGCCCTGCCATTTGCTAGCTGCGTGACATTAAACAAATTATTTACCCTCTCTGAGTCTCAGCTTCCTTGATTGTAAAATGAGACTAATAATAACTCTCTCTTATGATTGATGAGGATTTAGTGAGATAATGAATGTAGAGCACTTGCCAGGTTCCTGGAACACTGTGGACGTTTCCCTGAGCCATCCCAAGCCTTTCCCCAGGAGAGCTAAGACATGCCTCTGGGGCTCTTGCTACTCTGGTAGGTAGCATGAGACTCCCTCGGCTTCGCATGCCTGCTCAGGCCCAGTGTGCCCCTTCTAGAAGCAGGCACAAGAGGGTTAACTGTCATGTCTACAACCTGTACTGAATCAACAGCTGCAGCAGAGACCCTGGATAGCTGCCTGTGTGGTTTCTCTCTGACATCAAATATTGTATCTTTTCCAAAGCAATTCTCCAACACCAGGGTGTCTAACAATTCAATTCAGTTCTTACACTACCCGGAGATAGAATGGGTACCACAGTCGAGTGCTGAGTCCCACAAGACTCAGACACCAGCTGCAAATGGGGTGCCCAGGCTATTCACATTTCTGCTCAGGTTTGATAGTTTGCTAGAACAACTCACAGAACTCAGAAAAGCTCTTTACTTAATGACTCTTGCCAGTATTTTACAGAGGATACAACCCAGGAGCAGCCAGTTGGAACAGAGACATGGTGTGTGGTGTGGGGGAGGGTGCGGGGATCCCTGCCCTCTCCAGGTGCACATCTTAGCACCTCCAGGAGTTCACCAACCTGGGATCTCCACAAACCCCATCATCTGGGGTTTTATGGGGGTTTCATTACTTGGGCAAGATTGATTAATTTAAATCACTTGGCCATTGATGATTGAACTCAGTCTCTAGTCCTCCTCCCAAGGAGGTGGGGGGCAGGGCTGAAAGATCCCCACCATCCCACCCCTCTCCACCTGAAGCTATCTAGCCCCCCTCTCGTGAGTCATCTCATTAGCAAACAAAAGAGTAAATTCCACGGTTTTAGGAGCTCCGTACCAAGAACCAGAGACAAAAACCAAATATTTATTTTTCATTATACCGCATCTCCCTTCACCCATATGGCCGCTCACCTGAACCACAGCCTACTCTCTGCCATTATCCACTAGAGCCAACTCCTCATCTCACCACTCACAAAAAAAATCTTTAAATCCAGCAGTGACTTTGTCCCCATTTGAAAGGCCACCAGCTTCCCTGACGAGTTATAAATTGATGCACCCAAGAATCACCTGGCTAGGAGTAGAAGTGTGTTATTCCAGGTCAGCTGATGACTCACAAAGCTGGGACGCCTAGTCTTTCAGCTGACAATGAAAACACTGTCCTCAGAGGGAGTCAAAGGCCCACAGTGGGTAAAGACTGTTATTAGCACCTGCAAGCCTTGATGCTACCCAAGCCCATCCAAGCCATCCTGGGCCTCCAGGCATCTCCAGACAGGAATGGAATGAAGTCTTCATTTCTCCTCCTCCTGGAAGAAAAAATAAAACGTTTATATTTATTCAGTTTAGCAAACATTCACACAATGTGTCTGCAATTCAGACCTCCTCAAAAGGCTCTACAAGGACACAAAGGTGCATAAGACCAGGTGCCCTTCCTTGGGGAGACTCTCAGAAAAGAGCTCATTACCCCCTGCATTAGTTTCCTGTGGCTTCTATAACAAAGTACCATAAACTGGGTGGCTTAAAACAAATTTATTCTCTCATAGTTCTAAAGGCTAGAAGTTCAAAATCAAGATTTCAGCAGGGCCATGCACCCTCTGAAGTCTAAAGGGAAGTATCCTTCCTGGCCTCTTCCACCTTCTGGTGGCTCCTGGTGCCCCTCAGCTTGTGGCAGCATAAATCCAATCAATGCCACCATCTTTTCATGCTCATTTTCCCTGGTGTCTTCATTTGACCTTCTTATAAGGACACCAGTCATTGAATTTAGGGCCCACCCTAGTCCAGTATGAGTTTATCTTAACTAATTACATCTGCAAAGACTATTTCCAAATAAGGTTACATTCTGAGGTTCCAGGTGGACACAAGTTGGGGGGTGTGTGCGCACTTTTCAACCCAGTACTTCCTGTAAGGGGAAGAAAGAGAAGGGGGTGACTGATCCTTCCCAGAAGGGATGAGAAACGTTTGGGGAAGTGGTAACAGAACAGAGACTGTGGGGTGTGGGTCTGAGGGCTGGGAAGATAGGTGAGGAGCAGGAGGAGGTGGCCGGGAGGAGCGAAGAGCACAAGCAGGGGCCTAGATCAGAAAGGGGCAGTGGGGACAGGACTCAGGGGTACAGCAGGTGGGACAGGGATGAAGCCAGGAAAGTACAGGAGCCCAATCCTGAAGGGCCTCGTGTTGTAATAAGGAGCAGGGCTTTCCTGCATAGGCAACGGAGCATTTTTGCCCACGTTGCCTACTGGCGAACCCTTCTCCCCTTCATGAGTCCACTCAGTGGTCACTTTGGGGAACCCATCCCTGAGCAGGAGGTGGACCTGCCCTCCCAGGTCTCCCAGGGCCCACGTGCCAACCATTATCTCCCTGGTCATTCTGCACTGTAGTGGCTTATATTCAACCTGTCTCTCCACTATGTTGAGAGCTACCTGAAGAAGAATGAGCTTCTACATCTTTATATATCTAGAGCTGAGCACAGGTTGGCACGTACTATGTGCACGTACTTGCAAAGGTTTAATTAACTAATTTAATGGTCAGCCAGTGATTTTAAGTTGGGGAGTAACTTTCAAATAGTTGGAACCAATATAATTCCTGAGATATCCAAAGAGGCTCTCACTAAAACCGGGAGGAATGTTCTTCGCCAGTGATTTTTTTTTTTTTTTTGCACAAAACAATTAAGTTTCGAATGTGTCTAGGAAAGCTTGCCTCTCTGACCCTCCCCACCCCATGTGACTGGCATTTCGCTTCATTTTTTATATGGATCCCACTAAATGCCTGCTTGCACTGAGCTCTGCCTTCTGCATTGTTTTACTAGGCAGCTGCACTCGTTCACATCTACACAGATGGGTCTGTGTTGGTCACACATGGAGGCAACGAACTGGGACAAGCGATTCACACCAAAATGCTACAGGTAAAATAAATACAATTAAACCATTAATCTCTCTCTGCGTGCTTGACATGACTGAAATTTGGGACTCATCTTTTAGCGTAAATAATGCCTCCGTATATTCAAACCCTGAGATCGTGACTATTTAGCTGAAAAGCTTGTTACATGTCAACTAGAATGGCTGAAGTAGCAGAAATACCATGCATGTGCAGATACTCCTGGAGCTTGGCAGGGGTTTACAGATGGTGGTGCTTGTTACCGAGAACACCACTAAGGAGCCCATGGAGCATGTGACAGGTGCTCCATGCAGGCTTACCAAGAGTAGGACCTTCTCAGCTTTTCTTTTTTTAATTTTTAAATTTTACGCAATAACATTAGGTTGCTGATGTTTTATTTTGACAAGTAAGGATAAGTATTTCAACAACTGTCATCATCCTATAATTTTTAAAGGGTATTTATCACACACGCATATACACAAAGAAGAATATAATCTCAGAAGAAAAAAATACTTCTTTAAATTGAATAAATTTAACTTTATGACAAATTTATTAAGCTGTTATAGTGCACATCTGTAACTTTTGACTCTCCAGCCCCTTGGCTCCTTTGGAATACTACACCTCCCATATTCCATGTAGTTCCGATGGTTCAGGTACCTTTTAGCCCCATACCCCTCCTTGCTCCCACATCTGCCACAGATATAGGCCCAGGACCCAGGTCTGATCAATAAATGGCTCCCAAACCCCACTAGCTCCAGGAATAAGGCAAATGACTCAAGCAAGGCCAATCAGAGCCCTTTCCTGGCACCAGTATGTAGATGCTGAAAGAAAGGAACTAACTTTCCCCTGTGGTTTAGGTATTATGCTGTAGGCCAGGGGTTACCAGAGGCAATTCTATGCCATGGATGAAGACTGTCCTGTTGTAAATAACATGGCCATTGTAGAAAGAAAAGCAAATGTGAGAGGCTGAGAGAGGGCCTTGATGAGACCATAAATCCCCTAGATACAGACATACCTGACACTGGATCCATCTATCCTTCCCAGTTATATAAACCAGTAAATTCCCTTTGGATTTTCATCACCAAGAAACAATAAAATCTTCCTTTATTTTTTTCATTTTGCATTTTTACTGGGGAAACAATATTTAACGGTATTAGTCAGAACATTAGCATTTGGGAGAAAGAACAGTTATATACCTACAGACATCTTGGTGTTTTTTGCAAAAACTAAAGACAACAGCAGCCAGAATAATGCTTTTTTCCTTTCCTTCCTTTCCTCCCTTTCATTTTTTTCTCTTCATTTCTTCTTGATTAAATATCTTAATTGCCACGTGTGTTTGCTAGAGAACCTGGAAGGAAAAGAACAGGAAAGAAAAAAATGAGTAGCAAGTACTAGAGGAATATAAGCAAGAGGAAAGAAACAGAAGAAAAGGGCGGGGAGCTAAAGTTAAGATGGGATGAGGGCAAGAAGGAAAAAAGCTCTCAGGGTCATTCCAAATTCATCTGATGTCAGTGGATTTCAGACCAAACTCTGAGTCAGTAAGTCAGTCTCCTCTCTCTCTCTTTCTCCCTCTCCTCTCTCCTTTTCTTCCTGCCACTGCAACTAAATAAATGCCTGAAAATTTCAACTTGTTCTACTCCTTACACATGTAAAACTTAGAAAAAAGGAAATCCTTAACATACTAAATGCACTGAATTTGAAAACAATAGCTATTTTGGAATATTACCAAGAAAACACTTGAAAAATCAGCATGAGGTCCTACAAAAAAATAGTTTTGATGTGTATAAAGCATATTATTTTATTCTTTAAAGGATATCATGGGTGTAATAAAAAAGTAATTTTTTATTGAGAAAAATAATGACTCAAATCTTCATAGAAACCCTTACTGGACTTGAAAATATTTATTTTTCTCACAGGTGGCCAGTCGTGAATTAAAAATACCTATGTCTTATATGCACATCTGTGAAACCAGCACAGCAACAGTGCCTAATACAATTGCTACAGCAGCGTCCATCGGCGCAGATGTCAATGGCAGAGCTGTGCAGGTGATTCCTCATGTCTCTCCCTTGTGTACTTTTCTCACATCTCTGGATTTTTTAGCTGGACAGTGGTTGGCTTCAGAGAAGTCAGCTGTGTCACTAAACATAGCTGTTGGGATAACCAAAATGTCAGGAGAATGTGTAAGTTGGAGTAGGCTAAATTGAGTTGACAAACAGGCCCAGAATATAATGGCTCAAACACAACAGAAGTCCCTTTCTTGCACAGGTATCAGTCCAGAGGGAGTGCTGGGAAAATAGAATAGTTTGGTCAGGGCCCTTGACTCGGTCCAGTTGGGTGTGGTTCAGCATCCTTTGTAAGCAAATTGTGTGTGTGTGTGTGGAGTTAGTGCGCATGCGTGCCAATGTATCTTTTTAGTTTTGTTGCTATTCTTGTGTTCTGCAGAGAGTGAGAGAGAGAGAGAGAGAGAGAATTTGGTGAAGCAGGAGGACGGGCGTTGGTCTCAGGTGTCCGCCCGGCGCAGCCATGCTTTCCAACCTATGGCTCCAAGGACCTTTTGGCCTGTTACCTAGCTTGTAGACCTGCATGAAGGGGTATGGTGACCCAGCCTGAAGTGTGTGGGGTCTGGAGACCCAGCCTGGCATGTGAAGGGTTTGTGACCCAGTCTGTGAATGGGCTTGAGGGGTCTGGGAGCTCAAGACCCAGCCCTAGCTCAACAATCGGCCCAGTCAGTGCAGGATTACTAGCAGGTAAAAGAGCCTGACAACTGGTGTGGTCGCCTAGCTTTACAATTGGCCTCATGAATAGGATTAAGAGCTAGACAATTGGCACTGTGAGCAGGATTCTAGCCACCGCAGTATCAAGACAGGGAGTGTCTGGTCATTCAAGCACCCAGACTGATGATGTTTCCACCACCCTCAACACGTGGCTTTCAAGGTTGCCCTGGGCATCATCATTCCAGGGAGCACAGAGGTGCCTATATGGGAGACTCTGGGCAAGACCTAGAAGTGACACAAGTTATTTGCACTGATAATCCACTAGCAGAACCAGTCTCAGGCCACATCTAACTGCAAGGGAGGTTGGAAAATGTAGATAGTGGGAAACCTTTTGCCCAGTTACTATAAAAGAAGGAGAGAATGTTTTCTGGTGAACTTTCAGTCTCTGTTCTTGAGAGACACAGAAAAAAGGAATTTAGGTGCCAAGTAAGCAGAGCTATGCAAGGTTCCCCTGGCACAAACAGGTTCTTACAGACAGGTGGACAGGCAGACCCCAGCCAAGTAGATAGTGCACAATTAAAGCATTGTCATCAGGCGAGTTCTACAATAGTATTCAGAGCTTTTCTTTGTACTTACAGTATAACTGATTTTTTTTTAAGTGCTAAATTTTCACTATCTCTGAATAGAATCATTGCTTCACAGTCTCTAACTCAAATATCTGATTGCATGTACTTTTGAAGTAATCTCTATTGGAGTTTCTGTTGCAAACTGTTCATATTTTCCATTGGGATGCTGTGGAAAGGAATATTCCCACAGGACACTACACTGATGCCACCAAGAGGAACCGCTTTCAAATCAGTCTTATCTTTGTGGGACACCTCTTAGGGGGTCAAAAAGGCAGAGGCTCTTTTTTTGCTCTCAGTGTGTGAGCAGTCTCAGATTCTTGAGATCCAATTTGGGGTAGGATCAAACACAAGAGAAACAGCTCAATGTGTATAGGAGTTGCCAGCCCAAAGTAAGTGTTAATCCTTCTTCTAGGTTATTGAGTTTTAGGTTTCTGTTTTAGGAATCAGACTTTGTGAATCTAGGTTATTATAAAGTAAATTTAATTACTTTCTCATTTCACACCCAAAGCCAAGGCCTTCATTGCAGTAGTTTGATAGGGGATGGATGAACCCTGGAGGGATACTGGCATGTCATTGTTGCAGACTGGAAAGCACAAATTTGAATAAAAATAGAACATTTATTCCATTTATTTTAATGGCTGGGAAATACAAACGAAGCTATAGATAAAAGATGTAGAAAAAGAAAAGAAGGTTAGCTCAGTTGGTTAGAGTGCTATGTTATAAAACCAAGGTCAAGGGTTCAGATCGCCTTACCGGACATCCACCAAAAAGAGAGAGAGAGAGAGAGAAGGAATTAAGAACCTGAATATTCTAAGAAAGAGGATCTGAGATTAGAAATTCAACTGAACCCATATTTTCACAGGAAGTGAACCCAGAAAGCAAAAACCCTCCAGTAACTAATACTATCCTCAACGGCAGGGGCTGTTATTATCTCTGTGTTCCCAATCAATCAGAATCAGGCACTCCACAAGCACTTGCTGACTGAATCAATGATCAATGAGTATTCTTCCACACAAATCTTAACCACCAGGCTCTTCTCTAATGTGGGTTCTCTTCTTTAATCCTACAAGAATGCTTGTCAGATCCTTCTGAAACGCCTTGAGCCCATCATTAAGAAAAATCCAGAAGGTACATGGGAAGACTGGGTAAGTGTTCCACTCCATTTGTTACTACAAATGAGAAACAATCTAAACCAGTACTGAGA
Organism: Cynocephalus volans; assembly: GCF_027409185.1. NCBI lineage: Eukaryota > Metazoa > Chordata > Mammalia > Dermoptera > Cynocephalidae > Cynocephalus > Cynocephalus volans. Next base: position 266,128,382 of record NC_084460.1, read on the forward strand.
GAGCACCACAGCAGTGCACACCCCTTCCCCCAAGGAGACAGTTCCTTCAGTATCAAGTGAATGCAGCATGCCCCATGCATCCACCCAGCTGAGTGGATTTCTGCAAAAGGGCAGGATCACCAAAGGTTGAGAAGGCTACGCCAGTATGTATCCCAGGTATGTTCAGAGAGAATGCACAGGAGACAACAGTACTGGGAGGAGGAATGGAAGTGTATGAAGAATACGCAGAAGGCCTAACCCACTCTGCTTAAGAAAGAAGAAAAGACTGAGCCTTCATCAGCCACAAAAAAAAAAAAAAAAAAAAAAAAAGATGTTTTTCATAGAGAGGAGAAAAACTAAAAGGCCTAGTTGTTATTGAATATGTCTCAAGGGAAATGATTCACTTAATTCAACTTCACAATATCCTATATCTTTTTTCACTCAAACAATTATCTTATATTTACCATACACTTACTAAAGTTCTAACATTTAGAAATGAAGCCCCAAATACCTTGTAAAGTAAGCCTCTATATCATGGATGTGCAGCAGGATTCTCTTTGATATTTGTTCTATTCAGACTTCTAAACTCAATCAGAAGGAAATTGTTAGTGCAGCAGCTGAGGAAAAATAATATTATGATGAGTTATATTATTGATATCAAAGCACCAGCAACAGTAACCAGATGTCAATTTTATATAGAATATTTTCATTTTTACATATCAGATGGTATATTTTTTTAATTTTAACTAAATATGCCCATTCTGCAGATAGAAGCTGCATTTGAACAAAGAATCAGTCTCTCAGCCACTGGATACTTCAGGTAAACATTACAATAATATTTGTGTTCCCATACCATCCAGCCACAAAAAAAAGAAAAAAAAAAAAGATAACAGCTTGATTTAGCTGAGAAAACATGAGATAGTCTAATCTCTCTGAGTCTAAGTTCCCTCATTTGTAAAATAAGTTTTTATTATGTGATCAGTGAGGTTCCATCTAGGCCTCAAAATTCTATGATTTCACATAGGCCTTTGAGTTATGTTCAGAGAAATATTAAATAATAAAAAATACCCCTATTGGGGTAAAAAAACACTTTGATGTACCACATCTAATTATTATCTACTATTCTTTACTGTGAGTATTAAAAAGATATCGTTATTAAATAACTTGCATCTCAATTTTACAAATCTCTTTCCCTTTACCATAAAACCTATTTTGAAGTTTCTTGCTGGACAGGAGGAGATGGGCAAGATGATAAACTCCAATCATTTATGCAGAGTCTGTCAGTGGGAAGCCTTCAGGAAAAGCATGTTGATTCAATGAAGCACAGAAAAGGGAGTCAATGGTCAAATTCAGGAAGCATGTGACAGTTTTACAATCCAATAAAACAAATCTCCAAACTACACACACACACACACACGGAACAGTAAAGCAAATCCTCATGAAGAAAGAAGTAAATAAGGAGGTAACAGCCCAGCCCAGTGCCCTGTACATATTGAGTTCTAAATTCCTGTTTTCAGTGTCCCAAGAAAAAAGAGCAAACCAGCCCTCTATCTGAACACATCTTCCATTATAAATTAATGCATTGAATTACCAGCCTTTTAAAAACCAGTCCTGAATTACCATCAGTTCCCTGTGAGTTTGGTTAGCACAATCTGTGGGGTCCCTCTAGGAACACTGATAAGAATCAATTGAGGTTCTCAATGAGCAGGCAGGACTAAAGCTCAAACCCAAGACCATAGAGACATAGACACACTGTGAGGACATATCAGTCTGTTGGTTTCTCTCTCTTTTTGGCATCCTAACTGCAGGACAAGGAGTATCTTCTTTTAAATAGAGGCAAATGATAGTGTTGCTGTAACTAGCTAGTTTGAAAATACAAGGTAGCAGTTTAAATGTGTTTAAAAGGCAGTTGAAATGAACTTCAATCAAATGAAATGCTATCATACAACTTTGGTAATTTTTTAAATGAATCAACATTGTTTTCACCTTCCCCCCTCAAGACAAAGGGTTTGATTTCTTTCCTCAGAGGCTACAAGGCCTTCATGGACTGGGAGAAGCGGGAGGGAGACCCGTTTCCCTACTACGTCTATGGAGCTGCCTGTTCCGAGGTTGAAATCGACTGCCTGACAGGCACTCACAAAGTAAGTCAAGTCTAACTTTTCTCTTGGCAAGTTAAAACAACAACAAAATTGTGTTGTACAGTAAGTAGCCCAATTCCATTAAGTTATACTTGTACAACAAGAACAAGATTCTTTCAATTCCATGGGAATGTCCAGAGATCTGGCCTTATTCTGAATTTCCATTTAAAAAGACAATGTAGTGGTCAAGAAGGAACTGCTCACAACAGCCTAAAATGTATTAAATTTTTTATTTCATTTCAGACCCCCAAAAAATCATTTTCCAAAGTTTTTCCCAGAAAACGATTCTATTCGTAACAGAACAAATGATCTAATCAGAAGGAATAGGTAATTTATTTATTTATTTATTTATTTATTTTTTTTTTTTTTTTAAAGATGACCGGTAAGGGGATCTCAACCCTTGGCTTGGTGTTGTCAGCACCACGCTCAGCCAGTGAGCAAACTGGCCATCCCTATATAGGATCTGAACCTGTGGCCTTGGTGTTATCAGCACCGCACTCTCCCGAGTGAGCCACGGGCCGGCCCTGGAATAGGTAATTTAGTAAATAGTTTTGAGTAGACATTTTGAAAGCATGTAGCAATGTACTAATGTTTCTGCAAAGTCAATTATCCAAGGGTACTACTGATCTCTAAAAAAATAGATTTTGGTGAGGGAGGTGAAAATAATTTTTGTTTGCTATTTAATTGAGCACCCAAGAAACCAACTGTTGGAGACAGGGAGTCATATTTAACCCAAAGTTAACAACTTACCATAAAGTATAAACCTATGAATATATCCCAGGTACCATTTTGGTAGCAGAGAGACTACAGAGATATTAAACAGAATATAGTCTAACCCCAAATGCCATATATTGTTAGTGAGATAAAAGGTGCTCAGTTTCCCTGGGTCTAGGTTTCAGGCCCCACCTCTAGGTTGCAAGCCACTCCCTGAGGTCTCAAGCCTCTCCTCTAGGCCCTCCCCTAGAGGAGAGTTACTGTTGCTGGTTGGACCTATTTTTGGCACCCAGGTGGGGAAATTGAGACCTCAGGGGGTTGACTTTTGCAAATCCAGTAGCTAGGCATGCTCAGTAGAAAGGCTTATGTAACCCTAATAGCCAGGCATGCTCAGTGGAGTTTATACTTTGAATGCATGAATATGTATTAAATAGTGAAACTATAAAAGGGGAATCAGCAGGGTTGTTGCTCACTTTCCTGGGGCCAAACAGCACTTCACTGGCTGAGGTGTGTATGCTTTCTTTTGTTCAGCAAGTGGCTGCTCACTCTCTGAGCCAGCCTACATTTCTTAGTTTTGCATTAAACCTGGTGCAGGCAGAATCAAGAACCTGGTGAGACGATGCAGTGGGCTGAGGCCAGCTATTCAGCCTTCCCAGACCCTCTCCTCCACATCATTAGGAAGTTTGTAGGATGTGCCAATGTCACATCTAAATTCCATCCACAAATTATTTCAACACCATCTTGAGACACCTTGACCAAAACCAAAAATGGTTAATATGTGTAGGAGAGAAAGGGCTTTGCAAATACTGACATGTAAATCTTATCAAAATGTCTTTTATTGTCCCATTGCTTGTTAACTTCTCCACCACTTAAAAATTATATGAATAACAAAAAATACATATATATGTATACACACATACACACACACACACACACACACACACACACACACAAAGTGAATGAAGGGAAGTCTGGAAAGCAGTTGCCCTCATGTTTCACTGAAGTTCATCCTTAGTATACATTAATATTGTATCTCCATTTGTATTCTAGATCATTTTAAAAAGTAAACTCATGGGATCACAGGTTGCTCATATGATTATTTTAAAAGCATGTTTTTAGAACAAGTGTTTAGATCCCCATACTGGCCAGCTGCCCCCCCAAAAAAAAAAAAAAAGTTTCCTAATCTTTTTCAAGTCATGGCACACAAAGATAATGATAATATTTACACAGCACAGTGTGGCAAACAGAGGCCACGGTGGCAGCTGACCAACCTGGGGGTCCTGTGCCAGACCCGCCCAAAGCCCAGGTGCCAGTGTCTCAGCACACCTGTAATCCATCTGAGGTTCCATGCTAGGTGGGAAGCTGTTTTTAGAGATCAGCTAGTTTCCTGACCCTTCACCCCAACAGTTACTTTGCCAGATTTAGCAAATAAAAATACAGGACACCCAGTTAAATCTGAATTTCAGATAAACAACAAATAGTTTTCTAGTATGAACTTATTTTATCTGTCAATTCTACCTGAAGACATAATATAAATCCCTAAAGAAACAAACCTCATGGAGATCTTCTAGAATTTATGGTGCCAGAAAAGTTAAAATTTGGTCTTCCCTGTGACTTCTAGTTTACAAGTTAAAGTTCAGTTATTTCAGTCTCACTGTAGTCCCTTAAATAGTGTGTTAAATAGAGGTAAAACTTCTTTCAATTAAAAAGAAATCAGAGAAATTAAATAGCAGGCCTGTTGCTGCTGGCTGTTTCTGCTTGGTTAACTAAAGCATCCGTTGATTCAGCACACCCTTCACTTTCCACGTCCAACAGCCATAATGCAGAACACACCAGGTTTCAAGAGAGAAGTAAATTGGGCCGGCCCGTGGCTCACTCGGGAGAGTGTGGTGTTGATATCACCAAGCCAAGGGTTAAGATCCCCTTACTGGTCATCTTTAAAAAAAGAGAGAGAGAGAGAGAAGTAAACTGAAAGCCCACTCTGAGGCCAGGCAGCCTCGTGCCCTATCCAGGTTGAGGATGGATGAAGGCTGGTCCCAATGCCCAGAGTAGGTTTTCTGAAAGGCCAGGCTTTGAGACAAGAGAGAATTGCCAAATCCAAAGGGCTAGATAGAAAGTAGGAGCCCAGGTCTTGAGCCTGAACAGAGAATAATGATGTTATTTGAATAAGCACTAGAAAATGGGGGCAGAGGAAAGCCCAGAGGTATTCCTGAGATAGACTACGGGCACTTAGGGGCTTTTTGTGGCTCCTTAACAATCTGTATGCACATGCCCAGTGTCAAAACAGAAGGGCCAAATAAGTGTGATGTTCCTCAGAGAAGGAAGTAGATTAGCAAAGTCAAAGGTGGTCTCAGCATTTGCTCTTAATATCTTCCAAAAATCTTGCAAATCTCCCAATTCATACATGCCATAATGACTATATGATTTCCTGAGTAAAATGGCAACAATACCACCCACATCAGACTATCATGAGGACTAGATGAGCACATGAGTTATACTAGAACAACAAATCCAGGTTGATAACCTCATGAGCAACCTGGCTCAATTATCTACCAAGTGACTAACTCATACACACCAACGTATTGTGGACTTTGGAGTCATTTAAGAGGAGTCAAAACCATGAATCCAAAAGACCTTTCAGGGTCATTGACAGTCCTAGCACTAAATTTGAAGTGCTTAAGAGGTGTCCTACCAGCTCTAATGTTGACAGGGTTCAGTTCAGTGTTAAGCAGTAGGAGTTCTGGAACAACTGGAGACCTTTCGAATAAACCTTAAAATAACATTTTTTTAATTCAAGTTTTTATGATGAGGTAATTTTTATTTTGGACAGAAAATCAGAACGGACATCATCATGGATGCATGCTGCAGTCTAAATCCAGCCATTGATATTGGGCAGGTAGGTGCTGGCCCACTTGGGTGGATGCCCCTTCCAGAGAGTGACTGCAGGGTAGATAAAGGTCTTCTACAAAGGATACAATGTCACAAAGCTTGAAATTGTCCCCCTTCAGATTGAAGGTTCATTTATTCAAGGAATGGGTCTTTATACCATTGAAGAGTTGAAATATTCTCCAGAAGGTTTCCTGTACTCCCGGAGCCCAGATGAATACAAAATTCCAACCATCACTGACGTCCCAGAAGAGTTCAACGTCTCCTTGTTGCCCTCTTCACAAACCCCACTAACCATCTACTCATCTAAGGTAAGCACCCAAACCTGCTACTGCACAATGTAAATGGATCAGGTAATGAAAGTCAGTGGGCAAAATAAAATATAAATTTGAACTGTTCTGAGGACCAAATCACTATAGACTTTTAGAATTTAGAGATGAATCACCTAGAGAAAACTGAGATCCAGGAAGGATAAATGATCCACCCAATGACAATCATGTGCCAAGCATTTTATTGATATCCTCTTTCACTGAAAACTCTACAATTCAGCAAAAAGCCTTGACTTCTTGACAGAATAACACTGTGACTTAAGAACCTTAAGACCAGAATGTTAAATGAGATTAAAGCACAATGCTACAGAAATCTCAGAAAGCAGTAGCAGCTTGGAAAGACTCCAGGGCTGAGGCCCCAGTGAACTGGGTTCCTGCTGCAGCCGCATCACCTCCCTGTAATCTCAGGCAAATCACTCACCTCTGAGAGGCTCAGGGTCCTCAGCCATACCCAGAAATGAACCTAGAGCAGTGTGTCTCAACCTGGTGGTGGAGGGCCGGGGTTGGGGGGTGATTTCACTCCCCAGGGAACATTTGGCAATGTCTGGAGACATTTCTGGTTGTCACAACTAGGGGATAGGGAGATGTTACTGCTAGTAGTTAGAGGCCAGGGATGTGGATAAACAGGCTTCAATGCACAAGACAGCCCCCCACAATAAAGCCCAAAATGTCAATAGCATCAGAAAGCAAAGACATCGACCGTAATAATTGCTAAAGTAATGAAACTGAAAATTAAAATAAAGGTCAGCATTTGTTTGCATTACTGTGTGCAGATTACTTGAAATCACACTCAGTAGAAACTGCTTCTAGGGTTGAGATATATTGTTAAAGTTTTCTTTAAAATCTTTTGGGAGACTTCTTGCTAAGGGTGGGCAAATTGGAACCAAAATAAATAAATAAATAAGGAAGAATCTCAATATATCTGCAGGAATTTCATCATTTCTAAACTGGATCCCACTTTCAGCCCAGGAACTTCCTCTGGATCTATGGTGATGAAGCCAGGGCAAATTTGAAAGAAAGGACAATTAACACGGCCTTTCAATTGTCATTGGACTGGAAATCACTCAAAGGAGAAAAGGCAAAAGGCAGCTCCGAGACCACAGGGAGCAGCTTTCAGGCCACCAAAAGTAACAGGGCAGACAGGACCCCTGCATCTTTGTGGTTGTATGCAGCATTCACAAGCAAACCCTCAGGAAAATCATGGGTTTGCAGGTCCCCCTGTGGAAAGTACTGTGTAATAATAACAGGGAGCTACCAGGTACCAGGAGCTGTGCTAGATGATTATGCACCTCCTAATCCTCATAGCACCATATAAGGTATGTGTCCTTGTCCACATTTCACTAACAAAGGAACAGAGGCTTGGAGAGATGATCTACCTTATCCAGAGAAACACAGAGTAAGGGCCAGGATTCAAACTTGGTCTCTCTAGCTCAGGGGCCCACTGGCCAAATCTAGCCTGAAATTTTTTTGTTTATTGGTGGGTTTTTTTAGCCTATACAGTGTTTTTAAAAATAAGGGAGTTTTACGTTAAACTACAAATATCTAACTTCTCTTGAAAAATTGGATGACCTGGTAATGATGGCTGCACTCCTGAAAGGCAACAATTAACCAGAACCAAAGAACAGCTGCTCCTTTTAGATAAGGTATAGGGGTATCTCTACTTTGCCACAGTCCCCACTACTCCTTATTGTCCTTCATCTGCCCACATCACTCACTTACTCTCCTGTTCCTTCCAGGTGATGGGTTTGCAACCTTTCATCTGGTACCAAAGTCTGTACTCTTTCTTCTAGAATACCCTGCCTCTCCTGACCCTGGAGTCATAATGAGGCATTTTTCTCTCTGCTCATGAAATTGGCCAATTCAATCTATTGAACATTCTTTACTAAATAGTGTACCCTCCCCTCACCACACAAAGACACACACATACATACACATCTTTCCTGCAGAACAAAGATTTAACCCATACAGGATAAAAGATCTGGGAAGTTCAGGTGATATGGGATTTTTAAGAGTACTCAAGTTTCATTCAGTCAGTGAATCAGTCAACAAAACTTTACTGAGAACATATTCTGTGCAAGACACTCTGCCAGGGGTTGGGGATTCAATGGTGAACAGCATCTGGTCGTTACCCTCTAGTACCTTGTAGTCTAGTGTAGAAGCTTCTAAAATACATGTGCTCGGGGCCGGCCCGTGGCTCACTCGGGAGAGTGCGGTGCTGATAACACCAAGGCCCTGGGTTCGGATCCCATATACTGATGGCCGGTTCGCTCACTGGCTGAGCGTGGTGCTGACAAAACCAAGTCAAGGGTTAAGATCTCCTTACCAGTCATCTTTAAAAAATAAATAAATAAATAAAATAAAATAAAATACATGTGCTCTCTTGCAGGGCCTCGGGGAGTCTGGGATGTTCCTGGGGTCATCTGTGTTTTTTGCCATTGCTGATGCAGTGGCTACAGCACGCAGAGAAAGAGACATGGCTGAGGACTTCATAGTGAACAGCCCAGCAACTCCAGAACAGGTTCGAATGGCCTGTGCAGATCGGTTCACAGAAATGGTATGGAATTATTGTTTATTTTCCTGAAAGATTTTTTTTTTTTTAATTTCCTGCTTCTTAGGTCTCTTGGGTAAATTTATAACCTAATCCACATCTAGCTAGCCAAATTATAAAACAATATAAACAGATCACACAAACATACCTTGTATGTATAGGTATAGTAATTTTAACTTTTTAAAAAGCATTTTCCCATGTTATTTAATTTGATCATCTCAGCAACCCTGAAGTAGGGTAATTTATCATACTTCAAAAACTAATAGCTAAGTGGGAAATAAGTGACTGATTTCTCCAAACTGATGTAAGTATTCCCTCCCTCTATCCTACCTTCTCTGTCCTACTCTTCAACAAAAACAAACACACACCAAAAAAACTCGTGTGTCTCATAGCTATATTTGATAATGTCACTTTCCATGTTCCTATACAAATATAGAGCACACACAGTCTACCTGTCCTTTAGAAATAACATGATCCCATTACCAGCTGCTGCCTTTCCACTTCATTCCATTTCATGACAATGCCTCCCAGCCCAGGAGAGAGAGGACTAGGGGGGCTTCCACTTGGACACGCACATGGCAGTCCCAACCTGCTGCATATTACAGATAAACAGCCTTCCAGAGATCACTGAGTCTACCCTGTGCCAGTTTCCTAAAAGCATCTAAATGTGAATAAGAGCAACTAGCATTGACTGAGCTCCGTACCAAATTTTGTACACATATTATCTCACTAGTCATTACTACAACTCTATCAGATAACTACTATTATTTTCCTCATTTTACTATTGAGGAAACTGAGGTGCAGTAACTTCCCCAAGGTCACAGAACTAGCAAGTGAGGGCTAAGATTCGAATACAGACCTTCTGACTCCACTATAGTACACTGCCTTCCAGAGAGAAAAAAATGAATTCTCTACTTCCTAAAAGGAAATTTGTGTTTTCATATCTATATTAAAAGAAGCACAAATACTTAACTGACTTCTTCAGCAAAAACAGCCAGCCATACAGTGAAAGAATAATATAGGAATACTGCTTAAAAGGAAGTGTCATAATTATTCATTTCTTTCCTCTGTGTGACCCATTCCTCTTTCCATATCCAAATATAACTTAACCACATTTCTTGTACTCCAATAATACCAATCACCCTGTAATCTCCCTCCACATCTTCTCCCAGTCAGTGGTTCTGAGGCTCATCTGGACCCACTGTCCACAGCAATGATTGCAATCGCCTGCCTCTGGCAAGTTCCTCCTCAGATGGGTGGGGCCAGGGATCCCTGCACCCTCCGTTCCAGGAATTCCTTCTCTGTGCTGATTTTGGCTTGCAGAGCCCTCTGCCCATTCTCACCCGAGCTCATGACATGTTAACTGTGGAATCATGTTATCTCATACCCCAAAGCAAAAGCATAAGCACTCTGACCTTTAAAAAAATGTTCTCAATCACATTTTGCAATAATAAACATCCTTTTCTGGAATGAGGCAGATTAGGGAAACTAAAAAACAAAACACAACAAAAAGATATTTCTAATCCTCCTTTCTTGCCTAGAGTAAATATTTTTAGTCTTCCAATGGCCTGGCTCCTACAAAATGAATTCCTTCATTTCCAAGATATCAGGTCATTTTATCAGGTCATGGTCCAGTTGTCTGGCAAAGTAAATCTGTCACATGCAGTAGTAATAAGTGAGTCACTTTGATCTTATTCACCATTGGGACTCAGACTGTTGGCTATCTGGTCCATGTGATTAGACCATATTTTCTCTCAAGTCTGATTGTTCCTTGATAAAACTAATTTTATATTTCTTCACAGATATAAATCATCTACCAATTTGTACACCAAAAAATCAAATGCTCAGAGTCAATGTGAGAGTAATCTCACATTTTCTAAAATTCTTGTAAATGGATACACGGTTTCTAGATATCACCTCATGATATAATCTATATTTGATATTTTAATCCTCATTTTAATAACGTGTTGCATTTCGTCTTTGTAAAAGTAATACATGTCCATTATGGAAAAACTAGAAAATGCTGAAAAAAATAAGATGAAAGTTAAAATCTGCCTTAATCCCACCAACCAGAACTAACTATAACCATTTTTGATGTGTGTGTGTATACTGTTCCTCGGATCAGGACAGAGTTATTCCTATTCCAGGGCCTCTGCTATGCTCTTCCCTCTACTTGGAACATTCTTCTTCTCCTCAGCTGGTTAACCCCTACTCGCCTTTCATATTTTAATCAAATTCAACAAATTAATTTGATACCTTCCTTTCTGTATAGTTTGAGGTGCCAGGACTGTAGTGGTGAATCAGACTCACAAGTCCCTGTTCTCAAGGAGTTTATAGTCTAGCAGAAGAGAAAGACAAACAATTACTGTAAATTATAAGTGCTTGGCTGACCCTGGGTTTTCCCAATGCATCAACAGAACAAAATTTTTCTAAGTTAGCTTTAGTCTTTTCTTGAAGTCAGAGGGGTCAGAGACAGGGTCCCAGCTTTGGTCATTCATCCCACAATTGTTTATTCATCTAACATCTGTGCTGAGCACCTTCCATCTGCCAGGCATTGCTGGGGAGCTAAAGAAATAGTAGTGAGCGAGACAATCTCTCCCTATGAGGAGCTTACATTCTGTTGTGGAAGTCAGACAGTAAACAAGTAAACAAACACACAATATGATTGCAGGTGGTGATGAACACTGTGATGCAAAATAGAAGAGCAGGGGGCTAGGATGTGCTGGAGAGATCATTTTGAATCATATTAGATAGTTTGTTAGAGAAGTTTTCTCTGGGGGTGTTCACATTTGGGCCAAGGCCTGAATAAAGTGAGGGAGTAACCATAAAGCTGGTAATGGTGTGTTCAAGGCAAAGAATAGCTACTGTAAAGGCCCTGTGGCAGTCTCAATAAATTCAAAGTAGCTTGGGACTAAGTAGCCCTCAAAAGTGGCCATCTTCTTAAGTCTCTGATCTTGCCTCTCTGGTAAACAAATAAAAATTTTAAAAAATAACTTCTAACTGAAAGGCTACAATTGTTGCTCTTCCTGGCAGAGAGAACAAAGAAAAAGAGATCTGTGACCACACCACTAATCTTCACATCAGCAGGGTGAGACCTGGATAGTCCTTCTTGCAGTCAACACCTTTCCTGGCAACTAGCCTCTGTCACGTTCCAGGTCTACTTCAGAACTTTAGAAAGTACAATTGGTTCATCTCCTTAGGCACCACAGCAGGCCTCCTGAAGTTCTTATAGCCTGGCTGCTCACACAGACCAATCTCTTTGAAGTGCCTTGAAACAAATCTGAGCCCATATCACAGTTTATATTTTTAAATACATTTAATCAAACTACAACATGTTCTTTTAATTGAAATCTATGATGATTGACACTGGCACACGATGCTGTACTGTGCAAAATATATATATTTTTTGAGAAACATAGATACTCACAATTCTTTGTACTTGGCCTTTGAATACTATTGTCAAAACAAAATTTGTTCTGATGAGTAGGGTCAGGAGATCAGGTCTGTGTATTAGAATATAAGCATTAACTGTAAAGTTCAAAACTTTCTCTTTTAATAACCTCCTTATAGCTATAAGCTAGAAAACAGACTGCCAAGATCTATTTCTTAAACAGAAATGATGGTAAAACGGTCAGTACTTTTTCCTTGGAATTAAAGAAAATAATGCATATAAAAATACTATGTAAATACAAGTCACTCTGTAAATATTAAAGTTAAGGTCTTCACCAAATACCCATAATTTTAATGACCTTCCTCAAAATATGCCTTTCCCAAAGGGCTGTAAAAGTGTTTCCACATTAGGTCAAGTTGACCTGTTGTGGCCAGAACAAACAACAACTCACAACTAGCAGCTTCGTTTTCATGGGTAAATTGGCTTCAACAAAAAGCAGGCATTGGTAAGAAGTCTAGAGCATTTTTGCTAAAAAAAAAAAAAAAAATCTACTACTTGAATAAAAGCTTTTTTTAAAATTTTTTTTAACATGTTTGGCTTTGGTAACTTGATCACAGAGTTGCTGACTGCTGTTTTTGTACATGGGCCCTTTCTCAGGTGGTTAATTTCTGGTGAGAACAGTGTTGCTGGTGATGGTTTCTGCTCTGAGCCCAGCAGGGCAGCCTGGCTCAACCAGACATAGCCAGAAACATCATCTCCATGTAATTTCCTTTTTGGTGATGGGAGAAAGGAAAATCTATTTCTTGGAAAGTGTGTTTTGTATGGTCATTTAAAATTCCACAAGAAAAAAAAAGTAAATTTCCCTTAAAGATATACAGCAAATATGTAATTAACACTGTCAAATTAGGACTTCTCCTTAGAGACAAAGATTTCATTAAAAAAAAAAAAATTCAGGATTGAGAGACCTGAAGTGTTCCACGGTGTTCTAATTTAAAAATTAGAAAAATACTTCTTTGCAGAATTTGGCAATAGGACAGATTTTTAAAAAACAAAAACAAAAAACCCTTGTCACCTTGTTATCACCAGCAGCAAAAAGTTTTATTGAATGAGTACAAAAACGTTGTATATGTGGGCAGCTGTAGTGGAAAGCCATGTAAAGACAATTAGCAGATTCAGTTTCCATCTCTTGGAAACTAAAATCAGACAACTCAGCTTAGAAACTAGTTTGTTAACAGGTTTCAGCTCACCCCACATTTTGAAGGGGCAGTCTTGGTGATGCTGATTCACAAGGAATCCTCACAACCACAGCAAATGGCTATGTCACATGTTAGGCTGAGGCCTGATTTTACAGTAACTTAGTGGTACAAATTCCTTTCATTCTTAGATTAGCAATCAATTCCAAATAGCCATGTCTGTCCTGCCCCTGCTATTCTATAAGATTGGCCGGTGTCTATTTAAGAGAGCCTTTACCTTCCCCTCATAAGCCATCCTCTGCGTTCCCTCCTCTCTCTGCAACCCTACCTCTCTCACCATCCCCATGTCTGATTTTCCCTCCTGGCTTCTTCTGCATTTCTAGATGCCCAAACTCAGAGAGAGTTGGCAGCATTGTAAGTGCTACATGTTTAGTTCAGTAAAGGGAGCCCGTTCATCCCAGATGCCGAGGAGTCATGTGAACCTCGCATGTGCTGCGGGCATCCTAATTTACCTACGCTACTCTCAGCTGGTTCACCACCAAACACTAGTTCCCCAAGATGGAGCGTGCTCAACCCCATATTCTACATCAGCCTTAGGTTTCTCTGAGCCGGGGGGATGTACTGCCAATCCTACAAGAACTGCATTCTGTTTCCTCTGGTTCATATACCACAGCGTGTAGAAACATGCAGTCTCCAGCCTGTTGAGCTAAAATCAAGCCACAGATAATTGGCAAGGCCTTAGACCAGCACAAACATGCCTCGGTCACATGAATTCCTTGTGATGGAACACAGAAGCAGACTGCATGACTCAGGACAGACTACCCAGAGTGAAGTCTCCCATGATATCTTCCTCAGAATGTTAAACCCATCCCGTTCCCATGGGATGCACATGCATACACACATGCACGCACACAGACAGGCGTATATTCATTCTTTACCTGCTTCTCATGCAGTCTTGGAAGAGGTTTTATTGGCAGTTTACCAAGCTATGAAACTGATTCCACACTGAACACAGTTGTCCCGTGATGCAGGGATGGAATCTGTTCGCTGCAATGCTTGGAGACATGTCGTACAGTAGCCATTCTTACTACTGAAGGGGGATTCTCTGATACTGTTATAGAATGTATATTTTTGTATCTAAAAACTGTCCTACCTGGTCTCTGAAAAGTTATTCCTCAGGTTGAGAGAAGCAGAGGAAAGGAGGGGAGGGGAGGGGAGAGAGCACCTAACAGGGAAGAGGACAAAGCTGGAGGCATTGCTCAGTTTAAGAAAGGGAATAAGAAATGCAAAATATGAGACAGGAAAAAGATATTTTACCCAGCCAGGGAGAAGAGTTACAGTGAGCTGTTTCAGCTTAGTGGTTAAGATATGGGCCCTGTACTCAGAGGAACCTGGGTTTGAGTCCCAGCTGAACCTTTGATAATTTAACTCCTCTGATCATGCATTTTCCTTATCGATAAAATGGGGTGGAGTCGGGGAGTAGAGAGAGCAGTACTAGTTATTTTATACGGTTATGTGAGGATTGAATGAGATAGCACATATAAAGCACTCAATAGTTGTCACATATAAAATGGTCAATATACAATATATTGACAATGATAGTGATGAGTATGATTGAATCAGGGGTCCAAGGCCATCCTCAGGGTCAGTAATTCCCTAGAAGTTTTATGAAACTCAGCTGTTTTATGCACAGTTATAGTTGATTACAGTGAAAGGATACAGATTAACATCATCACAGGAGAAAGGTGCATAGGGCTGAGGCTAAGAGGCACCAGGTGCAAGCATCTAGTTGTCCTCTGCCAGTGTTACACAGACAGTGCTTAATTCTCCCAGCAATGATGTGTGAAAAGATGCACGAAATACTGCCAACCAGGGACGCTCACCTGAGCCTTGGAGTCCAGGCTTTTTATTGGGGGTCAGTTATATAGGCATGGAATGCTCTCATGGCTGACCTTCCTCAGTCAAACTGTTATCAAGTGGCCCAAAGCCCCAGGTAAACAAAGACGCTCATATCATGCAGGATTTTTTCAAAATTAGGGGTTATCTCCCAAGAGCTACAAAGACCAAACCTTTCTTTGGAACCCACAGGGTTTGGACAACCCAGGCCTGCTGAATTCATCCTTTACTGGACAAAGAGGATGATGAAGAATCCTGGATTGATGGCAACTACTGGTGATCCCAGGCCTTGAGAAAAATGAGACAGGGCCCAGATGTTATTTCAGAAGCTGAGTTTTAATTAGAAATGGGATTGGTCTTGACATTCATAGCGAAGGTATTGGTTTAATCATAGCTATCAAGAACCAACCAGGGAGAAAAAGGAGAGTGAAGGAGAGGAAGATGGAACTAAGCAAGAGAGCAGGTAAAAGACAGAAGGGAAGAAGATCACCAAAGGTCCATGCAGGGCAACTTAAGTCCCAGCGCTTGAATTTTTGAGACTAAAAGGAAAGTTGAGTCCTCACCCAAGGGGCTAGGGGGTAGGTAAGACCCAGGAAGGCTGAGGTGTCAAGAAAATGAGTGTTAATGTAAGCCCTCAAATGGGAAGATACCCCAGGAGCCCAGGTCTGGTGAAAAGAATACGAAGCAGGTTTTGGAAGATACTAAAAAGCCTCATCATCTTTAGCAGAAGAGTTGACCTGAATCCACCTTAGACTAAACTGAGGAGCTTTGCTCAGTGTCCAGCCCAGCCCAGGTAAATCAGGTTGGTTGTAAAGAGGACGGCCAAGCAACTCCCATAGGAGCAGCTATGAAGAGCAAAAGGGAAGGCCCTTGAGAAGGAGAAAATTAGCCCTCCATTAACGTTACAATACAGATTGAGAGCAAACAGTAAGAGCAGAATTTATAAAGATATCCTGAATGGCAGGATGTGGGTGAATTTTTTGGTTTTCTTTTTGTATTTTTATGAAATAAATAAATATTAGAAGGAAAAAAAACTTTTTAGGATCTTCATAGCTTTCCATCATTAGAGGGAAGTTTGTTTTTGTTTTTAATACCTTTGTAATTAAAAGTCAACCCTTCAAACAAAAACATAACAAGGGAAGGCAGAAATGTGTATTCTGCTTTGGGGCTGAGCCTAACAAGGAGAATTCCTGCAGAGGAGACAGGCATTGAAGACCACAAGGAAAAAGGGTAAACAAAGCAAATGTTTGGAGCTTGTAGCCCAGTCTAGTAGAATGAGCCTAAGGTTTAACTAGCAAGAGCATAATACCACACAAATTATTTGGCTAAAGGTGCAGGCAGGGCTATTATATCACTGCAGAGGAGTCCAGGTCTTTGGGCTCCAGTGTAAACAACATCTCCCAGCCTAACCACATCCTGATCTTCATCTTCCTCCCCCAAATGTATTCATAGGATATATAATTCTCTTTGAGATTCATAACTGGGAAGCAAAGAAGATAGTAACTAATCGAAGTGTTTTCTTACTTACCAACATCCAGTGTACCAGAGATCACACCAACCCACTCGGTCTTTTCAGAGTTGTCATTTAAGAGGAACAACATAGTCTCATTCCCCCAGGAACCAAGAAAATCCTGTCTCCTCCCATCAGAAAATGTTTCAAAACCAAAAGATTTGATATCATTTTCCTGGTGAAATACTGCAATGACAATATGGTATATTAACTGTTTAACTCACTTTTTTTCTTAGATCCCAAGAGATGACCCTAAGACATTTAAACCTTGGTCTATCCCTATAGCATAATACTGCTGTCTTTTCCTAAAAGGTAAGATCAATAAGCTAAAAAATATACTCAAAGAGAAAAAACAAAAATCAGTCAGTTTAGTGGTTTTCAAACTGTGTTCTATGGAACCCTAGGATTGCACAAGTGTTTAAATCATGTTTCATTTATAAATATCTCTTATCTAACATTATAATCCTTTAACACTAAACATACATGGATTTGGATGCTGACAAAGGAAGAACAGGCTGTTTTAGTCAATGTAGCAGCTTTTCTTTATATTTTAAAATAAAATTTAAATTTAAAATGTGCTAGATTAAGATATTTTAAAGATCCTACTCCCTGATTCTTTTGAGAATCACAACTTGAATGCAAAACACCAAATTGAAACCTATTGGTTACTGCATTTATAATTAACTAGTACTATTTGAAAGAGTTACCTATTTGTGTTCATTGAGTTCATCTGCTACAATTTTGTGCTGCTGCTTAACCCAAAATACAGAGCACTGAGGCTTCAGAGTGGCCACAGAAACTCCCTGGGAAATATATGCTGATGAGAAGAAACACATTTTCATTATTAGAAAATTAAACTTCTGCTTTTTTTATACACTAAACGGGCAACAGAAAAACTGAAAGCATTCTGGAAGAGAGAGAACCACATCATAAATTCAGAAAAAAAACAATAATTTTTTCATTAAAATCAAAGTTTCCAATTAAATGTCTAAAACAATCAATAGTAACATATGTATTTAATTCCATTGTGCTTTGTCATATGAGAAAAATTTACATTGGTATTTTTACTAAATCAGACTAATAATTGATGAGAATTTGCTTCTCCTTTACAACAACATAAATCAAAACAGGCAACACTTAAAATTACATCTTACATTATTGTAAAATAGTAATCTCAAAACACACACCCAAGGAATGTAAGGCAGAATTACCTGAGCTCTTAAATACCCTCTCTCTCTCTCTACCAAGTATTAAATTTAAGTGTGGATATGATGGCAATCCACTCTAATTGCTATAAAACAAGGAATGTAAAGTACATACCATTGTGGCTGACACATAGTACTCAATGAAGGAGTGCTAAACACACACACGCACACACACAATCATGCACACACACCCAGATGTTCTAAATACTAAATTTGAACTAATTGGATACTACCACTGATTGAACTGGCTTGTCAAGTCTTTGTACAGACCTTAAAATAAAAACCATCCCCAAAGTCTGACAAATTTTTTTTAAAAAACCTCTTGGCCCTTTACCATTTACAACTATTTCTGTGTGTCAGAATGTTCTTCATGTTCTGCAATCAAAACAAAATGCAGTCTCACATTAAAATTTGTTAAAAAAAAAATGCAAATCTAAATTGCATTCTGAGTCTGTAATTGTCAGCCTTTACCTACAATTTCAAATTTTTGCATTCTTCAAAGTAGCATACTTGTGCTCATAGATTTGCTTTATAAGTGTTAACATTGACCTTATAAATTAAATTTATAGCACACTAAAATCACATATATGTGTGTGCATTCCCCATAACATTTTAAACCTTTGCTAAAAATGTTTGAAAACCTCCGATGTCATCCAATTTCTTATTTTATAATAAAGATATGGACATCAAGGGAGAATAAGTAACTACCCAAATGTACTTATTTATAACTATAAAGCTTACTAATCCAGTTTTCAATCACTTATTGTTCTCCCCACACATAAAAGTTGAGGGATTTGTATACTTTATAATTATTCCCTTTTCTTTTTTTTCTAGGTATTTTAGTTTTTCATAAGTAAAAAGATGGCTTATTAATCCTAACTGGACTCCAAGTTGATATTTTTATTACTGTTGTGGGGAAAAAATAAACAGTATTTAGAAACATTATTAAAGTCTGATTACATGAACAAGGTGAATCATTATCTACAATTTATTTACTTAGGCTTTCCAGCCTAGAGGCCACCAGAAGAGCACTGCAATATCCACAGTAAGCAAGTTTAACGCTGATTTGTTTCCAAAAATATAATGTAACTGCTGCTGTAAACGCAAATTTTTCCTTTCTGTGACCATCCTATCTAAGTGGACTGGTGATAAAGGTTACGATCACATAATGAAACTTCCCAGTAGATAACAGTGTGATTACTTGTCCCAGTGACATATTTGATTCAGTAGCCACAGAACAGTGACAACATGAGAGTTATATAGTTTTTGTTTTGTTTTTACCATGGATTGTGTATGTGCATTTGACAGCAAAGGAGTGGTATTTTCTTCTTGTATATCTACTATTCAACTGGTTAACATTGTTTTGGAATTTGAAGGGAAAAAGCAAGATAAAAACATTTTCAATGTATTATCCCCAAACCCTTTGTTTTATTTGTTGATGGGAAACATCTGATCTGGTATCAGAGTTTCAGAAATACTGCATGGCTCAGTTTCCCATACATTGAATTGGGTAACACTGAGCAAAAGAATTATAAATTGTAATCATCCCTACATTGTGGTTTAAAATATACAGCATCCACCAAATTCCATTAATCTGAGTTGTAGGTGCCTTCAGAGGGAGAGAAACCAGCATATTAATCAGGACTTATTTGAAAAGAGTCATGGGGTGAATTGACACTCTGCTCGCCAGAATTCACATGATCAGGCTAACCCAGCCATGGTCAGCAGTAACTCCTGAAGTGACTGAAGAAGGTGAGGGAGTGCTAAGGGCGCTGGATGATTGGGAAAGAAGCTACAAGATGAGGCATGCAAGACAGCCCAGAGGAGGCAGAAGGTCACTGGAGGCCATGAGCACATTTCCGTGAAGGGACTGGGCACTGCTGTCCACAGGCCCATCCGCTGATTTTGGAGGCTCCCCTAGGCCACAGGAGCCCAAGGGATGAAGCGGGACAGGAGCCCAAAGAGAAAGGAGACAGGAACAGATGGGTCATGGGCAGGACAAAAATTATGCAAGACACATGAACAAAAGAGCAGGGGAACTTAGTGGGAGTGGCTGGAGTGAAACAAGTTGAAAGCAGTAAAAAAAATTTTTTAGCTCTTTTGAAAATAAAATCTTTAACTGTATAATCTAACAAGAATGTGAGAAATTTGTTTTATATATGTATCATTTTAAATGATGGTAAACATAATTTGCATTTTTTAAAATTTTGTCTATTTGGACTAAGGATGATTACTGGGTACTTATTTTCCAATTGTCATGGTTGAAAACTATACAGCACTAAAAATAGAGGGGTGTGAATAAACATTATTCCTGTGAGTTGATGCATTAGAATCTGGATGGCGTGGATATTAATAAAGTACTTTTTAAAAAAGATATATTTGAAACCAGTTCTTTGAGCTCAATAAACATTGTTAAAGGATGAAATTTAGTAAATTTTTAAATAAGTAATACATGGTTCAAAAATAAAAAAGGTAAAGCAAAGACTTACTCTCACATTACTATAGTCCGAATGTTTGTGTTCCCCCTGAATTCATAAATTGTAACCTAACCCCCAAGGTGATGGTATTAAGAGGTGGGGCCTTTGAGAGGTGAAAAGGTCATGAGGGTTCTACCCTCATGAATGGGATTAGTGCCATAAAAAAAAATGCCATATAAAAGAGACCCTAAAGAGCTAGCGAGCCCCTCTTTATTTTATGAGGACATAGCAAGAAGGCTCTATCTATGAACCAGAGAGGGAGTCACCTTACACTGAATCTGCTTGCACCTTGATCTTGGACTTCCCAGCCTCTAAAACTGTCAGCGATAAATTTCTGTAGTTTATACACTACCCAATTTACGGTATTTTTGTTGTAGCAGCCTAAACTGACATCCATTCCCGACCATCCAATTCTCACACACACACACACAGAGTGTAACCACTTTTATTAGCTACTTTTTACTTTTTTTTTTCCTTCACGGATAGTTGCTCCTAGAATGCCCATCCTCTCTTGTCAAGATCAGAGCTACTCTCAGTTGGCCCTACAAATGGATGGGACACTATAGCCAAGTGTCAGAATGTTAGGGGAAGTCTAAGGCAATAGGACAAGCCCTGGTTCCTGACCCTGTTGTTACACCTATTTTTCCCCTTCTCTCTGTCTAGATAATTCTACCACCTTGCCACCATCAGCGGCAGCTGGGTGCCTGTAATAGGGAGGAACTATAATCCTTAAGGTTCGTCTTGGGTTCTGTGGCTCCTCCTATTTCTTCCCCACTGGGTCTTGGGAACACAGGAGGAATTTGTACTCTTGCCTTCTGAGAGTGCGTTCTCTGAGTGGGATTTCTCTCATGTAAAGGAAAACAGCCTGCTTGCAGCTCCACCCCAGAACAGTGAAAATTAACACTTGATTTGTCTCACATGATTGGGTAGATATAGCAAAAAGATATGCTTTCCAATTCTTAAGATGGCAAAAAGAAGTCAAAAAATTAGGCATAAATAGTTAGAGACTATATTAGTCTATTTATGTTGCTTATAACAAAATACTTGGAACTGGGTAATTTATAAAGAAAGAAAAATTTATTGCTTACAGTTTCTGAGGCTGGGAAGTCCAAAGTCCATCTGGTGGTGGTGACAGTGACCCAGGAATCTCACATTGCAAGATGGTGGAAACAGAGACAGCAGAGAGAGAGAAAGACAGACTCTCTTCTTCTTTTAAAGCCCTCAGAACCATACCCCTGACCATCATTTTTAATCCATTCACTACTGCAGGGTCCTACAACCAAATCACCTCTTTAAGGCCCCACCTTTCAATTACCATAATAGGATTTCCCACCCTCTTTACAGTCACAGTGGGGGCTAAGTTCCTAACACATAAAATTTGGGGGACATAACTCAAGCTTCAGGGAGTTTGGGGGGACATAATTCAATCCACTACAGAGACAGAAAACAAAGGAGTTTTCTCAGCCTCCCCACACAACCTTGAAAGTCAGTGTTAAAGATATCACTGAGTGGGGCCGGCCTGTGGCTCACTCGGGAGAGTGCGGTGCTGATAACACCAAGGCCATGGGTTTGGATCCTATATAGGGATGGCCAGTTCGCTCACTGGCTGAGCGTGGTGCAGACAACACCAAGCCAAGGGTTAAGATCCCCTTACCGGTCATCTTTAAAAAAAAAAAAAAGATTTCACTGAGTACAAAACAACGGTGTTTCCTTTGCAGAGCCACTGCAGCAGGACAGACTCCCCTGTGCTCCCAAAACTCTACGTTTCAATGATGTTACTGGCTGTCTAGCTGGTCTTGCTTCAAAACACCCTGCACATAGCTGCCAGGATAATCTTTCTCAACATCTGCAACCACCCACCCTCACTGGGTAAAAGGGTAGCATTCAACAGGACGGTTTCTTCTTCCAAAACGGACTTCACTGTCTCTGTGTAGTGGTCACCTGTTGTTTTTATCTGCCTAGTGCCTTTTCCTTTGCAAAATCACCCATCCTCCACTCTATGTGTTCCAGTCAAGCTGCTGGGAAAGGAATGGGAATAAGGTGAGTTGGAGTCTCTCTCCTGAGAGTTAGACTCTTGAGCAAGATACAAACGGTTAAAAGGCCATTGGAGCAGATGGCCTGGATGGCCAAGCCAGAGAGAGTAAGTCCACAAGCTCATGCTGCTGAGATCCTTGGAAGTGCCCCTGATCCTATGCATCTCAAGGCCTGGTTCTTCAGGTCTGTTCTCAGTTCTGGAAGTTACCCAGTACCTTTCCAACTGTATTCATTTCCAAGTGATACCATAACAAATTACTTCAAGTTGGGTGACTTAAGTATTTATTCTCTCACAGTTCTGGAGGCTAGAAGTCTGAAATCAAGGTGTTGACAGTGCCATGAGTTCTCAGGAAGAATCCTTGCTTGCCTCTTCTGGTGGTTTCTGGAGTTCCTTGGCATTCCTTGGCTTATGGCTGCATCACCCCAATCTCTGCCTCGGTCATCACATGGCCTCTTCTCTGTGTGTCTATGTCCAAATCTCCCTCTCCCTTCTCATAAAAACACCAGTCATTGAATTTAGGGCCCACCCTAATCCCGTGTGACCTCATCTTAACTAATTACATCTGCAAAGACTTTATTTCCAAATAAGGCCACATTCTGAGATTCCAGGTAGACATGAATTTTGGGGGACACTATTCAGGCTCCCATCCCAATAAATGTTCTTGCTAAGGATAACAGATACAGTTTTGGGGTGGAAGTGACCCTCTCTCCTTTATGCCCCTATTGTACCTGGTTCTTCTCTCACCCATCTATTTGTCTACATGTATATTCTTCCCTTCTAGAGTAGAGGCCCACTGACTGATGGCAGGGATGGGGTTTTACTTATCCTCTACCACAGGGTTTATCTCAAATGGACACTTACACATGTTTGATTAAGTAAACCAGACTTCACAATGTTATTGGATTTAAAGCTGCTATATTAAATCTATTTATTTTGGGCCAGCCTGTGGCTCACTCAGTGATAACACCAAGGCCATGCGTTCAGATCCCATATAGGAATGGCTGATTGGGGCCGAGCCCGTGGCGCACTCGGGAGAGTGCGGTGCTGGGAGCGCGGCAACACTCCCGCCGCGGGTTCGGATCCTATATAGGAATGGCCGGTGCACTCACTGGCTGAGTGCCGGTCACAAAAAAGACAAAAAAAAAAAAAAAAAAAAAGGAATGGCTGATTGGCTCATTGGGTGAGCATGGTGCTGACAACACCAACTCAAGGGTTAAGATCTCCTTACTGATCATCTTTTAAAAAAAAAAACTATTTATTTTACTAATACATGTTAAGAAAACTTTCCAAAATTTGGAAATAAGGCAAAAAAAAAAAAATACTGTTTGACTTTTTAATGCCATACTCTAGCACTGTCTAATAAGCTCATTACAGAGTAATCTGATGCTCTATGCTGCCCTGTTTATATAGTAGTCACTAGTCACATGTGGCTTTTACATTTACATTTTAGTTAATTAAATAAACAATTCAGTTCCCTAGTTCCTCTAGCCACATTTCACGTACTCAATAGCCACATCCAGCTAATGGGTACTATATTGAACAGCAGAGAAAAGACAATATCCATCATCCCAGAAAGTTACATGGACAATGCTGCTCTAGGAAAATGTAATTTTATGTATCTCCTTTTTATTAGGGCCCAAACTCTGAAAAGTTAGGTGAATGATGCCCCCCTGCAAAAAAAAAAAAAAAATATGTACACATCCTAATCCCCAGACCCTGTGAATATATTAGGTTACAAGGCAAAAGGGGATTAAGATTGCAAATGGAATTAGGTTTACTAATCAAGTTAAAATAAAGAGATTATTCTGGCTTTTTGAATCGGCCCAATGTCATTATAAGAATCCTTAACTGTGGAGGAGTGAGGCAGGGAGTCAGTGTTAGAGTGATGCAGCATGAGAAAGAACAACTGGCCATTGCTGGCTTTGAAGATGTAAGGGGGCCATCAGCCAAGGGATGCAGGGAGTCTCTAGAAGCTGGAAGAGGCAATAAGATAAATTATTCCCTATAGTCTCCAGAAGGAACAGAACCCTGCTGACACTCTGATATTAGCCAAATGTGACCCATTTTGGACTTTTGGCCTTCAGAACTATAAGATAATGCATTTGTGTTGTTTCAAGCCATCAAGTTTGTGATAATTTGTTATAGCAGCAATAGGAAATTAATTCAGGTGTTAACTTGTAGGACAGTAATAAATTGGAAAGGATTTCTGTATAGTTGAAAAGATAACCCCAAAGGTTTAAGTTTTATTGCCCTGTAGGACATTAACCAGTTTTGTTTTGTTTGTTTTGGTGTTTTTCCCACTAAGTCTAAAACCTAATTCTGACATTCTTTTTTTCTATCAGTTTCTCACATCTTCCTTCACACTTGCTTTATTATCCTGGCTCCCTCATTGACTATATTTTTGACATTTGCTCACTACATTTTACAAGAGTCATGGTTTATATTTGTAAAGTTAGACAACAACATGCAGCTAGCAAGGATAAATAAGAGTCACGGGACTCTGACATTTTCCTATATGTAAGAAGAACCTGCACAAATTTATACAGTGATGAATCTGATGAACACAGTTGATTTATAATTTAAATGAATAAATTTAATATCCTACAACAATTGTCATTGAACTAAATATAATGAGTAACTAGTTACTAAATGTAACCAGCAGACATCACAGGGAGAATACATAAGAACTTGGTTTTAACTTTGAACAAATAGCACAATGTAATTAACATAAAATGAGTAACAAAGGATAAACTTCTTTCTTTCTTTTTTTTTAGCAAATGTAAAAAGAACAGAGCCTGTACCAATTTAAATAAGACCTTTCAAACCCCCACCCAGCCTGCACACAAGGCAAGACACCACACCAGGCTGCTGCCATGGAAGAGGCCCCAGGCAGGCAGGGGACCCGGCCAGCCCACTGCCCAGCCCCACATCCCAACCATGCACAGGGCAAGACCCCACACCACCACCATGAGGCCTAACACAGCTTTAGCAGAGGTGGTCCACAACACCCACCACCACAGCTACTATGGTTGCAAGGATGGCTTGCTGTCTTAGTAACATCCACAATCACTGTGCAGTTGGCCCACCACATATTTGACTTCACTGACACAAGGAGAGTTACTGGAGGAGCCTGGAAAAAGAGGAAAAAGCCCTTTCTTCTGAAAGTCCACTCCAGAGGCATAGAAGAAGCAGCTGATCTTCCAGATAACCAGAAATCAATGTAGAGATACTAGAAATACAAAACATCAGAAAATATGACACCATAAAAAGAACTGAATAACTCTCAAGTACCAGACCCTACAAAACAGGAAACCATGGAAACTGACTGAAAAGGAATTCTGCGTAACTGTCATAAGTAAACTCAATAAGACGGGACTGTGTAAGACAAAACAATGAAATGAGAAAAATATTCAGGCTATAAAGGAGGAAATTTACAAAGAGATTAATACCTTAAAAAAGAATGTAACAGAACTCCTGGAATGGAAAGGCACATTCAATGAAATAAAAAATACAACTGAGAGCTTAAGCAGCAGATTAGAACAAGCAGAAGAATGAATTTCTGAACTAGGAGATAGTCTTCATGAAATAACCCAAGCAGACAAAAAAACGAAAAAAGAATTTTAAAAAATGAACAATGTCTGAGAGAGCTAGCAGACAATCTTAAGTGCACAAACACCTGAATCATGGGTGTTCCTGAAGGGGAAGAGAAAGGTAAAGGCATTGAAAATCTATTCAATGAAATAATAATGAAAAACTTCCCAGGTATAGAGGGAAACACAGACCTTCAGATCCAGAAAGCTCAAAGATTCCCAAACAGGTTCAATCCAAAATGATCCTCTCCAGAACACATTATAGTCAAACTGGCAAAGCTCAAAGACAAAAAGAGAATCCTAAAAGCAGCAAGAGAAAAGTGTCAAGTCACTTATAAGGGAGCCCCCATCAGACTAATAGCACACTTCTCAACTGAAACTCTATAGGCGAGAAGAAAATGGGATGACATGTTCAAAATACTAAAATAAAAAAACTGCCAGTCAAGAATACTATATCCAACAAGGCAATCCTTCATAAATGAGGGAGAAATAGTGTATTTCCCAAGCAAAGAAAACTTGTGAGAGTTCATCACCACACAAGCAGCCCTATAAGAAATTCTCAAAGGAGTCCTGCATCTGGAATCTGAAAAACAACAATCACTACCATGAATACACAAGTAAGAACAAAAAACACTATAAAACACAAATGCAAATGAGAAAAATAAAAGAAACTAAATCTTAACCCCTCAAAAAAACCCCACAAACACTGAAGACCAATAATCAAAGGAGAAGAAAGGAACAAATGATACTTAAAACATCTAAACAAAAAGCCATAAAAATGCCAGGAATAAGAAAATACTTCTTAATAATAACCCTAAATGTAAATCAATTAACCTTCCCACTTGAAAGACACAGACTGACAGATTGGGTAAAAAAGCAAGACCCAACCATATGCTATCTTCAAGAGACTCATCTCACCAGTAAAGATGCACACAGAGTAATAGTGAAGAGATGGAAAAAGATATGCCATACAAATGAAAATTTAAAAATGAGCAGGAATGGCTATTCTTATATTGGATAAAATAGAATTTAAACCAAAAACTATAAAAAGAGATAAAGAAGGCTACTATATTATGATAAAGGGATCTATCCATCAAAGAGACATAGCAGTCATAAATATATGTGCACCAAACACTGGAGCACCCAGACATATAAAGCAAACGCTATTAGACCTAAAGAAAGAGATAGACCTCAATATGATAATAGTGGGGGACCTAAACACCCCCCTCTCACCATTGGACAGATCATCCAGGCAACAGATCCTAATAGAAAAACACAGGATTTAAACTATACATTAGACCAATTGGACCTGGCAGATATCTACAAAACATTTCACCCAACAACTACAGAATATACATTCTTCTCATCAGCAAATGGAACAGTTTCCAAGATAGACCACAGGTTAGGTCACAAATCAAGTCTCAATAACTTGAAAAAAATCAAAATTATCTCAATTATCTTTTCAGACCACCATGGATTAAAACTAGAAATTAAGGGCCAACCCATGGCTCACTTGGGAGAGTGCAGTGCTGATAACACCAAGGCCACCAGTTTGGATCCCTATATAGGGATGGCTGGTTAGCTCACTTGGGAGAGCGTGGTGCTGACAACACCAAGTCAAGGGTTAGGTTCCCCTTACCAGTCATCTTTTAAAACAACAACAACAAAAAAAAAAAAACAGAAATTAATAACAAGCCAAACAGAGAACTCTAAACAAATACATAGAAATTAAACAACAGACTCCTGAATGACCTATAGATCCAAGAAGAAATTAAACAGGAAATCAAAAAATTTTTAGAAAACAATGAAAATAAAGACACATCATATCAAAATCTGTGGGATACTGCAAAAGCAGTACTAGGAGGGAAGTTTATAGCACTAAATGCTTACAACAAAAAAATAGAAAGACTTCAGGTAAACAACCTAACTCTACACCTATAAGAACCAGAAAAACAAGAATAATACAATCCCAAAGTTAGTAGATGGGAAGAAATAAAGATTAGAGCAGAACTAAATGACATAGAGACCCAAAAAAGACACAAAAGATCAATGAAACAAAAAGTTTTTTTTTTTTTTTAATTTTATTTTGTCGATATACATTGTAGCTGATTAATGCTCCCCATCACCAAAACCTCCCTCCCTTCTCCCTCCCAAAAAGTTGGTTTTTTGAGAAGATAAATAGACAAACCATTAACTAGGTTAACAAAAAAAAGAAAAAAAAAAGAAAAGAGAAGACCCAAATTACGAAAGTCTGAAATGAAAAAGGAGACATTACAACTGATACCACAGAATACAAAAAACCATGAGAGACTATTACAAACAACTATACACCAACAAATTTGAAAACCTGGAGGAAATGGATAAATTTCTGGACACATACAAACTACCAGGGCTGAACCAAGAAGAAACAGAAAACCTAATTAGACCAATAACAAGAAACAAGATTAAAGCAATAGTCAGCAGTCTCCCAACAAAGAAAACCCCAGGACTAGATGGCTTTACTGCTGAATTCTTCCAAGCCTTTAAAGAGGATTTAATACCAATTCTCTTCAAACTATTCCAAAAAATTGAAACAGAGGCCACTCTCCCAAATTCATGCTATGAGGCCAGTATCTCCTTGATACCAAAACTAGACAAAGATACAACAAAAACGAAAACTACAGAACAATATCACTGATGAACATAGACACAAAAATCCTCAATAAAATACTAGTATCAGAATACAGCAACCACCAAAAAAATTATACACCATGATCGAGTGGGATTCATCCCAGAGTTGCAAGGACGGTTCAACATATGCAAATCAATAAATGTGATGCACCACATAAATAAAATTAAGGACAAAAAATATATGATTATCTCAATAGATGCAGAAAAAGCATTTGACAAAATTCAGCATCCCTTCAAGATAAAGACTCTCAGCAAATTCGGTATTGAAAGAAAGTATCTCAACAAAATAAAAGCCATCTACAACAAGCCCACTGCCAATATCATCCTGAATGGGGAAAAACTGAAGGCTTTTCCCTTACAAATAGGAACAAGACAAGAATGGCCACTCTCACTCTCCTATCTAACATAGTACTGGAGGTACTAGCCAGAGGAATCAGGCAAGAGAAAGAAATAAAGGGTATCCAGATTGCAAAAGACAAAGTCAAACTATCCATATTTTCAGATAACATGATCTTATATATAAAAAAGCCTAAAGACTCTATCAAAAAAACTCTTAGAGCTGAGTCATAATTTCATTAAGGTTTCAGGATACAAAATCAATGCCCCAAAATCAGTTGTGTTTATATTCTCCAATAATGAACTAAAAGAGAGAGAAATCAAGAAAGTAAGCTCATTTT
The DNA here is from genome assembly GCF_027409185.1 of Cynocephalus volans. Lineage (NCBI taxonomy): Eukaryota > Metazoa > Chordata > Mammalia > Dermoptera > Cynocephalidae > Cynocephalus > Cynocephalus volans. Next base: position 266,157,620 of record NC_084460.1, read on the forward strand.
CAATAGCCACCAAAAAAATAAAATAGCTAGGAATGACATTCTTTACAGTAATAGAAAAAGGAATCCTAACATTCACATGGAACAACAATAGATCCTAAATAGCCAAAACAATTCTGAGCAAAAAATAAACAAATAAATAAAGCAGGAGGCATACTACTACGTGACTTCAATTTATACTGCAAAGCTATACTGACCAAAATAGCATGGTACTGGTATAAAAATAGACATCTGGACTACTGGAACAGAATAGAGAATCCAGAAATCAACCCACAGACTTACAGCCAACTGATATTTGACAAAGGCAACAAAAACATACACTGGGTAAAAGACTGCATCTTCAATAAATGGTGCTGGGAAACATGGATATCCGTATGCAGAAAATGAAACTAGATCTGTACCTCTCACCATATATCTAAATCAACTTAAAATGGACTAAAGATTTAAGTATAAGACCTGAAACTGTAAAACTACTAAGGGAATATATAGGGGAAACACTTCAGGAAATAGGACTGGGCAAAGACTTTTCAAACAAGAGCCAGAAAGCACAAGCAACAAAAGAAAAAATAAATAAATGGGATTATAACAAACTAAAAAGCTTCTGCACAGCAAAGGAAACAGTCAACAGAGTGAAATGACAACCTACAGAATGGGAGAAAATATTTGCAAACTATACATCCGACAAGGGATTAATATACAGAATATACAAAGAACTCAAGCAACTGTACAAAAAAAAAAAAAAACAGCCCAATTAAAAAATGGGCAAAGGAGCTGAATAGACATTTTTCAAAGGAAGATATACAAATGGCCAACAGGCACTTAAAAAATGCTCAACATCACTAATCATCAGGGAAATGCAAATTAAAACCACATTGAGATATCACCTTACTCTAGTTAGGCTGACTATAATCAAAAAGACGGAGAATAACAAATGCTGGCAAGGATATGAAGAAAAGAGAATGTTCCTACACTGTTAGTGGGACTGTAAATTAGCACAACGACTATGGAAAACAATATGGAGGTTTCTCAAACAGCTACAGATTGATCTTCCATAAGATCCAGCAATCCCACTTCTAAGTTTATACCTTCTAGGTATTTCCAAAGGAATAGAAATCATCAGGTTCAAGGGATACCTGCACTCTTAGGTTCATCACAGCTCTATTTACAATGGCCAAGATATGGAAGCAACCTAAATGTCCTTCGATGGATGACTAGATAAGGAAAATGTGGAATATACACCATGGAATACTGCTCTTCCATAAAAAAGAATGAAATTCTGCCGTTTGTGGCCACATGGAGGAGCTTGGAGAAAATTATAAGTGAAATAACCCAGGCACAGAGGGAAAATACCACATGTCCTCACTCATAAGTGGGAGCTAAGAGAGAAAGAAGGAAGGAAAGAAAGACCACAGTGGTGCATTGGACTTGCAGAAGGAGAGAGCATACATACGATTGCCTAGGGGTTTGGGGGGTCGGGGATTAACTGGGTGGGGGACATGGGGAATAATTGCAATTTGTGGTAATGGGCATCCTGATACTATTAATCAGACCATTACATCCTGGGCACAGGTGGTGAATGTCAGCTTTGTACCCTATGATAAAAGTTTTTAAAAGTATAAAATAAATAAATAAGACCTTTCCCACCTCTCTGGTCTCTTTGTTCCTTGTGCTCAAGAAACTGTGGAATATAAATGTTTCCCAAGCTTATCCAGACCAGTATCATGAAAACAAAAAGTATCCGAGTTTTTCCTCCCAAGCCTTTCAAACACCATTGTGACCGATAGTTTGTTTATACTTTTAACCAAAAAGTAAATAAATTAATATTTGGAGGTTTATTATTTCAGTTTCCACACCCTATTCTCAAGTTGCTCACATCCATAAAAACTGAGGAGATATGATGTACATACAAAAACAAAACAAGCAAAAAACCCCTGTCCTCTCTCCTTAGCCCTGAAGTTCTTCTCCCCACTTCTAAGTTATCTATCCCATTAAATCTCACCTGGAGGAAGCAAAGATAGACCTATCAGAACCTCCTAAGAAGTTCTTTCAAAATTCCCATATCCTGCTGCCCACTCCTACCCTATCCTGATATACCACCCAAAGGGGTATTGCCAGAATCAGAGTAGTTTTAAAATCTATAGGGGAAGCAGGAAGAAATAAGTCGGTTACATCGACTTATTTAAAAGAGTCCAAAAGGGTCTCACTTTGCAGTCCACCACTGCTCCCCTTCCCCACAGTGATCTTTCTACAATACTGCCAGTCTGCTGATGCCATACTTTAATAATCTCCAGTGGTCTCCACTGCTAACCACTCACAAACTGATCTAAGACAACCAGGCAATTGACAAATACAGAAACTGACAGGTTCTTTTCATAAGTATCAGCAGTCTCTACTAGTTAGAGGTAGGTCAAGCAGCTTGCATGATAGGTTCACTTTAAGTGGACACAATAATCTGATGGAAGAATCATCTAACCTTCTAGTTGGGCAAGTGACATCATTCTCTGGGAAGAGGACACTTGGAACCAACTGAGCTACAGATCTGGAGTGCTGCTGCCAACACTGCTGGCTAGATTCCTCTACCTTCCATAGGGTGAGTGTAACCTGTCTAGCCAAAGTATCTTATTTCTAACATCCTATATATCAATTAACAAAACCTTAAGATGGAGTTTTAGAAAATTATTTGAAATTCATAGGTAACCAATTTGGAAGTGCAGATTCATGATCTGGATTCTTCAAGTGCAAATTAACTACACCTAGGATGAGAATTGACTCTACCTAGGGTATAAACAAAAATTAAGTTATGTTTAAATATATCATATAGTTTGCACTAAATTTCTCAAGTATTTTAAAGTAAATTACCACATAGAAAACAGACCACAGATTAAGACCAAACTCCTTAGAATGACCTCCTAGCTCTTTTCGGGCTAACCACAGCTTCATCTCTGCCATCCCTCCCCCAACGTACACATACACAGATACACACACACCCTACACCACATATACCAAGCTGCTCCCTGCTCTTTAAATTTGACATCCATCATCACATTTCAGGCTGTTCCACCTGCTGCCCCTTACCCCCCCTCTTCTCCACCTGACCAACCTCTTCTATTCCTTCAAGACCCACCTCAAATATCTAGTACTTGAGATCCTTTGGGAACCCCTTTCCTTCCCAACCATGTGGAGTTGGTCACTCCCTCCTCATTCTAATGGCATTTTGTGCATACCTCTAAATCTGCATATTCCCAGTGGTGTTGTGCTATATCCCTTAATAGACACTGCATGTCATAGGAGCCATTATTTACTGTGTTCAGACCCTTATTACAGCACACCAGGCACATAGTAGGTATCTGCTAAGTAAAGGATATAAAAGCAGAGGTTCCTAGAACTTCCTTTTTTTTTTTTTTTTTTTTTTTAAAGATGACCAGTAAGGGGATCTTAACCCTTGACTTTGTGTTGTCAGTACCACGCTCTTCCAAGTGAGCCGTGGGCCGGCCCTCCTAGAACATTTCATTGTTACCTCTTCTCTGCCTAGGAAAAGCAGAGACATTCCTAATGAGTTCTCACCAAATGCATTTCTCAAAGGCAATTAAATCTCTTGTACATTGTTCTTTCTAGGCAAGAGATTCTCAAAGTTTCTGAAATCATGAAATCACAATTTTTTTTTTCTTTTCTTTTTTTTTGGCAGCTGGCTGGTATGGGGATCTGAACTCTTGACCTTGGCTTTACCAACACTGCACTCTAACCAATTGAGCTAACTGGCCAGCCTCATGTTCTTAATGTTATTTCATAACCCCTTTTACCTGAGTTTTAAAAGTTCTTCATAGAATTTAGGTATTGAAAAAGGTGAGCTGAATTCAAAGTGATAGATATAGAGAACTAATGGAGAATTTCTGTTTAGCACTTATTATAACTAGTAACCTAGTGCTGAGACTCTCTGTTCTGGGTAAGCCTTATTGTATAATGTCTTCTGATGCTACAGCCTTCTGCATTGGTCAGGTTCTAAAAAATAGAACTGGGTTTTTGTTTTTTGTTTTTGTTTTTGGTGGCTGGTTGGTAAGGGGATCCAAACCCTTGACGTTGGTGTTATTGGCACCATGCTCTCCCAAGTGAACTAACTGGCCAGTCAGAACTAGTTTTTAAAAGAAAACTAATTTTATCCCAGAAAGCTCTGTGAAAATACTCCAAGACAGTTTTAATACTGAATTTTAAGAGAAGGACCTTGTCTTAGTCCATTTTATGTTACTTATAACAGAATATCTGAAACTGAGTAATTTATAAAGAAATGGAATTTACTTTTTGCAAATCTGGACGCTAGGAAGTCCAAGGTCCAGGGGGTGCATCTGGTAAGAGGCTGCTTATTGGCGGGGACTCTCTGCAGAGTCCCAAGTCAGCACAGGGTACCACGTGGCTGAGCATCCTAACATACTCTCCTTTTCTCCTTACAAAACCACCAGTCTTCTTCCATGATAACCAATAAATCCATGAATGGATTAATCCATACATGAGGGCTATCACCTCTTAAAGGTCCCACCTCTCAAATACCATATTGGGTATTAAGCTTCAACATGAGATTTGGAGGGGACAAACATTCAAACCATATCAGACCTGAAATACATCATAAAAAAAAAAAGGTTCTACTTTTTCTCATCAGATAAATTGGCATTAAATTTACATAATGTTAGTCCATGGCCTTCTTTTGGAAGAATAATAATCATCAATTATATTATAGTTAGCTTAATTTCAAAGTAAGGCAGACCTACTTACAAAGTTTCTGTGAAAAATTGTAAAATACATGTGAAAATATTTTATAAACAATAAAATCCTCTTTAAATGTAAGGTCTATTATGACCACTCTACTAGTAATAGTAGTAGTAGAAGCAGTAGCAGTGTACTCCTGGTAGTACCATTACCACTACTGCTGCTACTACTACTACTACTAATAAAGCAGTGACTAAATGCATTTAGTTTAGTTGCCTTTTCATTTCGGATAAATAACTTTCCATCACACAGAGGCCCCCCAAAAAGTGAAATTTGGGTTTAAAAAAGACAACAAAGAAATATGGTTATCTAACTAAGCGAAGCAAACAGTTCTAAATTTGAGATAATTTTCTAATACAGAGATGTTAGATATGGATTCATCAGTAAGATTTCTTATTCTCCAGTTGCATTGTAATATACTAAGAGATATGAATTAGTAAGCAATAAAAAGTTTCTTCTAAATAACCCTATAGATCATAATTATACCATATGCCATCACACTGTTACCCTTGTTGGGTTTTGTTTGGTTTGATTTTGTTTTGTTTCAATGAAAGCCATGAATGTTATATAACTTAGAATGCACATATTACGGTCACCTAAAATATTATATATTTGGCAAGTCACTTCAAACTATTTTTTGAATACAACTTTACAGGAGCAAAAGGTTTTCTCCTTAACCTGTCATCATTCCTATGTAGACAGAAGAGAGACAGAGAGAGAGCACATCAGGTTTCTTGAATCTCTAAGCCTCCCAATTATTTCAGCCTATTCAAAAATAGAGCGCTGGCCACTGCTGCAAGACCCCTGGTCTCCCCTGCAGTGAGGGGGTGCCACAGGCCTCTACCCTGCCCCTCCTACTTCCTACTTCTCCCACCCTATTTCCTTCCCCTTGCCTCTCTTCCCCTCCCTCCCAACTGCTCCACAACAACATCATAGAACGTAAAAAATAATAATAATAATATTAATAAATAAATAAACAAAAAAAATAGAGCGCCGGCCAGTTAGCTCAGTTGATTAGAGTGTGGTGCTGGTAAGGTCCAGCACCAATCCCTGTACTGGACAGCTGGCAATAAATAAATAAATAAATAAATAATAGGGCATATTTGTTTAAAGAGGGTACTTACTTACCAAATTTTACTAAAATGTTCAGGTAATTACACAAGGCATATTTTTGTTTTTATCTTGATTATATCAAATATCATTAATAATTGTTAAACAACTATTTAAATAATCCTATGCAGCAAGTGAAAGAAATGGTATATATGAGATATGTAGCAACTGAATGATACTTAACACATTACTCATCTACTATGAAATTATTTGAAAGCTCACTGTACCTCAAAGCTTTTTCATTGTAAAAATTTTGTGCAGCCTATAAAAGTACCTCTAGCCACATACACATACATAAATATAGGTATACATACATACACTTATGTGTATGTGTATATAATATATATATATTTAAGCCAGGTTCATAAGGTGTTCTACAATCTTCTGCAAGACCCAAAGCGTAGGAGTATATATAAATACTTTTCCCAGGTCATTTTCCAAGGGAAGCAATGTGCTTTTCTAAATAGGCTGTCAGCATCCACCTTGTTGGAATAAAGACATATTGCTACATGCTTTTGAAAAAGAAACACTTATTTATCCATTTCCACCACTAAATTTAAAAGCAGTATCAAGTTCACATGTTATACCTAGCACCTTTCATTTAAGTAGTTCAGAATTCTTAAATCCAAAAGTGCTTTGGGGGGACTGGCCAGTTAGTTCAGTTGGTTAGAGAGCGGTGCTCATAACACCAAGGTCAAGGGTTCAAATCCCCACACGGGCCAGCTGCCAAAAAAAAAAGTACTATGGGGATGCAGCAATGGCAAAGTGAAGAGGTCAGTAAATCCTCCAAAACAACTATAAAATTGGGCAAAATTGTCAAAACCACCATTTCACAACTCTGGAAATTAACCACAGGCAAACAACGAATTGATGTATTTATTTACAAAAAACTCTAAACTTAAGAACAGGGGGGATATTAGTCTGTTTTCTGCCGCTTATAACAGAATCCCTAAAACTGAGTAATTTATAAAGAACCAAACTTTATTTCTTACAGTTCTGGAGGCTGGGAAGTCCAAGGTCCAGGGGATGCATCTGGTAAGGGCCTTCTTCCCAGTGGGTGCTCTCTACAGGGTCCCAGGGAGACACAGGGTATCACATGGCGAGGACCGAGTGAGAGTGTGCCCAGAGCAGGTTCAGTGCTCTACTTCTAAGGCCCCCAGTCCTCACCCATGATAACCCATTAATCCATTCATGAGGATATAGCCCTCACCATCCATTCACCTCTTAACGGCCTCACCTTTCAGATACCATACTGGGGATTAAACTCCAACATGAGATTTGGAGGGGACAAACATTCAAACATAGCAGGGGGTCTGTGGCATTCTTGCCTGAAAGAAAACAATAAAAATTAGAGTGGAAATCAATGACATAAAAAATAAAGAAAAATCAATAAAACCAAAAGACCTTGTTACTTTGAAAACATTAACAAAACTGATAAACCTTTAGCTAGACTGGCCAAGAAAATGAAGAGAACATACAAAGTACAAAAATCAGGCATGAAAGAATAAACCTTACAGAAATTAAAAGGATCACAAGAAAATATTATGAACAACTTTATACCAACAAAGTTGACAGCTTAGATGAAACTACAAATCCTAGAAAGACACAAATTATCAAAGCTGACTCAAGAAGAAATAGAAAATCTGAATAGATTTAGAACAAGTAAAGGAATTGAATATCAATTTTAAAATCTCTCTTCAAAGCAAAGCCCAAGCCCAGATGACTTCACTGGGGAATTCTATCAAATATTTCAAAAAGAAATAATATCAATCCTACACAAAAATGTTATGAATTCTGACAGGAATGACTAATGAAATATTTTCATTCACAAAATAGATCTTATCTCAAAATAGGAAAGCCAATCAGGCCTATCAATGACAAAGGTCCAAAATATTTTTTTCATAAGACATTGTCTTGAATGTGGCTAATATTTTACCAAAAACTTTATTATTTACATGCTGGAGTTGGCAAGGTTAGCCATTACAGAATTCTCAACTGAGCACTAAATGTCTGAATAACAAGGTTTTGCATAGCACTAACAAAACCAATTTGAGGCAGCCTCGGACCTTACCTAATCAGACATTTCCTCAAAGATCTGATTTACCTCCACTCTCCTTATGGTCATTAGTTACACCGGTACAGCATTTATTAAGTAGGCACAGACTATATCACTGAGAACTCCAGTCAGCTCAAGGATACCAATAACAAGGCTGTAAAAAGATGTGAAACCCCAATTTTGAAAGAAGAGTATTAACTGTCATGAAAAGCTGTCATTTTACAGAGAGGATAAGCTACTTTTGTGAAATTGAAAAACAGCCAGGGACTAGCTCCTCCTTCAAATGTCTATCTTCAGGCATTCCTATAAGAAAACCAGTTCTTCCTTAAACTTCCTTGTCACCTTTCTTTCTTCCTCATGGCTCTCTCTATGATTATATAAAAGTAATGGTTTTATCAAATTCACTCCATACTTATTAAAGCATATTGCTTGTTTGCTAAACATTGAAACAATACTAAAATGAGTAAGAAATAGCCTTTGCCATCAAGAATTGCAGTACAGGAGAAAAAACAGTTACAAATACAGAAGTGAGTCAAATATCAGAAAGAAAGTACACAAAGTACAAAGGAAGTTTAAAGAAAGAATGTGTTCACATCAGCTGCAGTGACTAACAGAAGCTTAAGGGAAAAAGTAGTAGTTGAGATTAGCCTTGAAACAGTAAGAATGATTTTGACAGCTGATGGTTTAAATGTCTCCCCAAAACTCACTGAGGCTTGATTCCCATTATAACAGTGTTAAGAGGGTGGGAAATCAGACAGAGTATGGTCTTTGAAAGGTGGAGGTTTGGTGAAGTGATTGAATCATGAGGACTCTGTCCTCATGAATGGATTAATCCATTCATGGATTAATGGGTTAATTGTTTAATGAGTTATCAGGGAGTAGACTGGGGGTTTTACAAGAAGAGGAAGAAAGCATGTGGAAATAAACTGTTATTGCTCAGCCCTCCTTACGTGATAACTCGCGTTGTTGCCACAGGACTCTTTAGACAGTCCCAACCAGGAAGAAGGCCCTCGCCAGAGTTTCTTCCTGGACCTTGAACTTCCCACCCTCCAAAACTGCAAGAAGTAAATTCTGTTTCTTTAAAAATCACCCAGTTTCAGGTATTCTGTTATCAGCCACAGAAAACGGACTAATACAACAGTAGAAAATGAGGGAAGGACATCCCCAAAAGAAGGAAGACACATTGTGTCCCTATGCCTAAGGCATAGAGTTCAGATGTTTGGAACATTTTTCTACCATGATACAATTTACAAGTGACATTTCCTATGCCAGCCCACCATGCCTACTCCTATGCAAGCCCTCAGAAGCGTGGGTAAAATAGGCTGCCTGCCATGTACAATCCCCAGTAAGCCTAATTCTGTCTCTCACATCCAAGAAAATATACCAGAATGTGAGTGAGTGAAAATGATCTTATAATAGGTCTAACCTTTAATCCACTTTCATTTTTATTTTATTTATTTTTTTTAAAGATGACCAGTAAGGGGATCTTAACCCTTCACTTGGTGTTGTCAGCAACGCACTCTCCCAAGTGAGCTAACCCGCATCCCTATGTAGGGATCCGAACCCGCGGCCTTGGTATTATCAGCACCACACTCTCCCAAGTAAGCCACAGGCTGGCCCCACTTTCATTTTTAAAGAAAATAACTTGCTATCTTTATTTATTTAATGGCTGGACAGTTTTTATTTTTTTGTTTGTTTTTGCTGGCCAGTACAGGGATTGAACCCTGGATCTTGGTGTGATCAGCACTGTGCTCTAACCAACTGAGCTAACCAGCCAGACTTGCTAACTTTAATATAGTTTTTAGTCAAAAATTGCTTGCTACACCCCCACAACAGATGATAATAACAGGTTAAGAACCACCAGTCTGATGGATGGGACATGAAGGTGAAAAGCATTGGTCAGAGCTATCCCAAGGTAGTCTCAAATACAAATCAAGACATCTAAACAGTAAAGAGAAATAATTTAAGCTCAGGGCTGGCCCGTGGCTCACTTGGGAGAGTGCGCTGCTGATAACACCAAGGCCACGGGTTCGGATCCTATATAGGTATGGCCGGTTCACTCACTGGGTGAGCGTGGTGCTGACAACACCAAGTCAAGGGTTAAGATCCCCTTACCCGTCATCTTTTTTTAAAAAAAAAAGAAAGAAAGAAAGAAAGAAATAATTCAGGCTGCATTTGGAAAGATTACTCTGGATATGTAGAGAAAAGGATAGTGCAATTAGGAATTTATTACAAAGGTCCCATTTAGTTAGGGGTAATAGAAGCCTAAAGCAAGATATTACTGGAAAAAAAGATTTTGAAACTGAGAAATGTGGCAAATATAGAATATAAGTTTTGTGAGGGCATAGTTCTGACTTGTCAACCTCTGTATCTCTACTGGTCTCTAGCTCAATAAATAATTGTTGAATGAGTAAGTTTTTGGTGGAGAGGCAGTATATTACAGTGGTGGTGCCTGAGTGCTTGGGTTCAAATCAAGCTCTTCCCCTTACCAGCACTATGACCTTGGGTAAGTTACTTGACCTTTATGCCTCAGTTTTTTCATCTATAAAATGGGGCTAATAATAGCATCTAGGTTATAGGGTATTTTCAAGGATTAAATGAGGATAATATATAAAGTGCTTAGAAGAGTGCCTGACAAATATACGTGCTATATAAAAGTAGCTATTATTTTTATTAGTGAAACATTGTACCTTTAACAAAACTTCAGAAGTGAAAAACAGTTTGGGGGAAGAGTAATCCATAACACTAAGAGTGTTTCGTTTGGCAGCCCAGTGGAGATGCCAGATAGTGTGGATTGGAGGCTTGGGAGAAAGGATGGGGTTACAGACTTAAGAGTTCTGACTCCCACCACTTCCTTCGCTCCCCACAGCCTTCCCATCTCGCACCAAGCTCTAGCCACACTAGCCTCTTGCAGTTCCTCCAACAGGTCAGTTTCTTTCCTGCCTCAAAACCCTCCCACTGCTGTTCCCTCATCTTGGAGACTCAACAAATATTTAATGATTCAATAGATATATTTGCAACTCTTTTAAAAGGAGTAAATGTTAAATCCCTGAGAACGTACGAAACTGCCCTGGAAGAAAGTATCAGAAAAGAAGATAAAAGGTGCGAGTACAGAAAGGAGGAGTCAGCAAATGCAAAGGTGCATTCAGGGAGTAACCAGAATGGGTGGAGCAAAGTTTGAAGGAGATGGATAAGACTACATGCTCAGAGGAGGCAAGGAGGGTGAAGACTAAAAAGAATCGCTGGGTTTGGCAATAATTTCAGGAAAGAACGCTGAGAAAAGAGGGAGGGGGGCGGAACATAGGTCGGATTATTAATGAGACGTCAACTAATATAGACTACTTTACCAAAATGTAATGTTTGATAAGGAAGAGAAGCAGGGTCCAGAGAAGGTGATTTTAGGGACAATCCCTGTTTTTAGGGTTTTTCTGGTAGTACGAGTGTAAGGAAGCAGATGGAGAGAGGCAAACACCTAAAGTAAAGAGAACTGAAAACATGAGGCCACTGCCTTATCTGATCGTCCCCCAGCTCGCTGATGATATACCCTCTAATTGAGTGGTTCTCAAAGTGATCAGCAGCATCAGGATCACAGAGAACTTGTTAGAAAGGCGCATTCTTGGGTCCCATACCAAACCTACAGAATCAGAAACACCGCGGGTGGGATTCACAACCACCACGCTCAGGAGACGACGACAGAGACCTCTGCGAGACGTGGCGGCCGCAGTCGTAGGGCAGAATTTCCCTTCTCCACCCTCTGCCTGCGTCCTCCTCACTTCAGAGTGGCAGTCCCCACCCAACCAGCACCGCAGAGCAACGTCGCCCTGTTTCAGACTTGGCCCGAGCGACTTCTGCCAACCCCCGCTAGGGTGGAGGCGAGGAGCGGCTTCCTTCACGCCTGCCAAGCCCCTGTGCCCGCCCTAGGCCTCGGCCGCCCTCGGGCCTCGACTTCCGGCGCCAGAGGAGTGGGTAGGCGGGGAAGGGACTCCGGGAAGACGGGTTCTACTTCGAGACTGGCAGGGGTCGGCTTCGTTCTTCCAGTCCCGCCTTGTGCTAAGAGGCCGGATGACTCGGCGACGGAAGAAACACAGCTAGTCTATGACAAGTGTCCAGGCAGCCTGGAACCCAAGAAGGGACTAAAGAAGCCCTAAAGCCCCTCTTCCCTCCCTTTCCCTACGTTCCCACCCCAAGCCCCAGGAAACGGAGTCGGCGGAGGTTCCGTCCCCCGGTCTGGGCGGGGCGCGGGGCGGCGCTAGGAGCAGACATCTCGCGATAGGAGAGCGGCCGGGGCGGGGGTGGCACCTCTTCCCCCCGCCTGGCGTTTGTTCCGGTCGCAGAGGAGACACCGCCGCAGTTGCCGCCACATCGGGGATTTCTGGCTCTTTCCTCTTCGCCTTAAATTCGGTGAGGCACAGTGTCCCGGTCGTCTCGGGCCGACGCTGTGGCCCTTCCTCGCCGGTCAGAGAGCGAGGGAGGCGGCTGGCCCGGCTCGGATGGGCCTGAGCGGGCGCTGCCGCATGAGGCCGGGCCGGATCCGGGGCCTGGATTCAAGGGCCGGGGCCGCCGCTTCAGCTGGGAGGCTGTGGGACGACGGCGGAGGCGGCCCGGGTCGGGCAGTGGGACCCGGGTGTCCGCCGCAGCGCCGGAGGTGGAGGCAGTGGCCGAGGCGTACGCCCTCTGGGCCCTGCCCGGACTGGGTAACAAAGCCGCCGCGGCCTCTGTTGGGTGATGTGTGCGTGGGGGGTTCCGGCTGGCGGGCGGGGGAGCCGCCCCCACCCCTGCGGCCGCCGCCTCCGGCGCTGCTTTTGTTGGAGGGCGGGCGGATGTACGGGGCGGCGGGGCCCCCGGCGCGAAGCGCCTCCGCGCCTGTAGTCCGCTCGTTGCGGCGGCCGCCGCCACAAGCAACAGGGTCAGTGGAAAAGGGACAGCAGGACCCTACGGCGCCCCGCTGTGGCCAAGGGGGTCCAGGGCGGGGGGCGGGTGATCTGTTGCCCTTGCGGGAGGCACGGGAAGGGTGTGGAGTGGCAGACATGTGCCCAGGGAGGAGGCTTGGACTGTACGGTATAGGGCAAAGGAGGCTAGGCCCGCTTGCAGTTACTTTTGCAGGCTGCAGTGGTGCAGTCGGCCGCTGCAGTCACAGGCACAACTTTAGGGCAGGGTGGTGCTGCCCATAGCCAACCCCCTCAGAAGAAGGGATTCACCTTTTGCCCGTGTCTTGGAATTAACACGTTTTGGATGCCTGCTGACTACGGTGGTAATCTCCGTTCTGTGTGCTTAGAAGTAGTGGAAGATGTAGGCGAATTTAAAGAGGAATGTGGAAGAGACTAAACGGTTATGTTTATGGTGGGTGATTTGCCGCCAATCACTGTGGCATCGTAAAGTCATTTAAAGGTGTAGTACACAGAATTTCTTTAAATGATTTCTTACAGAGCGAAATGCAGGTTTTGAAGTTACATTTAATTCAAGAGAAAGTAATTCTTTGTACCTGCACCAGGTATATTGCCAAGCTGAAAGTGTTGTGTCATTTAATTTGTATGTGACTAGACTAAGGTTTGAAGCCTTGTTTTAAAAATGAATGTTATGTCACTGGTATTTTTAAGGCCTTACTTCTGTTTTCCTAGGGTGTCTTTTATGAATAATCAAAAGCAGCAAAAGCCAACGCTATCAGGCCAGCGTTTTAAAACCAGAAAAAGAGGTAAATATTTATGTGTTAATATTTTCATACTTTCAGAATATCTTTTGTATATTCTGTATATTTTGTGTATTATATATCTGACAGGCAGTTGCATAGTACTGAAACCTCAAAAGAAAATACCAGGAGGGAACTTGAATTTCTAGTTGATTGCCATTTCTGGTATACCCTTAATATTTCTATTGCTTTCCCAAGCCTTTAGTTTTTGCTGTTAGGTATCACTAAGCAGGACAATGGATGTTCTTTTTACTGTGAAGATAAAGTACCTTTTAAAAAATAAATAAGGGCTGTGTTTTCACTAGCTAGCAGTTTCCCTGAAGGAAACTTTTGCTTGGAAGAAAAAGGTTAATTTATAAAAGGAGTGGTCGACTAATTTCACCAAATTTTGTGAAGATTTGTGAGAGAAATCAGACTGTACCCGTGGACATTAACTGTGGAATAGGATTCACATTGTAATGTCTTTTGTAGCAAGGTACTGTGCTAGTGTTACAAAGATGTGATCTCAGATATATTTTGTATTAAGCTTAATATTTTTCCAAAACACTTTTAAATGCTATTGCTTGAAGGCACATATTAACCTTATTTTACAGGAAGTTTTAAGGAAATAGAAAACTGGGTTAGCTGTTATAAATTGGGGGGGGGGGTAGCAGTATCTGAGTAGCACGTACATTAAGATATATGTTGTAAAATCTTTTATAATCTCTAATCATAGTCTGTTCCCTTGTAGTGGTTGGTGAGGAGACCAAAGTGTGATTTGATTGTGGTTTGATTATAATCTTTGCAGATTCATTTTTATTTAGCTAGTACAGTTTCTTAAGGAACAGAAATTGCAAATTAGAGCAATTCAGTAGTAATGGGGGAAAGTCTGACTATGTGGATTACTGTTATGACCTTTATATGAATAATAGCAGCAAGTAATTTTATTAATTGTTAATTAGCAGCAGGGAGAGGTTAAGGTTCATTCATGGCCTCCTGGCTGTTGATGATTAGGATCCTGGGAAGGGTGAACAACCATCCCCATTTGCCTGGGACTGAGGGAGTTCCTGGCACATAGGACTTTTGGTGCTAAAACCAGGAAGTCCTGGGCAAATAGAGAAGTTTGTCACCCTGTTGCTGTGTAAAAATTAAAATATCATCTAACCTAGATGGGAAAATCAAAACCCTACTATGGAGTATATGAAAACAACTCAGTTAAAGGCTAGGTATGTGCTCAAAGCACTGTTCTGAGTGCTATTTTATTTATATTTAGTATTTGCAACAACTTTATGAGATAGGTACTATTCTTGTCCCCATTTTACAGTAGGAATTCAGTCATGGAGAATGAGGCTAGTTGCTCAAATTCAGACAGTTAAGGTGGTTAGGATTTGAATCAGGCAGTTTTTTAAAACTCCAGAGCCCATGCTCTGAACTACTACTACACAATATAGTCTCTTGATTACCTAATTTCTCTGACTCTCTGTTTCCCTTCTGAATAATGGGAACAAAAAGGTCTACCTCACAAAGTTGTTAACAGGATTAAAGCAAAACACCTAGTACAGTTTAATTATATATATATATTGAATGTTCAACAAATGTACAGTTGAACCTTGAACAATGCTGGAGTTAGGGGCACCAACATGCTTCCCACATGCCCCAACCCCCGCAAAGTTGAAAATCCACATATAATATTTGACTCCCCCAAAACTTAACTACTAATAACCTACTGTTGATAGGAAGCCTTATCAATGACATAAACAGTTTATTAACACATATTTTGTGTATTATGTACTATATTCTTACAATAAAGTAAGCTAGAGAAAAGAAAGTGTTACTGAGAAAATCATATGGGAGAGAAAATATATTTACAGTGCTGTACACTATTTGTTGGGAAAAAAATTTCAAGTGTAAATGGACCCATGCAGTTCAAACCCATCTTGTTCAAGGGCCAACTGTGCATTCTAAAGATTATTTTATAAGTACCAAATGAGTGGTTAAATTAAAAAACAAAATGTTATGGGCATTTAAAGAAAAGAACAGAGCACTCCAGTGTTAGGGCACGATCTTAGAGAAATAAAATATACCTAAGTTTTAGAGGATGGCCTAAATTTTGAAAAAGCCAGGAGGCAATAGAAGAGCTTTCCAGGTAGAAATTATCTTATGGCAGTGGGAACATGAGACAATAGTACATTATCTCACTTCTGAGATTTGTTTGAAAAAGTAGAAGAAAAGCTGCACAGTTCTTGTGACTAGGGTGTACTGCCCTGCACTTGCAGAGGGCAAACTTGTGAAGGCTGTATGTTTAGTCTCCTGTCTCTCCTGTAGTGTTTGCTTGTTGCAGGTCTTGGGTAATCTAGCTTATGTTTGTTTTTTTCCAGCCATTGAAATAAACGAAATTGTGACAAATTTTGTTAACTTATTCAGTAGTTACAGCATCATACAGTGATGGTTCCTTAGACTTCTAAAAGTAGATGTTTTGGGTTTTTCCCACTCAGATGAAAAAGAGAGGTTTGACCCTACTCAGTTTCAAGACTGTATTATTCAAGGCTTAACTGAAACTGGTACTGATTTGGAAGCAGTAGCTAAGTTTCTTGATGCTTCTGGAGCAAAACTTGATTACCGCCGATATGCAGAAACACTCTTTGAC
The DNA here is from genome assembly GCF_027409185.1 of Cynocephalus volans. NCBI lineage: Eukaryota > Metazoa > Chordata > Mammalia > Dermoptera > Cynocephalidae > Cynocephalus > Cynocephalus volans. Next base: position 266,173,853 of record NC_084460.1, read on the forward strand.
ATTCTGGTGGCTGGTGGAATGCTGGGTAAGTGAGTTTTGTGGGCTTAATAATTTTGAGCGATTAATTATGGAGAATCCACAATGTGAACTACTTGACAGACCTATCAAAAGGGGGTGTGTGTTTTTTTTTTTTTATCATGTTGTATTTTGTTTTGTCTTTACTCCCATAGGCTTTTCCATTCTTTTCTCTGAAGTCATCATAACTTACCAAGTTGCCTTGCTCCATCTAACCTCATATTTGAAGTGTTATGGAACCATAACACTTGGGTATGACTTTTCTGTCTTATAGCTAAGTCCCCACAACATCCCCAATCAGTGATTTTTTCCAACCTGTATTTGAACACTCCCAGTTAGTGGAGAAACCCCCACCTCTTGTTTTGTCCTATGAAATACTTCTCCATACCTAAAAGCTCTAATCCTGTACTGTTCAATACAATAGCCTCTAGAAATATGTGGCTATCACATACTTGGACTGTGGCCAGTCCAAATTGAGATGTGCTGTTAAGTGTAAAACACATTGGATTTTAAAGACTTAATAGAAAAGAATGTAAGACATAAGTATTTCAAAATGTTTTCAGAATAATATTGCATTGAACCTCACAGCCACACTGGTGTAATCAAACTTCATTAGTATACATGTGGAATGGAATCTTAGAAAGACTTAAGTGACATGTACTCAAACAGTTATGCAGTGGAACCAAGATTTTATTTTATGTTATTTATTTTATTTATTTTATTATTTATGTATGTATGTATTTATTTATTTATATAAAGATGACCAGTAAGAGGATCTTTTTTTTTTTTTTTTTTTTTGTCTTTTTTTGTGACCGGCACTCAGCCAGTCCTATATAGGATCCGAACCCGCGGCGGGAGTGTCGCCGCGCACCCAAGCGCTGCACTCTACCGAGTGCGCCACGGGCTCGGCCCCAGTAAGAGGATCTTAATCCTTGACTTGGTGTTGTCAGCACCACACTCTCCTAAGTGAGCCATGGGCTGGCCTTGGAACCAAGAATTTATAATTGATACCTTCTAATGCCTGGTCAAATAAGTATTTCTTTCATTGTATTACCAGTTTGTAATAAGAAATATGGAAGATTTCAGTTGTTTGTTTATAATACTGCTATAAACAAGGCTTTTAAAAAAAATTCTTTTAAAATACATTTACTAAGAAAATTTTTACATATCCTAAACAGAATAGTATAATGAACGTCTGAATTGTTACCCAACTTCAGCAATTAAGAACACACAATCTTACTTCATCTGTACCCCCACTGATTTCATCCCACTCCCCCATTTTTTAAAGTATAAAGTCTTTGGAAGCTTGAAGGGTTATTTTCTTTCTGGAAAGTTACATGTAATCAAAACCAGCACTGAATATCTCCACTTGACAGATTTGGCACTATTATTGAGTGGTTAACAAAGTGAGTTTCATTGGGGAGCTAAAGTGGATTGTTTTGTTTATTACTGTATAAATTGTTTGACTTTATTTTTACATATTGAACCAACCAGCCAAGTTCCTACTGACAAGTTGACTTTGCCTTCAACTCATCTTTTAGAATGTTGCCGTTTTATTTTATAACGAAAGTCCTAATAGAAAAAAGATTTAAGTGGTTGCTAATTCAAAATGGTCACTGCATATTTTTTGTAAAATATACCTTAGCCCCAGGTGGTACACTGGCAGATGACATGATGCGCACAGATGTCTGTGTGTTTGCAGCACAAGAAGACCTAGAGACCATGCAAGCATTTGCTCAGGTAAATGAAACTATTTAATTATCTTCAGTAAGCTACTCTCCATCTAACAAAAGTGTAGTAGGATGAATTAAAAACTTCTGATATGTTAAGGAAAACAAAGTAGAAAAAGTTTAAATTAGCTTTCCTTTTTCTATTTGTCCCTCTGGAATTACTCCATTTTTAAGAACAATATCAAGCTGAAAATCAGTTTCTTCTTGTGGTTTCCATAGTTGAATTACTCTACATGCAAGTATTTTTAAAGGTAGATGAATTGTAGGCATATTAGTTCATTAATCAAAATCTCATTTGAAGGTTTCGTGCATAGTTGTGTTTGTATTACTGTAAACAAAAAATTTAAATGCATCTTACCTGGAAATTGTTATCTATGTTATTAGGAAATGTAGAATTGTGTTTTATGATCTTATTCTGTTCATGTCCAACAAATGGGTAAATGACTTGTATTTGAGCAATAATTTGTCCTTGTTTAATATACAGCAGTAAAAATCTATCAAGAGGTGGCTATTAAAGTGTTAATAACATTGGTATATTGCAGGATTTGGGAATTGACAAACTCTTAAAGCTGGTTTACACAGCTTGTAAGCTGTTATATCCAGTGGGATGTTCGCTTCTCTGCTGTTACAGAAATTCTATGGGAAGGATCCCAGTGGCCCTGACCTAGATCTTTTAGGGATCTGCATCTACACATAGGAAGCTGCCACTAAATTCATTTAATGTTCTTCATAGGTTTTTAACAAGTTAATCAGGCGCTACAAATACCTGGAGAAAGGTTTTGAAGATGAAGTAAAAAAGGTGAGGTGTAATCATCTCGTGGGAAAGAAAATGTTGCAGTCAGAAAGGGGAATGTTAAATCCTAATTCTGCCACAGATTACAGCTAATTTTAGATATTTGGGTAGGCTGTCATTGAAATGTAGTTTTGGGGTATGTTGTTTTATTTTATTAAAATATTTCTAACTTGCTGTACACTGCTTCTTAGCTCTGTGTCCAAACAAATGGTAAAGGGCTAAAAATCAAAGTAGGGTTTGTTCAAAAAATGGAAAGTAAATGATCAAGGCTAAAACATTGGGTAAGATATTTAGCCTAGTTGGTATCTGAGTCCTAGTTTTAGATATTTCATACACGCGTGCATAGAAAATCTGGTAGTATTAATAGTAATATTTTTTTTAATACCAAGCACTGTTCTAATTAAATTAACTCATGTAGTATTCACAAAAACCCTGTAAGGCAAGTTTTGTTATCCATGTTTTACATTATGAGGAAACGGAGGCACGGAGGTTAAGAAACTACCTGAGATCACTCAGCTAATGAGTACTATAAGGAGATGTAAACTTGGGTAGTTAGGTCCCAGGACTCACACTTTTAACCAATATAGTGTGCTTTACTGCTTCTCTTAATATAATGCAATTGTTCTTTTAACTCTTAACTATTTATTTTTACAGCTGCTGCTGTTCTTAAAGGGTTTTTCAGAGTCGGAGAGGAACAAGCTGGCTATGTTGACTGGTGTTCTTCTGGCTAATGGAACACTTAATGCATCTATTCTTAATAGCCTTTATAATGAGAATTTGGTTAAAGAAGGTAATCAACCTTTAGTAAAGGATGGTCTTTAGTTGTCTGAGAGTGGGGTAGATAAGAGCATGAAGGATGAACTGATATAAAAGTTAACCCATGATTTATTGTTTATAAGTGTGACTTGTGTGATAGTCTTCGTTTATTAACCATCCTTTATCTTAGTAGGTGCATTCCAATTCAGTAGACATTTAATGTATACTTTTGGCATCCTGGTTTAATGGCTTTCTTTAAGCATATAATAAATTTCCAAGGTTTAAACAAATGTGATTACATGTAATGAAAGTAAAAAGAGAATTGCTGTGGGAACCCAGAAAGATATTAATGCCAATTGGAAGACCTGGGGAACGTCTTTAAGGGAGAAGATAACATTGGGGAAAATATCAAGCTGGAAAAGAAAATCAGTTCCCTGTTGTGTCTTCAATAGTTGAATTATTCTGTGCAGTAGTTTTTTAAAAAGCTAGGTTTTTTTCTTTTTTTTTTTTTTTTTTTTTTTAACCACTTGGAGTACTTTTTAAGGTGCCTTTAGTTCTCACAACAAGCCTGTCTGGTGTAGGAACTGTTACCTTCAATTTACACATTAGAAAACATTTAAAATGACTTAGCCAAGAATATACAACTAACAAATCATAGAATAGGGAAATTGGAGTGAAATGGTAAACAGTGACAGAAGAAAGTTTCTGGGTTAAGTTTGGGGAGAAAGTGAGTAATCCCATGTGGTTGAACTAAGGAGGGGAGGATATGGGGGGATATAGTGATTGAAATCCAGGAAGGTATTTCTGTTAAGTAAGGCCCGCCCCTTTTTTTTTCTTTCTTTTACAGGGGTTTCAGCAGCTTTTGCTGTAAAGCTCTTTAAATCATGGATAAATGAAAAAGATATCAATGCAGTAGCTGCAAGTCTTCGGAAAGTCAGCATGGACAACAGACTGATGGTAAGTAACTTTTCTTCCCATTCCTGTCAACACTTAAGGAGAGTGTAATGAGAGATATTTCTCATTTTTAAGTATGTGAAAAGAGAGTGTTTTTCTTAATTTGATTTAAAGACCAATTTAACCAGATTAAATTTTCCTTTCAGGAACTTTTTCCTGCCAATAAGCAAAGTGTTGAACACTTCACAAAGTATTTTACTGAGGCAGGCTTGAAAGAGCTTTCAGAGTATGTTCGGAATCAGCAAACCATAGGAGCTCGTAAGGAGCTCCAGAAAGAACTTCAAGAACAGATGTCCCGTGGTGATCCATTTAAGGATGTAAGCTTTTTTTGTTTAAACCATCTTTTTTATGGCTAAGCTTCTCGCATAGAAATTTTCACTCATTTAAGAACCTTTAAAGTATTTCACCAGAGTGAGTTTGAATTAATAGTTATAAGAATATAATACTGGGACTTTGCCTCGGTCTTTTTCATATACTTACTTAGTGCTTTACTGATGCCCAGAAATAACACTTGGGGATTTTGTAGAGTGCAAGCCAGTGGACAGACCCAGTTCTGTTTCCATCTCAGTTCCTTCATGACTTTTATGTAAGATATGAGGTTGGAATTCGGCCCCTTCCAGTTCTAAAGATTCTCTGTTTATAATGGTATACATATAGCTATTGCCAGTTGCATGGAAAAATGTTCTTACACTTTTGTAAAAGGTGTAAATTTGAAGATTTGTACGTACATATCAAAACTGACTTCTTACTGAATTTGGATTCTTTTGCAGATAATTTTATATGTCAAGGAGGAGATGAAAAAAAACAACATCCCAGAACCAGTTGTCATCGGAATAGTTTGGTCAAGTGTAATGAGCACCGTGGAGTGGAACAAAAAAGAGGAGCTTGTAGCAGAGCAAGCCATCAAGCACTTGAAGGTATTAGAACTGTGCCTTGACTATTCTGCTTTTAAGTGGGATAAGTGAACTGTCACTGTACTTTTCTAAGAGGATTTATCACATCCTGTGGTTCCTGGGGATGACCCACCAGTAAGTAGACAAATAACATATTTACTTGATAATAACACTTTTAAGTCTGACTTGGGCTTTCTTTAGTTTGCAAGTTAAAAACAAGAACATGTTTAAAAGTAGCTTAAGCCTAAAATTTGATGTTTGCTTTTGAGGGACTGTTGGAAAACAGGAATGTGATTTTTTTTTTTCCTTCTAAAATACTAATATGTTGACAGTTACCTAGAATACTTGCTGCAGTATTGCTTATTTGACTTAGGCACTTAATAATTCTGCTTTACTGTTTTTTGTGTATTTAATTTCCAACTAATAGATTATAGTTCACAGTGGTTGTAAAAGATGAGTTATATTCTGTATTGTAGAAATTTTGTAGTGGATGATCATTGTAATGAATAGCTAAAACTTTTCTCCCTTCCCATTAAAAGCAATACAGCCCTCTACTTGCTGCCTTTACTACTCAAGGTCAGTCTGAGCTGACTCTGTTACTGAAGATTCAGGAGTATTGCTATGACAACATCCATTTCATGAAAGCCTTCCAGAAAATAGTGGTGCTTTTTTATAAAGGTAATATAAATTTTGAGTTTTGTGAATGCATTTAACAAACATCCTTGAATTCTCAAAATAATTCAAATGAGTAATTTAAACATCTGCTCAAATATAAGAAATACTTTACTTCTAGTGACAAGATAGTTGTCTCTGATTAAATTGGGTGCTTTTTAGTGCATTGGTATCAAAACATTCCTAAATCCTATCCACAGTTAAAATCTGAAGCCTTTATGATGCGGCCTCAAACTTGTCTCCTATACTCTAGCCATATCAAATTCCCCATGTCCCTTCCCCAGATACATTCTTCATATCTATGTAGTCTTCAGTTTCTATGTGAAGCTTGCTTCCCTTCACCTTACACCAGCACCCAATGTTGAGTGGTACTTGTTCTTCAAAACCGGTTCAAAATGCACTGTTAGAACCCTCTGTTTCAATTGTTACTTCTTTTTCTGTAATACCAATTTCAGAAACCTGATTTAAAGTGGATAGTAAAGATAAGACCTCTATTGGAAAAAAGAACCTATTGCAGTTTTTTAATTTACTATGGTTGGTGATAACACTTTTTAAAATTCTGCATTAATCACAGCCTTGATCCCACTGAATATAGTTGGTTAGTGGTATTCTATCCCCTAGTTTTCATAGCTGATTTTGTTAGTGCCTATATTATAAACTTGGAATAGGAATCTACCCAAATACCCATAAATTTTTTTTAAAGAAAGTATGGGGTAATGAACTCAGAGTATTCATGCTTCAGTGATTATCTGCTTGTGGTTAGGCTTCTTAGAAGCATTTATACACCTCCATTTGCTTCCCCACACCAGATTATTTAGAAGCAAATTCTAGAACTCTTCATTGAATTCTAATTTTTCAGTAAAGTATAAGGACTTTTTAAAAATAATAAAACCACAGTACCGTTCTTACCTTAAAAAATGAACAAATTTTCTATCAGATATTTCTTATTAAAACAAGGTTTCTCAACCTTGGCATTACTAACACTGTTTGCCAGCTAACACTTCTTTGTAAGTGACTATCTTGTGCATTGTAGAGTGTTTAACAGTATTCTTGACATCTATCCAGTAGATGCCAGTAGCACCTCTCCCCAGTGTGACATCCCAAGAATGTCTGCAGACATTGTCAAATGTTACTTGGAGAGCAAAATTATCTTCAGTTGAGGAATCACTGGTTTAACACGTTTTTTTCTCCAGTTTGTTTCAGGTTCATACACTGGCAACAAGTTGATGAAAGCCTGTTAACATGGGTCCTGTTTCATCTTTTCTATTTTTCTTTAAATTTGATGGTTTAAGAAACCAGTGTTTCGAATACAGATTTATCTTGCAAACAATAAAAATAAACTGTTTTTACTGAAATTTTTAGTAGAATCTTGTTTTCCAAGCAGGCATTTGCGCCCTAGGTGATTTTATCTCTGCTAGAGGTAGAGAAATACAGTAATCCTTATCCATAGTTTCAGTTACCTGAGGGTCAACCGTGGTCCCAAAATATTAAATGGGAAATTCCAGAAATAAGCAATTCATAAGTTTTAACTTGTGCCTTGTTCTGAGTAGCATGATGAAATCCCTCTGTCCTGCTTAGGGCATGAATTATCCCTTTGTCCAGCATATACACGCTGTATACTCTACCTGCCCCTTAGTCACTTAGTTGCACCCTTGGTTATCAGATTGACTATTGTGAAATTGCAGTGCTTGTATTAAAAATTGTTCTGCTTTATTATTAATTATTGTTAGTAATCTCTTACTATGCCTAGTTTATAAATTAAACTTTATCATAAGTCTACATGTATAGGAAAAAATATACAGGGTTTGGTCCTATCTCAGTTTCAGGCATCCACTGGTGGTCTTGGAACGTACCCTCCATAAATAAGGAGGGGACTACTGTATATTAAAACTCCCCTAATGTAATGGTTATTCTTTATAGCTGAAGTCCTGAGTGAAGAGCCCATTCTGAAGTGGTATAAAGATGCACATGTTGCAAAGGGGAAAAGTGTCTTCCTTGAGCAAATGAAAAAGTTTGTAGAGTGGCTCAAAAATGCTGAAGAAGGTAAGTCTTTGTGCACTTCGTGAAGCTTAGAAACTGATTTTAGGGCCCGCCCTTGGCTCACTCAGGAGAGTGTGGTGCTGATAACACCAAGGCCACGGGTTCGGATCTTATATAGGGATGGCCGGTTGGTTTGCTCACTGGCTGAGCGTGGTGCTGACAACACCAAATCAAGGGTTAAGATCCTCTCACCGGTCCTTTTTTTTTTTTTTTTTTTTTTAAGAAGAAACTGATTTTAATGTGGCCACAGTGTATGTCCACACATGCTTTCTTCTTTTATTCTGATGCTCCTTTGTACCTAGGGTACAGATTTTTGTTCACTTATGACAGACATGAAAATGATTAGTTTGCAGGTCATTTGATTTAATGCAAGTGGGGAAAACTAGACTTTAATTATTAAAGTATTTCAGTGGTTCATCTATAATACTAAACATTCTTAGGAAGAAAATTGAAAATTTTGAGAATATTCAATATTATAATTTTGAGATTTATAAATGAACACTTAAATATTCCACTCATGTAAGGATATTATTAATAAAATTACTTAATTACGATAAAAAGCTTCAAAGTTATAAATGGGAACTTTTGCTTTCTGATATAATGCTTGACTGCATTTTTCCCCTTTTCTAGAATCTGAGTCTGAAGCTGAAGAAGGTGACTGAATTTTGAAACTACACCCTCAGTAAAGCAAACAGGCATTGTAGATAAAATGTCATGTCTCATGTGTCCTGGTTCTTACGTTTTCCTACCTCCCTATATCAAGCATGATATAAGGGCTTTCATGGCAAATTTTATTTTAACTGTTTCTATGGTTACTGGAAATGTTGGGTTTAGTTTCTAAAACCATGTTTTAAGTAGCTACAGGAGCTTTAGATTTGAATCTAATGTTGCATTAGTCTTTTTAGTTATCTTCTACCTCCTGTATTTTCTACTGTAATAATGTAATTTAAGGCCTTCCACAATGAACAGTTCACTTTATTCCCTGGGTTTTCTATATAAACAGTTTTCAATATATGATTTGGTTAAAATAATTTGTTATAAAAATTCTGTTTGCAAATTAAACTGTAAAAGTATCCAAAGTCTTAAAGGCAATCATTTGTGTGATAATTTGGTATGTCCAGAGCCCTACTCATCAATGAAAATCTCTTATAATAATTGAATTCATTAACCTGAATCTTGAGTATTTGGACCATTGCTTGCATGTTAACATTTTCTTGCATTTTTAACCCCAGGTGTCCTTAAGCTCAATTGTTTGCTCTTTGATTTTCATCCTTAGTGAAGCCATGGAGAACAAACATGAAAAGTTTGTGAAATCATATGTGGCAGGTATTGGGAAGAAGAAAGTTGAGCTTTTTCTTGCTGAGAAACTTCTGCATTCAGTTTGTATCTTTCTAGGCAGAACAAAAAAATACTCTTCATATAACCATTTTCAAACGTACCTTAGGAAAGTCTTTAAAGTATTTTATGCTCATAATATACTTAAATTGATAGGAAGGGACTTGTAAAGGAGTGCGAGTAAAAGAAATGGCCCATGTATTAAACCCAGTAAAAATTGTTAAACTCTTAAGGGTCAACATGTTTTAATTGGGAATCTAAATACAATTTATATTTCCTATTGGTTTAGAATATTCATTGTAAAGAATGAAGTGCAGTGATAATTATATATTCCCACTTGGTCATACTGGACTGGCTTCATTCTCTTAACATACTTAGTAATGTCTCAAGCATCTGGCTATTAACATACCCTCGTTGGCATTTTTTAATTGCCATGAGCCAAATATTTCTTCTCTATGATTGATCCATTTATTTTAATGGCTGCCTTTTAATTTTCATCTTTTTTTTTCTTGCTGCTACCCGTCTATATATATATATAGTCATGGGGGGTGGGGGGAGTAGCCACATTTTTTAATGGAAAGACTTAGTGTTAAAAACGAATGTTTTGAAGGTTTTTTTAATTAGTGAAGGAAACTAGCCTGGAATAATGTCACCAGAGACTCAGTGGAAATTGCCCCTTTTGAAGGTGCCTTTCTTATGAGCCAAGAATTTGGTGTTCAAAAGTTCATCTTGAGGGAATAATAACATGTAATATAATTTGAAATAAAGATATAGTAACCTTTAGAAGAGCATTATAACTGGTAACATTGTGAATGGGGTGATTTGTTTAATGAATAACTTTGATAAAGTTTTCGTGCACAAGCAAAATGTATTCACTAGATTTCTATGTAGTGATCTCCTTTTACTTTGTAATTTGTAGTCCTCAAAAGGCTTTTTTTTTTTTTTTTTTAATAAAATCCATCCTTACACTTAGGTTTTACAGATCAGTCTTTTTTTTTTTTTTGTAAATTCTATGTTAATACCTACTGGTACTGTACGTTATGTGTTTAGATGTCTTTACTGTATAAGCATTAAATAATTATTGCTCCTTTTATCCTATGACTCCCAAAGTGTAAACATCTACACAGAATTCTCATATAACTGAAACTACATTAACATTTCTACAACCAAGTCATTGCATGTTACTGCCGTACAAGGTGTTCCCTGTTTTATTGTATACCATGTATAGCAAAAGTGTGTAGTCTTCCAGAACTACATTATGATTTTTGATCATAGTTTTTTCCATCACAACACAGTAGTGTTTACTTGCTGTAATATTACAGTGAATGGATAAGTCACCTGTGACAGAATAGTGTAAAGAAAGGGAATGCTTTATAAAAGGACTTAGATTTTCATTTTGAATTTTAAGTGGTAATTTTAGAACCCAGCTGCTAGTGTCAACCTATGGCCTCAAATATGTAATTCTTAATATAGATGTTAAAATTGTACTTTTAATTATTATTGGATAAATGTTAATTGATATTTTTCAATTTGGTGTCAGTTTCTAAGGATAAGTCTCTTGGATACTATAATTAAATGTCTGTTTACAGCTGATCATAAGTTTCTTAATCTTATACTTTGGGAGTATTGTTCTAGAGATGTTCATTATTCTGTTCTTACAGAAACTCCAGATGCCAAAAATGCCACAGAATATTTTGACATAGCATAATGATTGTGGGGATGGGGAAATGCACGTGACCCAGAGATTAACTTCTGATCAGTGTTTTGCAAACTTTTTCCTATTATTATCACATCCTCTCCCCAAGAAGCTTAGACTTTTTTTTCTAGTTGCACCCCCAGTAAATTTTAATATCATAGATAAACTATATGTACTGTGTCTGTGCTTTATACATGAAAAGAGTAAGGTTTTCTTGGTCCCCTTGGAGATGATGTCACCCCCATTGAGAATGCCCACTCTAGTATGTCTTTTTTAAAAGGGTCAGGAAACTTAGTAATAGACATGTGCATTGGCAAATATGTCTTCATGCTTATCCATAGTGTGAAGCAGTATTTTATCTGTCAGAATAGAAAATAGAGGAAATTTCATTTCCTTCCAATCACTGTATTTCAACAGTTGTGTTCTGTATCTTAACCCACCACGATAGGCACCATGTCTTCACAGATTCATACTTGATTTTAAATGTAATAAAGTAAAATAATTTGTGTTCCTTCTAATCTATAAAATTAAGTGAAAACCCTTTAGATGGATGATTTATTTTAAAGTTGTGGCCATAACACTGATATTATATTATTATAGTATTGAAATTTTACTGAGGAACCTCTACTGTCATATTTAAGTAGGCTGCTTGCAGGAACTGAAACAACTATTGGTTGGCTTTAAATGTAACATAGAAGCCAAAGTTTTAGTATACATTGTCATTTAGACTTCTGAATTAGCTTTGTAAAAATTTTCCTCAGATGGTATTTACAGATGCCATGTAAAATAAGTTGATAAGCATTTCTGTGGGAATTCTGGTAAATTGCCTTGATGTGATTTTTTCATGTTCGGTATTAGTCCTATACTGTCAGTATGAAATATTTCTATTCGGGCCGGCCCGTGGCTCACTCGGGAGAGTGCGGTGCTGATAACACCAAGGCCCCGGGTTCGGATCCCATATACGGATGGCCGGTTTGCTCACTGGCTGAGCGTGGTGCTGACAACACCAAGTCAAGGGTTAAGATCCCCTTACCGGTCATCTTTAAAAAAAAAAAAAAAGAAATATTTCTATTCACCAGCCTTCTTAAGCCCGAAGGTTTAAAATGTTAGAATTAAAGAGTTTTTCAGTAGGCTTGATTTCATTTAAGTGGAGTCTGTAAGATATAAGTACTTTCTGACTTCTCAAGTAAAGAACTTATAATTGGCTTTTGTCTAAGAACCTGAATTACAGTGGATTTAATATCTGAACAGTCTTAGACATAAATGTATAAAACTGGGTCAGAAAAGCTTCCTGACTCCTTTCTTCCTTATTTTTTGCCCCCCATTTAACCATAGGCAATTAGCAGCCATATCAAATCCAATCATTTTCATTTTCTAATGTATTTATAATCTTTTTATCTTTATTCTAGGATTAGAGTCAGTTCTTAATGAATTGAAAGGATCGGGATACTTTACAAATTTACTCAATCACTGTCAATTTAGTAACCCTTAATCAGAATCTTAGTTAAAAGCTCAACTGCTTGTGGTGCCTACTATAGTGCCCTAGAGGAGACAATGATAAAAATCTGCCAAATCCCTTTATAGACTTTATCCAGAGGGACCAATATTTTAAACTATGATATGATTAGAATGTTTGTGGTTGTGTAATGAATTTGGGGTGCTAAAAAGTTTGGGCTGTTCTGTTTCAGGGAATTTCTGCTGTAATCATTTAAAACTATCTGAGCAAAACAAGCTAGGACCTAGTTTATGTTAGTATGCTAAGGACAAAAATAGATGAAACCACTTTTTTAACACTGAAATTCTGAAGGCTGTGCTTAAAAGTTAACTTAGTGGTAAATCTGTTGGAAATAACTGACCCTTTTATAGACTGAATCCTCTTATTTCAGAAGGATGTTCTACATTCTCTGGCATTTTAAGAATAAAATATTTTCTCTGTGTACACCTCATTTCCATTCTAGTTAGGTGTAATGGAGTCTCGCATGACAAACAGTTGAAGAGGAGAAAACTGGATAGCTGGTACTCCATATAGCTTTTGACAATGACCAACCTCAAGTACAGCCATCCAAGCCAGTAAATTACATTGCTGCATTATTTCTGTTTTAACTGTGAAACTTGCTTCTTGTCTGTACCCTTAAAATTGAATAAAATTTCATGAGACTCCTTGTTAATGTAGAGAAAAGCAATGACTGTTCAATGGTTGTACACTAAGGCCTGAGTCCTTGACCTTATCATTTTGCCTCAGTGTTTTCAGTATCACCTAAAGGCTTGTGCATGTCACATACTGTCTTAGTCCATTCTGTGCTGCTGTAACAGTACCATAGGTTGGGTAATTTATAAAAAACGGATTTATTTCTTACAGTTCTGAAGGCTGGGAAGTCCAAGAGCATCTGGCAAGGGCCTTCATGCTGCATCATCCCGTAGCAGAAGGTAAAGGAGACTGAATGCATCCTTTTATCTATCACAAACTCAGTCCCATGGTAACTAACCCACTCCTGAGATACAGCACTAATCACCTCTTAAAGTTCCCACCTCTCAGCACTTGTACTGGAGATTGTTTACAGCATGTGAAATTTGAGAAATGCATTCAAACCATAGCATTTGCAAGCAGTAAGCATGCAAATAATAAATGAAGAAATGAAAATGCAATCTGACAATAATTCCTGGATTAGTAGGGAATAATAAGTGAAGATATGAAAAGGGAGTTTATAAAACTCATCAATTAATGTCATTAAAAGACAACTAATGGGGAGGGATGTTTGCCTGTAGAATGAAAGCTGTTAGGTGAAATGTTTAAATATTAGGAAGCAACTTTTCTTACATAAGTGTAGTGGATTGAAATTATGTCTCCCCAAAACTCATTGAAGCTTGAATTGCATCCCCTGAGTTTTATGTATTAGAAACTTAGCCCCCACTGTGACTGTTAAGAGGGTGGGAAATCCTATCATAGTAATTGAAAGGTGGAGCTTTGAAGAGGTGATTGGATTGTAGAGCTGTGCAGCAGTGAATGGATTAAAAATGGTGGTTGGGGGTGTGGTTCTGAGGGCTTTTAAAGAAGAGGAGAGTCTGTCTGCTTCCACCATCATGCAGTGTGAGACCCTGGGTCACTGTCACCACCACCAGATGGACATTGGACTTCCCAGCCTCAGAAACTAAGCAGTGAATTTTGTTTTCTTTCTAAATTACCCAGTTCCATGTATTTTGTTATAAGCAACAGAAATGGAGTAATACAGCAAGATTATATTCAAGTTATTTCTGTTCTGTGGTTAGTGTTGCTGGGACTGATGAGATCAAGACAGGATGAGAACATGTCAACAGTATTAAATTCATGTTGTCTGGCACTGCTGAGCTTTAGGGCTATGATAATGAGAAGCACTGGATCCCAAGATTGAAGCTCACAGGAGAAGGTAGGTAATGAAGAGTGGGCTGAATACAAAACAAAAGGGTATGGTAGGGACTGGCAAGTTGGAAAGTCCAGGTTCAAGAGCTATAATGTATAAATTATTAAAATACCATGATAAAAATTTTAAACACTATAACACTAAGAGCTCACACGCTGCTAACAGCCTTTGCTCTGGGCCAGTTTTTAAAAACAGTGGTAATTGTTTTGGTTTTTTGGTGGCCGGCCAGTATGGGGATCCAAACCCTTGGTCTTGGTGTTACAAGGTGGCACTCTTAACCAGTCAGTGGTGATTGTCTAACATCCCAGCTGCCTGGGATGTTCAGGTAAAGAGACCATAAAATGAAAGGAAAAGATGGAGAATGTGATATCCATAGAGGGCTTTAAAAACTTGACATTCCTGGGAACCTAGAAGGTGATGTGAATATGTAGCGCTGTATGCAGGCCCAGGAAAGACCTAAGAAGGTCCTAATCTCCCACCTTGGTCTGACTTAGATTCTATGAAATCAGAAAGTAAAGGCTAGAGCAGAGTTGTAAACTGCTAGAGTGTTGCATGCCTCAATATGCACATAAAGCCCTTCAACAAAAGCTTATTGGTTCAAGGCATTTAAGAAAATTTCCATCCAAACAGCTGGCCACTCAGCTAACCAAGTAGAGACTTAAGTGGGCACCCATAACAAAAAATACAGACTTTACAAAATTAGTTCAGGAAAATCTCATAAATAGCAGTAACAACAACAGCAACAAAAGACGAACAAAAAATCCTGGTGTGGGAATGGGGCGATCTGATGTCTAGAGTTGCCATATTACATTATTTAAAAAGTTGAATTTGGGCTGGCCTGTGGCTCACTTGGGAGAATGCGGTGCTGATAACACCAAGGCCACGGGTTTGGATCCCTATATAGGGATGGCCGGTTAGCTCAATGGTTGAGCGTGGTGCTGACAACACCAAGCCAAGGGTTAAGATCCCCTTACCGGCCATCTTTTCAAAAAAATAAAAAGTTGAATTTGCAACAACAAAGAAATTGTAAAACATGAAAACAGGAAAGTATGGCCCATCCAAAGAAGAGAAACACAGCAATAGAAACTTCTTGAAGAAATGTAGGCATTGGACCTAGAAGGCAATTATTTTAAATCAGCTATTTTAACTATTTTTCTAAGACCTAAAAGAAACCACGTCTAAAGACCTAAAATAAAGTATGATAATGATGCCTCACCAAATAGAGGATAAGAAATAAATAGAAACTATAAAAAGAACCAAATAGAAATTCTGGACTGCCACTGGCACCATTGTCCAGTCCCAGGACTGTCACCCACCTTCCTGCAGAGGGGTTCATCATGCTTCCTGCCATTGTTGCCTCTACAAGCTGCCAGCAGCCACCTACACTGTGCAGGGCCCCCATGCCACTGACACACTAGGCACCCTGCCTGCACTTGGCCTCCCTGCACTGCTGCAACCCTGGCTGCACATAAAGCACCTTGCTGCCACCCACTCAACTGCATTGATACAAGGAGGGTCACAAGTGGAGCCACCAGAAAGAGGTGAGTGAACACAGGTCGATGTCCCAGTGGCCCAACCTATAGAGTGTCAGGCCTTAAAAACTAAAGCCACCTTAAGTGACATTACAAGCAGCGCCATTATGGGCCCACAAGGGCGTGTTAACGTGGCAGCCTAAGATGGTGCTGGGAGGAAGTAGGGTGGGAGTGTCTGCGGGAACCTTGCCTTAGCCCTTATTGGCCAAATACGGGCTTCCGCGCTCGTGAACACTGCGTGATTGCAATAGCTAGGCATTGAGATAGGATGCATGCTCTCGTAATCTTTAAGTCCACTCGCCCACCAAAAGGAATGAGGCTAGGGCTGTTCAGGTCAGCCAGCAGCAGACCCGACAATAGAATTAGGCTGTCTCCATGGTCATGCCCTCAGGGTGGGAGCTACATGTGCAGCCCACACAACTGCCTTTACTAGGGGAGAAGCATAAATGGAGGCCTCAGTGCAAAAACCCAAGATAGCCAAATAAAGTACAAAAGAAAATTCCCAGCCACCACCGAGCCATCCCCCAACCAATCCCCCAACCAGTGGAAGCAAGATCCCAGGAGGAACTTCTGCCTTTAGGAACGAGGGAAGAGAAATCCCACCTAGGGTCACTCATTCAATCTGAAGAGTTCCAGTATACCCCAGGGCACCTATCAGGGCCACAGGACACTTGCTGGGGTGTCAACAAGCCTGCTCAGGGTTACCCACCCCAGCCAAAGAATAACAGGGCATCCAGGCACTTCTCCCAAAAAATAGCTAACCCACATCCTCAACAACCCAACACAGTGTCAACAAGGAACTACTAAATGCCCCAGTGCCTAGGCCATGGAGGTACTCACATGCAACCACAATATTGAATACAGCTAAGGTAACCACATGGATACTACACCAATGCATCTACTCAGAACTAATACTGAAACACCATAGTCAGTGGTCAATATAAAACACACCTACAGGAGAGAGTCTCTCCCCTCAAAAGCCACTCCAAAGTAATAGAAGATGCAACTGCTCTACTATATGACCAGACATCAATGTAGGGATACCAGAAATACCAAAGCAAACCAAAAGAAAGAAAGAGAAATAAGAAAGAAAATGTGATACCACCAAAGGAATACAGTAATTCTCAAGTACCAGACCCTATAAAGCAAGAAACCATTGAAATGACTGAAAAGCAATTCTGAAAAACAATCTTAAGGAAACTCAATGAGATACAAGAAGACTCAGATGACATAATGAAATGAGAAAACCTATCCAGGCTATGAAGGAGGAAATTTACAAAGAGATAGATACCTTTAAAGAATGTGACAGAACTCCTAAAACTGAAGGATTCGTTCAATGAAATAAAAAACACAACTGAGACCTTAAGCATCAGGGTAGAGAAAGCAGAAGAAAGAATTTCTGAACTCAAAGACAGGCTTTTTGAAATAACCCAGCCAAACAAAAAGAAAAAAGAATTTTTAAAAATTGAAGAAAATCAATGAGAGCTAGCAGACAACCTTTAGCACACAAACATCTGAATCATGGGTGTTCCAAAAGGGGAGGAGAAAGGAAAAGGGACTGAAAACTTATTCAACAAAATAATACTGGAAAACCTCCCAGGTATTGGGACAGACATGGACTTTCAGAACCAAGATTCAAAGATCTGCAAAAAGATTCAAACCAAAAAGTTTCTCTCTGAGACACATTATAGTCAAGTTAGAAAAACTCAGAGACAAAGAGAGAAGAGCATCAAGTCACCTATAAGGATGTCCCCACCAGACTAACAGATTTCTCAGAAGAAACCCTACAGGCCAGAAGAGAATGGATACTAAATTCAAAGTAGTAAAAGAAAACAAACAAACAAAAAACCAGCCAGCCAAAAATATTATACCCAGCAAGACTATCCTTCCAAAATGGAGAAATAGTGTATTTCCCACATAAATAAAAAACCATGGGAGTTCACCACTACACTACATGACCAGCCATACAAGAAATTCTCAAGGGAGTCCTGCATCTGGAATCCAAAAAACAATAATAATCACCATGAATACACACAAATAGAAACCCACTGGTAGAACAGATATGCAAATGACAAGGAGAAAGAAACTATCATACCACCTCAAAAAAACAAGGAACACCGAAGACAGGAATGAAAGATATTTAAAACAACCAAATGAAAATTAATTGAATGCCAGAAGTAAGATAATACCTTTCAGTAGCAACCCTAAATGCAAGTGGACTGAATTCTCCACTCAAAAGACATAGGCTGACTGATTGGATTAAAAAGCTATATCTAACTATATGCTGCCTATAAGAAATTCACCTCACCTGTCAGATTCACACAGACTAATACAGAAGGGATGGAAAAAGATATACCACACAAATGGAAACCAAAAATGAGCAAGAGTAGCTATCCTTATATTGGATAAAATAGATTTTAAACCAAAACAATAAAAGAGGCAAAGAAGGTCATTACATAATGATAAAGGGGTCTATCCAGCAAAAAGACAATCATAAACATATACACACCCAACACCAGAGCACTGCTAGACCTAAAGAGAGAGAGATAGATGCCAATAAAATAATACTGGGGGACCTCAACAGCCATCTCTCAACATTGGACAGGTCATCTAAGCCACAAATCAACTGAGAAAAACAGGATTTAAACTACACATTAGACCAACTGGAGTTGGCAGATACCTACAGAATGTTTCATCCAACAACTACAGAATATACTTTCTTCCCTTCAGCACATGGAATATTCTCCAGGATAGACCACATGTTAGGTCACAAATCAAGTATCAATAAATTTCTAAAAATTGAAATAATTTCCAGTATCTCTTCAGACCACAGTTAATTAAAGCTAGAAATCAATAACAAGTGAAACTCTGGAAATGATACAAATACATGTAAATCAAACAACATGCTCTTAAATGACCTATGGGTCAAAGAAGAACTTAAACAGGAAATCAAAAAATTTCTTGAAATTAATGAAAATAAGGACACATCATACCAAAACCTGTGGGATACTACTAAAGCAGTACCAAGAGGGAAGTTTCTTGCAATAAATGCTTACATCAAAAGAATAGAAAGGGCCAGCCCGTGGCTCACTCAGGAGATTGTGGTGCTGATAACACCAAGGCCACGGGTTCAGATCCTATATAGGGATGGGCGGTTCGCTCACTGGCTGAGTGTGGTGCTGACAACACCAAGTGAAGGGTTAAGATCCCCTTACCAGTCATCTTAAAAGAAAAAAAAAAAGAAAGATTTCAAATAAATAACCTAATGTTATACCTCAAAGAACTAGAAAAACAAGAACAATCCAATCCCCAAATTAGCAGATGGAAAGAAATAATTAAGATTACAGCAGAACTAAATGAAAAAGGGACCAGAAAAATGGTACAAAAGATCACTGTAATGAAAAGTCAGATTTTTGAGAAGATAAGCAAAATAGACAAACCATTAGCTAAACTAACTAAAAAAAGAAGAGAGGAAACCCAAATAACAAAAATCAGAAATGAAAAAGGAGACATAACGACTGATACCTCAGAAATACAAAAAATCATTAGAGACTATTATGAACAACTGTATGCCAACAAATTTGAGATTTTAAGATTGAAGCAGTAATCAGTACTCTGTCAACAAATAAAAGCCCAGCACTGGATGGCTTCACTGATGTATTTTACCAAACCATTAAAGAAGAATTAATACCAATCCTTTTCAAACTACTCCAGAAAATTGAATCAGAGGCCATTCTCCAAAACTCATTATATGAGGCCAGCATCACTCTGATACCAAAACCAGACAAAGATGCAACAAAAGAAGAAAACTACAGGCCAATATCCTTGATGAGCATAGACACAAATGAGCATAGACACAAAAACTCTCACAAAATATTAGTAAAAAGAATACAGCAGCATATCAAAAAGATTATCCATCACAATTCAGAGGGATTCATTCCAGGGATGCAAGGATGGTTCGACATATGCAAGTCAATACATACATATGACATCAACAAGGTCAAGGAAGAAAACCATATGATTATCTCAATAGACACAGAGCAAGCATTTGACAAAATTCAACATCCCTTCATGATAAAGACTCTCAACAAATTAGGTATAGAAGGAAAATATTTCAACACAATTAAAGCCATATATGACAAACCCATAGCTAACATCATTCTGAATGGGGAAAAGCTGAAAGTTTTTCCTCTAAGAACAGGAAGAAGAGAAGGATGCCCACTCTCACCAATCCTATAACATAATACTGGAAATATTAGCCAGAGTGATCAACAAAGAGAAAGAAATGAAGGGCATCCAAATTGGAAAAACCAAAGTCAAATTGTCCCTGTTCGCAGATGACATGATCCTAATATAGAAAAACCTAAAGACACTATCAAAAAACTTTTACAGCTGATGAACAATTTCAGGTAAGTTCAGGATACAAAATCAACATGCAAAAATCAGTAGCATTTTTATACTCCAACAATGAACTAGCAGAAAAAGAAACCAAGAAAGCAATCCCATTTACAAGAGTCACCCAAAAATAAATAAATAAATAAAATGCTTAGGAACAAACTTAACCAAGGAAGTGAAAAATCTCTACAATGAGAACTACAAACCACTACTGAAAGAAATTAAATAGGACACAAAAGGGTGGAAAGACATTCTGTGCTCATGGATTGGAAGAAGTAACATTGTGAAAATGTCCATATTACCCAAAGCAATCTACAGATTCTTTTTTTTTTTTTTTTTTTAATTTTGTCAATATACAATGTGGTTGATTATTGTGGTCCAGTACCAAAACCTCCTCCCTCTCCTCCCTCCCACCCAACAATGTCCTTTCTGTTTGCTTGTCGTATCAACTTCAAGGAACTGTAGTTGTTATGTCTTCTCCACCCCCATCCTGGGTGTGTCTGTGTGTGTGTGTGTGTGTGTGTGTGTGTGTGTGTGTGTGTGTGTGTGTGTGTGTGTGTGTGTGTGTGTGTGTGTGTGTGTGTGTGTGTGTGTGTGTGTGTGTGAATTTATTTATTTTTAGCTCCCACCAATAAGTGAGAACATGTGGTATTTCTCTTTCTGTGCCTAGTGGAGCCATGAGATCGGGACCCAACAAAGAGACCCCAGAATTGCAGAGCTACTGGCATGCAATGCCAGCCTGGGAGAGCTGAAGCATGGCCTCAGAACAGGAAAGCCATAGAAGTGGAGCTACCTAAGGACTTGGGGACCCAACCCCCAGACCAGCATGCAGAGGATATTGAACATGGAGTCCAGGTACATGATTTGCCAGCTTTGAGATCTGATGCCTGCCCTACTGGTTTTTGGACTTGTTTGGGACCTGTTACTCCTTTCTTTTGGCTCATTTTTTCCTTTTGAGCAAGAATATGTACCCTATCCTACCATTGTATTTGGCAGTAGGTAACTTGTTTTGATTTCACAGATGGGACCTTGAGACTTTGAACTTTTGAGTTAAAACAAGTTAAGACTTTGGGGAGTTAAAACGTTAAGACATTTCAAAATACATTTGAAATGAATGTATTTGTATGTGAAAAGGACATGAGTTTTGGGGGGCCAGGGACAGAATGCTTTGGATTGAATGTCCCCCCAAAACCTATTCCCCACTGTAACTGTTAAGAGTGAGAAATCCTATTATGGTAGTTGAAAGGTGGGGCCTTGAAGAGGTGATTGGATTGTGAGGACCGTACACTCATGAATAGATTGATCCATTCTTGGAATAATGAGAGCAGTTCTGGTGGCTTTAAAAGGAGAGTGGGAGCTGGCCAGTTAGCACAGTAGGTTAGAGCACAGTGTTGTAACACCAAGGTCAAGGATTCGGATCCTCTTTACTGGCCAGCCACCACAAAAAAAATAAAATAAAATAAAATAATAAAATCACAAAAAAAAAGGATAGTAAATGAGGAAGTTAGTCTCTCTGCTCCACCATTCTGCCATTTAAGACCCCCATGTCACTGTCACCACTAACAAGGCCTTCACCAGATGTGTTCCCTGAACTTTGGACTTCCCTGCCTCTGAAACTATAAGCAATAAATTTCATTTTCTTTCAAATTACCCAGTTCCAAGTATTTCTGTTATAAGCAACAGAAACTGATTAATACACTAGTCCAACACATTCAAAGCCAATTCCACTCATGTTCTCCCACTTCCTGTTGGTACATATTAGCTAGGTTCTGCAGCCCTTTTGGTGAACCCCTTTCTTCCCAAAGCAAAGATAGTACTTCTCCAAATGGGCCATGCTAAAAATCCTAGTTTTAGTTTAGAAGCAATAAGGAAGGTGAGGATAGATTTCCAGGAGGAGAGAGATTGTTTTCTGCTTCAAGTGAAGCCTTTGTGTGGTCATCTGGAAAAGGGAGGGCTTTATCCTCTAATGGGAGGTAGTGGGCCACTTATGCCATGATAGAGGATTCAGGGAATCTGGGGGTTCAAGGTTCTCAAGCACATCCACTCAGATGTCCCTATCCCAGATCACAGAGCCCCAACTCTTCCCCATCAGGGTCCAGATTTTAGCATTAAGGGGCTGTAAATTTAGCCTTCTTTATAACTCTGCTACTCTGACAATTGGGTAATGGGCCAGATTTTCAGCACAGTCACTGACTGCAGGAGATGGTCTCTCAAAGCACTGCCATGAGGGTCTTTCTGGTTTTCACACCTGGCCCTGAGTTGACAGATGCTGCGCCAAACCTGTAATTTTCTTCCTTCAGCCCATCTATGCACTTAATAAAAAACAAACCACAGTCCTTATAATGACCATTGCCATCTTTCAAATGCCAGCAATGTCATATAAGCCAGTGCATCCCCCTTTACTTGCATCCAATCCTAATTCACCAAGGTGAGAATCTTCATTGTGGGCTATAGCGTTCCAGGGATTCTCCCACTCCAGCTGTGATTACTATTACCATCAGGTATGTGATCCAATCAGTAATTCCATCTTGAGGATTTGTTTTGTAGGACCATTTTTTTGACCAACTTCTTTAGTATGAGATTTCCCAGAAGCAAAAACTCTGAAGCATTAATTCAGCTGAAGAACAGCCGGCCTTCTGTATCCATGTGTTCTGCATCTGTGGGTTCAACCAACTGCAGATCAAAAATATTTTGAAAGAAAAATTGCATCTGTACTGAACATGGACAGGTTTTTCTTTTCTTTTTTTTTTTCCTGTCATTAGTCCCTAAACAATAGGGTATAACAACTATTTACATAGCATTTACATTGTATTAGGTATTATAAGCAATCTAGAGATGAGGAAAAGTACACTACGCCATTTTATATCAGGGACTTGAGCGTCCGTGGATTTTGGTATCTATGGGAGGTCCTGGAATGAATGCCCCATGGATGCCGAGGGACAACTGTAGTTTATTTGGGGCACCAGTAAGTGAATGAAGAAGTGAGATAGGGAAGGGAAGGCAGCCAGTAGAGGGTGCATTATCAAGCGAGTTACTACCATGGGTCCCTGGAGCTTACTCCCTCTGTGGAAATCTGGGAGCTAGTGTAGAAACTGAGCCTTGGAATATTTCACCTAAGGAGTAAGATTGAGGACTGCTAGAGAGGGGAGAATAAGATCTTAGCACTTCAGCCTGCCAAGCACAGGCAGAGTGGGCTCCAACAGTCAAAAGAAGCCCTCAGACGAAGACTCACAGATGACATGAGATGGAAGTTACACCAGACTGAAGTGGAAGTTACATTTACTGTGATGGGAAGGCCTGAGGGAATGGGCAGGGTACCAATGATGGAAAATCTGGGATCCTCCTTGGCAGGCCCTGAACACCCATTTTTCTCTCTAGCCCCGTGCAGCTAGCTACAATTCTGCTCAGCCTCTCAGCCACCGTTTGTAAATTCCCCAATACTTTGAGGAATTGAACTCTTTTTAGACCTCCCTTTTCTTTTCTTGGGGACCTTAGCCCCTCAAGTCATTGCCTTGGTAGTTCTGCAATGTTTTGAAACATGTATTTTACATTTTGTCCAGGTTTTCTAATTTTGCTTAGTAAAGGGGTTTGTTTGGTAAAGTTATCCTGCCATTGCTAGAAGCAGAAATCCCAGCCACACAGTATTGAAGGAGAGAAAAATAAGCATGGGAAGGGTCCCTTGGACCTTGTTTAAAAAGCAAAAAACAAACAAAACAAAAACTTGATGCTTTATCCAATACAGCAAGACTTTAGATTTTCACTTTGCATGTAAACTAGCAACTAAAACATTTGTAAACCCATAGCCCACCATAAATTTGGCAAGTGCCATGCATGGAGTAACTTCTGCTATGCTGCCTTCATAAAACACTTTGAATTGTAAGTTCTAGAAGATCTCCCCTCATGCATCTCACATCCCTCTGAAAACCCCATGTTTCTAATCCCTGAGCCCTAATCAATAATTATGTAAATTAAGACTCATCTACATGTTGCCTGGTAATTTGAAGGCATCCATAATCATATCATTTTTTGAAAACTGATGTTTTCAACATTGATATTTTATCATCTTGTAATTTAAAAATCAGCTTTAGGGCCGGCCCGTGGCTCACTCGGGAGAGTGCAGTGCTGGTAACACCAAGGCCCCGGGTTCGGATCCCATATATGGATGGCCGGTTAGCTCACTGGCTGAGCGTGGTGTTGCCAACACCAAGTCAAGGGTTAAGATCCCCTTACCGGTCATCTTTTTAAAAAAATAATTAAATAAATAAATAAAAATAAATAAAAATCAGCTTTATTTGGGTATAACTTACATACAATAACATTTACCCATTTTAAGTGTATGGTACAATGTTTTGACAGATGTACACAGTAGGATAGCCACCACCACAATAAAGATTTAATTAGAACACTTCCACTGGGCCCATAAATTCCCTTGTACCCCTTTTCCAGCAATCTCCGTCCCCATATTTAGCAGCTAGTAACCTTAGTTTTGACTTTTCCAGAATGTCTCATAAATGGAATCATACAGTATGTAGCCTTTTGAGTCTGGTTTCTTTCACTAAGCATAATGCTTTTGAAATTTATCCATGTTGTTGCATACATTCATAGTTGGTTCCTTTTTATTGACAAATATGGATTTATCATTGATATTTTATTACAGTCAGCCTTCAGTGTCTTTGGGTTCCACATCTTGGATTCAACTAATCATAGGACCCGTGGATGCAGAGGGCTGCTGTACTAGGCCATTTTATATAATGGACTTGAGCACTGGGGGCCTACAATCAATCCCCTGTGGATACTGAGGGATGACCATACTCAAAGAATAAATGATCAATTCTCATTGTAAAAGATTTACACAATAAAAAGTAACGTAAATCAAAATATGAAAGTCCTGCTTCACCCATCTCCCAAATCCCCATCCCAGAGATCATCAGGATATCCCATTCCTTTCTAGTTCTCTATGTATGCATTTGCATATGCTCATATGTACGCTTCTTTAAACTTTACAATTGAGATCATGCTGTAATTATTGTGCTGCCTCTTGGGTTTTTTTGCTTAACAAATGTAAGTATTTCTATAAGAGATGTGACAGATTGTATTTTCCAGAAATGTCCACAACAATATCTCCCACTTCGCATGCTCTTTGGAACTGGTAAATGCTTCAACAAGAATAAAGGGAGAACAAAATTTTCTTGTCTATCTACAGTTGTGTCCTGTAATTTGGTTTCACTACATTTAACATAAAGAAGGCAGGCATAAATCCCAATTTTGAGTCTTTAAAGTGGAAATAAAGTATTCCCAAAGACTTAAGGAAACCTCCAAGAGAAATGTCTGATCACTACTGAAAGTGACAGGAGAGGAAAAATCATGCTAAAAACAAATAGATTTCTTAAGCACAAAAGTTTATTCTGAATAAGTCACTTTATAATTACTGAAAAAGATATTCATTACGTAGCTATGTACTTAACTACCCAAACAAAAATAAACATGGCAATAACACAAATTTATAAGAAATTTACAAAGCTGTACAAAATAAATATTTTAAAATTAGACTGATACAGTCTATAACATCTCTTCAAGAGAGCTGTACAATTATAGATCTATGTATATTTTTTTAGCGGATAAAAGAAAGGATGCTTTAAGGCTTCTTTGAGAGTAATTCTTTTGGCTGGATCATACTCCAACATTTTCTGAATGAGATCAAAGAGAAGTTCATGTTCAGCATCCTGAGAAAGCATAAATTCCTGAAAGGAAAAAGAGAAATAAATTTAACAGCCTTTTCTATTAGTGTTTACTATATTTAATTTCTCCACCATAAAAACAAAGGGAAAACTCAAAGTTTTGATCACTTAAGCAATGTCCCAGGCTTACCTTCAGAGGTTTACAGCGCCTTGAAACATATCTGCCAGCAGAACTGTGTTCATCCCAGTCTAACTGATCATGATGGAAGTATTTACGTTTCCTAAAAATAAGTCAATATCCATTCATGTTTATAATGTTGAAACCAAAAACAATCTAACAAAAGTGATTGGTTGCATCAGTTGCTATGCATTTGTAATCAAGATCAAAGATTAACGCTTTTCTAAAGATTTAAAAAGTAGCTGAGGAACAGAAATAGTAAGTCAGGGTCTTCCCAATAAGGCTGTTTGCTACTTAATTGCAAAGCATTAGTTTGACTTTACTGTTTTTTGAAGTTCTAATCAGAACATGCGACTAAGAAGTACTAAAGATAGCACTAACTCTTAAAACATACCTAGTTTTCTGTATCATATGTTTTGGTAGAGGTCCAAGAATCCTTTCCATCATTGCTAAGTGCTCCTTACTATCATGTGTCTAAAATAAAATAAGCAACTCATTAATTATCTCTGTTTTGTTCTCATTTAACATAGCTAATTTCTAGTCCACAAAGTCACAAGGAAGTTGATCAAAAAAGGCACTAAGTTACAGCTGACAGCAAAAAACTATTAAAGCCTGCAGAACAAATTCACCAATGACTTCCCTAAAGGGACAGGGACAATTGCTTATAATATACTTTAAAATGTATTAAATAAAATGATAAATTATAAAAGAAATATAAATTACAATCATACTATTTCTTTATGCTTATCTACAATTAATATTCTATAGTGAGGAGGAAAAAGCTATATAAATGTATATGCATACTTTGAGTTAAAAGTATTCATTCACACAAACAGGCACTTTTCTTGTGCAAAGCCACTAAAACAGATTATTGTCACCTACCGGAAATACTGTAAACCCAAGATAGTATTCAATCAGAATACATCCTATACTCCAGACATCACATGGCTGGGACCACCCTAGGGCTGCAAAGCAAAATGTTAGAAAAAGCATCATCAATATTTCTTAAAGACATCAAAAGTTAGTTAATAAGAACACTGCCTTAAAAAAGTACATAATGTGATGTTTGAGCTGGAAGGATCATAAGGGAATCACTTAATCCAAGGCTAAGCTAAATGCAATATAACAGTAGCAAATATAATAACCAACACGTTAGTGCTTTGGAGACATCCAGTTTCAAGTCTCAATTCTGGGACTAACAACTTGGAAAGAAAAAATTTCTGAGCAACAGTGTCGCAACTTATAAAAAGAGGGCTATCTGCACCATGAAGGATTGAGCATACATGAAAAATGTCTGGGATATAATAAGCATTAAATGATTACATTTTAAAACCCTACCATATACCCATGTTACAAAGTACAAACAATTCTGGAAAGGTTAAACCATCTGCTCAAAGTCCCAGAGTAATTAGATGGAACAATCAAGAGCTTAAAAATCCTTAATGTTTTATGATCCCTTAAACAGAAAAGATTAAAAAAATAAAAAATAATAAAAAATAATTTTAAAAAAAGCATAAGATCTAAAACTCTACATAAATTTTAAGTCAGCTTTAGGGCCAGCCCGTGGCTCACTTGGGAGAGTGTGGTGCTGATAACACCAAGGCCACGGGTTTGGATCCCTCTATAGGGATGGCCGGTTAGCTCATCTGGGAGAGTGTGGTGCTGACAACACCACCGGCCATCTTAAAGAAAAGAAAAAAAAAAAATTTTTTTAAAGTCAGCTTCAACAAGGAAACAGACAGGTTCTTAAGGCACAATTAATAAACACTCACCTAAAATAACTTCAGGTGCTCTATAATGTCTTGTAGACACCAACGTACTGTGATGTTCATCATCGTATGTTGCACTTCCAAAGTCGACAACTTTAATATCTGGATTTATTAAAGTACGTTCATCACGTCTCTGAAAATCATAAATGATGGTTAAAGGAGGCATAAAATATTAAGGCACAAAATATACATTTGAAACTATGAAGATAATAATGTTGAAGACTTACCATTTTGGCATTATACGTCTCTGTGTAGTCAGATTGCACAAATAAGATGTTTTCAGGCTTTAAGTCTGTGTGAGTCAACTTATTACTGTGCAAAACTGAAAATGAAATAGAAAAAGTTGCCGCAACCTGAAAACCAAATAAAAACCAACCCCCAAAACCCTACAATAAAATTTTTACCCATTGCTTTAGGTATTTAGGAATTAAACACTAAATTACCAACAGCTTGTAAATCAACTAAATCTTTTCATACCTACTCTTCTTCACCTTTTATTTTTAATTAATGAATAAAAACTATATGATTATAGTATACATGCTTTGATATACGTATACATTGGGGAATGGCTAAATCAAAGTAACATATGCATCACCTCACATACTTAATCACTTCCTTTTTTGGGGGGTGAGAACATTTAAAATCTACTCTTACCCAATCCCCCCCCCCCGCCTTTGGGTGGTCGGCCAGTACGGGGATCCAAACCCTTGACCATGGTGTTATAACACCATGCTTCAACCAACTGAGCTAACCAGCAGGCCCTCTTAGCAATTTTCAAGCATACAATATATTAACTATAGTCACCATGATGTACAATAAATCTCTTCAATTTACTGAAGTTTTCTAGCCTTTGACCAACATCTTTAATTCCCCCACGCCCCAATTCATATGTACTTTTAAAGCCAAGCTTCCAAATTCTATGTTAGATCCTACTTTTAAAGAGCCAAATCAGTCTGGCATTAAACTGGCCCCAAACTCAAGTTTCTGTAAGATATACCAAGAACTTACAATTCACGGACTTGCATATTTGATATGCCATCTTCCTGATATGATCCAGTCGAAATGGTAGAAAACTATTTTCCTTTATGAAGTCATAAGTACTAAGCCCCAGCAGTTCAAACACAATGCAAACATGACCATGATGCTCAAACCACTCCAACATCTGGACACAGCGGCTACAAACACATGAAAAATAAATGAGTACAGCCTTCTTACAATTCAAATCTACCTGAAGCAATTTTCCAAGTTCTAATGTGATACTTACAAAGTACTGTTGGGATCTGTTGTATTTAAGTGTTCCAGAACTTGTATTTCTGAGCGAGCAGCTTCACAGTAACGATCCACATTTTTAACTATTTTTACAGCTACATGTCTACCTCCCCTGTTAGAATAAAATGATAAGGATGACATCCAGTTCCAGTTTTCTATCACTCTCTTTACACGGTACTACTACTACTCTCACCCACTGTATTTGTTTCATGAATTTATGATTTAGCGTTAAGGACTGATTATACATATAGGTACTCTCTTCCACCTACTATTAAACGTAAGCTACTACAATGACCTCTGAGTATATGGCAAGAGTGGTAATGTAAATTTCATGTTGAATGACAAATATATACATATTTTTTTTTTATCAGACCACCACTCATATGAGTTATTTTTTGGTCCTTCAAATAAAAATTTCTTCCAGGGCCAACCTGTGGCTCACTCGGGAGAGTGTGATGCTGATAACACCAAGGCTGCAGGTTTGGATCCTACATAGGGATGGCCGGTTCGCTCACTGGCTGAGCACGGTGCTGACAACACCAAGGGTTAAGATCCCCTTACCGGTCATCTTTAAAAAAAAAATAAAAAATAAAATAAAATAAAAAAATAATAATTTCTTCCAATAGAACCTGTCACTCTCAATTATCTCAAGTCTTCCTTTGGTCCAGGTTACCAGAAAAGTTGATATAGTAGGGGCATAGTAAAGAGCTCTCAGAACCTTACCAAACCAACAGTAGGAAGCCTCCTCAAATAATTCATTTAGAAAAGCTTTGCCATTTAGAAAGAAAAGAAAAATTTTTAATCTATCGTAAGGAATTTCAATCAGTAGTGTGAAGGACACAGATAATTAATCTAGTGGCATCAATCTAGAGGAGTTGTAGGCCCTGGCTATATAATCAGGATAAATTATGGTACCTTCTGAAAAACATAGGTTTCCTAGGTTAAGTATCCTGTAAACGTCCAGGGCAAGCAAAGTTCCAGAGCTTCCTAATATAAAACCAAGGTGGAGAATCACTGATCTAGGGAAAAAAAAGGAAGGCCACAACAACTGTGCCCAGGGAGACAACAAAAGAATCCTTTTCAAAATAGCTGCATATACTATTAATAAAAAGGGTAGGCACCTTTAACTGGGAGTTTTTTTCTATTCAAGTCAAAGGACCCAGGCTAAAAAAGGTTTAAAAGTATATATCTAACTCACGGTCAAACCACTTTCCAAAGCAAAATTAATTCCCTATACTGTTGACCCTCCACCCGCCAAGTGTAATCTCAGCATAGGAAACTTACGCTTTATGATCGATGCACTCCACGACTTTTCCAAAAGCTCCTTCACCTAAAGTATCAACAATTTCATCTAAAAGAGAGAAATAAATCTCAGTCATACCAAGAAATGGAAACAATTCACTTATAATAAATGCTATCAATGCAGAGTATTCTAGTTGATGCTACAAATTCCCTTATCACTAGATATTTATTTTATTGGTCAACACCATCAAAACATATAACTATTTTTAGGTCTAATTTCATTCTTAGGCTAATTTCATTAACTTGATTTACTGTTCTGGAAGTTCTATATAACAAACATTAAAATTTCTAAAGAAAGCAAAAACACAATCCCCCCCACCAAAAGAAATGGAAAAACAAAATGAAACAAAACAAAAACAGAGAAAGAAAAAGATTTCCAAATCCCTGAAACCTTAATCTACATATAGATTATGTTATCTGAAAAGTTAATAAGTGTTGAAAAATATTCTATACATCTTGCACTTAGTACGTCTCCACTCTGACAGATCAGGTGACCCTCCTCATCATCCTCTACACTCCTGGTTCTTTTTCTTCGGTGACTCTTCTGGAAACGTCAAGTGGGCGGCACCAAGATCATCCAGCCAATCAATATACCCGAGTGAATTCAGGGCAGAATACGAAATTCATTCAGCGGGGAGATATTCAGGCATTCAGATACACGCCAGGCCACAAACGGTTGGCAGGAGCAATTTCAAATTCAGTCCCCAGAAATTCACAGGGCACATAGTTTATGTTAACAGGAGAAAAACATGGCAAGGAACAGATTTTCAGATAAGATACTCAAAGTGGCAAGGCAACAAAACATAATACAACTGTTTTTTCTTTAAAAAAAAAAAAAAAAAAAATGCTTAGTTGTAGCATTCACTGAAACATGATTTTAAGTTTCTAGTGTCCTAATTTAATGTTGCAAAATTGTAGGATGTAATATTTACTTGTCAAAGTAGACTGGCCAAATTAAGATTTCCTTGCTAATCTAAGAAAACAAATATTAAAACAGTAAATAAAATTAAAGTCCTAATATTGGGGGGGAAAAAGATTAGATACACAATAACACTATGGCATTTTAAATGTCATCTATGCTGATCTCAAAATTAATACATAACCCATAAAATTAAAACCTGTTGTGGTTTGCTTAGTGAGAAAAGGATGAGAGAACATGCTTTGTTAGAACAAACAGGCATACCTAATCCTCAATCATATAAAAATAAATTTCTGTTCTATTTTTGTGATAAGGCTTCCACTTATCAAAACAAATCAGATTTCCTGAAGTACTATTAAAAAATCTTCAGGAATATCTTGTAATTATTTTTACAAACTAACCTAAATTAATTGAACTACCTTTGCTTTTTACTGGAATGACAATTAGTAGCCAACCAGTAATTAAACCTATTATTACAGAACTAAATACGTACTGTATTTCAAGAATTTCCTATCCAATGCACAAACACAGAAAAAATCCTCCAAGTTAAAATTGAGATGACTTCCTCTTAAACAGAACTTCCTTAAATAAACAAACACAAATTCAAGTTTTCCTGTTTCACATGGGAAATAAAATTTCCAAATGTTTTAAAAGAGCTCATACCCCATGTGAACGATGATGTGAAGTACTGTGGTGAATCCTGTGTTTGCTTTTATAACTACTTCTTCCACTTCTACCAGAGGACTTGCTACTATGGTTTTGATATTGGCTTTCATGATCTCTATGGCGATGTCCAGGTTCACATCCTTGACTGTAGTCATTTCTGTATTCATCAATGTAGCGTCGACTATGATAATTTTTCTCATTTATAGATCTGCTTTCCAAATAATGGCTAAAAAATAAATTATTTTCAACGTTTTATGCTAATACCAAATACCTTCAAATTTTCAGTAAATCCCTTAAAACAGTACTGTTCAATGCATTTTATGCTTCCCCAAAACACACAATTTTACAAACATTACAAACCATCAAAATCTCTCTTGGAAACAGAAAGGAATGGTACTTATTTTAAGTGATAATAATTTTGTCACGAAAATGTATTTTATTGAGCCATTTTAATTACCCTCCTTACCTATCTGATGTTTTAGAGTGAGTGTATTTGCATCGCTTGTTCTCCCGAGCACTGCTATGTGATCTCTTCTTTCTTTTATAACTGCTGCTGCTCCTCCATTTTCCATAATCCCAATCCTTTTCATCCCAATCAGGACAATAAGTTCTCTTCGAGTGTCTCATCTACACAAAGACAAGTTTTTCTCAGTTAAATTGCAGCTGAGCTGTTTAACAAAACTCTCCTTCTTTGCAAATTCACCCTAGTTGTAACCTTTAAAATTGTTCTTTTAAATCAAAGTTCAGAAATCACTGTCATCCAATCTGAAATCACTGATAAATCAAATTATTGCATGGTCCTATATTCTGGAGTTTAAACTTTATTCACAGGTTTCTGCATTATCCGTGTCAAGCTCGGATTTATTGGAACAGCGTAGGAATAGAAAAAAAAAAAAAAAAAAGAGGTGGGACATCCCGATTTATTAACTTTGGTAAAATCTTATCCCTTTCCTGCCAGTAGTACAAATTAACTCTAGGTGCACACATGTCACTCTCATTTAAACGTGCATCAGAAACTAGTCTCGTCGGTTACAGCGCAGCCTTGTAACACCAAGGTCACGGGTTCCCAACCCGTACCCGCCAGCCGCGCAAACAAACAAAAAACCAAAACCCAGCTTCGAACTCAAATGCAATCATAAGCGTTCTTCGCCATTACTAGATTACTCTTAATTACGCTTGCAAGAAACACAAAATGATCATTATAGAATATTTCCGTAAAGGGGTAAGTCAAACTACCGAGAGCTTTTTTTTATTCCCGGAAGTCACCGATGTCACTGGAGAACAAAAACAACAAAACAATCCCAGCTCATACACATCCAACAAAAACAAGCTTATCCTAAACGCAATCTTAACACAATCAATTTGGGGGTGGGGAGAGCAGCCTTCCTCTCAGAAATGCTTTTAACAGAACTTGAAAATCCCTAAAAACCTCAAACGGACGTTACATAGAAATGACTTTCCGGGCCGAGCCTGTGGCGCACTCGGGAGGGTGCGGCGCTGGGAGCGCGGCGACGCTCCCAGCGGCCGCGGGTTCGGATCCTATATAGGAATGGCCGGTGCACTCACTGGCTGAGTGCCGGTCACGAAAAAGAAAAAAGAAAAAAAAAAAAAGAAATGACTTTCCGTCAACTGCCGTTCTTACTTCCCGGACCCCACTCCTCTGCCTACAACTCTAAATCGAAACGCCCTGTTACCCCAAGAGGTGTGGGCTGAAGCTCCCACGCATGAAACGCCCGGTCTTCGTCTCTTACAACGCTTCTTCAAATACACCCTGTTATTTGTTTCCTTAGGTTCCTCAATCTGAGGACAAAGACGCGATTTCCACTCCAATCCTTTCAGACTCAACTCGACATGGAGTGATCTCCTTCGACCAGGTCGACAGGTGCGTCTTTTTCTCCACTTGGTACAAACACTTGTCCCCACAGCGGCGTCACCTACGCACATTCTAGAATCCAAACAAACACCACCCACGACAACAGCTTCGCCCTTTAGGCTGGAGGGCGAAGTCCGGCCTCCGCCCCGCCGCCATCTTAGAGCTCGGCCACCGCGGCCGACAACATGGCGTCGCGGGCCCCGGGCTCCGTCCCCGCCGCCGCTCGGGCCGCGCTGCTTCCTCTGCGAAAGGCGGACATGGCCGTGGGCGCCCGGCCTAGCAAACACCCCTTACCCCCTGGCGGCAACGGCTCGGCCCAGCTGGGAAGGCGAGCGCGCCACCTTCTGTGCAGCCCGGGGGGGAGGGGAGGAGGCGGACGTGGTACCGGAGACTGCGGGAAGCAAACAAGCGGGGAAAATGGGGCATCGCCAGAGCTCGCGACGAGCACCGTTAGGGCCCTGGCACCCAGTCCTCTCCCCACTGCGTCTTACCTTCCTGGCCAAAAACCGCGAGCCGAAGAAGACAGAACTTGCAACACCACCACGGGAAGCGCCCAGCTGGCTGCGACGGGCACCAACCACAAAATGGAGCTGACAGTCGCAGTGTCGAGACTCATCTCGAAAACACAGATGACGCTACGAGCTCGTCTACGCCGCGGGGCGGGGCGTGCCGGCGGCCGCCGTGTGCGCAGGCGCCGGGTAGGGAGCTGCAGCGAGCGGAGGCGGGGGAAGGCACGTTGTTGGCGGCGGCCATGTTGGCCGTGTTCGCCTTCGCGTTCGGAGAAAGCACTGTCAGCGTAGCGGAGAAGAACTGCGCCCACGTTTGCTGAAAATTGTATTTGTGAACGCTAGCAACAACGAAAAGTGAGGAAAGCAGGATACAAAATATCCTGTGTTCTGACTGCGACCATTAGAACAATGCTTTAAAAACATTAGACCGCTAGCGTCAAATAGCTCCAGATTGCTAATTGGCTCGATTTCGGCTTCTGTTAAGGTTCTGAGATCAACTTAAACCAGTTTATTTCAAAGCCGAAGAAAGGAGTGAGCAAGAGCCTGCATTGAGAAGGAGAGGGGTTGCGGGGGGTCGGGGGAAGCCCGGAGCCAGGAAGTGAGGCCTCCCCACGTTTAAACACCATTTTCAAAGCATTAAGCGAGTCCTCTGCAGTGTTACAATGAACTGAGAAGGGGAAAGTGAGGTTGTGGAGAAGGGAGAAGAGTATCAGTAAACAAACGCCGAACAATAACCATCAAACGGCTATTTGACGTAACAAAGTAACTGCTAGTCTTGGCCCCGTGCTCCGCTCCCTTCCATGTCGTCACTTGAAAAAAAATCCTGATCCATTACGATGAAGCATAATTATTTTACTGGCCTGGTTCATAAATCCTGAAGATTAAAATGCGAATTTGGGCAGGAGGGCAATGTAGGTAAACCATTTCTGTGCAGATGCACAGCTATCGTAGGGTAAAGTCTGATGAGGAATACACTTTCCCAAGATTCCTATGGTTGTGTACATTTCTTTTTTAAAGATTGAATTTTAAAATTATTTTTAATTGACTTAATTGTACAAATTTATGGGGTACAGCGTGATATTTTGATACAGGTATATACAATGTGTTATATCAGTGTTTTAGCACATCCGTCACCTCAAATGTATGTCATTGTGTTGAGAACATTCAAAATCCTCTTCTAGCTATTTGAAAAAATACAATAAATTGTTATTAATTATAGTGACCCTACAGTGCTGTAGAACACTAGAAGTTATTCCTCCTATCTTGCTGTAATTTTATACCTGTTAACCAAGCCCCTTCCTTCTCTTACTGGATTCGAAAGTACTTTAAAGTCATCGATACCTAAATTTTTGCATCATGGCCAAGATCACTAAATATGAAGTGAATATTTTACAGAGAGAGAATTCTGTTACAGTAACTTGTGAAATTTATCTATAGTTGTTTGGGATATACGTATATAGCAGCAACAGTATTAAGCAAATCTAGAGAATCCCAATCTTTGGAAGCTAATAGCTGATCACAGTGATCTCAGTTAAACGTTGTACACTTACTTATGGTCTCAATCCTAACAACAATCTGGAAGACGAGCATCAACCGTTTTCTATTATAGGTAAAAATTGCAGTAAATAACCGTGCAGAGAGCAATTTAGTGTATTTAAGATAATTTCTTTAGGAGAAATCACTACAGGAAAATTACAGGGTCAAGGACAATCAACACTGAAAAAAAATCTGAGTACATACCATCAAAATTGCTTTCCAATGGGGCTGGCCTGTGGCTCACTCGGGAGAGTGTGGTGTTGATAACACCAGGACCACGGGTTCGGATCCCATATAGGGATGGCCGGTTGCTCACTTGGGAGAGCACGGTGCTGACAACATCAAGTCAAGGGTTAAGATCCCCTTACCGGTCATCTTTAAAAAAGAAAAAAAAAAATTGCTTTCCAAAATGGTTTTTTGGGGCCGGCCCGTGGCTCACTCGGTAGAGTGCGGTGCTGATAACACCAAGGCCCCGGGTTCGGATCCCATATACGGATGGCCGGTTCGCTCACTGGCTGAGCGTGGTGCTGACAACACCGAGTCGAGGGTTAAGATCCCCTTACCGGTCATCTTTTAAAAAAAAAAAAAAAAATGGTTTTTTAGTTTTTGGGGTTTTTTTGTTGGCTGGTCAGTACAAGGCAAAATAGCTTTTTTTTTTTTTTAAGTAAAAAGCGAAAACCCAGCCAGTTACTAATTTGGGAAATACCTAGAGTTTATCAGATAAGCTATTTTAATGCATCCTTTAGTGCCTGTTATGGGCTGAATCCTAAAACCCCAGTACCTCAGACTGTGACTCTTTAGAAATAGAGCCTTTACAGAGGTAATTAAGGTTAAATGAGGTCACTAGGGTGGTCCCTAATCCAGTAGAACTGGTGTCTTTATAAGAAGAGATTAGGACACAGACTACACAGAAAAGATGGCCATCTACAAGCCAAGGAGAGAGGACTTAGAACAAATAAGCCCACCCAGATTTTGATCTCGGACTTCTCTCTAGAACTGTGAGAAAATAAATTTTCTATTAAGTAACCCAGCCTATGGTACTTTTTTATGGCAGCTCTAACTAATATAAAGCATAAATTAAAAAATGTTATTTTGGCAAAAACTAAACTTGTAACTTTATTTTTTTATTTATTTTTTCTTAAATTTTATTTTGTCGATATACAATGTGGTTGATTATTGTGGCCCATTACCGAAACCTCCCTCCCTCCTCCCTCTCCTCCCTCCTCCCTCTCCTCCCTCCTCCCTCTCCTCCCTCCTCCCTCTCCTCCCTCCTCCCTCTCCTCCCTCCTCCCTCTCCTCCCTCCTCCCTCTCCTCCCTCCTCCCTCTCCTCCCTCCTCCCTCTCCTCCCTCCTCCCTCTCCTCCCTCTCCTCCCTCCTCCCTCTCCTCCCTCCCTCCTCCCTCTCCTCCCTCTCCTCCCTCTCTCCTCCCTCCCCTCCTTCCCTCCTCCCTCCCCTCCCTCCCTCCTCCCTCTCCTCCCTCCCTCCTCCCTCTCCTCCCTCCCACACAACAATGTCCTTTCTGTTTGCATGTAGTATCAACTTCAAGGAATTGTAGTTGTTATGTCTTCTTCCCCCCCCCCCGCCCCCCCCGTTGTGTGTGTGTATGTGTGTGTGTGTGTGTGTGTGTGTGTGTGAGAGAGAATTTATTTATTTATTTTTAGCCCCCACCAATAAGTGAGAACATGTGGTATTTCTCTTTCTGTGCCTGACTTGTTTCACTTGGCATTTCTCTAAGGAAGGTAACTTTATTTTCTCATTAGTAAAGTTGAACATTTCCCCTTTTCTCTTGTGATTTGCCATTCTTACCTCATTGCTTTTTTAAATGATTCCCCTTTGTCCTTTAAGTTTTTTAATTACAAAAAAATTTAGATTTTCATATAGTTAAACTGCTTTATCTTTACCTTTGTGGTGTTTCTAAGATAAATTCCCTTCCTCTTCAGAGGCTTCAAATTCAATTTTTTAAAATGTTAAGTTTTTCTTGTTTTTTCTTTAAAAAAGCAACACTTACCCATCTGGAATTCGTATGATGTAAGGTAAAATTCTTTTGCTATTTTTCTCCACATCTTTACCAGTTATCCTGACACAATTTTTGGAATAACCCTTCCTTTTTGTAATGATTTTGAATACTGCTTTAATTATACATTACTATTTACTCTATTGTTGTATTACTCTAGCCTTATCCCCACACCATCCCAGTTTTAGATACTTGCAGCTTTATAAAAATCGGAGTCATTCCTTTTTCATTGTAATTAATTTTAGAAAATTTCCATTTTCATTTATTCTAGATTTGCATTTGTGTTTTTGTTTTTTTTTTTCTTTTGTGGCAGCTGGCTGGCCAGTATAGGGGTCCGAATCCTATACCTTGGTGTTACTGACACCGTGCTCTAACCAACTGAGCTAACTGGCCAGCCCCTAGATTTGGTTTAGAATTATTTTGAGTTCCCACCATTATGTTAAGTTAAATTTGACCTGAGGCTGCCTCCATACTGAGTTTCTATGAACTGTAACCTAACTTAGTATGTAAACAAACTGTAACCTAAGAGTATATTCTTGTAACAAATAGCTGAGTCTCAGCCAATCACAGGCTGCCAGCTGATCAGACCATATCTACATAAGGCAAATGCCTCATCACACCATGCCCAAAATAAGGCAAATACTGAACTGTAACCAATCAAGCTTTTTCTGTGACTTCCTTTTTCTGTCAATAAATACTGCCTGCCTATGTTGCTAGGTGGAGCTTTCTGCACCTCTGCTGGTTCTGAATGGTGCCAGATTCATGAATAGTTCTTTGCTCAAGTAAACCCTCCTAAATTTAATTTCTCTTAACTTTTGCTTTTAGAGGCAGTAGAAACAATATGTAAATAAATGATCATGGCTAAGTTCCCAGACATTTACAAAAATACGTAGCCAGCCTGAGGACTGTATAGTTTGCCAACCTCTGGTTTATATGGGTAACCATACTACTTCCTTCTTAAAGGGGAGAAAAGCAGGCTGATCAGCAATATTCTAGTCGTCTTAGTAGTTATACTTTCTGTCAGTTAATACACGGAACCAATCACTAATGTGATCAGTGTGGACCAATAAACTGTGAGCTGACAGAAATCAACGTTCTGGACCTTGATCCTCGTGGTGGCTACATTAGGCCCAAGGTGGGCAGCCTGTATACTTTCCTATATATGGTATCTTGATGGCCGTAACTGAGCAGACATCTTAAGAATAAGCT
Source organism: Cynocephalus volans (assembly GCF_027409185.1). Taxonomy (NCBI): domain Eukaryota; kingdom Metazoa; phylum Chordata; class Mammalia; order Dermoptera; family Cynocephalidae; genus Cynocephalus; species Cynocephalus volans. The sequence goes on from NC_084460.1 coordinate 266,212,985, forward strand.
CTAAGAACCAAAGCGTCACTACGTTGGCACCACTTAAAAAAAATAAAGGAAGTTTAGAATAAAAATTGGGAGAATGTTAGGAGAATGCTTTTTTTTTTTTTAAAAAAAAGATGACCGGTAAGGGGATCTCAACCCTTGGCTTGGTGTTGTCAGCACCACGCTCAGCCAGTGAGCAAACCGGCCATCCCTATATAGGGTCCGAACCTGTGGCCTTGGTGTTATCAGCACCGCACTCTACCGAGTGAGCCACGAGCCGGCCTGAATGCTTCTAAGTACAAAGTCATCCTAACAGTCAGTAAAGACCGCTTAAGAGTGAACCACAAAATATTCAATGATATGTTTGGGGAAGAAAGGAATGAAGTATAAGAAGTAGCAAAACAAACTCTGGCCAGAGAAAGTCTTTAATACGAATTCTCGAAATCTAAATGATTAAAATTAAAAAGATGAAACAAAATGTGAGGTCATTAGTATAACTGGCACCTCAATTTAGTGGAAGGTATAAATGGTAACAAGAGGAGAGCTACAAGCTAACTCCCAAACTGTAGTTAAGAAAGAATCAAAACATTAATTAGATCATCCACTGGAAGAAATGAGACAAACCGAGAAATAAATGTTTGGTATCAGTTTTATGAATACCCCAAATCTAATCAAGGTGATCTAGGCATTGAGTGAAACATGGTTCTTGATAAAATCAATGGTACAGCCTGATAAATGGCCTGATTAGGTGAGAAAGCCCTGTCTACAGTGGACATGAATATGTTAGGAGGGTATCTTCCATTTATTTACTACGTGCCAGGAGCTTTATAAACATTGTTTCATTTAATCCTCACAACAGTCTTACAAAGGAATATTATTTATGGATGAAAAAACTAAAGGTTGGAGATGTTAACTTGCATAAAGTCACACAGTAGGGGGCACAGGTGTGATTCAAACACTGACCAGGATTCCACAACTGGTGCTCATAACCAGTTCATTGCATTTTCCAAATGGATCTTCTGTAGAGCTCTATTCTTCAATATTTTAAAATACATGCTTTAAAAAAGTGTTCCATGAGCAAATCAACTGGGAAATGTTGAGTGTTTACCAGGACTTCTTAGAGCCTCTACTATAAATCTAAAGACCACTGAAAATAGCAAATGGATTGGCTGGCCTTTCTTGACCATCTCTTTATTCTGTCCCTCCTCTTTCTAAGTGCATAAAGTTAATAATTAATGGAAAATAATAATTCCAGGACATGAACTGGATAGGAGTATGTAATTAGGGTGCTCAAAAATGCTGACATGTAATTGAGGCTCAGCATTTAAAAATGAATGTTTATTTATAACAAAAATTAAAAAGCAGGTTTTTTATATTAAAGAAATACATTGGATGATAATAGTTGTAATAAAAATACATGCTGTAAGAATGGGGGCTGTTGGGCTTCCCTTGGTACCACCATTTCACAGACGATCTCAGCTTTATGTAAGCAGGGTAAACCACAATAGGTGTGTTCCAGTGAACAGTTTGCCAAATATTTGTTCAGATCTATTATAGCTACTGAGCAAATGGATTGGCATGAATAGTTATGTCCTTAATGTGCACATCATTAAGAGGTCGATATGTCTTCTCATTTACTGGTAACTTCTCCAATTCATCTAAGGTCTCCAGACCATCTATTACTCTGAAAAAGAAACAATATAACGTATAAAAATTTCCTCAGATTGAAACATAATATCCAAAAGTCTATAGCAATTGTAGTCTCCTTAAGAGAAAAGGATCATGTCATAGTTCTTTGAATTCTCTAGTTGAGTGTACAACAAAATATTGATTTGATTTTCTGCCATAAATATGGATCAAAATTCAAAAAAATTCATTTTCATGCCCCTAGTCAACAATACAAAGGGCAGAAATATTCCCACCAAAGTATCTGCAATTATATTCTGCTCCATTCGTATACAGTCACACAGAATAGCTACAAGTGGGGCTAATAGGACCAGGTAAAGTGAAAACAAACTTTTTTTTATACTCTCAAAACACTTCTGACACCAAATGCGTGGGTTTTCCCAAGTCTCCAATTCTCTGGGTGTCCAACAATTTTGTTCTGATAGGAAATACCTGGAGAAAGGACGTAAGAATGACGCTATTATTATAAGTATTGTCCTACATGGAGTCCTGAAGTAGGTGGCCACTTTGTACTTTATTTAAATATGGTGTTTCTACTTTTTGCTTTTGGACAACAATAAGTAATAATAATAAAAATAGGAGAAGAGAAGACTGACAGTTAACCTCCAGCAAGCCTTGTTCATGTTACCACCAAGAAAAAAATATATCGAGAGCTAGTCTTCAAATACTTGTTCTGGAAATCTGAGTCTAAAACATTTGCTAAGAAAAAGTGGCTTTACAGATTATACCTCTCAGCGTAACTCAAATCAATTCCCAAGATTTATACCACGTACTTAAAAAAACAACAAAGAAAGATTTATATTTTGTTTTGCATTTTCACGAAAATAGTACTTTAACCAAAACATTTTATTTACTCCTAAATGCAGGAAAAGTAATGTCTTTAAATTGTGTGTCTTACAGGCTTTTCTACTGTCTGGGCAAAAAAATAAAGGATATAAAAAACATAAATCTCGGGCAAAAAAAAGGGGAAGGGGAGGTAGAACTGAGACAGGTTAAGTCTAGTGAAGTATCTCAGACATGGGCTGGGGGCCATCTTCCTGGAAAAATGTGTGTGCATGTACTTATGACACAATTGCAAGGAGCTAACAAACCTAAGGTTAATCCTGTTCTAAACTCTACAGTTTTGTCACAAATCAAGTAAAGTAAGTCCTGGTAATTACTGATAAATGATTCTGAATGATGGGTTAGAGAAAATAAAAGGAAGGGAAAATGGATTATCTACACATACACACATATTACCAGATACTGTAATATTTCATTAATTTCATTGATTATTAATAATGCATAAATTAGAGAAATACGGAATAAAAAAGTTGTAGAGTCCTCTATTAATTAACCTAACTTGATGCTATGGGTTAAATGTGTCCCCCAAAAGTTCATGTATTAGAAACTTAACCCCCATGGTAATAGCATTAAGAGGGTGGGAATTCCAATTATGGTATTTGAAAGGTCAGGCCTTTAAGAGGTGATTAGATTGTGAGGAATGTGCCCTTGTGAATGAATTGGTCCATTTATGGAGTAATGGGTGTGGTTTTGATGGCTTTATAAGAAGAGCAAGTGAAAAAATTAGCTCTCTTGCTCAGCCCATTTCTCTTGCCATGTGATACCCTAAGTTGCTGTAGAGACTCTCCCCACCAAGAAGCAGACTCTCACCAGATGTGTTCCTTGGACCTTGAAGTTCCCAGCCTTTGAATTTGTAAGAAATAAATTTTGTTTCTTTATAAATTACCCAGTTTCAGGTATCCTATTATAAGCAACAGAAAAGACTTATACACTTGACATCCAAACTGGTAAATAAAACAAACTCTAGAACTGTGCCCTTGTTTACTGAACATGGTAAATATTTGTTGAATGAACACATTTACTTCTCACTGATTTACAAAAGCAACTCTCAGGTACAGTGCTTGCAATGGATATTCTGGCAGAGACTGCTAACTACCTTCCTAGTATCCATTCTCCCTTTCTTCTTACTCGGAGTAATTTGACTTTATTGAGGGTGGCAATGTGTCTAGCTAAAACCCAACATTTCCTACTCTCCCTTGTAGGTAATGGGTAGCCATATTCCTAAGTGCCTGGTCTTCTGGAAAAGTTTTTTAAATAGGAACTGACTCAGCTGGCAAGTACCTCTTGTCCTCCTTCCTCCCTCCTGCCTGGAATACAGATGTTTGACTAGAGCTGTGCTGCCCCTATGTTATGACCATAATGTAAACTTGAGGATGGGAGCTAAAGATGGCTAAAAAGAGAGAGGTACCTGGAATATTGGTATAATATTGACATAATGGAACCACCATGCCAGGCCATCTTATTTAAGCCACTATTTTTAAGCAAAATGTTTTTGTTTGTTTTTTTTAAAAAAGCAAAATGCTTGGTTTTTTTTGGTGGCTGGCCAATACAATCCAACCCTGGCTTTTGGTGTTACCAGCACCATGGTCTAACCAACTGAGCTAACCTGCCAGCCCTAAAATGCTATTCTTAATGAATCTATTACTATTAATTTTTGTAACAATCCTGACAAAGAAAACTACTGGCCCCTATTTTACAAAATAAGAAAAATGAGGCTCAGAAAGGTTATAACTTTTCCAAGGTCACAGGGCTGGTAAGTGGTGGACTTAAACTCCAGGTACATTTAGCTCTCATACTGCTCTTTCTAATATTACTTATGCTACTATCATAGCCATGCATATGCACTCCTTACCCTGAAATGACAGAGAAAACAACCAGAATACTTACTTTCCAAATACTGTGTATTTCATGTCCAAATGCGGCTGCTTGCCATAGGTGATGAAGAACTGAGATCCATTTGTGTTTGGGCCATTATTAGCCATAGACACAACACCTCTAACAGTGTGCTGAAAAAGACATACCAAAGTATTAACTGTTTTTATAGAGATATTCCAAATACAGGATGGAAACAAGACATGTACATCTCTTTCTTTCCCAGTATTTAAGGGACCAAGAAAACATTTAACCAGCTTCTCTCTATTAGGGCTAATCCAAATGTTCAGTTTCTATATTATCTGTATCCCTGAAAACAAACCATATTCCCCAATTAATGTCATTTTCACTTTGAAGAAGTACAGCCATAATCACTTAGCAATACCAATGCATAATAGAAATAATCCTTACATTTATATTAAGGAATAATGTGCTGGTATGAAACGATCAGGCAGACACCAAAACCAAAATCCTCATAATCTCTTCTCACATACACTGGACTCTCGCTAGTTTATCTGTAAAACAAGGGCGGTTGGACTAGTTCAGGGGTCTTTTCATAATATGTTCATAAGGGTCATGTAGATAATAAGTTGACAGTTGGGCAGAATGTAAACAGAGAGAGATGAAGTCTGACAAAATGAATAGTGTATCTCTCACCTAATGGCATTAGCATTTTTTTTAACCAATGGCCAAAAAGAACACATCTGTGGATTTTCCACCTATGGGCAGTCAGTTCGTAAATTCAGGACTAGATGACCTGAGGAAGGTCTCATCTAGCTCTTAATATCATGATGTTTGTTTACAAGGGATTACGTATAAGAATTAAAAGGACCTGACTAATAAAATTGAACATGATTGAGAACTGTGTTATAGGGAGGTATCCAAATATAAAATACACTACAAGTAATGCCACTGATTACTCTAGCTTTAGTTATTCATCAGGTGACATCAATTAGACAAGCCATAGAGATGCAACTACATCAAAATATTAATGCTTTATTGTCTCCCTAAAAGGTAACTACCAATCAAATGTAATATTTGATACATGCACAAGAATATATGTACCATTTGTAATACAATAAGCACACATTAATGTATTTTCCAGCTTTCAGTGTTAAAATTTACCAAACTGTTGCATATGCCTATGTATTCCTCTCCATCCATTACCTTGGCCTCTCCAACAGGTAACCACTATTCTAATACATTTATACATGCCTAAACAACGTATTGTTTCCTTTTGCTTATTTCTGAACTCTATAAAATGGTATTAAACAATTTTAGTCTTCTGAAAAATATTTTACACTTTTTTTTGTGGCTGGCTGGTATGGCTTTTTACACAGATTCAGGTATCTATGTAGCTGTAGTTCACTGATTTTTTTCTTATGGCTGTGTAATGTTTCACTACTGAATATATTAAAAGTTATTCATTCTATAAGCAATGGATATATGGGTTGTTTCTAGAATTTTGCTATTACAAATAGTACATCAGGAACACTCCTGTACATGTGTCTCTTGGTGCACACATACACATGAGTTTCTCATAAGTAAACATTTGGGGAAGGAATTGCTGGATCAGAGTATGTGAACATTCAATAAACATCCTCAACCTTAATGTATGAGATAATGGTTCTTAACTGTGGCTGCAGAGGAATTACCAGGCAATCTTAAAATACAGTCAAGGTCATAACCAGCCGTACTGACTGTTTATCTCTATTTTTAGGAGAGTAAGGCCCTGATCTTTTACATTTTTAAAACTTCCACATGTGATTCTGTCACAGCCAATCACTGGTTTTCAACTGACACATGAAAGCAGCCATTAATTAATGCCTAAAAAGTTTAGTTTCTAATTCATGTAAAGGTTGACTTTTCAAAAAGTTTATCATCTCCCAACTCTAACTCCTGTAACTCTAACTCCTGAATTTCCTTACCATAGAAAAGCAAAAAGATAAATTATTCCATCATCCAGAGATAAACACTGAAATAATTTTCAGCATTTTTGTGGGTATATTTCAATGTAACTGGAATACAATACACTAAATTGCATATTCTGATTTGGGAGAATTTATCACTTTCTTTCTAATGATAACGTTATCATTTTATGCAGATACAAAGTTTGAAAGACAATACAATAACTTAATTGAAATTATCTCTGAGAAGTGGAACTGATTTTTTAAAGTAGGCATGTACTACATTTTTAATGTTAGAAAAAAAGATTCCATAAAATTTGAAAAATACAGAAAAATATAACAAAGGAAATTTAAAAATCCCTAATTTTACCATGGTGAAGATTTATTTATACGTATTTCTTTCTAATCTAGCTGAGATCTACCACAGGTATTAAGTTAATATAGAAATGTTCAAATATCTAATAGAAGATGATAAAAATTAGGGATTAATAATGTGCAATATTGCAACCAGGAAGTTTGATAGTCTTTCCTCCCCACTCTCAAAAAAAGCCAACGATTCACATCATTTAACATAAATTTTATGATGAGACATTAAGCCTCTTTGGTACATTACTAAACATTTCAGGTTGAACTCAAAGATAAGCTCATTTAGTGTCAAGATCCATGTGATGATGAGATTCAGGTATACATGTCAGGCTAGAACTACCATTTACCAAGTGTGCAAAAACTACAAAAAAGTATATTCATTTATTAATGATGTTAATCTGTGTTACAACACACATATCAAAGTTTCAAAGTGTAACCAAACCATCAGAAAATAAATTTTTGAAGCACTGGAGATATACCTTGAGATATTCACTGTATTCATCCTCAAACTTCTTGCCCCAGATACTGTTACCACCTCTTCCAGTACCTATATCACAGGACAAACAAAAGAAAAAAAAAAATTTTTTTTTTATTAGATGACTGGTAAGGGGATCTTAACCCTTGACTTGGTGTTCTCAGCACCATGCTTTCCAAGTGAGCTAACTGGCCATCCCTATATAGGGATCTGAACCCGCAGCCTTGGTGTTATCAGCACCACACTCTCCCAAGTGAGCCACGGGCCATCTCTAAAAGAAATATTTAGTTAAAGTTGAAAAATGGTTCGTCTCCTAAAACTTAATGGCTACTTTATAGTTTAACTCATTAAATACAAATAATATTTGATATGGCTCTCATATTTCCCTAAATTTAAATTTACAGACTACAAAACTAAAATATTTCTATAAAGAACAAAAAAGAATAACCTGTCTTATCAATATTGTTCATATTTTAGGGATAGGAGTTAATCGCTTCTGCTTAAAAATTTTTTGCTATTTTAAGGTTACCCAGTTGTAAAAACTCCACATGCTTTTATTTTCCTATTCTTCGTTTACACTCTTCTTCATAGTATACATCCAATTCCCTAGATCTTAGTTAATGGAATAACTTACCTGTTGGATCTCCTGTTTGAACCATGAAACCCTTGATATTTCTATGAAATATACAGCCATTGTAGTAATTACTGGCACAAAGAGCCAAGAAATTCTGAAGAAAGTAAAAATAATGATTGAGAAATGATTCAGCAGAAATACATTTAAGATAAAGAACCAATCATACTTACTGAAAACACTATAGCAGCATAATTAAACTATGACTTTAAGGCATTACTTTGCATAATGTTACTTCCCTGCCGAAAACACTTCACCAGCTTCCTTCCACCTTTGGAATAAAATACAAAATCTTCCACAGGGCCTTACAAGCCCTGCAGGACCTGGCCTACCTCTACATCTCATATGATAAGATCCCCTTCCCTGCTGCTCAGTACTTTAACACCACTAGCATTCTGACAATTCATTCAAAAGGGGCAAGCTTTCCCATCTTGAGGCCTTTGTATAGGCTATTTCTGTACCTGGAATGTTTTTTCCATACCTCTTTCTGCAAAGATGCCTTCATATCTCTGGGCTCAATTTAAGTATGACTTTCTTTTTTTTTTTTTTTTTTTTTTTTTTGTGACCGGCACTCAGCCAGTGAGTGCACTGGTCATTCCTATATAGGATCCGAACCCGCGGCGGGAGCGTCGCTGCGCTCCCAGCGCAGCACTCTACCGAGTGCACCACAGGCTCGGCCCTAAGTATGACTTTCTTGGTTAGGCCTTCCCTTACCTTATTCTTCTAAGTAGTCCCTTTCTCATTATTCTCTATCTCAACACTTTCTTTCAAGGAATTATCATCTTTTAGAATTAGTATTTAATTTTCCCAGCTAGAATATCAGCTCCATGAGGGCAAGGAATGTCACTCACTAATCACTGTATCCCCAGACCCTGACAAGACAGCCTTCCACAAATTATTGTTGAATGGATGAATATACCAAACTGATTCCTCTTCCTTCCAGTCTTGTCATTTAAACAGATGAAATAATACACATAACAGTTCTCATTTCCTAATGATTATGTTTCCTAAGGAAAATGAACCAAAAGAAAAAGATAACTGGCCACTCTATGCTTACAGGAAAATTATCTACCTTCTTTTTTGATCCATCTTTGACATCAGGAAAGATTAAGTGGAAATTAGGCCAGAAGTTATGATGACTAGTTTTTCCTGACAATGGTTTTACAGAAAGTTTTGTTGTTGCTGTCGTTTAGGTTAGATGATTCAATTTCAAAATGGTTATTCTGTTGCATTAACTGAATTTTAATATGTAAATAATGGTACTCACCTCACATGTTTTGGGTGTCCTCTCACAGAAGACTTCTATTTTAATATCACCTACATCTGTATGCAATGTCACAGACTAAAAAAGGATAAAGAATGTGAGAACAAATGAGATTTCTTCAGGTGACTTTACGCACTGTATTATTTCCCTGACTGGATATTCAAGATGAAAATCTGAATTAAAACAGACAGAAAGAAATAGGCTTCAGAGATGACCCATGCACACAGCAGCTCTGAGAGACAAGTTGTACTTCTTCCCCAAAATTTATTTCAACAGCAGAAAAAAACTCCGCAAGGTAAATACAAACGTTAGAGTAAAGTGGTATCTATGCTAAAAATTTGGAAGCAAATATTGTAATTATTTTAAGTTTGAATTTTATTCATCAATAAAAATAAAGACAACTGTTATGTTAGTATTCTTGATTTATATGGCAATTTACCAACATTACTAATATTTATTTTAAAAATGATAAGGAAATGATTTTTCAAAACATAGTTTCCACCATTTCCCTTAAATAATTGAATTCTGAGAAACAGGGTTAAAAAACAATTCCTTGACTGACTAAAGACAATAAACATAAAAAGTGTCAGTGGTTCTATACACTAAATGTGCAGAGGTACCATAGTGATCTTTCTTGCTTGCTTGTTGTTGTACTAGACTTTTTTTTTTTTTTTTTTTTGGTAAGTTGTATACTCCTTTGATACTGTGTTACACAGAAGGAGAAAATTATTTGGAGGCTTCCTTTTTCATTTCTCTTCTTACAACAGTATCTAGCAGTCAGAGAGTATGGCCAGTTTGAAAACGAGGATGGCGTAGGGGGGAGAACAGGGCACTGCCCTCATTGCTTTTGTTCTATTTCAAGTTCTAGTTGCCCACCTTAGATCCAGAGCAAAAGTATCCAATTAAAACCATCACACCTGGCCTATTCTCTTTTGCTCCATCAATTCCCCCTTTCCATCTATCTTGTAATCCATTTTTTCCTCACAACAGTAAATTCTGTGCGTTTTAACTGAAAACATTAAAGAATTTTAAAGCAATTTTGCTTATTTTTTTTTAAAGAATCATTCTACATTGTTTCTGTAGCCTATAATATCTCCGTCTTGCCACTGAAATTTCCATGCAGTTTAAATTTCCCTTGGCTGAATTTCTAAAAATTACTTACAATGAAGAACATTCATAAGAATTCTACAAAACTCACCATTTCTCTTCTTGACGGTTTCAGGAAGTACTATTTAATTTCTCAAAGTCTTACCAAGAGAAGCTCGAAAATAAATCTTTCCAAAAAAAAAAAAAAAAGAATTAAGCTCATTGTCCTATCCTTTTAATTCACACACGCTCATGTTCACAGAATATTTAAAAGAAAAAGCTTCGAATAGCATCCCCCACGTAATAAAATTCCGGTTATAGAAGAGATGATAAGACCCTACCCGACTCAAGCCCTCCAATCTCCTACCTCCCCTGGTCACTCTTTTCCAAGGGCCTGCTGGCAAGTCCTCCAACAAGCCAGGTACGCTCCCACATTAGGGTCTAGGCACGGGTGTTCGCTTTGCCTGGAATGCTTCCAATCGAATGGCTAAGTTCCTCACCTCCAAGTACTGCTTTAATCCTAGAACTTGCCCTGTTTCCTTTTCCTATAGCACTTTTCACTAATACACTATATTCTTTCCTTATTTACTCTGACGTTCCCAAAACACCCACGTCGCCCATGTTCACTCGAAGTTTCACAAGAACTAAAACAGCACCAACACAGAGCTCAGCAAGCATTTGAATAAGTGAATGGAGAATGAGGACGTTACTCCATATTGCTTGCCCACTTCGGTTGGCAGAGATGTCGTTCAAACAGGAAAGATGCACTCGCCGGTGCCTGCTTAGTTCTGCTGTTTCGAAATTACTTTCTTTGGACCACAGGTAGCTGAGCGCAGAACCCATCAGAGAGAGAACGTCTCTTACACCTCATCTCCTTCTCCCTCCCCTCTTCTTCCCAAGTCGGACCAAAACGACTAGAACTAGTGGATACAAAGTAATTCGTCCACACTGGGACAAGAAGCATAACCCGGAACTACCTGGGCAACCTCAAGCACTGCTGCGGGATGGGCTGTAAAATAGAAAGGACCACTTCCGCCCAGCTCTTTCCCCCTAGCCCGTTCTCACAACGCCGGGAGGGCCCCGGAGGACCGGAAATGACGCACAAGGATTTTCCGGGACTGGTGAGTAGTGGGCGGTTTAAATATCCGCGAGGGTAGTGGCGTCCTTCGTTGCAGGTCCTGGTTAGGGCAGGCTTAATGTCACGGTGGGCAGAAGGGGAGATTGGGGCAGAAAGCTGCCCTGCCGTACGAGAGCATAGGGCACTAGCGGGATGGGGGTCCTGACTCAGGGATTTACTGGCTGTGCCTCCTGGCTCTTAGGTGTCCTGGTAAAGGCTTGAAGGGGTACTGAAGTGAGGGATAGGTGAGGTGACGTAGAGGGTGCAGTTTGCAGGTTGCAAAGGGGTCCTACCAGCTCTACTCTGCAATAGCAGACAGTGCTTACTCCCGGACGGTTTCCAGCTTGACGTTTAAATCTCGCGACGTTTTGAGCAGAGTACTGTTTTCTTTCTTGAGATGGGGAGACTACAGAAGTAATTTGCGCGTGGTAGCACAGCTGTGGCAGTGGGAGTCAGTCTGGCTTCAGAGTCGGTGCTCTTAAGCACTCTGCCTCCCGTTGTCGTTGTTAACTGTGGCTTCAAGCTATGTGGCCTAGCAGTTTCCTAATCTGTGAAATGGGGGTGTTCTACCATATAATTTCCAAGGGCTCTTCAAATGTAACATTACCTCAAATCCGGCGTGCTGGATTTCATGCTCAAATCCTATTAGGGATTCACTTTCTAGCTTGGCAGATTTAGAAGTGTCTGGAGAGCGGGGTAGTGTTAGGACCATCAGAAGATCTTTCAGGACCTCGAGTAGCTTTTGGAGGCCCTACATCATTTCAAATAGTCTATTAATTAAGTATCCTCAACTCATTAAATATTACTGCAGTAGAAATGTTGAAAAAATAATTTGCTTTCGAAATAATTGGGTTATAGATATTGCATTAAATTTACAATTGTCTGCTTTCTTGTTACTGTGCATACTATGAAAAACCTTTTTTCAAAAACATGTTTATAGATACGAAGTTTATCTTTTGTAGTTATTTGATTAAACATTGACTAATTTTGCAGATTTCATAGTTTAGAACTAGCAATTTTTTTTTCTAGCTCCCCACTGATTGTCATCCCACCTTTTCTCTTTTGCCATCCTTTCCAGTTTCTTGTTGGATGTGGATGTCTAGAAGGGTTACAGGCTTTGTGGGCAAATCACTACACCTTTAACTCTCTCCCACCTCTTGAACCTAACTGATCTTTGTGTAGCAGGTGTTGTTGGTTCAGGGACAGCAGCTCCTGCGTTTTCCTGCCTTGACCTTGCCCTTTCATAGAGTGACCCACCTATGTGTCTCTTGATTCTCACTGCTGATAAAGCACTTACAATTTTAAATATTATATTTTTTAATAAAACACTTTTTAATGCCAGTGTATACCACCCTACTTCCAAATTCTGCTTCGGTTGGGGTAGGGGGATTGTCAGTCTGTGCAGTAAGCATTAAGAGCTGACCTATACTGGTAATATTGAGATTTATTAAAGATAGTTCCTATTCTCAGTAGCTTTAGCATACTGGGGTAGACAGACCAACAGAATTATAACATTATGAGAATACTAGGTGAGAGGGGCTGGGGAAGGACACTGAAAAGGAAAGTTTGTCAAGATGTATTTAGAGAAATAGGGAGAATAAGAACATGTGTATGTGTGGGGGGCTGGGGAAGAGGAGATAAACATCTGTGTATTATGTACCAGGTTTTGCTTGGTAACGTTAATTCAGTCAATGCTCTGGATGGTCTGTGAGGTAGATTATAGTTTCTCCGTTTTGTAAATGAAAAAACAAGCTATGAGAGGTTAACTGACTTACCTAAGCTACAATGTGCCGGTAAGTGGCAGAGCCACTATTTGAACACGTCTCTATGATGACAGCTGTTTTGTCCATATGCTTTGATGCTTCAAAGGTTTAGGCCTAAATTGCATATGTATACACCACTTTCTGTGTTTTGACTTCAGACACTGTTACCTGATTCCTGTATGTTGTCATCTTGTGTACGCCTGGTCCCCACAACAGTCCGACCTGTCCATTCCATGATCTGCATTTCTTCCCGTTCCTTCATGGATTTGAAGACTCTCCTTTCCTCCCTGAATGACTTTGCATCCCTCTCATTTGCTGAGAGTTGGGATAATGTTGGATTACTGGTGGAACCAAGCCCACCACATATTGTAAACACACTCTTCCTGACCAATGACTTGACAGAGGAAGTGATGGAGGAGGCGCTGCAAAAGAAGGCAGATCTCATTCTCTCCTACCACCCACCTATTTTCCGACCCATGAAGCGCATAACCTGGGAAACCTGGAAGGAGCGCATGGTGATCCGGGCTCTGGAAAACAGAGTTGGTATCTACTCTCCTCACACAGCCTATGATGCTGCCCCCCAGGGAGTTAACAACTGGTTGGCTAAAGGGCTTGGTGAGAAGCCTCTTCTTTCGTATTTAATATTTTCCCTACAAACACTTTGAAATTTTAGAATGTCTTTTCAGTAAAGTTTTAATTGCTTTAGGGGTGGGGGGGCATTATTGTATTTTTATATAACATATTTAAAAATAAGGCTGCTAAAGTTGCATTTGGAAAAAATGTGTCGCATTTTTATTCTTAATTAATAGGGGGAGGATAAGAAATCTTGATTGCTGGACTGTGCTTTGTGATTCCTCACTTATGTGGCACAGTGCCTAGTACCCAGGCACTCAAAAAATGCTGTTGAATTGAAACGTCAGGTCTCTCCAGAATACATGTGATATGTCAGTTAAATAGACATCAGGGTTTTATTAAATGCTTACTTATGCCCAGCACAATGAGGGAATTTAGTATAAGTCTTTTTAGTTTACTCATTTTGGGCTGAAGCTTTTACTTTTATATGATGTGGATTAATGTGGTCATACAAATTATGAGCATTTGCAACCTGAATCATGGTATACATGCGTAGATTTACCAAGAAGTAGATAATTTTATATATCATCTACAAATTCTTGAGTTATTCTTGTCCAAGTTTTTCTCAAATTTAAGTCTTTGGGAAAATAATTCTGAAAATTTGATTTTGTATGTCCATATCAAATCCCTAGATCATGGGGACTGGTGATGTATATCTAAGGAGTATATGTGTGTATGTTATATAAGCATATGAGAATGAATCTCTTTTAAAAAGTTGTTTCTTATAAATTTAGCCTATAATAGTTATCTTTCTTTTTAAACTTAACTCACAAGAGCAACCCACAAAAACTCCCATTTCCCCACCATTTTTTCTGTAGGAGCTTGTACCTCCAGACCCATACATCCTTCCAAAGCTCCCACCTACCCCACAGAAGGAACCCACCGAGTAGAATTCAACGTTAACCACACCCAAGACCTGGACAAAGTCATGTCTGCAGTGAAAGGAATTGTGGATGTTTCTGTTGCGTCTTTTCCTGCTAGGTACAATATGTTTTCCTCTTTTGTGTGTATTTATTTGTAAGAAACTTCCTTACAGACTCTGTTACCCTGGTATTTAGGTTTGAAACAAATCATTTTCCTTGGGGTTAGTTTACAAAGCAGCGTACCACTTACCAATTACATGTGGGTCCTAGAGGAGAATTATGGAATCTTTTCAAAACAATAAAAATAAGTAAAACTTACTATTTTTTGTGTGTCAGGGACTATACTATGCAGTTTACGTACAGTATTTCTAATCCTTCTGGTAATGTTGAAAGGTTGTTGTTTTTACTTTAGAGAATACAGACAGACCCTAATGATGTGATAACATAAGGCTTACTTTTTATCAGTTCCCAGCAAAGCAATGATTACCAAGCACCTTAAAGGAAAAATAAATTTAAGTGCATCTTAAAAGGTCAATAGTTTAGTTATTTAGGGCAGAGATAGATTTTCTTTTAGGCTAATTTATCCTAATACCTGTGGAAGCATCAGAAAAGACAAGTTATACAAAGCTAGGACCTAACAATTGTCTAAAAAACAAAGATAAATATAATTACTTCATTGAAATTGAAAGTGATCTCTTCGGTGACTGGTTTTTAAGCATAGATTCCTTATAGTAAAATCATTGCAATGTCCTATGGTAGTTTTGGGGAATTTCAAGAATCGCAATAAAAATTATTCATGGGACTTTAAAGATTTAAATTGTGGATGTCTTCTACCATACTGAAATACTGTGTAAATACAGAAATTAAAATAAAAGTTATGGAGCCGGCCCGTGGCTCACTCGGGAGAGTGTGGTGCAGACAACACCAAGTCAAGAGTAAAAGATCCCCTTACCGGTCATCTTTAAAAAAAAAAAAAAGTTATCTTTTTTTCTTTTTTTTGGCAGCTTGCTGGTACAGAGATTGAACCCGAACCTTGGTGTTATGAGCAGCACACTCTAACCAAAAGAGCTAACCAACCAGCCCCTAGGAATTAATTATATAAATAAAGCATGAAAAATTCAAAAAAAGTTCCCTTTGTCCTCTCTACTCAATCCCAGTATCCTCAATTTATCTTTTGTTTTGTTTTCAGACAAGTGGGTATCTTTCCAAGCACATATGGGGACATGAAGAAATGTATAGTTTTGTTTTACATGTTGTTTTCTTAACTAAATGGTATGCTATTATTTGCCCTTTTTACCTAACAGGAGGTCTTAGAGATCTTTCCATTTAAGTACATAAGATCTCATTATTTTTAATTGCTGTGTAGTGTTTCTTATTATGGATGTACTGTAGTTTCTTTAAACATTCCTCTTCCTACTGATGGACTTTTTAGTTTGGTTCCAGTTTTTCCATATTACAGGTATCATATGGCTTTTACCGTTAGATAGGGGTCCAGGCATTATTTTTCCTCCTTTTTTTTCACAGCTTCACAGATGATTCCAATATTGACAACTATGCTTCCAAATTGTCTTTAAAGGTGTTCTTTAGTTCTAGAATTCTTTGGTTGTATTTAGAGTTTATGGTTAAATACAAAACTTTTGTCGTTGTTGTTGTTGTTGGCTGGCTAGTACAGGGATCCAACTCTGGACCTTTGTGTTGTCGGCACCACACTCTAACCAACTGAGCTAACTGGCCAGCCCTAAATACAAAACTTTCTTGATGCCAATCTTTTTGGAGAGGCTCTAGGACACTGCTTGTCAGAGGGTGATTCAAGGACTCTCTGCATCATTGTTAATGGGGTGCTTATAAAAAAAATGCAGATTTTTTGGCTTTGTCCCAGATCTATGTAATTAGAATGGAGTTTGCTTGAGAATCTACCCAGGTGATTCTCGTATTCAATGAAGTTTTAAAATTACCCTGTCTAGGACTTCAAAAAAAATTCAGTTTGCCCCAGTCCATTCATAGATGTTCTGTTTCACTGGATCTGTGGAAGGGTCCAGCAGCTGTCATTTTAAGAAGCTGGCAGGAAATTTCTGATGTACAATTGAGATTAAGAACAGTACTAGAACAGTGGTTTCAAAGTGAAGTCCCTGGACCAGCAACATCAGCAGCACCTGGAACTTGTAAGAAAGGTAAATTCTCAGACCTCCACCTAGAACGACCAAATCAGAAACTAGCAGTGGGGCCCAGTATTATGTTTTAATATATCCTCCAGGTGATTCTGATGTGTACTAGTTTGAGAACGCTATTCTAGAAAATAGATTGGTTTGGGATTAAATGGGTTCTATTAGTTAAATCCTTACGTAAATCAAATCTCCTATTATAGCAGGTTTGTAAAGTGTGGATTACTTAAAATTCTGGATCATTTTAGGGGGCTGGCCAGTTAGCTCTCTTGGTTAGAGCATGGTGCTGATAACACCAAGGTGTACACACACACACACACACACACACACACACACACACACACACACACACACACAACCAGCCACCAAAAAATACACACACACACACACATCACACACACACACACACACAACCAGCCACCAAAAAATACACACACACACACACATCACACACACACACACACACAACCAGCCACCAAAAAATACACACACACACACACACACACACACACACAAACCAGCCACCAAAAAATACACACACACACACACATCACACACACACACACACACAACCAGCCACCAAAAAATACACACACACACACACATCACACACACACACACACACAACCAGCCACCAAAAAATACACACACACACACACACACATTTTAGTTATATTTATCCTAAGCCAATGGGTGATTTTTTTTTCTTTCTAGGATTGATGATGAGCAACAAACACGGATCAGTCTGAATTGTACTCAGAAAGCTTTGATGCAGGTGGTGGCTTTTTTGTCCCAAAACAGACAACTTTATCAGAAGACTGAAATTCTGTCACTAGAGAAGGTAATAAAAATATTTTATGTTCGATCTTACATTACTGTGCATTTTTTTAAACAGCTTTATTTAGGTATAATTGATACACAAAGAATTGCACATATTTAATGTGTACAATTTGATTAGTTTCATTACTCTGCATTTTTGTTCAGCAAATTCATTTGTAAAGTGTTCGATCAACAGGCCATTAACTATTACCTAAAGAGGTATGTAGGGTTAAGTAACTGTGCCAATTGTATGGCTAGGGCTATTGTCGGAATCCTGCTGACATAGCCAACTGTATTGTCAGGTTAAGGCTAGGGCCCAGACCCTTCAAACCCGTTGTACAGGCTGGGTCACCAGACCCCTCACACGCAGGTCCACGCTAGGTAATTGGGAAAGATCCTGGGAGCCTATGGCAGACGACACAAGCTCAGCCCTCAGCAACAGCAGCAGTAGTGGCCCTCCTGGAGGTGTCCTGGGAGCGAAGGGCTCCCGTGGATCAGAGCCACTCGTCCTTTATACCAAAAGTCCATAACCCAGGACACCTGGGAGCACATGTGCAATTACACTAGACAATAACCAAGAAAACCTGGGCACATGTGCATATTTACATCAAATGATTGGCCAGATTCTGAACATCTGAGGGGCCTTGACCATTTTCCTTCACTTTCCCTACAAGGTACAAAGTGGGGGTGAGGGCATAATATACCCCGGAAAGTATATTGAGAAAGGGAGACATTGCAGGAATAGGAAAATGTTGGTACTTCTTCAGGGTTAGAGACTTGGTTATAGGGTTATGAGTTTGATCTCTTCTTGTTTTATAGCCTCTTCCTGAACCGTTTCATTCACTCCTTTAATTTTACAGCCATTGGGTGATGGTTATTCTCATATTTTTACTTTCTGGCTCAGAATACTTGCTTAAGGTTAAAAAACAAAAAAAAGAACCCATATTTCTAACTACTTTCTGGACATTTTCCACTTAACAGATCTCACAAGTATTTCAAATCCAATATATACACGTATCGACGATCCCCCTGCCCTACCCCTTTATAGTTTTGCTTATTTTTCCTGCTTCTTTTTAAGGTATCACCAAGGTATCATCATCTACCTTATTTTCCAAGTTTCCACAACTCCTCCCTTGCTATGTTGATTCTGTCCCCATATCTATAAAATGTTTCTCCCCTATTAGCTCTGCCACCACAGTAGCTGAAGCTTACATCATCCCTCCCTTGGGATATTAGTAGTCTATTCCTGGACTACAAGGAGGCAGTCCAGGCTTTTCATCATAGTGTACGAAACCCTTAATGATCTGGCTGCAGCTCACGTCTCCAGCCTCGTCTCCCTCTCCATCACCTGCTCTGCACACGAGCCACAGTGTCCACTTCTGGATCTGCCCTCACAGGGTGCTCTCACACCTGATACCTTCATACATGTTCTTTTTAGAATGTTTTTCCACATCTCATTTACCCCAAGCCCCACTGCACTTGACATCACCACGCCTTTTTTTTTTTTAACTCCATTCTAATTTTTCTGTAAGACCCAAATCCTTATAAAACCCTGTTTGATTCCACTTCACTTCCCACAAGCCCCCCCCCGCCAAGTCCCAGCTCGTTTAGTTTGTCATTACTTTGTGCTCCCGTAACAGTGGCACCTACCTTGTATTTAAACACTTTTATTATGATTATTTATTTAAAAATCTGCCTTAGGAGGCTGTGAGATCCTAGAAGTCTGAATGTTTTTAAGTTTTTAAAAAATTTTTTATTGAAACATATTGATTATACATATTTATGGGTGTTTTTGTCAAGTTTGCATCCCCAAATGTTAGCCTGGAGCTTGCTACACTAAGCTCAGAGTGTGCATGTTTGATTTCAGGATTTGCTGTTTGTTCTATAGGTCTGTTTTTTTAGGACTGATAATGAGCAGTGTTTCTAACCTCTGCTTCTCCCCAGCCTTTGCTTCTAAATACTGGAATGGGACGGTTATGCACACTGGATGAATCTGTCTCCCTGGCAACCATGATTGAGCGAATCAAAAGACACCTAAAACTATCTCATATTCGCTTGGCCCTTGGGGCAGGGAGGACCTTAGGTAAATATATCTCCTTCTTTTGTCCAATATACTTACTGATAATGTTGTTCAAAAGTTGAAACTTGGTTGTATTAATATAATTAAAAGAGAACATATTAGCTACTCACAGGAGATGATTTTTAGTTTTATGATTCAGGGTGGGCTAGGTTAGGCTGTGGAATACATCTCATTGGCTTAAACAACAAGATTTATTTCTCAGTCACACTACATGTTCATCTCAAGTCAGCAGAGAAGTCTGGTCATTGTAGACTGATTGCTGTTGCAGAGGGAGAGAGTTTTGGAAGGTCTTAAACCATCAGTTAAAAATTCCAGGCTAGGGTTGGCTGATTAGTTCAGTTGGTTAGAGTGCAGTGTTATAACACCAAGGTCAAGGGTTCAGATCCCCATATTAGCCAGCTGCCAAAAAAAAAAAAAAAAAATTCCAGGCTGCACTGGCTAGTTAGAGCATAACACCGTGGTCTGGGGTTTGATCCCTGTACAAGCCAACAGCAACAACAAAATTCCAGGCTGGAAATGGTATGTGTTACTTCTGCTTAACTCATTGTCCAGAATTAGTCACATTGCCCAGTACAACCCAGAGAGGGCATAAAGTGCAGTCTTACCAGGTGCCAGGAAGAGAGCTGGAATCATGATTGCTACAATTACAGCATAAATTTTGCACTTTACAAGACCGGTGATATTTTATAATGAGGTACTAATGATCTAACAGTCTTGTAGCCACTGTTTTTTCTCTTGGCTTTTCCTAGTATTTTTGGGAACAGAAAAAATGAACATATGTTTGTGGGATTCCTGCAGCAAGCCAAGCATTGTACTGAGTGCCTGTTCTAAGTATGTGAGCTTCCACTGCAGGAGGTGGGGCACAGTAGTTATGAGTGTGGATTCTGAAGACAGACAACTTGGGTTTACATTTATTCTATTTGCTGCATGACTTTGACAAGTTATTTAACCCTTCTGTGTCCTAGTAGCCTCATCTGTAAAAACTGAAATAATAAAACCTAGAGGCTGGCTGGTTAGGTCAGTTGGTTAGAGCACAGCCTTATAACTCCAAGGTCATGGGTTCAAAACCCCATACTGGCCAGCCACCAAAAAAACCCAAAAAACCTAACCATAGAGGTGGTAGCATATCCATGTGACATGGTATAGTGACTGGCACACATTAAGTGCAAGGGTACTTCAAAAAGTTCGTGGAAAGATTCCTATTATCTTTCACTTGTTTTTACAGAAGTCTTTTGAAGTACCCTCGTATAATAAATGCTAGCTGTTGTTAGCTATGTGATAGGTATTAT
Organism: Cynocephalus volans; assembly: GCF_027409185.1. Classification (NCBI taxonomy): domain Eukaryota; kingdom Metazoa; phylum Chordata; class Mammalia; order Dermoptera; family Cynocephalidae; genus Cynocephalus; species Cynocephalus volans. Next base: position 266,233,817 of record NC_084460.1, read on the forward strand.
TACTCCCATTTTATAGGTGAAAAATTGAAGTTCAGAGAAATAAATAACTTATCCCAAAGTACACAATTATATCAAACAACTCATGGGAGTTAGTTTCCAAAGAAAATGGATGGCAGAGGTGGAATTTGTCTTCTGATCTAACTCCAGAGTCTTCCCATTGACATAGCATTCTGCTAAATTGGGGTGACCACTAATAAAGTATCTATTTTAGAACCTATGTGCTAAATACTTGGATTTTGGCTTGAAAGTTTCTGTTATTTTACTTTTCAGAGGATGCTCTTTGAGGATAAATACTATATTTAAAAATGCGTGCCAAATCCATTCATAGCTTCCTAACTAACCCTTTTAGCTCAGCTTCGTTACCTGAGAATAGAGATAGTACCTGCCTACCTCTCACTGTTGTCTGAAGATCCAGGTGAGGTTAACTTTACATAGTAGCATAGCTGTAAATCCTAGAGCTGCACTATTAGTACTATTCAGTGGTTTGTGGATTTGTGCAGCCACATCCGAAGGAGTAATAGCCCTGCTTTGAATTAGCTATGCAATACCAAAGAATGATCTATTTGCCTATATTAAAAATGGTTTTTAAAAAAAATTCAGGAAGCACAATTCACATACTGGTGATGAGACTAGGAGTGAAATCTGCCTTACACTTAGGATTGTTAGTACAAATTATAATATTAAAAATGAAAAGGAATTGTATTGGTCTCGTTTCCTTTATTTTAGAGTCCCTAGTCAAAGTTGTGGCCCTGTGTGCTGGTTCTGGGAGCAGCGTTCTGCAGGGTGTAGAGGCTGACCTTTACCTCACAGGTAGGACAGTCTTTGGATTATTCCTTCCCAACCTTTGTTTTTCAGTAGTAGATTTTAGGACAGCGCCTGGCACATAGATGATATTTTTTTGAACCTGAATTAAACAGAAACTACACCAGAATTGGAGACATATTGTATTCTTTGTGGAGAGAAGAAATCATTGAACAATTATTAGATTATCTCAAAAATTAGTATCTAGCATTTATTTAACCTATCTTCTTCCTAAACCCGATTGCTCTCAGATTTCATACGTTAGTTAACGGGATGCTTTCTATCCTATCACCTTAGAAAACGGTTCCTCTTAGCCCTAAAGCCAATCATCAATTTCTGTCAGTTCAAGCTCCAGTATCTTTCTAGAGCCTTTCCTCTTATCTCTATCCCACCATCAACTCCTACCTAAAATACTGCATCAAGCCTCTAGTCTTCCATATACTCTCCCAAAATTAACTTTTGAAACTAAAATTTGATGGTGTTATTGTCCTGGTTAAAAGCCTTCAGTGATTTCCTTCAAGGCTGAATGCTGCACCCTCTTTCATATAGCCTTTGCTTATGCTGTTTCCCCCGGCTAGAGTGCCTTTTTCTTGCCCCTTTCTTGTACTTGTACTGATAAGTGATCGCTTTCTCTGAGAAGCTTTTTCTGACACTGTCCTGCTTCTGCCCCTCTTGGATCCCTATCACTTTGTCCTTAACCTCCAATATGCATTTCTTTTGGACAGTAATTATTTGCCGGGCTCCTAGACTTAATACTCTATCCTTGAGGATAATACCTAATAGGTACTGGTTAATTTTTATTGAATGAATTACTGGTCTAGTTACTACTCAGGGATACGGCCAAACATGGCCCATTAGTCCTCCAAAGGATTTAGAGGCATTTTAAATGGTCCCCACTTTGTACACCTGCTGCTACCAGCTGCATTTCCATCTCCGATCTTCCTTAGGGTGAGGAGAGAGTGAGTGAGAGAATTACTTTTCCTGCTTCTAGGACCAGACTCTAGGATCTTAATCCTCTGATCATTCCCTTGGCTACTTCCATGCCTATCCTGCCTCCCACACCTATGCCTTATTATCTAGCACATAAAGGCTGCTGCACTGGAAACACTGTCACATCCAGAAGTATAGAGGTGCAGCATCTGAGTAAGCCTGATGTGATTGCTCTGAACAAATAAACTGCAAATGTAAGGGCTGGCCGTGGCTCACTTGGGAGAGTGTGCTGCTGATAACACCAAGGCCACGGGTTCGGCTCCCTGTATAGGGATGGCCGGTTAGCTCACTGGGTGAGTGTGGTGCTGACAACACCAAGTCAAGGGTTAAGATCCCTTTGCTGGTCATCTTTTTTTATTAAAAAAAAATAATAATTTCAGGTCTATACTTGCAGGAATAGTACAATGAACTCCTGTATGTCCTTCCCCTAGATTACTAATGGTTATATTTTGTCACATTTGTACATTATGTACATATGTGTGTGTGTATGTATATATACATAATATACTTATGTATTTTACCTGGAACAATTTTGGAATAAATTGCAGACATGATGACACTTTATCCCTCAATACTTCAGTATATAATCTCCTGAGAACAAGGATATTCTCTTATGTAATCATGGGACAGTTATCAAATTCTGAACTTAATATTGTTAAAACACTTATTTGATATAGTCTATTTTCAAATTTTGCCAATCGATAAATATTTATAGCACTTCTTTTTCCGATTTGAACCCATGATCACACAATGCATTTACTGTTATATCTCTAGAATAGTTCCCCAGTTTTGTCTTTATAGCATTGACATTTTTGAAGAGTATAGGCCATTTGCTCTGTGGTTATTTTTCAATTTGAGGTGTCTGATTGTCTCCTTATAAATTTTTTTAAAACTTTTAAAAAACTAAAAAAAATTATAAAGTAATATATGCATAAGATAAATTCAAGTTCCAAAATGTGAAAATATCCTTCCTATACAGCTATGTGGAGAAAAGTGTTATCTGGCTAACTTAAACATCTGTGATATGTGAGGCATCACTTTAAATAAATTCTAGGAAGCATCAGCCAAAGGATCAAATATTGGCTTCTGCTGCAGTTCATCACCCTTCCAGTGAGTCTGAGGCAGTGTTCTCATGGTTAAGGGTGAGTGATATAGTATAAAGACAAGCAGATAGGGAGCTTCCTCCTTGTAAACGTAAATTCTCTCTCATTTGTCAGTCTCTCTTGTTTGCTTATTCTTTTCCACAGCTGCCATCCTGAGTGAGGCTTTTCTGTCCTTTGACTTCAGCTATTACTGCAAGATCTTCACTGATTTCCCCATCTTCATGCCTTCTCCAGCCGATTAATTTATTACATAGTCCAGGCTGCCAGACATGTCTTTCCTAAAGCATGGTTTCTACGTGGGCCACTTTAATGTCTTTTTCTACTTTTTTACTTCCCTTTTACTGTTACAGATTAAGGTGTTTTAAAAGATGCTTAAATAAAAGCCATTCCTTGTAGTGAAATGACACATACTTGGTAGAGAGCATGGTGAACTGAAAATTTCTGGGTGTAAGCTGGCCAGTTAGCTCAGTTGGTTAGAGCACAGCCTTATAACATCAACGTCATGGGTTCAGATCCCTGCACCAACTAGCCACCCCCCCCCCCCGCAAAAAAAAAAAACCAAGAAAATTTCTGGGAATGTACTTTTCTTCTAAGTGCCATTTTTCCTTAATTTTTATGCTTTTGTCTCTAGATTTAGTTCAAAATTATTCTTATGAACAAACCAAATTGTGCACAATACATTTTTGGTTTTAAATTGTCATCAGATGCACAAATGGTGTTTTTAAAAATTCAAAACATTGTATTTGAGTTTTCCCCAAATCTTTTCACAAGATGAGACCCTATTCTACCAATAACTTCAGAATTTCTAGTAATTTTGCCTAAGTCAAAAAAATTTTTTTTAAATCTAGAAATAAACTCATTTCATCCTTTTATGAATTGGACCAGGGTTGATGCTGAAAATATTGGTGCTCACAAAGCATAAATGAGTCTTCTGGGAAGTATACCTAGGACTTTCTCCTGAGGTATTTATTACTTATGTAAGAAGGAAACTTTCTGAAAGCCCCATTTTACTTAGCAGTAGTCATTTATTTTATTGTGGAAACACTATGGGTGTTCTGAGAGATCTGGTTCTGCTAGATATGTTGGATTGGATATTTGCCTTGGGTTGCCAAGGAGAAAGAAGTTGGAATTCACAGTGGGATGGCCTCTCTCTTTTTAAGTTGAGGGACATGTAAGAAAACTGTACACAGCTTTCTAGATTTATATGAAAAGTAGTTCTACTGTATTACATTTATTTCATACAGAATCCATACTTGGTATTTCTGCTGTTGTGGTTCAGCATTTCACAGATACCATGTCTAATATTTAAATATTTATTTGCTCTTTCCTTTTTGGCAGGTGAGATGTCCCATCATGATACTCTGGATGCTGCTTCCCAAGGAATAAATGTCATCCTCTGTGAACATAGCAACACTGAACGAGGTTTTCTTTCTGATCTTCAGGATATGCTAGGTGCTCACTTGGAGAATAAGATTAACATTATCCTGTCAGAGACAGACAGAGACCCTCTTCATGTGATATAACACATACAGGAACATCAGGATGACACAATCTACAAATTGATTGGATTCCAAGTCAAATGCCTAACAAGTCAGTGGAGTCGATATCCTTCTGGAAGAGTATCTTAGAATGTAGTACCACTTCCAGTTTGTTAATCTGGTTCATCAGATGCTTGATAGCTCATAAGGTAAAAACTGTAATGTACCATATTAAAGAACAATATTCATTATAAACTCTGTGAAAGATTGACTAAAATCTGCTCAACATTCTTGGGACATTGAAGGAAATGGTTAATGGACTTCTGTGGTCAGCATCCAAGGACGTGTTCACTTGGCGAACTCGCAAACTAGTTAACCAAGAAATGTCAAGAATTACAAACAATCCTTGACAACGCTTGAAGTCATGAGAACACTTTCTTGGGATGTTCCCAGGAGACGCAATATAGATAACCAAGTGGTTGAGAAGGGAGGTAAGGGCCTTCTGCTCTTGAGAAAAGTGTAACAGAATTTATGCATTAATGCTTATCTTGCATGCACAAGCTTGCTAAATGTAATAAAAGCTGTAACAGCGGCTGGGTCGGTGCTATTTGCCTGAGAGCAGTAGCCCCCCGCTCTTCACCTGCATCTCATCTGCTGTGTCTTCCTTCGCGTCTCCGATCATTTTAATCAACAGGACGTATCTCAAGTAATTCTTTCCTTAGCTTTATTGTAGATGGGATATGTCAATCTAGGTATCTCTGCCCTTTTGTTAGTTTAAAAATATACTTTAAACACTTGGGTCTGAACACTTATTTCTAGGTAGTAGCTATTTTGGAGTGATAAGGTCTATATGTACATGTTCCTAGATCCACCTAATTTCTAATCTGTCACCTAAATTTTGAGTCAGGATGAGGTTTTTTTTTTTTTTTTAAATACATGATCATTGGGTTTTTTTTTTTTTAAATACATGATCATTCATAATACTATTACTCTATTGCTTTGTAGGCGACTCACCTATAATTTTATTAGTACTATATAAAGATATTTAACTCTCAAAATAACATTGATGATTATTTATACAGCATTAGTTTTATGCCAGGCATTCTACGAGGTGTTTTATAAGCACTAACACTTTAAGTCCTCATAAAGAAGCATATAGGTATTATTCCCATTTTATAGATAAGGGAACTGAAATAGGTTAGGTAGTTTGCCCAAGGCCACATAGCTAGAAACTGATGAAGTTAGGTAGGATACAAATCCAGGCAGTAACCCCCAAGCCTATGGCTTAACCACTTCTTAATTAAATACATTGACACTGAAATTGATGTAAGTATGGAAGAAATCCTGAAGGAAAAGAAATCCATTTTAACTGATTTTTCTTTAGATAGTATGATGGGAGATTTTAAGGAAAAAAAATGCTCTTGTATTTCCAACATCTCTACTGAGCAAGTTACTTTGATGACAAAGAGCAAATCTTTTAAAATACTGTCCAAAATGTCCAAACAATTCTACATGTCTTTTATAGCAGGTTTTCCCTACCAATCTTATATCCTGGAGGACTTGGGATCCTAACTTAGAAATTATTCCTGGTGGATCACCTGTAATACAAGAAGTAGAAAGTTTCAAAGGGGTGGTCAATAGTGTCAAAGTGGAGAGAATGAGACAGTAGACAGCCTTTGAAAGACTATCTAATCGTATTTGGTTCAGTCGTTCATCATTTGCTTTTTATGTACTGGGCCCAAAGAGATGTAGGGAGGATAGGACAGCAATTTGGATAATTACAATAAACCATTTTAAGAAACTATGATAAGGACATACATAGAGTATTCAGGAAAGGTTTTCTGAGGAAAGAGAGTAGAACTCAGTTAAGAGGGACAGCTTGAAAAAAATGCAGTGAGGAGAGAAACATCATAGTACATTGAAAAACCAAGTAATTAATTCATTCTTGTCAGGGTGGAAAAGCAGGAGGCAGGAACGGAGTAGCCAGGGATGATGCTGAAGAAAGCCTGGGGCTAGTGACTCTTAAGCCTTTTTTTTTAAATAGCACTCTCAAGGTATATGTGATTTCATCTGTAACGGTGACTCTTGATGGCAGTAAGGATCTCATGAAGTTAGAGGCTATGGACTACTTCCTTCAGATGGAGTTCCAAAAGGGATTAATGGATCAAACAATGTGCTTATGATTGGATATACTTATTGCCAAGCAGTTTTTTAAAAAGAATGACATTATTGCTGTATTAAGATTTTTGGCAGGTGAGATGTCCCATCATTATTGGCCTGCTAGCACTTCTAAATAGCTAAACATACCCCCCAACATATCCTTTGTAGTTTTCTTTACACAAAACGTCACCCAAGATTGCTCTTTATTTGTCAGGTTTCCTGAACTGTTAGCTTTTGCTGAAATGTTATTATTTTATAAAATTTGATAATGAGCTTTATGTTGTACTCATGTTTAAAGTTATATCTCCTATAGCATCAATCATTTCAAATTCACTTTATTCAACACATTAAGGATGCTGTAAATTTTACTGTCATTAAAACCTCATAAATAAGGCCGAGCCCGTGGCGCACTTGGTAGAGTGCGGCGCTGGGAGCGCTGCGACGCTCCCGCCGCGGGTTCGGATCCTATATAGGAATGGCCGGTGCACTCACTGGCTGAGTACCGGTCACGAAAAAGACAAAAAAAAAAAAAAAAAACCTCATAAATAGTTATTTCATGTTTAATTTTCATATCCTCACAACTCCTGTCTGGCAGAGCCTTCTATGTAGTAAGTGCTCAAATTAATTACAATAGCTTAACAGCAATTTGAAAAAATCAAAATGTGGGAGAACCCTCCTATGGGAGAAAGCAAGTAATTACAAAAAGCGTGAGAACAAAGTCATTTATATAATTTATCCATCCCTCAGTTTTTAGGAGCCACACAATATGTCATAAGGCAGACATTCATGACTCACTGCCACCTGAGGGCTAATCAGGACTGAGCTGGAAGAATCATCTCAAATCTCAAAATGTCTAAGAAAGTATATTCTGAACAATGCTACCAACTCCACATTTGAATTAGCTGGAAACAAAAAATGACTGAACTTGTAAAGTTTGTTAGTAATTTTGTTTAAAAGTTAAGCAAAATCTATTAACCATCCCCCAAACCCACTGATCTTTAATATGAATGAAATGATCATATATTTAAATAACTAATATGATGCTAAGAAAGTACAGTTTTGAGCTGGCCAGTTAGCTCAGTTGGTTAGAGCACAGTGTTGATAACACCAAGGTCAAGGGTCAGATCCCCATGCCTGCCAGCTGTCAAAAAAAAAAGCCCAGTTTCTGGAGTATTACAAAAACTAATTTAGCACTCCCTGCATAAGGAATTCAGTATTGTGCCAGTTTATAAAAAGTAAATGTTCTACATCCCTACGTCTTTTTTGCCATTTTATTAAGAGCACCCAGAAAATCTTTTCAAGGTTTCGGGTCTGTTCAGTTGTGTCAAAAGCAAGTTAACACAGACGATGAAATTACAGCCTTAGCAGTCAAGACATAACTGCTAGAGCTTAAGAACACTGACGCTGACACAAGTTAATGAAGAGCATACATACAATAATTCTGCCAAGATCTTCACCAGATCCGTAAGGTGCACTCACAAAATTCCTTTAGAAGCACTTCAAGATATTTTCAGTAAAAAATCAGCACTAAAACATTTAAAAAGTGATTCTATCCAAATAGGCCTTTTACTTATTAATAATAAAGTCTATTACACTTATTTATTAGTAAAGTCTACTGACACTGCTCACAAAAATTACAAAAATAAACCAGTAGATATTTAACGGTAAATGCAAAAATTTGCATATTAGGTCCATAAAAGTTTTGTATATTTTTTATACTCTAATAGTTATTATAAACTAGATATATTAAGCAAAAGAAGCAAAGTGCAAACCAGCAAGTATCATATGTTACCATTTGTGTTTTTAAGAGGAAAGAGACAGATAACCTTACATATGCATAGACTATCTCTGAAGAATAATTATACTATTATCAGTGACTGCCTAAAGGACTGGGGATAGGGAATGGGAAGGAAATTCACTTTCGTTAAATATCCTTTGATACTATTAAAAAATTTTTTTAAAAATCATATTCATGTACAAATTTAAATATTTTAATTAGTAGTTATATTTAAGATTAGACCCTTAATAAATGGACTTAACATAAAATTACTGAATTATATACCATAAAGAAGTTATAAGAAAATTCCAAGCATTTTTGGAAACCCCTTTCTTAAAAGGAGTTTATAAGAAATGAATGAGAAATGCTGATGCAGTACCTATTTTATTGCAGTGATATTTTGACAAAGAATTTCATTTCCAAATATGACATATTTCATATGTGAAGACTAAGCTGACAACAGGGGCCAAGGTTAGCCTTTTTTTCTTTCCTAAGAAAAAAGGATCATGTAAATATTTAGAAAAAAAATGGAAATATTTTACAGTTAATTTGAGGTCTACTTGATGGTAGAATCAAGATTAATTTACAGCCATCCATTAATATACTGCTCATCTGCATGTTATTCAGGAAAAGAATGTCAGTATACAAGAATAATGAAATGTTTTTGCTTTTTGTCTCAAAAACAAATATTAAAATGTAATTCAGGAGTAATTCAGGATTTTCTTTTTCTAGCCTGGCTTCCCACTTATATCATGAAGGTCACGGCACTTACATTAACTGTTCCAAATTATTGTTCATGTGCTTTCTAGGTTGGGCATGCACCCTATATACTCCTTATGCTTTTCCTGCTATCCCAACCATATAGTATCATATACCCCCTCCACACCCCCAGTATAAAGCCTAAATCCAAAAGGAGAAACATGGATCACCTACTTCTTCCCAATCTATACCTTTTAAGTTGTTTCAGAAACAGTAAGAGACGATCTGTCTTCTCCAGTACACTCTTCAGTTCTGACACAAGGAACAGCAAATAAAGCAGATTTACGTGATGCCTATGTCCTTTATACTTCCATACTCTGGAACAAGCACACTTGCAAACAATCAGCTCGAGGAGTGTTAAAAGGCCCTCAAAAAATTAGAAATAATATCTCTAGTATAAAAGAATTCAAAAACATCCAGTTCCAAACAGTCCCTGAGCACACTTCATTCCAGCAAGAAGTCTTCAGAGAGGTAATGAATGAAAGGCACATTTTCTCAAACATGAGGACCGCTGCACAGTACTACAGACAGTACACCAGTCAGGCTAATAAAAAGTTCTAATTGATGATATTCCTCTTCCCAATTTTAAATCTTGTATGCTGGAAAAATAATCTAATGTTGGATGTAAACACAACACTTTTGACCAGAGAAGTGGCAGCTGGGGTACACCAACCCTTCCATAGAAAGTTCAAGAGTAAAGGATAGCTTCAAGCCTCCTCTTCTTCCCTTTCCAAGAAATCATTCAATGTTCCATTGTCAACAGGAATTAATAAATACTCCACTCCGTCACTTCCCTAAAAGATGTAAGAATACTCTGTATGTTAGTCATTTGTAAGGGAGGTATTTGAACGCTTCTATTATAGGTTAAACAAAAAATGGATTTGATTTCTTTGATGCAATATTTTAAATCAATATATAAGTATAAAAATTAAGACACAAGGGCACAAAGGCACATGTATCTATTTAAACACAATGAGTTACCATTAAACCACTTTATAGTAGAAAAGAAGACTAAGCAGGTATTTATTTTCTTAACTGTGCTTTAGATCCTTCTTTAATCTCTTGCCCTCTTCAGAATCTGACACTATTGATTTCTCTGTTTTTTTCTCCCTATCAGTGAGATCCGTCCCCACTGGCTTTTAAACACATTTAAGTATCTCCAATTTTTAAATAACCCTCATTAGACTCAATCATTCCTTTCCAACTATCATCCTACCTCTGCACCTTCCCACAAGAGTCATCTACAATGGTGGTCTTCATTTCCTCACTTTTCACTCAACACAGTCCACCCTAGCTACTGCTTCCATTAGCATGTCATTTGCTTAGTCAACCAAGGAATTCTATATTCCTAAATCCCATGGATACTTTCGGTCTTCATCTTTTTGGCCTGTCAGCAGCATATGACACTGCTGACTATTCTCTCTTCCTTAAAACATGCTTCTCGTGGCTTCTATGACATCATATCCTGGTTTTTTCTGGCTCTCTGGCTGTTTCTCTCACTTCTGCAGGCTTATTCTTTACATGGCCGTTAAATGTCAGACTTCCAGGCTTAGTTTCTGGCCCTTTAATCTCATTAAATGTCCTCCCTCTAGGAAGTCCCACCAATGCGTGGTTTCAGTTACAACCCAAATACACAGGAATCATAATCTTGTATCTCCAGCCCAGATCTATCCTCTGGTTTCTTGTCCCAGGTAGCCTAGTTGACATTTCTGCTTGGAAATCTCAAAGAAACCTTAAACACAGTAAGTCTAAACTTACTAAGATCATGAACTCATGATCTGTCTCCCCAAAATGTTGCTCTTCCAGTTTCTCATCTAACAATCCCACCATCTCTCTGATTATGCCAGCCAGAAACCAGTAATCACTCTTAACACTTTCCTTTCCCTTGGTCCCCGTATCAAATCTATCATCAATTCTTATCAATTCTGCCTCCCAAGTATATCTTGAAGCCAACTGCTTTTCTCTCTTCACCCTAGTCCAATTCACCATTGTTTTACCCAGACTACTAATACATTCCTAGCTAGCCTCTGCAGATCCACTTTTGGCAATCCCATCCCACTCTCTGCCCCATTCCACTCTTTACAACAGAGTAAGAACAATTTTTCAATGACTGCTCATTATTTCAGAATAAATACTAAAATCCTTCCCTTGGCCTAAAAGACATGCATGGTCTAGCTCTTACATCACTGTCTCTTCAGCCTCATCTTGTGCCACACTGGCCTTCTTTTTAAAGTTCCAGGGTCTCTCTACATGCTGTGCCTGGCCTGGGATACTCTTCCTTTCCCTTCTGACTAGTTATCTCCTAGTCTTTTAGATCTCAACTCAGTGGTCTCTTCTGATATCCATAATTAGGTCAAATCCACCTATTTTAATATACTCTTTCAGAACCATGTACCTTCTGTCACAGGACTTAACACAAATTTTACATGTATGCGATTACTTGAATAATGTTATGTCTCCCCCATTAGACTTTAATTTCTGTAAGAAAAGCAATTAAGTTTTTCCTTACAAATACTTAGTACAGTATCTGATAATTAGTACTCAATATAGACTGAATTAATGAATGGAGTAGAGGTAAGAGAAGGGAAAAGAATTTTTTGAAACATACTGTATTTCTAGTGGCCTACTACTGTGAACTAAAATTTATAAGGAGTTTTCTGCTCTGAAACAGAATACTTCTACCATGTCTCTTTCTATAGAACTCAAATGGCACATACTTAAATGAATCATGGAAACTTAGTTTCAAAATCAGGTCTGAGTCAAAGGTATATTTGTCCTTAAGTAAATGATATGCACTATTCCTGGCATACAACGCTGCAAAGAAAGCAGTCTTACCTTCTTTGTTCTTATAAGCTTGTGGTCCCTAAATTCAGTTAACTGGGCCCGGAGAGTGACATCACTATTGACAAGGAATGCCTCCCGACACTGCTGGTAAAAATCTTGAAAAGAAAGTCCTGGCAAGTTCAAAAGGAGATGGGAACATAAATCAGCCATTTAAGACCCGACCCCAGAAATGAATACCCACACCAAAGACCACAGAACAAAAGTGCTGTTGGCATGTTATGCCAAAGCAGTCAACAAGTATTGATTTTTAAAAAGTAAGCAACTCTAGAAGAAGCAAAAAAAAGAGAATACTTAAGTTTTAATGCTGTGGCTTATTGTTTTTAAAGACAACCAATTGGTGAAAGTAGTCGACTGTGAGCAAGTAAGTGTAACATAACCCTGTGGGCAGTTTTAAACAGCATGAACAAATTGACTTTTAAAGTGAGAACTAGTAAGTCACGAGAGTGGAACAATTACTAAAATGTTTGATTAACACATTATTTTTGCCAAAGGGGAAGAAAATCTAAAATGCCCAGCATATGAAAAATACGTAATTGGCAGACACACATCCACAGTTAGCACAGGAAATTTTAAAACTAAGCTGGGTTTGTCTTTCAATTTGTGTTGGCAAATAGCCTATTCAGCAGTGTATATGTAAGGCCACTTGAAAATTTGTTATGTGGCAGACATACCCACCAGAGTGACCACTTACTGCTGTGAAAAACTGCAGTACTATCATTAGATTCCAGAAAAAGAATTTAAAGAGTAAAACAAAAGTCACACAATTTAATAAATATTTGATACCAATGTAAGAAGGGTTATCCTGGTTATTCAGCTGATACTTTATTAGTAGCCTGAAAATCCCCCTAAGGAAAAAAAAAACAAAAAAACACCAGGAATTCAAATCCAGAATGTTAACATCAAAAGATAACAAAAGATTAGGAATAAAACATACAAAGAGAATGTCAAATACGTGGCCTATCTGCATTATCTCCTTTTCCTTTCTCCAAGAAACATCATATTCTCACCTACTTCTTTTTTTTTTTTTTTAATTTTATTTTGTTGATATACAATGTGGTTGATTATTGTGGCCCATTACCGAAACCTCCCTCCCTCCTCCCTCTCCCATATTCTCACCTACTTAAAGAGGAAAAGCTTTTTTATTTCCTTTTAAGGAAAATATAAAAGCATTTTTTTTTCTGACTATAGTTTACTCCTTGTAGAAAACTTGCAATATATAATAATGTCTTAAAAGGAAAATGTCAATCCCATAACCCTAAGATAATAGTCATTAACATTTGGTGTTGAGATCATATTGGGCATATTGCTATCTCAAATCTTTGAGAAAGGGAAGAAATACATAAATTCACACATTTATATACCATTTTTTCATTTGTTTTTAAAACTGCAATCATTAATTTTTCTCACTGTACATTCTTATGGAGTACAGATTGTTGTTTCAATCGTATACACTTTATACCTTGCTTTGTCAATTACTGATTTTTCCTATGTCTTCAAAACTCTTCCTAAATAAGTTTTAATGGCTGCTTATCTATCATGTACCACAAACTTACCATTTCCCTACTGGTTTTGGATGTCTACATTATTTCCAATTTTAGATTATTACAAATAACTCTGCATTAAGAAAAATTGTTCATATTTTGAATTCCATAGAAGAGTGAACCAAATGGAATTATTGGGTTGGAAGCAGTGTTAAACTAAATTCCCCAAAATCCTTGGGTAAGCCAAAAAATGGAAACCTTTGCATTTTCATGATGATCTAGAAAACAATTACTATAATCACATTTTGGATCATCTTAATGACCACTTTGGTTAAGATTTTCCATCAATCACATTCATTCCAAGTAAAGACTAGGGGCTAGCTGGTTAGCTCAGGAGGTTAGAGCACAGCCTTTTAACACCAAGGTCAAGGGTTTGGATCCCCATACCAGCCAGCTGCCAAAAATAAATAAATGAATAAATAAACAAAAAACCAAGGACATTCTTGGTTAGAGTGCAGCCTTATAACACTGAGTAAAGACTAAATGATACTGGAGTTTACAGAATGAACCAAAATTTCAAAATAGTTTATATTTTTAAAAAATTGTTGGGGCCAGCCCGTGGCTCACTTGGGAGAGTGCGGTGCTGATAGCACCAGGGCCACGGGTTCGGATCCCATATAGGGATGGCCGGTGCACTCACTGGCTGAGTGCCAGTCATAAAAAAGACCAAAAAAAAAAAAAAAAAAAAAAAAAAAAAGAAAAAAAATGTTGGTACTCCTGCTACAATTTGATAGACTATTATTGAGTAGTCTGCCTATTGCATAATCCACTACTAGCATCTATTATTACTACTATTTCTTTTTTTTTTTTGGTAGCTGGCTAGTATAGGCATTGAACCCTGGATCTTGGTGTTATCAGCACCACTCTAACCAACTGAGCTAACCAGCCAGCCCAGTACTATCTCTTAATCCTTCAAACTAAGTAGGGACCTTAGCATCACCATTAAAACCTAGTAGTGCATATCTTAAAATGCATAGAGTGTTTTAAAAAAGAAATATGGTTTTCATTCTTACCTTGCATTAGGGGTAAGGCTTCGTAAGACGTGAGTCAGGGAACTAAGTGGTAGGGATCCAGACTGTTTAACAAGAAGAGAATTCTCATAGGAGGTTTCTTCAGTATAAGGACTATATGTAGTAGTTTCATACCAGAGCCAGTTATAAAGACTCTGCTTTGCATGATCCCACACTATTGCACATGATCAAAGAAAATAATAATTACAAATTATTTTCATATTTGTCAGGTTACTAGATTCTACTCTAGGAAAGAATGAGAAAGCATAAAATAAAAAATGAATGTTGAAATTTTTCTTTTTCCCACTTCCTCATTCAAATTAGTAACTTATAATTTAATTCACTGTCAATCAACATCTGAACACTTGTACATTAAATAGAAATTAAAATATCTTAGCACTACCAAGAAATTTTTTTAAAAATTTAATAATTTAACATTTTGTTCTATAGGATTATCGCCAAGTCTCTGAATTAAGTTCATAAAATAAATGTTGCAATACCACAAAGAGTAGAAAAAACCCAAATTAATAGCTGATTCTCCTTCTCCTCATGTTACTTCAGGTGTAAAACACCCCCCTTAGTATCTGAATTTTTATTTCCAAGAATTACAAGGGTACATGGAAAAATTGAATTAAAAGATAATACAAATCCTGCTGTGAAGGATCTCTGAAGATAATACGAATCCTTCTGTAACAGAGGGGTGTTTTTGGAGATCCCTCGTATGTTCTAAGTCAGGTTGAGTACATCTATCTTTTTTGAACCTGTGTCTTTAAACATGTAACAGGGAAAAGGTATACTGAAAAAAAAAAATTTTGTGACTTACAACATTAAGAAAATTAATTTTGTAAGACTGTTATCTCAAGAAAGAAAAATAGCAATATTTAACTCACTGAGAGGAGCATTGAGGTGATCAATAGATGCTATAAGGCATATGTTACGCAAAGATGACAACTGTCCAATAATTTGCTGGCTCTTGTCTCCTCTCAACATTTGGCTATCCAAATTGTGGATAAGAAGGAAGAGTTCTAAAGAAGAATCTAAAAAGAAATGGAATCCAGTTATTATTTTTAGTATTTGTTTAAGTCCCTACCACACACAATGCCTAGGTATTGAAGAATATATCAAAGTACTATAGGATAAAATAATGACTGCTCAGGGGTATGTAATTTATTTGAGAAGATACGTCATTCACTATAAAACAAGCAAGACATTATGGTTAGTATTTGAATCAGACCCTAAAGAAAGCATATTTAATTAATTAATTTATTCAAAAAGAGCTGTAACACTAGAAAGCAGTTTTAATAAGGCAAAGGAAATAAGGCAAGATGCATATTTGTAGTGAATCTATGCATGCTGCATTGTAAGGTAGGAGTGAAAGGTGGGGAAAAAAGACCTCCCATTAAGCATCAAAAGGTTATATAAAAAACCCTAACTATCACAAAAACCAAAGGAGACCAAAAAAAGAGGGGAAGGGATTTAGGATATTGCTCAAGGAATCAGGAAGTTCAGATAAATAAATATAAAGTCAGTAAAGGAAGAATTTAAAGGATGAAGCTGACAACACCATCAATATAGCAGAGATCAAGATAAAGCATGAGCCAAGATCAATTGGCTCAGTAAGAACGAAATTACAGGTGATCATCAAGCATACAGTTCAGGTAGCAAAGAAGAAAAAGTAAGAACCAAACAGGTAAAAAGTAGAAGGTGGGACGTGTCTTCAAAAACTCTGAAATCATATGAAAACAGGAAAATAAAAGTGTGGAGGGCTGGCCAGTTACCTCGGTTGGTTAGAGCACAATGTTGTAATACCACGGTCAAGGGTTCAGATCCCTGTACTGGCCAGCCACCAAAGCAACAACAAAGATAGTGCAGGGGGCAGCAGAATCAGATAAATTTTTTTCTATGCATGTTTAAAAGCCAAGGATATTGGTAAGTCTCTCAGGAGACTTAGTAAGAAATGGCAGAGAGAGCAAGTAAATTTCTCTTCTACTACAGATAGATGGAACAAGAGCGAATATAGTGAAAAAGATTCTGAGATGACACATTTTGAAAATCCCAGTTTCTTTAAATTCTGGAAGTCATCATAGTCAAAAAACAAAAACACACATATATACAGACATATATAAAATAATTTAGGCATCTATTTTAAGGAGCATACAAACACTATTGGGCTGTTTTACAAATATCTGTAAGGGATAAAAAGTAATGCTTTTGTTATTCTATAAGTGGGAAAACATATCAATATTAAACATTAAAATGGTTGCTGAAAACTAAAGAGGGTCTGGAAAAATAAGCCAAAATTATTATAGGTGCAAAATATTATAACAATTGATTTTTAATTAAATAAGGTTGAAAAGAACTGAAAACAAACTGAACAGATTTGTTTATCTTAGGATAAACCTGCTAGTGATCCAACTGTATATGCCTACACAGTCAATGAACAAGGAATGTTCACATATGCAGTTAGTTCTTGGGTTCGGTGAAATATATATACTTGATTCTCACTATGTTATGTTCTACAAAGTTGCTGCAAACACTGAATTACTGAACAATTGTTCCTAGAGGAAATACAGGGTTAGGTTCCTACGAACCTCTGGCCACAACATTTTCATCAACTGATCATTACATAATTTGGTTTTATGTGTGTTTCTGTTTAAAGACACCTTTATTTTTATTTATTTACTTACCTACTTTTACCTATTTATTTGGCACACCAGTCAGCTATTAATATACATTGTTGATCTGTTAATATTGAACTCTCAGTCAGCAGCACTATAACTCATACCTGAAAGAAGCTTATATAACACTAGTAGTTTTTCCATAAGGCACACCATAGTCTTCTTGTGCTTGGGAACATTGGACAGCATTTTAGCACTATGCATAGGGGACATTTTAAACAGCCAAATCACCAACCAAAAAAAAACACAAAAATATGAAAACGTGGCACTATATAGACTGGGAAAGGACAGTTCTTTACAGTATGAGAGCTGAAACAAGAAGCAACACATTGCCTTGTTTGACTTCAGATGGGAATGTGTGCATTGGGCAACTGAAATTTTTTGCTACTCTCCACATGTCCACACATAACTGCGAAAGCACCAAGAATACTGACTTAAGAGATTACAAATAAATGTTAGTGAGTAGGTGAATTTGCAAATATAGAATTTGTGAATGATGAGAATCAGATGTACTTGTTATGAAATGTGTTGGTATAAAAATGTGTACTGTCCATATTTATAAAGAACCATAGATATGTGTTTAGAAACCTGAAAGAAATTTGCGACAGAAAACTTTTCAGCTAGGAAACAAAAAGAAGAGCAAAATTAAGTATGCATTAGGATCTTGACAAAAATAAATAAAAATGCTTTGGAAATGGAGTTAGAATTATCATTCTAAAGAAAATTATCTATCAAATCAGTTAAGCACTATCAATTACTCCTTTTAATTCTTAAGCAACTAAATGACAATTGTTAGAGTCTAATAATCTTATTTCCAATTATCTGATATGCTTATATAACCAAAACATTCACATCAAAAGAATAACAAAAAAAGATCTTATTACCATATGAAATTATCCCAATAGAATAAATTAGAATATTTATAAAAATATTAAACAATATGATCTTAATATGATATAAAATTATCTCAATGCAGTGATGTTTACTCGGAATAAATAAATTAGAATGTTTATAAAAATATTAATATAAAAATATCAGACAAAGATGTTCCACTCAACTAGAGGCACTTCACACTGGAAAATCAAAACCAGAAAATTATTCTGAAATAAGAGGCTTTTGACTATACAAATTTAAGACAGTACGAATAACTCTTTCCTTTTAGTTCCATGAAGTTCACAGAAAAAAGAAAGGACAAATAATTTTAGAGAAAACTAAATCAGCATTTAGATAAATGACATTATTAAAATAATCCTCATTTCTGTATATACAAATATTGTACGTGAACAAGCTGAAGTGGATGCTTAACTGCACCCTAAAGCTATGGAGCATCTACTTCATGTTACCTTCTCTAAATTTGTTTATTATCCAGTCTAGCTGATCCAGTACACTTCGGAAAGTACCCATATGATTGAGGACTTCTTCTGTTATAGAATTCAGGACCTATATGATAAAAGTGCAAGAGGCAGCATATCAATTTTAATTTATTCTGTCTTACAGGATAAATACAACTAGAAAATCAATCCTTTTTTATAAATTAAAAATGGATTTGGATTTCCTATAAAGTTTGAAAAATCACTTTAAAAAAATTCTACTGGTACTTGTATATCTAATTCATTTTTTTGAATAAGTTAATGGCTAAAAGTAAACAGGTAAAAATAGCAAAGATGTAAAGATAAGAGGGCAGCAAAAACAAATGAAAAAACCCCAACAATATGAGAAACATTAGAAAAATATAGATTTATCAAAGGACACAGGAAACAAACACTAAGGACACTTAAAAAAAGAACTACTACACTGGATTATATCCAGCACCCAAAAGCTTTAAATTACTTTTCAAGTGATTAAGAGATAACAAGCATTTGAAATAAAAATGATCTATGATAAATGTATTATAAAACTACAAACTATAATTCATATTTTTGTTATTTTTAGAGTACCAAAATGATATAAAAATATACTAAAATGGAAGACCCCACAATCCGGTGGTGTAGTAAACAAAGTTAACATTTACCCCTAAGGTTTAATACATGCCAGTTACAAAGTAAGAAATTCAAAGATGGGGTTTCAAAGCTAATCTCTCTGAGGTGAAAAACATGATCTTAAGCACTATGCAATTCTTCTACTAGCATGAAGACTAAGATAAAAATCCTTTAAAAATTTAATGCTCCAGAATGAGAAAGAACGTCCTCATTAATGTACGAGTATAAATTGGCAGGGAATGTAATATTGTTCCCTTTAACATTTTTGAAACTTACTGATTTCACACTGATTCCAGGGAAGAAGCCATTGACGACAACGTGAATGGAATCTTGCAGCATGGTGGTTCGAAATCTTTCTAGTAGATCTCTCTTAGAACCCAAACCATAAAGAACAATGTTGAACCCAAGGCTGTTAGGAAAGAGAGTATTCACAAAATTAAAGTTCAATCCCTCTTACTGCCAATTTTATCATCAACCAGTTTCCTTACTTTAATCTTATAAAGAATACAGGAAGAACAGCAATGGCTAAATAACTAAGTCACTGATTCCCAACTTAGACAAAGTAAAGGCACAGTTTTATTATCTGTACACCAATGTTATAGTTCCAACTTCTTCAGCAGCTTTCTCTCCAGCTCCTATACCTTTCCAGTGACAGATGCCTAAAAGCAAGGGAGACCATCACTAGCAAAAGGCACGAAAAAGTTTTCCAGGCTGAAGAAGAGTTTAAATTGATAGATTAAATTGTAAAAGTACGCAGGGACCAAGTAACAAAGGTCTTGTTAAGTCATTCTAAGATGTTAATTAGAGTTTATTCTAAGGACAATAAGCGTTTAAAAGTAACTAAAAAGGTAATAACTGGAAGGTTTTAAGTAGGAAAGTAATATGATCTTTTTAGAAAGATCTGCATTTGGGGAATGAATAAAAGAGGAACAATACTGCCAAAGACGAAGGACTTGAATCAGCTGTCACAGAGAAAAAATGTAAAGTGTCAAGAGCTTTATAGGAGGTGAAATCAATAATATTTGGAGACTGATTAGATGTGGAGGGTGAGGCAAAGGGAATATTTAAGAGGACTCAGTTTTCTGCCATAAGCAAGTACGTGAATGGAGTAACAGACACTTACTGTGCTGAATACAGCAGGTGCTGGTGGGAATGATGGGTTTAAGATGATTTCAGTTTTATGAGTGTTGAATTATTTACAGGACATCCAAGTGGAAACTTCCAATATACATTCAGATACCCATGTCTGCTACTGAGAATTAGGTGTGGATTAGAGATAATGGTTATGGAAGTCATTTGTATTCAAAAGGCAACTGAAGCCAAAAGAGTGAAGATAACTCAGAACACCAAGCACTAGGGGTCAAGCTAAAATCCAACAACTCTGTGATTGTTTACGGAGGTCTCAGAAACAGTATTTATACGATGTTCTCTGCCAATGCTGAATAGCCTAGAAGTAGAAGAACAGAAAGAGATAACTCCCAAAGGCAGAGATTAGCAAGGTTAAAACAGCAAAAAGAAAGAGGCAAGGGAATTCAGAGAGCTAGCAGCTCCATTGAAGTAGCTGACTATAAAGTATAGGCTGGGAAGCAAAGCAAATCAAGTTATCTGAGTTGACATACTGGGAGAAGGAAGAGTTGACGGGCTAGGAGGATGGGATTAGAACGAAGAGCTACTTTATACATTTATAACGCACTGATCCATAAATAGTTACTGAGAGAAGCTGAGATCCTTGCAGGGAAGATAATCACACTCTTCCTAGAATAACCTTGGATATATTATTGGCAAAAGAAAACCAGGATTAAGAAGCAGAATATGACAATTCCCATGTTCTTACTGCTTGGTGGACCTGCCTTCTTGTTTACCCCAGTCACTGTGTAACTGTGAACATGTGTGTATATTCACATTAGAATACATTTTAAACACTTCCTTATGTTAAGGTCTTTTTAATAAAAGTATAATAGTAATTATAGTTTAAAAATACTATGTTTTGATTTTATTCACTATTCTAGGTGTTTTAGTAGAAATTAAAATTTTAACCTGAGGCATCTGAAAAATTAAAAAATATTCTAAGAAAGAATTTTGAAGTGGTAAAATAATGTTTACAGAACAAATCTGCTCATGAAATTCTGAAAGTCTACAGTACATGCATACAGAATTAGATTAAAAGTAAAGACATATTCTTTCATTTCAGGAACTTAGCTGTGGAAAACTGGATTAAAATCTAATTGATATATTTATTAATCTTGACAAATTACATTTTCAAATATTTTTATGAGTAATAATTGAAATGCTATTTACCAATGGCTGTCAAGTCTGATAAACTTAGAAAATACATATTTCCTAAAAACTGTATAATTTCTGAGAAGTCATAATAAAAATGCCATTTCTATATTTGAGTCATAAAATCAGGAAAACACCTATTTTTATATTTATTTTTATATGTAAAAAATATATCAAGTTCATTGGAACAATTGAATGTTACTTTGATTTAACATAAACATTTATATAAATATATTATATTTTACAAGGGTTTGCAATGATAAATACTTACTGTAACTGCAGCATCCATTTATGAAATAATTTTTCATACTGTTGATTTAGTTGTTTAATTTCAGCCGAAAAGGAAGGAGAAACCTTGCTCAATAATTTACACAAAGTTTGCTTTAAAAAAAAGAAGGGAAGAAAATAACACTCAAACCACGTACATCAAATCAATCTGAACTAAGACTATTTCTTTAGAGGTAGAGGTAAGAAGAGGCCAGTAGCAGAAATGTCACTTTAATCAGGTTTGGCAACAAGTGCATCAACTGAATACACATAATACCGCAAATATGATTTAAATATTGGTTTCCTTAAAATTTTTAACATTCTTTTTAGCACAAATATGTAATAACAGTAAATAATTGCTAAGTTTTGTCTAGAATCATTTAAATGATTGTAAATTCCATGGGCCGGCCCATGGCTCACTCGGGAGAGTGTGGTGCTTATAACACCAAGGTCCAGGGTTCAGATCCCATATAGGGATGGCCGGTTAGCTCACTGGGTGAGCATGGTGCTGACAACACCAAGTCAAGGGTTAAGATCCCCTTACCGGTCATCTTTAAAAAATAAATAAATAAATAAATGATTGTAAATTCCAAATATAATGCTTTAATTTCTAAAAAGATCATTACCATAAGGAGATGATTAAACCTGCCTCCCAGCTTTGACAACAAATCCAGATAGACTTTTAAAAACCTATGAAGGGCTGGTTAGAGTGCAGCCTTAAAACACCAAGGTCATGGGTTCAGATCCCAATACTGGCCAGTCCCTCCCCCCGCCAAAACCCTATGGGTTTGAAAAGTGTAAAAGCTTAAGGTAACAGTTCAATATTAATTCTCAGAAAACATTAAAGGTTCTTTATAATTAGTAAAATAAACTGTATCACTGCTTCTCTTCCAAAAGTTATTTCTAACAAACCTTTTATCTTTGATAAGACAATTTTTAAAAAATAATATAAACAAACTGAGAAAGGTGAATTGTTTTGCACCCAAACCTTAGAATTTAATGCTTGTGAATAAAACAAAACTCATTTTTTTAAAAAATGAAAACTTCAGCAAAAAGCTGTGTATGTACCTTTACCCAGGCACTACACATTGTTTTCATGATTCTACCTTTAAAGTAAAATATTCTTTCAGTACTGAAATTAAGAGTTGTAATCAATATTCCAGGCATTCTGACCTGTAGTTTTTAATCTACATACTTAAAGAGAAGCAGGACTACCTCTAAGTAAAACTGTTAAGTAGGTAGCTCTAAAAAATCTCTTTCATCCCTTCTGATATTTAGAGCCCTGAAAAAACAGAAAGCACAAGTATCATTTTTAGTTGTCATTTATACTGGATTATCTGAGCATACTCACACTTGAGTGTGAACTCTGAAATGTTATCTCATCTATGCACTTTCATTTCAAACTTTAAAATTTGTAGAATTTTAGAATTGCACTACTGGCCCCAATACTTAACCCCTCCCTGCATCCATTCCCTTTGCTACGTGACTTTGCAACCCCTCCCACTAAATGGCTTGAGTATAGTTCCCTGCCTTTTGACTTTGTTTTCAGTCATGTGATTTGCTGTGGCCACTAGAATGAGGCAGAAGTGACACCGCCAGTTTTGAGTCTAGCTTTTAAGGGGTGATGTGTTTCTCTACCATTTCTCTTACACCTCTGCCACTGTCATGAGAACATGCCTCAGCTAGCCTGGTGGTCCAATGAGGAATAGAGATAAGGAGCAAATCCTAAATCCATCAACCCAGAGCTGACTTGAAGACATGAGAAATAAATGTTTATTGTCACATGCTACTGAGACTGAACTGGTTAACTATGCTATGTCTACAATCAATAAAAAGCCTTCTCTTCCCTAATTATTGATAAGTGTTTCTTTCATCCTCCTGGAGATTTTTTTGCCTCTAGAGCCTATGAGGTCCTACTTTGACCCTAGACTCATTTATCCTTCTCCTTATATAAAAATATAAGGGTACTTCAAAAAGTTCTTGGAAAAACAGAACTAAAGGTATACAAATCTTTCCATGAACTTTTTGAAATACCCTTGTATATACTCTAAGTAAACGTTAGTATCATCTCTTCCTTGAAACAACTTGGTTTCTTGACACTTATTTAACTACTATCCAATCTGAGTCTCAATACCAATGAGCCAGGGGACAAAAAAACCCAAAAACCAAGAAAACACGCAGCACTATGTTACTTAGGTCATAAGAGTCTTACCCCATATTCTCCATTCTTTTCTCTACTCAAAACTTCCATCAGAAGCCCTGTGCGGGCCAAGCCCGTGGCGCACTTGGTAGAGTGCTGCGCTGGGAGCGCAGCGACGCTCCCCGCCGCGGGTTCGGATCCTACATAGGAATGACCAGTGCACTCACTGGCTGAGTGCCGGTCACGAAAAAACGACAAAAAAAAAAAAAAAAAAAAAAAAAGAAGCCCTGTGCACCTTAGAAAATTCACTAAATTTTGGTTTGCAGAGTATAATAAAATCTCTAGTCTCTGAGCCAATAGTAATCTCTCCTTTACTTAGATTATCAACCTCACTTTCTACTGAAAGATTTTCTCATATGGTTCTGTCTCCTCTCTTAGAGGGGTATTAGTCAAAATCCCAACAAGTATAACAACTGTATGGTATTTTTTGTAAAATGATCCACTAGAATCATAGTATATAGTAACCTTATGCACCGGGCAGGTTTTCCATGATGTCATTAAGAAAAATACCCTCTATTTCCTTAATGTCATTAAGAGGAATACCCTCTACATTTTGCAAAGTTGGTAACAAAGAAAGTCAAGTCACAGTTGTTTAGACCAATGTGAGGTTCAATAAATACATGAGTTAAATGAATAACAGAGACTAATGGTACATGGATATCAAGGAACTGTGATCCTGATAATTATTACAGACCCTAAAGAAATGATTAAGTAATAAGAGAGAAAAAAGTGTAATTGCAATATGTTAAATAGAATTGTAATCCAGTGAATTATTCACCATTTATATAATACAATAAATACAGCTGGCCCTCCATACCTGTACCCTCAGATTCAACCAACGACAGATCAAAATATTTGGGGAAAAAAAACCCAACAATAAAAAATAACAATATAATAAAAAATGATACAAATAAAAAAACAATACAACTACTTACACAGCATTTACAATGTATTAGGTATCATAAGTAATCTACAGATGACTTAAAGTATATGAGGGGATGTAAACAGGTTATGTGAAAATATAGTCATATGCTGTTTAACAACGTTTTGGTCAATGATGAACCACATATATGATGGTGGTCCCATAAGATTATAATGGTTATACCATAAAGCCTAGCTATGTAGTAGACTGTACCATCTAGGTGTAAGTACACTCTATGATGTTCACACAGCGAGGAAATCACCTAACAATGTATTTCTCAGAGCATATCCCTGTTAAGAGATACATGACTGTACTGTGCCTTTTTATATAAGAAACTTGAGCATCAATGGATTTTGGTATTTGCAGGGGGTCCAAGAACCAATTCCCCATGGACACTGAGGGACGACTGTATGTAATAATTATGTAACATTAATTTGTGTTTTGGCTGGCCAGTTGGCTCAGTCGGTTACAGTATGGTGTTACAACACCAAGGTCAAAGGGTTTAGATCCCCATACTGGCCAGCTACCAAAAAAAAAAAAAAAAAAAAGAAAGAAAAAATGTTAATTTGTGTTTCATTTGAAAAGAAAAATAATGCTGTTTGTGTACACTTACTCTTCCAATTTATTGCTTATGTAGTATATTTTTTAAGTCACAATAAGAAAAATTTAGAAGTAACATTCCTTGCAACATACCTGATCCAGTTTAGCTCTCCTTAGCTTCTGCAGTGTTCTATCAGAGGTTAAAACTTTTGAACTGCTATGAGCTTCAAAATATTCTTCTACCAAGTCACTCTGAAAGTAGACAGAGTAAAGTCAGTTCTTAGTAGTTTCTTGTCGTATATCAAAACTAGACAGTAACATTAGTGTAAAATAGGACATGTAAAATTCTTTATTTGATAGTATTTTCTTTGTAAAGCAACAACACAGGTTAAAGATCAAGCATATTTAATTCCAGTAATAAAACTGAGTAACTCTTAAGATCATAAAAGTTAAAGAAATGACTAATTGAAGTAGTCTGTTCATAAGAAAGATGGTTTTACATATCAGGACCTTTGTTTCTCTTCAAACAGTCATAGCAAATCCTTTAATATTAGTATGGCTGAAGTACTGTGAAAATGGGAGGAAATCAACAGCAAGGTTAAAAACAACAACAAAAAAACCCTAAAAAGACTTGCCTACTCTTCCAGTGAAGTAGCTCAACACTTGTTCTGATTTGGGGCAAGATTAACCTTTAGGGTGGTAACAATGGGATGGAAAGCTATTCAAGCAGTAAAAGTCTCCTAGATTGTTCTGAACCTTTATGTAGAGCACAAGGATAATTAGCCTTTTATGAAGCCAGGCTTCTGGCACAGTTTTTCCAAACAACTCAATGTGCATCAGTAGCCACATCATTTATTTACTTACACTGACTTGAGTACATCAACAATGTTGCAAATACAAAGCCATATTAAAAGAGATACACTGTGAAGTCTTACCTCCAATTAATAGATATTTAAAATCTTATTTTTATACAACTGAATTGAGATGTCACCTTTTTCATATACTATGGTATTGATTCATAAATATGCACACAGGCCAGAATAGAAAGCCCAGAAACAGGAAACAAGTGTATGTGGGAATTTTCATGTAAGGCTGAGAAAATACAGAAAAGTGAAGAAAAAAATGATGTTGATCCCTCATGTGAATCTCTTCTTAGGGTAGTCTATTACTGAGATATTACACAATTTTTCTTTAAAGTCTCTCACTTCACTTACTGTTTTATCTCTTTTCATTTTCTTAGAAGGTGTTTCTTTGCAAGCAGGAGCTGAAACTACTCTATTCTGAGCTTGAATCTTCTGGCTGAATACAACTGTGTTAGTGTCCTCTTCATATTCCTGTGCAACTCTTTCATCATCCTCTGAGTTGGAAGCAGAATACTCACTTTCACTGTCAGAATGGGACCTTGAAACTGTGGGGGAAAGGAGAACCACTGGGAAAATCTGACAGTTTGACAAGAGAGGCACTGTGGGGTGATGATAAGAGCATGGGCTTTGGAGTAAGACTTTGCATTCTGGTTTTGCCATTACTTACCTGTGATTCCACCAGAGCTAGTTACATAAATTCTCTTAGCATCAGTTTCCTCCTTTATCAGATGAGGATTACGTTGAAATGCATGTAAAGCAACTAATAATGTCTGACACCAAGTAACTGAGATAGAAACTGTCAACCATACCTAATACCATTCTCCTTCTTCCTTGATAACAGAACTCCATTGTTGTTAAATATGGTAATGTGCCTCACATGATTGATTCATCAATCATGGTAATCATCTGTCAGATGCGTGCTTTCCTAGCCTCCTTTGCAACTAGGGTTGGCTATGTAACCCTTTGACCAATGAGACTTGAGGGGAAATCTGCTGCAAGTTTCTAAGAATGATTTTCCTTACTTAAGGAAAGCTCCTATTTATACCCATAGTTTAAAGCTATGGAAACCATTTTGTAATATGACGTATCAAACCTAAGTACGAAAAATGCTGGTGGCAGAGCAAAAAGATAGGAAAAACCTGGGTCCTTAATGACACTGTTGAGTCCCTACACTAACCACAGAACTTGTATATCTAGACTTCTTATCATGTGAGACACATAAGTGTCTATGGCCTAAACCACTTCTGTAGAATTTTCTGTTGCCTCCTGAAAACACCATTCTAACTGATATAACACTCAATAAATAACTACTATTGTAACTACTGCTAATACATATGTACACTCCATCCCAGAGTTGATTCAAGAATTATAAAAAAGCAATGACAGCCAAGCTGGGGCTGCTAGAGCTCAGGGGAAGAGGAGGAGAGACCTATGGAGTGCATGAAGGCAGGAGAAGCCACAATGAGAGAAAGAAAAAACCGCTCGGACCGTTTCAAGCCCCAGCTGTGTCCAGGCTGGAGCTGCTGAGCGCATGGAGCAGGAGCCCACAAAAGCCACAGCTGTGTCATCAGGATGAAGTTGTTTGGAGGTGGCAGGGGAGAAGAGGGCCTTGGCGACTCCCAGGCCAGCAAGACCACTAATAGGGTTCCCATGGACTCAATTGGAGCAAGGAGCCACAACAACTGAAGAAAAGGAGCCACTCAGAGGCCGGTGAGTCATCACAAGGGACCAGCACACAGCCCGTCCCATGGGAAGTGTTTGCATCATGGGCGGTGGGGGAGACGGGTCCACAGGTAGAACACTGAGGCATGGCAAGGACAGCTGATCTGCACCCCTATCAGCAAGGGACCATTCAGAGGAGACTGGTCGGGAATATAGAATCGCATGGGGTGCAGTTTGATGAAAAGACTCAGGCCCAGACCAGAGTTTCAGATCTCTCAATAGCTAGAAGTACCCATAAAGTCAACCATTAAAACCTGAGCTGCACAAAAAGCCTTCCCCGGGGAATCAGCAGCAAAGCAGCAATCTAGATCAACAACACAGCTCAGTACTGGTCCCCACAGGAAGATCCCCCAGTTTAGAAGTAAGGAAAGGACAACAAATTAGTTCCAGCACAGAGTTTAAATGGTGGGAATAGCAAATATTGCAACAGAGAACTGAAAGAAAAAACAAAGTACCTGCAATCAGAGACAAAGTTTCACATTAATTAGTAAAGATCTCATTTTACCAAAGAATACCTATAACACATAGAAGTACTAGAAGTCCCCTGGGATACCAAGCCAGAAAAGGTGGAGGGCGGGGGGGCCAGCAATGCTCCCCGACACCCACAACCAATCCCGAGGGTGGGGGATGAAGGCCTTGGCCATGCCCCCCCCCCCACACCCAGCCAGCCCAGCAGCGACCGCTGAGCTATTGCAGGAAGTGCCCCAGGCTCTCCCAAGCCAGGATAGTGAAGGGCCGAGAGCTTCAGCTACAACCCCCCTGACACAGGCAGCCAGCCCAGAGGCAACCACCGAGCCACCACAGGAAGTGCCCAGGGTTCTCCCAACCCAGGATGGTGGGGGGCCAAGGGACTCAGCCACACACTCCCAATGCATGCAACCATCCCAGTGACAACCACCAAGCACCCAGGCTCTCCCAAGCAAGGGCAGTGGGGGGCCACTGGCCTCAGTCACATCCCCCTGACACATGTAACCAGCCCAGCAATGACAACCAAGCCACAGCAAGAAAGGTCCCGGGTTCCCGAGCTGGGACAGTGGGGGGTGAGGGCTTTTCCGCAGCCCCCTGATATCTGCACCCAGCCCAGCAATGATCAAGCCACTGCTGGAAGCCCCCCACCCCCATCTCCCCTATGGGAATGAGGAGGTTTCACATGCCTCAGTCCCGCCCCTCCTACTCCCTCCCTCTTCCATCCCATTTCTTCCCCTTTCCTCTCTCCCCCTCCCTCCCAACTGCTGCGCAACATCCTAGAATGTAAAAAATAATATTAATAAAATTTTATTTTCTTTAAAAAAAGTAACAGCGCTATGAAGTTCAAACCTTGAAAAGAAAGGACTATAGCATAAAGTCCTGATGTCTGATTAGAAATGACAATGTTAGCTAATATTATTATTGCCAAGGGGTCAACACCAAGAAAGGTGTTGACATCCTTCTGAAATATAAAGGTCAACAAGTTATTTGCCTGAAAGTTAAATATTCAGAAATCTAAAACCATTTTTGATTTCCCAGAAGACAGGACCCATGTCTGTTTACTTAGAGCATTCAGTACAACTATGAATATATAATATTATTTCATAATAAAAATTCTAAATAAATCAATAGAACCACTTCCAAATTGTCTCAAAACAAATAAACTAAAAGGCATGTTATTTTATTTATTTATTTATTATTTTTTTTTTTTTGGTCGTTTTTTCGTGACCAGCACTCAGCCAGTGAGTGCACCGGTCAGTCCTATATAGGATCCGAACCCGCGGCGGGAGTGTCGCCGCGCTGCCAGCGCAGCACTCTACCAAGTGCGCCACGGGCTCGGCCCAGGCATGTTATTTTATTGGAGAGTTTTTTTTTTTTTTGGTGGCTGGCCCATAGGTATCCGAACCCTTCACCTCAGTGTCATAACACAGCACTCTAAGCAACTGAGCTAAACGGCCAGCCCCTGGACAGATCTATCAATTGACTTCAATATCCATTGACCATAATGTGAAAGACAGAGTGCTAAGTGTTAGAGTTAAAAAGATAAGATACAGGCCTTGCTATTAAGGAACCTATAGTTTGAGGACATGAGCATATCCTTTCTTTCATGAAAAGAAATAGCAATAAGTAGTTATAACAATTATTATAAAAGATAATAATAACACTTGTTAAGCCATACCAAGATCAAGTACTACACTAAGCACTTTTGAGGTCCTTTATTTCAGTTAATCCTCAAAACAAGTCTAAGGCTGGTACCATCATTATACCTATTTTATGAATGAAAAAAATTAAGGCACAGACAGGTCCCAGTAAGTAGTATGCCAAAAATAAAAACCAAGCAGTCTACATCTAGAACCTTAATTAACCATTACTGCCCCTTGTCTAGATGTTACTTTTTATAAAAACTTCGTGCAAAAATACATACATACCAATTAACCTTTTTCTTAGACTACGAGATGTTGTCGACAGAAATTCAGCTTTGTCATTGTTCTGTTTAAAAATAAAAAAAGCATAATAAATAATAACAGGAAAATTAATGACTGATCTGAATGAAAGAGGACAGAAAAGAGAAATATTTTGCTTTCAATAGAATACATTAGAACTAGATGAGTCTAATTTCCAGAACTAGAAGATAATAACAAATGAATTTGTTGGAACAAAAACTAGAGTATAACAACAAAAACAACAAAACAAATTATAGAGGATTACTAGAGTGATTCTAGAAAATGAATTCCAGAGTTTTTACAAATGTACTTTTTATTTTTATTTTTTATTTTTTCCGCTGGCTGGTATGGGGATCTGAACCCCTGACCTTGGTGTTATAAATAAATGTACTTTTTATTTTCATGTACTATTATTATTATATAAAGACATGTATATCAGACTTTTGAACCACTTTTCACCTACTGGATTAGTACAATATTTTTAAAAAGCTAATAATATGCAGCGATAATGAGAATGAAAGGAAATGGGCACGACTTATTGCAATGGGCCTTTTAATGTACTAGAAATTTCATGGTTTTAAAGTATTACTTTCTGTGAGGAGGAAAGAGACATACTTTTTTACTTTCTGTATTTAAAAGAAATTTAACTTTTTACAGAAGTATAAAGTGTTTTCTTCTTGCATAATACTTTAACAACAATAATTTTCTAGCACATTAAAATGTCCACTGTTAAATACAGGGTACTTCAAAAAGTTCGTGGAAAAACTGAATTAAAAGATAAAGTGAATCTATGAACTTTCTGAAGACCCCCTCATACACGTTAACTTCTAACAGTACTAATAAAAACACAAATTACACTGTTTTTTGTCAACATGAAAATATGACAAAAAATTTAAGTCTGTTGTCTTGTGATAGGTTGTTGGTGTTAGTTACAAAATGTTAATAAAATTTGATTTGGGATATTAAGAATAGTACTATAGTAACTGAGTTAATCCCTTACAATGGGTTTATGAAGTATATTACATACAGTATGTTTCAAATTTTTTGGATCAAGATCCTCAATTTTTTTTTTTTTTTTTTACATTTGACATCTTGACACATATATATATAACTGAAAAAAATTATAATTAAAAAATACTTACAAAATAGAAAGTTTATATTGTTCTACATTTCATTTTTTAAAATGTAGGTATATCCTACATTTCAAGATTGAGAATTGAAATAACTTGCATTTACACAGCTTAATTATCAAGTCTCAGAACAACCACATCAAAATAAACATTTCAGAAAATTCTTGGTCATAAAGATAAGACTAATTAATAAATAACTTCCTGTTTGCTACAAGAAATTTCTGCAAACGTATCTATACTGGCAGTTTGCTCATCTGGGTAAACTGTTCTCCCATCAGGACAATAGAATACTCCCCAGATTAAAAAGCCCGCTTATCTGATCAAACAAGAGTTTAGTTATCAAGACACATCTCTCTCTACTGTGTCTACCAATCCTAAAATACGTCCCCGACTCTGCCCAATACCAATCAGTTCTCCATTTTGAAAGACTTGCCTTAAATCGCTTTAGCCCAAACCCCAATCCCTATACATATTTTCTCTTGAACTCACTCTTCTAAGGTAATACATTAAGACTCTGTCACACCAATGCTATTTCTTATCACAGTAGGGAGCTGTGTTTGATCAACAGGTTTTCTGATGGTCTTTTGAGGGAGCTGATAAGATCTACTAAAAGGTTGTTACCCACAACTTGAAAAATAATGTTCTAATGTATCTAAATTCTTGACTAGATTATGAGAATGAGGTTTTGTGGTTTTTTTCCCCTCTCCCTTTTATAGTCATACAAATACAAAACATAATACAGGGAAAAAGCATTATTAAAGACAAAGGAGGGTCTGATATGTCTAATCACACACCTTGACTGGCCTAAATAGGGCTTCCTGCACAGTCCATAATCATGACCTTGAATATCTATACTCGCATTCTTATCCAAGGTCCACCTAGGCCTGGAAACACTCACCACTCACATACTTAATGCCCTGGATTCCTCCAGCACACCTGAGCTTGCCCACATCCAGGCAAGGCCAGTTGACAGCATAGGGACAAAACAAAACCACAAAAACACAAAGGAGGAAATAAAAATAATCAATTCCTTTCAGCTACCCTGAAATGAATATACCTAAAGCAACTTGGTTTTCAAATGTAAATTATAAAAGGATAGAGTAATGGATTTAATGGATCTTGGGATTAACCCCCCAATAAACAACACAACATTATATATAAAAGCAAAACAAAAACCTGTAAAATTCCCAGGCCAGTTCTACAAAGTTAAAAAAACACCTGGAGATAGTTCTGACACAAAAGAAAAAGCACAACAGTTGGCTCCAGAAGACCTGACTTCATTTTCCAGCTTTTCTCTTTTTTAGTTAGGTGAACTTAGGCAAGTCACTTCACCTTTCTGAATCTCAAATTCCTCATCCACGAGTTAGGTACTTAACTGGCAAATATCTATAAGTTATAAAGCACTATATATACTAAGAGATGAAATAACTGTTTTTCATCATGTCTTACTCTGTAACATTAAGGTTTTTGCTTGTTTTGAGTCAATTGCTTACCTTCAGCTGAACTTTGTCTGAAGCAGAATGCTCTAAAGAATGAAACAAAAAGCTATGACTTACTACAAAAATACTTCATTTTTCATCATGGTCTAGTTTCATAAAAGGCAAAGTTGCAGTTTCTATAGAAGCTACCACATATTATTGAGTTCTCAACCAATTACATTTCCAGTAGAAGGTGAATTATCACTATTAATTTCATGATTACTCCCATTATTGACAGCTATTTCCTGCATTTCTATAGCATCCTAATATGAAAAAATGGAGCCCTTTTTCACTTTTAATTAAGTACACTGTTTAACCTAGTTGGAATGGATCATTCAAAAACAGGTTCTCCACAATTCTCCACAAACTATATGACTTCCAAACCTCAGAAGCCCTTTTTATGTAGAATTTACCAAAGCAAGCTGAAGTAAATGAAAACAGGACTTAAAAACTGTTTCTAATTAGCACAGATATTTTTCTCTTTTATTGACTCCTAAATATGGGTACACTTAGGCACATAGGTTTATTAACTGCATTTTGCTGAATAAATTTTCAGAAAAGAAGAAAATATATAAAAATTCACTTAGACAAGAAAAAAAATAACGTACCGTAACTTGAAACAACTATGAAAACTCTTTTCAAAGAACTGAGATAGTTTTACCTTTGCTACTTTGAGGAATGTTTATCATAATTTCAGGATCATTCTTCAAACTGAATGAAACACTTTTTCTTGGTGTTTTTGCTAGTTCTGAAGCTATAAACAGACAAAGAAATATATAAAAACATTTTAATAAACTATAGCAGATAAAGAGGGAAACAGCCTTATTTCACTTATATAAATTCTTTAAAAAAAGGAAAAAAAAAAAAAAAGCACCCGCCTGCTACTTTTATCAGAAGGATAAACCTACCCTTATTAAGAGTACTACTGCTTTCACCTTTATTAGCTGCCTTTCCAGCATCTTCAAATATTCCTTCAATTATCCACATATTTCTCCAAAAAATACAGAACTAACTTTGACCTTGCTGCTTCCTCCAATTATCATACTCTCCTCTCCATTAACAACTTATACTCCTTCCATTTCTTACCACGTATACTTGAAGTACATCTTTGCTAGGAGATGAGAAAGAAGGGCTAGAAAGCAGGATCTAAAATCAAGTGAAAACTGTGCATGGTTAAAAAATCATACTCTAAAATCTCTTAAATCTCCCATAAAGTGTGGTATAATTTATTTTGTGTCTAAAAGTCTACAATATATATGAATAATGTACACAATACAGTGGAACAGATGGCTGTTTCGTCAACTGAGCATCAGATGAAATAGTTGGCTTCTGTTTAGGGGCCATTTTAAATGAAAAATACAATCTTTAATAATGCTCACACACTCACACTGTGAGAGGCATGTGGGAAATGAGCCTAAAGGAAGGAAAAGAATTACATCTCCCAAGTTAATACTCACACTGGGACATTGCTCAGCTGAGAAAAAAAGTACACACTAGTTAAATTATCTTTTTTTTTTTTTTAATGGATAAGGTATAGTTAAATTTGTATGAGTTAAAGCCATTTTACCAGCTCCTAAACCTTTTCTAACCCAGCTTCCATTTTTATCATCCAGTCTTGAAACTAAAGCAAGATTCTCATGACAGTATCCACAAATGCATAGGCTTCTTTTTTCTTTATCTTCTGGGTTTTCTATATGATTCACTAAGGTTTTTAAAAATCTTTGCTTGAAATTATTCCTCCATCTGGGTCTTATGACATTATCCTGGTTCCCTGGCTACTGTTGGTAGTTATTTTATTTCTTCTTCACTGTCTTCATCCTCCTCAACATTCCAGGCATGCCAAAGGCTCCATCCTTGGTCCTCTCTTTACAATAGAAAAATATACCATTTTCGGATTAAGGCCACTGATCATGGGATAGGAAAGAAACTTTACATCAAAAAGCCACATCAGTACAAAGCAAATTAGCTGAGATAATTTTGGTTTTATATTGAAACATAAAAATTCTGATTTTAAATAACTATTAGACTACAAAGGAAACAGGGAGAAGGAAAGAAGAAGAATTGAAGGGGAAAAAGAACAAGATAGTCATCCCTGTGAGCACACAGAGATAAGGAGACACTCAAATACCTCTTGGGCGACTCAAACTCATGTCTGATAAGCACCAGGCACAATGGCTAGTATGATTATCTTTCCTTGCAAACTCCTCTTCCTCCTGTATTCCTTACCTATTTCACAGTACCTCTATCAAGATGTTAAGTCCAGAAATCCCAGGATCATCCTAGTACCCAGCTTCCCACCCTTATACCATTCCTAACTGCATCTCGAATTCATAACCTCATCCTATTCCCACAGCTCCCACCTTTGCTCTGGCTCTCATCACATCTGTCTGGACTACAAGAACAGCCAGTTCACACTACCAGCATGAGCGTTCTAAGACACAAATCTGATCAAGTAACACCTCTGCTTAAAACCACCCAATGATTTCTTCTCACCTTATCCACAGATGGAATATATATTCCTTTGCTTGATATACAGGCCTTCCACTGTCCAGCCCCCTAAAACTGATCAAGTCTTATCTTTACTAGAGCCCATTTTGCAGTTTGTGCTCCAACCATACGCAAGATTTACAGTTGCCTGGATGGATCATGCCTTTTTCTCTTGAATATCCCTTTCTCCTAGTCTTCCTGACAAACTCCTGTTCGTCCCTCAAGAATTGGCATCACCATCTCTGGAGCATTTCTTGAGTTGCCCCAAATGTATCCCTTTCTACTTTGGGCAACCACTGTAGCCTGTACATAATAACTCTATGGAGACTGGGTAGTAGTAGTTAAGAGTGCAGGCTTTGAAATCAAACAGACTTGGAATCTAAACCTGGCTCCACCACCTATGTGTGATTTTGGATGAGTTATGTAACCTATCAAAGCTTCTGGCTCTTACATACATACAGAGGGTCCCCAGCTTACCATGGCTCTACTTAATGATTTTTCAGCTTTATGATGGTACTTACAACTGTGTATGTTAACGGTGAGCAGCCATACAAACATTCTGTTTTTCACTTTCAGTAGGGTATTCGATAAATTACATGAGCTGTTCAACACTTTATAAAATAGGCTTTGTGTTAGATGATTTTGCCTAACTGTAGGCTAATGTAATTGATCTAAGCACATTTAAGGTATGCTAGGCTAAGCTATGGTGTTCAGTAGGTTAGGTGTATTAAATGCATTCTCAACTTAATGATGTTTTTAATTTACGATGGGTTTATCAGGATGTAAACCCATTGTTAAGTCGAGGAGCACCTGTATATATGAATACATAAAGTACTAAGCACAGACCCTGGCGCATAGTAATTGCTCAATAGTAACAGCTATCATTATTATAGCACTCATTAAACTTAAGAGCAATTATTTTGTTTCTATTTCTATTGATAGGTATAATCTTTACCAATCTGTGAAGAACTGTCTTAATCATTTTGGTATCCTCAGTCCTCCATAGTAGGAGGTCAATAAATGATAGCTGAATGAGTCACTTTCAAGAAGCAACAGCTCCATCATATAGACTTTCAAGTACTGCTCTTAAATAATTTAAAACAGAATTACTTTTTGTAAATTTTGGCAGAAACATGGATATCACTGCTTGGCCCTTCCTCAAGCTTCTCCTTTGTGAATTCATCTCCTTTTAATGCTTTACCTTTTACTTCTAAGCTAAAAAGTATCTGTATCTCCTGTCTAGCCTGCTTACCCTCTCAACAAGTTTCATTGTCCATTGTCAATATATTTTGCCCTTCCCACACCTATGACCAAACCATTACTACAGTTTCATACTGAGCCTGATCTCTGAGAATCCTTCTCAATATGAAGGGTCTTCAGTAAGTCATGGCATAATTCATAATATCTTTTAATTCAATTTTTCCATGAACTTCTTAAAGTACTCACATATAATGCTTCAGGCAGCCACCTCTAATCAATGAGTTAATTCCAGATGGATGCCACAGGTCAAGCCCTACTCTACCCAGACGTATCATCAATACCTCAAAATTTGTCCAAAATCACATTTGTCATGTTCTGTTTTAGGTAAGCCTCCTTCACAGTTTCTTCATACCTGCTGAAACATGGAAGTTATTTTTTTTTTCTTTCATGTGTTCCCTCATGCTGTTATTTTTTTCAGTATCTTTTTCACAATTAAAATGAATATTCTTCATTCCATTTCTAAATATTTGGTGTAGGGCCAAAATAAAATAATACTATGATGATGCTTTCCTAATTTCCTTATGCCAAGCCATCCTGTATAACAATACTACTCAAAATATATAGTCCAAAGGCTAGTGTCAGTCCATAAAGTGTTACTGGCTCATGATAAGAAATGAAGAATATTTAAAGACTTTTATAGTTATCTAACATTACTGCCAATATTTAACCGCATGAATACATCTTGTTGAACAGGGGAACAGTTTGAGTGTTGTTAAACTCGTGTGAGAGTCACATTCTCCTTGAGTTGTGTACTAGTTATACACAACAGGACGTACTACAATATAGTATATTTCAAGGTTAATTTGTTGACCTCAATCCAAGTGTATAAAATCTGGAATTCATTTGTTTAATGAAAGAGTTTGGATGTTACTGTCCTCCGAAACTCATGTAGAAATCTGATCCCCAGTGTGGCAGTGTTGGGAGCTGTTTGACTCATGGGGTAAGATCCCTCATGAAGGGATTAATGCCTCTCCCCTGGGGGCAAGAGTAGTGAGTGAGTTCTCTATTAGTTCCCATGACAGCTCATTATTTCAAAGACCCTGGCACCTCCTCTCCCTCTCTCTCTTGCTTCCTCTTGCCTCTTCTTGCCATGTGATCTGTTGGTACCTGCTGCTTTCTGCCATGAGTAGAAGCAGCCTGATGCCCATACCACATGCAGCTGTCCCAAAATCGTGAGCCCAATAAACCTCTTTTCTTTATAAATTACCCAGTTTCAGGTATTCTGTTATAAGCAACACAAAAATGGACTAATACATTTGCCAAAAGATAATTTCAATTTAACTATAACTTTATAGGATATATTTTTAGAACTGGCTTCTGGTAAAGGATTAAAGATGAACTTTGAGACTATATCATCACATCATTTTGGATTAGTAAAAAATGCATATTTTAAGTTTGCTGATATTGCTTAAAATATCTATATTTGTCAATATACTTCTGTAAGGCTGTTTTTTCTTCTGTGAGTGTTATTAAAACAAAGTTTAGATATACATATCTAAGCAAGAAATAAGCTCATTTGTCAAATTTAAAACTTTAAATACTGATACACAAAATGTTTGTTCAAAGTGTGTGTACAAGCATTTAATACAGTGAATCACTATTTAACACATAAATTTTTGTTTTGTTACAACTATGAATGACAAAAAGTCACAAATAGTGATTCTGTATGTGAGGGGTCAGCAAGCTATAAGCCTATGGGCCAAATTGGCCTTTGCACTTGTTTTAAGTTTTATTGGAACATGGCCACACCATTCATTACCTATTGTCTGTGGCTGCTTTTGAGTTCTAACAGCAAATTTGGGGAGTCACAACAGAGACTGTCTAGCCCACAGAGCTGAAAATGTTACTGTCGGCTTTTTACAGAAAGTCTGCTGACCTCTGCTCTATATTTTTCAACTAAGAAGGCACTTCAAAAAGTTTGTGGAAAAATAGAATTAAAAGATAAAAGAAATCTTTCCATGAACTTTTCGAAGACTCCTCATATAAGCACAGTATATGTGCTTTCAATAAACATGTAGTTTTCATAATTCTTTTATTGTTCCTATATTACATTTGTCCTGATATTAACTGAAAATGTAATTGTATGACCACTGACTCTAATAACAAAAAATTAACACAGATATTTTGTGTCTTTTTTCATTTTTCTAATAATTCATCTGTATTTCATCTTATGCAATATTCCGGTCCATAACATATTGGAAATTTCAAAATAAAAGTCCTCTTTGCCTAATAATAGCTTCTCATAAGTCTAATATCTGGTCCTAATCAATATTTTTTTTTTTATTGAGAATATCTTATTTATTTAACCTCATATACTATCATTTACTTCAGAACACTTAAAATCTACTCTCTTAGCAATTTTCATGTATACAATACACTGTTAATTAAGTGTAGCCACTCTGCTGTTCAACAGACCTCTAGAACTTACACCTCTTGTC
Organism: Cynocephalus volans; assembly: GCF_027409185.1. Taxonomy (NCBI): domain Eukaryota; kingdom Metazoa; phylum Chordata; class Mammalia; order Dermoptera; family Cynocephalidae; genus Cynocephalus; species Cynocephalus volans. Next base: position 266,272,935 of record NC_084460.1, read on the forward strand.
TAACAAATTTTGTATCCTTTGACCAACAGCTCCCCATTACCCGCAACCCCAGCCTCTGGTAACCATTACACTCTCTGCTTCTGTGAGTTTGACTTTTCAGGTTCTACATATAAGTAAGATCATGCATTACTTGTCTTTCTGTAACTGGCTTATTTCATTTAACATAGTATCTTCTAGGTTCATCCATGTTGTCACAAATGACAGGATTTCCTTCCTTCTTAAGGCTGAATAGTATTCCATTGTGTATATATACCTTTTTCTTTACCCATTCATCTTTTGGTGGACACTTGGCTTGATTCCTTATCTTGGCTACTGTGAATAATGCTACAATGAATATGGGACTGCAGATATCTCTTCAACATACTAGTTTCATTTCCTATGGATGTATACCCAGTGGTGGGATTGCTGGATCTCAATCCAGTTTTACTTTCCCTAAAGTCTTCCCTTTTTCCAAGCTGGTTGAATTCCTTGCTGTTCTTGCTACTTGATACTTGTGCCGTTGCTCTTTTGATTACATTTTTTTTCTTACCCTGGACACATTCTCTGTACTTTACAAAAACTTCCAATTAAACCCCTAGTCTATTTCTAACCTTATATTTCGGTTAGCCTAATTATATGAAATCATCATTTATACTCAGAGTAATATATGATTTTTTGAAAGATAATGTTGTTTATAAAGCATTAAGGCATTCTATTTTACTGATACATTGAGGTGTAAACACAATTAGCAACAATACTTAATGAGTAAAAGAAACTCTCTAAAGGGTATAATAATTAAGCATAGGCCCTAACTAAACATATCAGTCTATCAAATTGTGCTCCTGAAACTTCAGTCATAACAAAGACTAAATAATCAGAATTTGTTCATGACTCTAAAATTTATATTTCTTACAGACGTGATGACAGAAATGCAGAAAATGAGGACAATATTCTAGTTTTTTGCAGTGTTCACAGATAAAACACATTAAGTTAAGCGCACATTGATTAACCACGGGGAGAAATTCTACTTGATTACTCCTATGAGTTCCACTCTCCTTTGCACTAATATTTCTCTTCTTTCTCCAATGTTCTTTGTCCTGTTCTATTCTCCTAGGATTTCCTTTGGTTTTCGTGTCTATCTGATGTTTTCTCCAATAATTATATTAGCATTTCTTCTCTGGTTTCTCAGTGCTCCTACACAGGGTTCAGTCATTTTTACAGATCTAAAAACGTTTTTTTTTTTTTTTTTTTTTTTGGCAGCTGGCTAGTATGGAGATCTGAGTCCTTGACCTGGGTGTTACAACATCACGCTCTAACCAACTGAGCAAACTTGCCAGTCCTAAACTTTTAATTTCCTGATATAAATAATAAACACTAAGAAACACATCAATTAATGTAAATTACTGTATGTATTAAGTTATATTCAAAATTAGTGATGTGTTTAATGTTACATGTTTCAGAAAACTGAATTTGGTAAGTGATTAAATCATATTATGTTCAGAAACACAGGTTTTATAATTATTTCCTTTATATCCCTCATCAGTGTTAACACTTAAGTGTGATTTTTCACTTGACTTTGAATGTTCGCATGGGTCACTGGCTAGATTCAATGAAAATACACCACTTAAGAATATACATAGATGTTTTATAATTATAGATTATAAGCTCTCTTATACATCTATTATATTTTACCATGTGGTTAATTATTATTCTCATGCTCTTGACTTTTTGATATTCCTGAATCTTTATATACTTATAGACCGTCTTAATTTTCAAAGTGCTTTCACATATTATTTCCTTTTCTTAAAGCTTTCAAAAATGATGACCCTTCATACTGCAAAATACAAATACAGTTCCATCTGAATTTTTTTAGAGAATTAAATTGATCGCATTAATTTTAATTTTATATGTAATTTATTAGTCTAGTTTCGCCATTGTTCTTTGTCCTGCTCTATTTTCCTGATTTTCCAATGTGTGAAAATCAGTAATTGAACTCTAATTGGTACAGGTGGTAACTCAGGTAAGAAAAATGTTAGAACAGACCATTCCTAACAATTTTATGTGAATACTTTTCTATAATACAAACATTTTTCTACATATAGTATAAAACTTTTTTTTGGGCAGCTGGCCGTTATGGGGGTCCGAACCCTTGACCTTGGTGTTATAACATCTCATTCTAACCACCTGAGCTAACCTGCTAGCCCTACAGTGTAAAATGCTTATTCAATAAATTCTGAAATCTCTGTGTGACCCTCAAATCACTTATTACTTCACAAAATTTGGTAAGAACCTAAGCTAGATATCGTGAGAAGAACAAAAGAAAAATGAAGAATGGGTTCCTACTACGAGCAGCTTATAATCTGGTTAAGAACAGAAGACATCTGAACATGAAAAAATATTAATGAGCTTTAGTATATTTAATATAAAATGACATCATTCATTTAGGAAAATGTTTCATCATTCTCTCTTAGTAATCTCTCATCATTCTTGTAGGGAATGCAATGGGATGATAATCATGGGGAATGTGGTTAAATATACCTCACAAAAGGAAAATAGTGATTGCAGAAATCAAAAAAGCAACATACCTAATTTAGCCATTTTTTCCGAGTGTTTCCTAGTCTGAAAAGAATATACTTTATTCCCACCATCTGCAGCAGAGCCATTTTTCAAGGATTCTGAAAAAGAATATGCCACGTGCATTTAGGAAAAAGGGATGAAGTTAATTAGCAGGGGGAAAAAAAGATAAAATTTAAAAGAAAATCTTAAGATTTGTACCCTTCACTGCTTTGCATAAAAGTTTAACAATACATATTTATATATAAAACATTTAAAAATACATAATAGATACTGCTGATATATATTTTAACATGCAAAACATATTACTCACAGATACACAAAAATATATGTAAAAATACAAAAACAAAGCAAAACCCAAGTCTAGAGAGATCTATTCATAACAGTAGTTGCCCCTGAGGAGGGAGGACAAAGGCACTTCATTTGTTATCTTTCTTTCTTGAAGCAAACATTGCAAAGTACAATTGTTGAGGTTGAGATTTACACAGCTGTCATATGGTAGCTCTCTTAACAAAGCTTGACTTAATTGACATTCTTCTATTTCCTCTTTAAATATCAGCTGCTGCCTACAACATACTGACCACTCCTTTCTAGTAGCCTACTCTCTAGTAGGGGTCCCTGAGGCCAAAACTATTTCACAGTAATACTAAAACATTAACTTTTGATTCCCAACCAAGGGTGAACAGTGAGGTATTTCAGAGATTACATGACATGTGATGACACATCACCCTGTCATTTAATGGCATGTGTGAAGCAGACATGAAAACCCAGTTGTCTTTTACTAACGCAGACATTACAGAGATTTGCTAAAATGTAAAACAATGCCTTTCTCACCAAAACTGTGTTTTGGCAACAAGTAGCTTTACATTTAAATATATGTAATTTATGTTAACATGAGTGGGGTTATTACAAAATAGTGCCAAACTTTACCAAAGTAGGTGTTCACTCAGTGTTGTGTAAGAGTTCCCATTGGTCTATTCTTGCACTAACATTTGGTGCTATCCAAACTCCTTAATCTTTGTGCCAATCCAATGAGTGTAAATGAATTTCATGGGGAGAGGTGTCTTAAATTTGCATTTCTTTAATCACTAATGATGCTGAACATTTTTTCACAAGTTTCTTCTTTATGGAAGAAATATCTTCTCTATGTTGTGTCTTGTCTTTTCAATCTCTTCATGTCACTTGAAGACAAGTACTAACTTAAAAAAAGTAAACTTTAATTTTTAGAGTAGTTTTAGGTTCACAGCAAAACTGAGTGGAAGGTACAGAGATTTTCCACATATTCTCTACCCTCACAAATGCATAGCTACCCCACTAACATCCCACAAGAGTGGTACTACAAACGGTGAACCTACAATGATACATCGTCATCTATAGTCCACAGTTTACACTAGGGTTCACTCTTGAGATTGTACATTCTATGGGTTTTGATGAATGTATGATTACATGTACCTACCATAACAGTATCATACAGAATAGTTTCACTGCCCTAAAAACCCTGTGTTCCAGAGAATTGCCCTTCCTTACCCTTTGACCCTTGGCAAACAATGATCTTTTTACTGTTTGCATAGTTTAGCCTTTTCCAGAATGTCATACAGTTGGAATCATACAGTATATACAGCCTTTTCAGATTGGCTTCTTCCATTTAGTAACATGCATTCAAGATTCCTCCATGTCTTTTCATGGCTTGCTAGCCCTTTTTAATTTTATTTTTAAGTTCTGAATAATATTTCATGGTCGAGATGTACCACAGTTTGTTTATCCATTCTTCTACTAAAGGACATCTTTGTTGCTTACAAGTTCTGGCAATTATGAGTAAAACTGCTATACACATCACATGCTGTAGACTTAAGTTTTCAACTCATTTGGGTAAATACTAAGAAGCATGATTCCTGGATAGTATGATAAGAGTATGTTTAATTTTTTAAGAAACTGCCAAACAGCCTTTCAAAGGACTGTACCATTTTACATCCCAACCAGCAATAAATGACTTCCTGTTGCTCCACATCCCTGCTAGCATTTGGTGTTGTGTCTTGGATTTTGGCTATTCTAATAAGTATGTAGTGGTATTTCATTGTTGTTTTAATTTGCAATTCTCTAATAACATATGTCGAGCATCTTTTCATATGCTTATTTGCCATCTGTAGATTTTTTCAGTAAGGTGTCTGTTCAGGTCCTTTGCCCATTTTTTGAGTTGTTTGTATTCTTACTGTAAAGTTTTAAGAGTTCTTTGTATATTCTGGGTAACAGTCCTTTATTAAATGTGTCTTTTGCAAGTATTTTCTCCCAGTCTCTAGCTTGTCTTCTCATTTTCTTAAAAAGTGCTGAATTTTAATTAGTTTAATTTGTCAGTCTTTTCTTTTGATTACACATTTTATAAGGAAACCTTTTATAATCAAGATCGAAACCATATTCTTTTATATTTTCTTCTAAAAGCATTTATAATTTTCTTTTTCTTTTTAAATATTTAGTCAAGGTAATTAATTTGTTTATAATGGAAGGTAGGGATCCAATTTCTTCTTTTCATAGGAACATCTAATTGTCCGAACCAGTTCATATTCAGCTCAATGATCTGCAATGCTACTTCTAGCACAAATATTTTCTACATGTGAACAAGTCTACTTACGGAGAACTTGTTACTGCAATTATATAACTTTAAATGTTTAGCATACAAAATATGAATTTAAAAATATCAAGTAGTTCCTATGCAAAGTTAAATGATTTAGAAAGACTTGATAAAAGCTATTAACTAAAATAAATGGTTTCAAATTAGGTATGGTCATTTTTTGTATGACTGTGTACATGGGGTATATGATTCTACTCCCATCCCAGTTAATGAACTAGGTAATAGGCACGGATAACTCAATTGTGGTTTGTCTGCGGATATTCCAATCACATGTTATTTCTATGTCCTGGGTTAAAAAGATGAGGTGAGCTAAATTCACTCTTGAGAATCTAGAATGGGGAAACTGAAAAACCAACTCATTTAACACTGAGAACTAAACCAGAGGAAGCATTATGACTTAAGAAGAGAGAAAGTTCAGGAGTAGTCATAGTGGCCATTTATAAGGTAAGTAGAATAAAAAACATGTACATGAGGGAGATAGGTGGCATAGGGGGAACAGATGCACAGAGATGATGTAAGGTAGACTAGGAGACCCATGAGAACAAAGTTCTCCGGTTTTTAATGTTTCCAGTGCTCCTTGTGCCCAACTACTGATTTCTTTCCTTGATCTTTATTTTTTTAAGCTGCCTGAGTGGATCCATGTTCCTTGTATCTAGAAAACCCCTAACCAAAATATAATTCAAGCCTAAAAAATGTTTTAAGTGGGCTGGCTGGTTAGCTCAGCTGAAAAGAGCGTGGCCTTATAACACCAAGGTCATGGGGTTTGGATCCCCATATCAGCCAGCTGCTCCCCCCAAAAACAAAAGAATGTTTTAAGTTATGTATAATCTGGCAGGATTACATCAGGCTCAGGTGTTCAAAAAAAAAACCAAAAAACCTACAATACCAGCATACCTAGGTTGGAACAACACTACTTCCTGAAATGTTCCTTCTAACTATTTCTCTAAAGATCAAGGTAACAACAAAGTTACTTGGTTCATGAAATTATTTTAAATAACTTAAAAATATAAATATCTTAAAAGTAACTTCATAGTGGTTGGTCTGTAGATTCCTTCTTTCTAAAAATAATTAAGTGCAGAACTGTTTTTTTGTTAAGAAAAAGAGAACTGCAGAAAAAGACTTGAATCAAATGCTTTTCCAATGAGAAACATAATATAGCACACTACTATCTAACCTACCATAATATTTTTGTGTATCTTGCAAAGCAATTTCTGCTACTAGCAGAAATATGAGTATACATTTCCCCCTCCTCAGATACCTTGAACATCTCTTCCCAAAACTTCTACATAGTTCTGATCTTTTAAGACTTCCTGGCCATCTTCCTCCAAATCATATTCTGGCTTCTTTATTATTTTTTTGGGATTGACCAAAAGCTGAGCTCGCTCCTTCTTTAATTTAGTTCCTGTAAGAACATCCAAAGAATCAGAATATGACAGGTATAAATTCTTTTTAAACATTATATTTAAATAAGTAAACAAACTGTACTACTTACACTGTCATTACTTAAGACCTGGAAAAAAAAGTTAATATTTTCTCTTTGATTAAAAGTATTGACCATCCTTCCACAGTTTATAGAACTAAGTTTAAAAACCAAACTACCTTGAAAGTGTATATTTTGGGGGGATCAAAATAACCACAAATTTTATATTACAATGAGTAGTTATTTATCACTACTACCGGGCATTTCATATTAGATAAGCCTTTATCACTTTAAATTTTCAATTAAAATTTGAAAGAAGTAAACTAAAAGAGCAGTTTTTACTTAGCCTTTCTAGATCAAATACTCTGTGTTATATTTTCAAAATAGAATGTTAAAATATTTTCAAAAGTGAAACAATCCATAAGCATTATATAAGCATCTCTTCAATTGTACAATCATTCAGTACCTCCTTCTCTATCAAGAATGTGATTAAGAACATCATCATCTCCCACAAATTGAACCTCCAGCATCTTGTCTTCCTTTAATCCCAGTTTACTCATCATTGCCAACCTAAACAAAAAGAAATATATCACTCAAAAGTGAATTCATATCAATTGCCAAATAAATTAAACATTCTTATAATGAATACACGTATATGTATAATTTAAAAAATCTTAAGTAGAGGTTTTGGTGATGGGGAGCAATAATCAGCTACAATGTATATCGACAAAATAAAATTTAAAAAAAAATAAAAATAAAAATAAAAAATAAATTAAAAAAATAAAAAATAAAAAAATAAAAATAAAATAAAAATAAATAAAAAATCTTAAGTATGAAAAATATATTATGCATTATTGTATTAAGTTTTCACTGTAGCTAACTCAATTCTTTATCTGAAAAATGGGTGAAGAGGGTAGGAGATGTCTAAGATTTGAGGAGAGCTAAATCCAATCAAGGTAACTGAAATATAATCTCGGGAAAAGAATTATCTGTAAAGAAACCTCTAACCAACCTACATAACAACCTGTTTCTACACTGACAGAAACAGGGTGGTAAATACATGAGAGTTTAGAAAAGGGGCAGCCAAATAAAGAATAATGGTTTGGTGAATTTTATTATCTGTGCACGAGGAAGACATAGTCCATAGGGGTAAGTCTGTGATACTTCAGCCTGGAGCGAATAATCCTCAAGTACTACCCCCTTTATTTTTATTGTATGCTTACAAACAACTTTAAGATTATGAATATGTCTTTCTAGGTAACTAGATAGTTAATACGAATCTTTCCAACACTTTATAGTCAGTTCCTCACTGAACTAACTTCAGTCTGGCAAGCAAAAGTTGGATCAACTCTAGCTATTCTGACAAAATTGAGTTTCAGAACTTACAATGCTAATGGTCAAAAACTAACTAATGACAATTCCAAATGCTGCCTGCTAATCAGTTTACACAAAAAATATAAATTAAGATTCACTGCTCTCGGTGAATATTTTTTCTCTCCTCTCTTATAATTCCTGTTTTTGCCTTTTCTTCTGACAAGAGGAACTATTACTGTGTCTCTCGATGAGACTCACTGTTGAGTCTCAAATTTTCTTTTGACAACTGGTATGCTTAAATGACTTGTTTCAGTTTTCATTTACCTTTTAAGGTACTACACATTCTGCAGCTGGAAAATTCAGAGTCACCTGTAACTGGAAAAAGAACTTAGTCAGGGTCAGTTAACAGGAAAACAAAAGCAACAGGACAAAGCCAAGAAGTCCACAAGTTGTAACAAACATGATGAATAGATAAATGTAGTCCTTACAAAGCCAAAGCTGTCATGATGGTATAATAAAGGATAAAAACAAACATTACCTTTTGGTCAGGAAGCCCTAGAGACTGAAAACATCTGGATGGGGTTGGGGGACAGGAGGATAAAATTTGAAGATTTTGTGCTAGACATAGTTTTAAGTAATATGAATGTATTCTCACTTAATCCTCACAATAACTCTGTAAGGTTTATATTTTATAATTTATGTGACCACTGCTAGTAAAATATGTCCTCCTGAGCCATTTTTCTAGTCATGATACTGCTTCCATTATGGGGAATTAAGGTGTATCAGAGAAAAAGCTTAATATATTTACATATTTTAAAAGCTTAATATATTTACATATTTATGTAAAATTAACAATTCCTTTATATTTGTATAAAATGAATAGGTTTTTTTGAGGGACTGTTTGTGAGGCACAATATTAGGCATTTTTATTTACACCAGCTCATTAAATCCTCAGATTCTTTAAGGTAGGTATTTTGTGTCTCTCTCTCTATATATATGCATAACTTGTTTATGTATATAATTTCTCCAATTTACAGATGAGTAAACTTAGGTTAAATATTATTCACCCAAATTCACATAATTAGAAAGTGAGTTAGATTTGACTGATTCCTAAATTCCTGGTCAGTCTACTACACCACGTATCTCTCCTGCCATTAAATAAAAATCTTGTTACCCTAAATGCTTGTTTTGACCTCTGGAAACTATTCATAAAATGTCTAATCACTTTCCGACATATCAGTACTTCAAGAATCTATATAGTTCCTCTAAGGTGCCAGTTCATTAGGTGAAACATCAAGCATACTTCAAAGAGCATAGCCAGATTCAGCATAATCTACATTATTTTTATTTGATTGTATACTGCTGTGCTCTACAAAGGATTTGAAGCAGTGACAATGAACAAATGCAATAATACAGACGATAAACTATATAACAGGGAGTCTGGATCAGGGAAAATACAAACAAAAGCAGAAAATAAAATCATGCAAAGACCTTTTGGCTCTGAACTTCCTGGGAGTCAAAGTAAAAAAGGAGTAAAGGTCTGTTGCATAACTCTCATTAGTAAAACCTTGGTAGTTCTTTGTGGGGTGGGGTGAGGGGGGAGATAAGATCTACAAGGAAAATTTAAAAACAAATATTCTAGGTAACAGAATATTGTCCTAGGCAATTTCCCCAAAGTATTTAACGTAAGAAATGCCTGGACAGAGGCAGCCTAACTCTCAGTCTTGTCTGTATCCCAATGCATTTGCACAAACATTTCCTTTTCTAGATTTTAAAGCATCTTATGCAGCACAAAATCACCAAACTGAAGAATTTCTGCAAAGACCTCGTTAAGAAAGCTTTCCTTCGGGCCGGCCCGTGGCTCACTCGGGAGAGTACGGTGCTGATAACACCAAGGCCCCGGGTTCGGATCCCATATACGGATGGCCGGTTCGCTCACTGGCTGAGCGTGGTGCTCACAACACCAAGTCAAGGGTTAAGATTCCCTTACCGGTCATCTTTAAAAAAAAAAAAAAAAAAAAAAAAAGAAAGCTTTCCTTCAGTTCTCTCCAATAGTTCCTGAAAAAACACTCCCTAACAATTACACAATAAAATGCAAATGTTTATTGACCATCTATGACCCTTCAAGGCACTGCTTTGGGTACTTATAGGTCTATTCCGTTCAAGGAGATAACTACAAGGAAAGAAGATGGTTAAGCACCAATTTTAACATCAGATAAACCTGCGTTCTAATCGCGCTCCACATCTTACAGCTGCATGACTTTGTCCAAAGTCGTCACGATTAAATGAGATCATGTGCCTGACATATAAAAACGCTCCTTAAATGTACCCTATTATCCGTATTTTTATTTCAAACTTCAACTTAACCATGCAGAACTCTTGTACATCTCTATACCTCATTCACCATCTAACAAAGTGCTCAATGAGTGATGAATGCTGTCCCTTTAACGTGCAGTGCTATTACACGAAGGTATAGGGCCATACTACTTTTCGTCAGATTGCAATTTAACTAGAACAGGTGTAATAGATAGTTCTATTAGGATTTCAATAGTAAAATAAGAAGTAATGCTTCAACATCCTTTTAACTTAAAAAGCTTTACCCAAAGAACCCGGTTTATCAACATTTTACAACCAAGCATTGTCCCAAGGTGACTATTCAGTTAGTAATCGGGCTCATTTGGTGCTTCCAGGCTGGGATGACGTCAAAGATTCTAGCTACAGTGGTAGTTTTGGGACACGATCTCTTCCCCCTCATCCGTCCTTGTACCTGCTCCTTTCACAGGGCACTTTACTACTTTCGTTACAGATGTTTACAGTTTTCTCTTCCCAGACAGAGATCTCCGTAAGCAGGGAAACAGGCATGTTCGTATCAGGCATCCTTTGCACAGAAGGCCTGCCACTGCTGGACAGACTGACGAACGGTCTTCCCTGAGAGAGCCTGTCACCCCAAAAAGTATTTGCGGACTTCGGCCTGCGCCTCCAGCCTCTGACCAGTTGGCTGCGCTCCACTAGCGCGGGGTTCTTGGCCCCGGGGCAGCCTGTGGAGGGCAAGAGGGAGGCGCAGCGACCTTGCCCCGGGTGTCGAGGGGAAGCCCTGGGCGACTCGGGACGAGGGCGCCCCAGCTCGGCCGCGGGGCTCAGCGCACCTGGACTCACCTCACAAGCCCCGAGCTAAGCAGAAAAGGGAGGCAGGCTGCCCTGACGCCCCGCAACGCACCGCTAGGTCTCCGCCTAGCGTGGCTCCGGCCGCCTCGAGCCTGCCGGACGCTGCCCGGCTGAGTCGTCGCAGCGGAGAAGGAGGATTCGGCCCCAGCGCGAGAGGCCAAGTCCTACTAAACGGCTCGCAAGAAGGGCCGAGTGAGGCAGACCCGGAGGCCGGCTGGGGGAGGGGAGACCTGCGTGCGGTACACCGAATCTCCCGCCCGCTCAGGGGGCGGTGCCCTGGGCAGCCAATAGGGAGAGGGGTAGGCCAGGAGCGACGGCTCTGCCGGCCATTCGGCACCAGCCAGTAGGCCCCGCCCAGCAAGAGACCTGAGGAAAAAGAATTCCTGAGCGCTGTGTTCTGGGCCTTTCCCTTCCTCCTTCCATTTCCGGGGAAGGGAAAAGGAAGTGTTGTTTGGCTTTGAGAAAGCTTGCGGAGCGGTTGCTGTCTGTCTTGCTGCAATCTTAAGTGTTCTTTGGTTTCTCTAGTTACCTTCTTTTGAGGAAAAAGATAATGGGAATGCATTCGCGGGGTTTTTTTTGTTTGTTTTTTTAACTTTACTCATTTGGCGTGAAAGGTAGGATCTTGTACATCTCAAGGGTTTGGGGTAAGGAGATAGTCCTTTCTTTAAAGTCCCCAGGAGGGGAGATAGTCCTTTCTTTAAAGAAGAGAAGTAGGGCCTCAGAACTGGGGGAGATAGTCCTTTCTTTAAAGAAGAGAAGTAGGGCCTGAGAACTGGGGGAGATAGTCCTTTCTTTAAAGAAGAGAAGTAGGGCCTCGGAACTGAATGTGGAAATGACATCAGACTGCTAACGTGAGGAAGAGACGACGGAAATAGAATGAATAGACAGAGAAAGAGAAAATGAGGAACAAAAGGAGCGAACCTGGCTGGGCCATGTACAACATTACTATTTCATTTATTTAAAACAAAACAACACTACAAAGTACCCTGCGAACCAGATGATAAGGATACAATATTGAGCGAGACAAACACGATCTCTGCCCTCACCTAAGATAATATGGGAAGACATCAATCGGCCGATCTTGAGAAAAATGCTGCAATAGGAGAAGTGCGGTGTTTATTAGGGAACATGTGGTAGGGGTATCTAATTAAAAGGCCAGAAGGAGTCAAGAACAGTTTCCTTGGAGGAAGAGATGTTTAAACTAAAATGAGAGTTGAATAGATTTAAACCCGACAAAGAGGAGGGGTAAGATTTTCCAGGTATAAGATCCAAACCAATATAGCAGATGTGTAAAGTTCCAAGAGTTAGGTCTCTTATGAAGGGCTAGTTGGCCCTTAGGGCATTGGTCAGATTTGTATTGAAAGATCACCCTGGAGAAAGGAGGTAGGAGTGGGAAGGAAAAGATGGAGTCACACCATTTAGAAGCTATCTAGGGAATCCAGTTGAGAAATGACCATATCCTCGATACCTCAATATTCTGTTTCAGTTAGCTGGAGTTAAGAAAATGAAAGAGGTAATTTTCTGTGCGTTGGAAATAAAAAGAATTTGAGGGGCAAGTAGAGACAAGATAAAGGAAAGAGAACATAGCCTGTTAGCAATGAAGTGCTTGAAGAGTGCTTAAAAATTATTTAAGAATATTGAATAGATGTGTTCAGCCAATGTGTTCTTTATGTTTCTATGATGTAAGTAAACTCCCCACTAAATCTTCAATAAAGCCTTCTATAGACATAGAGGCCTTGGTGGGTTTTGATTTTTTTTCATGGTATATGTGTAGAACATACAGGGAAGGAATTGAGTTTTGCATTTAGATCAATACTGGGGTAGATAAAAAACAAAGAGCCCATGTCATCAGAATGGAGATACAGGATTTAGGAGTGGCAGGAAGTTGAAGCTAGAGGGGAACTTAAAATGGCAATTCCCGAAGTCTTCACAGAAATTTTGGATAGGGCATTTGACTGTTCTCTAAAGTGGGAAATAGAAGATCAAGTTAATATTGTTTAATCTTAAAGAGTCGAGACACCAGTAGCTAATTGGGTTATAGCTTGAAATTTAGGGGCTGGCTTTAAAAGTCTCTAATGTAATCTGATTAAACAAGGTGAATTGAACACTCTTGAAATACCACTAAAATAACAGAATCAGATTTTTAAAAAACAGTATAAATATACACAGAATTAACAGAATTGGAGAGAAGGTGGGATAAGTTAAAATTTTGGAAGATGTGTGGTAAGTGATTAGGTAAAGCAGAGTAAACTGAAATCCAGGCCTGCAGAGGGGAAGCCAATAAGAAGCCTATTTCCTGTCACAGAATTCCAAGTAGTCTCAGAAATCTCTTAAGAGCAGCATGGGGCTGAAAACTGTAAGATTCATTGGAAATCTGAAACAATTAGATCCTAGATCTCCTGTTGTACTTAGCGGAGGACCAGGATTTTACAATACAAGGTGAGCCTGAGAGAATCTAGATTCAGCACCACCAGGTAAAACAGAGCAGGAATGAGAAGTCATACTAAAATTGGGGGTGGGGTGTGTGGGGAGGAGGTATGTGGAAAAATAGAACCTTCGTTCGTTTGGCTTCCATAACACTAGCAACTAGTCAGAATATCACCTGGGCATTAAATTTAAAGACTTCCTCTTCTGGCAAGGTAATCAAAAAGATAGGAGGCCAGGTTGAAAAAGGCAGTTTACACTGAAACCTACTAGCTGATAAGCCCTGCCCCTGCAGGCTGAGCTTCCAATCAATTTTAGTGTCACCAAATTTTTGAATAAAACCTCAGCTCTGCCAGACACAACTAATAGAGCAGGAGGAAACATAACTGTAGTAAACTCAGAGCAATGAAGAGATTTTATATGTATGAAATGAATATATAAAAGAATCTGAGTCGTCAAATTTCGATTTTTAAAGGAAAAATAATTCTTAATGTTTTAACTTTTAAACAGACTGCAAAATCAAGATATCAGCTGCATATTTTTCTTCACCAATTACCTCATCTGTTTGCATAATGAAGAATATCAGAATCTTTATAAAATTCTTCCTCAGGGAGATGACTGAGTTAAAAAATGTGAAATCATTTATTTCAAATTTATTTTTATATTCAGACAAGGTTTTTTGCCCAAACCATATTTTACATGATCAAATTCAAGAATATAATCTCAGTTTCTATGTTCCAAATTAAAATATAAATAACTGTATAGATGCCAGAGCTCTAGATTAAACAAACAGGACCAAGTAGTTCTTACAAGCAAGTTAAGATACATTTGTATTGGTTCCTAAATTTGAGAAGCTCAGTTAACTTTTTGTCTTTGCCAGTATTATTGAAAGCTTAACATCAATGCTATTGCTCCTTGAAAAACCCATTTTCTCTCTGGGTCTTTTTCTTTGAACAGTTCGCTTCACTTTATTCAATGAAACTTTTGAGTCCCTAGCTATACCAGGGACATAATGCCCAGGTATGGCCCTTATCATTAAGGAACTTAGAGTCTAGTTAGGTAGAAAGAATCAGATAATTTCGTACAACAGGGTATAGTATGTACAGACAACTATAAGGACAATTACCACTTAGTTGGGGGGCAGGGGGGGGAACGTGAGCAGAGGAAAGGCCAATCCAACTTCAAAGGACAAGTAGGCTTTAGTAAAGCAAAAAAGAATAGGGGTGGAGAAGGGATTTCAGGAAGAGTATAATTTTACAAATTGGGTGTGGTAGTACAAAGCAGCTTGGTGTGACTTAAACCTTAAGAACGTTAGGAGATAGCGTAGGAGAAATAGGTCTCAGGGATTTGTGTGCCAGGCTGAGGAACATAGAATTTATCCTCTATGATGGAACCAACTGAATAATTTAACCAGTTGTTTCATGTCATCATTAAGGAGGATAAATTTGAAAGGGGCAAGGAGTCTAGTTAGGAAGCTATTGAAGCAGTCTGGATATGGAAATGAGGACATGAGTTTGTGCTGTAGTAGGAATGGTGGATAGATTTGAAAAAATAATTTTTTTTTATAGGCAAAGTCAGCAGGATTGGGGGACTGGATATAGAAGTGAGGGAGAAGAGAGAACTTTCTGAAGTACCCTCATATAATTCCCAGGTTTCTGGCTTGGTTGGGTATCAGTTTATGGATGTCCTGTGAGAGAGAGATTACTGATAGAGGAAAAGGGTAGGAGGAGATGAGTTTAGCATGGGGCATCTTAATTTTGAAGTGCCTGAGGTATATCCTATTATCCTGCAGCCAGTTGGATATAGTTGCCCAGGGAGTGGGAGTAAAGTAAGAAATGAAGTGAGATACTTCATCATCTGAGACAATCAGGCAGCAAGGGGATAGCTGCAGATATAGTTCAGAACTTTGAAGTAGTAGGGGAGAACAGGAAATTAAGAATGTCCTAGCATGACAGTCTCCATTTTATGGAGGAAATAAAGAGTTGAAACAGCTGAGAAAGTGGTACTTACAGTGATGAAGCTTTGGAACAGAAACTTAAGGGAATGAGAAAGGGGACAGGCCAAGATGTTCAAGGATCTCTAAGTGTTGGAAGCCTAAGGTTGGGGCCAATGAAGTTGTGTTGATACCTATAGTGTCCAGTGGCCTGGGTAAGGGAATAGAGAGGACATATAGAAGCAATGATATAGATGAGTCTTTTGGGTGGATGAGGGGTATATTTATGGAATGGGTTAATGATACCTTTTTCTTATACTGTCAGTTACTGTTATATATATTTATTTAGAAAAAAAAATGCTTATTGAGTCAGTGGTTCTGGACAGAAGATGGAAAGCTTAACTATGCAGAAGATTGTTACAACATTGAAGTTTTCAATCCTGATTGCACATGAGAATTACCTGGGGGAGTTTTTAAAACTCCTGATGCCAGATTCCACCCAGAGTGTCTGAATAGGGCCTAGTCATCAGAATTTTTTAATTTCCTGGATGATTTTAATGTGCAATTATGGCTAAGAACCAGACAGCTAGGGAGAATGAGAAATTGGCAATAAAATTGTCAGATATGAAATGACCTAGATGCTATGCATTAAACACACACTTGTTAAGGGTTCAAAAGGTCTAGAACGTCAGTAACAGATGCCTCAGCAAACAATTTCTACCCAGAAATTTTTTAGATGTCAATTTCATTTCAATCATGCTTAGGAAAGAAAAAGTGATTCCTTCTGAGTATCTAAGAATAAAAGAATATGGCAGCCAGAGCTCCTTCTTCAAGATTTTCTCGTACCAGGGATGGTGAAGCAGGGAGCCCCCCATAAGGCACACACAATATGACACAATTGGTAGTGAAAGATTTGACGGAGTAAGCCTTCAAAATGTATGCAGAATAATTAAAATTAGTAACTAGCTTTAGAAAATAATTCTCAATACAATTTTACAGTATGTATAAAGCCATTTTTTATAACAGAGTTGTGAATAAATTAAATGTCTAGATTTATTAAAATTATGTGATTATTTCACTTTGAGAAAAAGGGGAAAGCCTATATCTGGGGAATCTTCTACTGAATTTTGGAATGAATGAAATAAAAATCTTATTGAATGTAATAGTGTTTTTAGTTAAATTTTACAATGATTCATAACTGGTCAGCGTGCCCTGGCCGGATATTCCAAATGGGTGTCTAACACTGTTCCCTAAGATTAAGTGCCAAAAGATTAGTCCTTCAAGTGGGTTTTAGGAGAAGCCAGTCCCTCCCCTTTCTGCTGTAACATCTTGAAAAAGACTAGGGCTATTACCACAGATTATATCTGGATTATGACTGAGGGCCAGATTAAGACCTTTAGAGGTGCTAAACACAGGAGACTATATTTCTGTCCTCTCTCGTGTACTTAAAAATAACATTAAATCGTAAAATAATTGCAAGTCTGCCCAACAAAGTACTGACGTCCTCCCATCCATCTTTTGTGTGGCGAGGTGGTGGTGGGGGGGAGGGAGAAAGTGTAAAATATTGTTTTATATTTTGGGAGTCTCCTCTGCCTTATTTTGCTCTAAACCAGGTTTTCTCAACTGAGGTTCCTCATATGAACACAGAAAGACCATTTTCTTATTTCTGAGGATGGTAGGCAACTAGAACCATTTTATATGCATAGAAGTTAATTTATAACTATGGATGCTTAGGATATTAGGGTTTGATTCTGTCATGGATTTAGTTTGCCTATTAGTAACCTTTCTGTATTGAGATCCAACCTCCTCCCTTTCTTCTCATCCCCCATGGGGTTCTTGGTCTCGTGGGTAAGGCACTTGTTTGGCAAGTATACTAATAGTTGAGAACAATCAATATTGCAGTGAAGCAGTATGATGTTTAAATGTACAAGTCCACGAGCCTGAGTGTCTGGGTTCAGTCTCAGCTCTACCACTTACTAGTTCTGTGACCTTGGACAGATATACTTTCCTTTTCTTATAAAAGGAGAATAATAGGACTTATCTGATGCTGCTGTATTAAGTGAATTACTGCATTTTCTTTAAAAGTGTTTAGAGTGGTGCCAGACACATCCTAAGCACCCAATGAATGTTAGTTATTATTTAATTCATGTAGGAAGAATCTCTGGACCATAAAATATCCTGACCTACCTGGTCAAGAGTTGTATGTGTGAAGAAATAGTGCCTCCACTCTCTTATTAATATATCACAATTGTATTACAACAGTTAAAGGAAAATGACTTTTCCCATTGCACCTTTTTCTGTATTTTCTAAGGTTTCAAAAAGGTCAAGTATGTATTACATTTACAATAAAAGGAAAAAATTGGAACTGTCCACTGGTAAATCTCATCCCTCCTAAACAATGCATATCAAGTCAAAGAGAAAAAAAACTCCTAGGCTTGGTGAGTTGCCTTAAACCATTTTCTTCTGGAACAGCTAATCTTTGGATTAAGGCATAGTAAACAAGATATCAAAAAGACAGTGTACTTTGTATTGCTTGAGTCTGAAGTAAAGAACAAAGCTTAGATTCATAGCAATGAATATCAGTCATAAGGAAAAAAGGCACAAGAGAGATCTTTCTAGGAAACGCATGTAAAGAAAGGGAAAGGAAAAGAGGGCTTGGTGCTCAACCTTGATTAAACTCATGTTCCAAGAGAAGGCTAAAGTTAGAAAACACAATGTGGGAAAAGACCAAAATGTTTAATGATGAGGGAACTAAGTGATGGTGAGGGTGTGAGGAAACAGGTACTTTCATACATTACTAAAGAGTGTAAATGGTATTGTAATAATGTCGGCTCCTCTTTATAAGAACCTAGGAAATAAAATTTTCTAACATTTCAGTACTAGAAACAATTTGGCTTTACCTGAGAAACTTACTTGTTTAATCTTAAGGATATCTAAGAAAATCATGTAATCTATCTTCTCTCTTTACATCTGGCCACTTTTAAAGTTCTGTGCTAAATTTGTGCCCCTATAATTAACATACAGAAATGTCTGGCATATATTTTAAGTGTTAATTTCACTCCTGCTTCCATGTTATTTCTTATTCTATGGTGTTGTATATAATTTTATATATTGCCTTAATTTAATACGGTGTGATAATTAAAAGTTCAGATATACATAAATAAAATGGCATGCTTTGAAAAATATACAATTAAAGTATCATTTTAAGGTATACAATTTAGGTGAGATAAAATCAACTCAGGCAAATCCAGTTAAAAGCCAAATAAAGCTGTATTTTTACTGTACAAAAGAAAATTTACATTCTTAATATAACTTGATACATCTAGGGGAAAATTACACATCCCTCAAGAAACACAATACTTAACATCCTAGATATGTTTCTGCATTGCAGACTGATACTGACTTTTATACATCTTTATTTACAATAACTTAAAATATTTTTTTTATCTCTGGCAATATTTACAAGGTCAATAGTGACTACATTTCACATTTCAACAATCAACAGCATTAATCAGTTCAGTAAGACAGAATAATGGCTTACATGCACCAACAAATATGATCTTAAATGTGCGGTTTTTTCCTTCAGTTCTGAAAAAAATGAAGGTTTTCACTAGTCCTAGGTTGAAAGGACATCACTCGAGAGATAATTTCTACATGCCTATCCTATTTAAATTTTCACCAGCACTATTCTCTGAATACTAGGGAAGTTTATACCCACCTATTAGTTGATGCTGTTAAAAAGCTGATCGTATACATTCTATATCCTTTTATGAAACAAACATATGAAAGTGGAGTATTTCCCATTTACTAGTCCATTGTGATAGATCAGACTAAATGATATCAAAGTACTAAAAATCTTTCAGAAATTGTAGCTCAGGAGAGCCAGATTATCATGAGAAAAAGAGTGGAAAAATAATCTTTGCATTTTAAAAACCATCTTACTTATCCAGTTAAATTGAGTAAAGTCAGTACAATTCTTAGAATAAGAATCAAAAAGATTCAATGTAAAGTAGATGAACTTATTACAAATTATTTTTAAATGCCACATGGAGCATGGAGCATATCTGTCAATTCAGTTTGGATGATAAAACTTGAAAAAAAATCCATACCAATATCAGTGATTATTAGAAAGCCAATCTTTTCTTTCCAAGATAGCTAGTCAATACATTCATTACAATAAACTACCACCTGATATGAAAAAAATAATACATAGAACCTGTTTGGAACATCAGTTAACATAAAATTACATTTCACGATTTCAAAAAAATAATTATTTAACAGTTTATATAAACCGTTTACTTCTTAGTGATCTATACATTTAAAAATGAGTATTTTAACTTTTTTTAACCTGGTCATGATTTTCTGCAAAGAAAAAATAAAAACTCAGAGTGATCATGTACATAAATTATGTAAACGAATTATACCAGTTTAACCAATATTATACTTCTTAGAAATAACTGCCATTGCCCACTGACAGAGATACATTTCTATAATTTTCCCCTCAATTTTATTTTAAAAATACACAATATTATACACTATACCAACTTAGGAATTTCCCTTTAATTCAATACTGATGGGTAGAATCCTTATTTTGAGTTAAGGAGACATGAAAATGTATCACAAGGAATATTTGGACATAACCTTTAACTGGTACTTTTGCTGGAATTGTAAAATATTGACATTTTACTGATATAACAAAACCTCAGATTGAATGTTTTAACTACTGTATACCTATTTTCCAGATCAAAGAATCTTTTAATATTTATTTCCTCCAGGGTTAGAAAGCAATCTTTTGTTAAAGGGGCTTCATTCCTTCACAGTTAGGTACTTTAAAAATTATACTTGGTTGATACATTTTCTTTGGTAAATTTTGTAATCAATGAAGATGTAAAGAATTTCCTCTGGTATAATGAACACTGAGCTGTTTACACTCAAATACAGTACAGCAAACCAGATTGATATCAATTCTGTAGTTGGGCATGGATTGTCCAATTAAATTCATTTTTCTTTAAAATAAAAGGTTTTCTTTATTATACGTACTTCCAGATACACAATTTTTTAAAAAGACTCATTTATACTTTACCTTACACTTAATTCTATTTTTTTTGTAAAATCTACATTAAACATAATAGCAGACATCTAAATGTGCCTTAATTTATGAACATTATGAATACATACATTTTCTCAATCCAGAAGCAAAACACAGGACTACATTTCTGTACTGTGCTGCCAGTTATTTCATATCATTCCCAGACTTCTATTAACTTCTATCCTGAATTGTTGGCTCTTGTGTGGTCTCATATTTCTCATGGGACTAATGGCTAGGTTACAAAAATACTGAAGAGATTGAAGTTACCAGGATTTTGTGGTGTGGTCAGGTTTAGAAGGAATGTGTCCCTATGGCAAGAGGTTGGGTGGTGACAACTCCTCTATGAATAGTATTTCCTATGCATGCTCAGTACCAGTATGACATACCCATTAGGTGCACACAATGCAAATAATATTAAAATTTATGTCTTACATTATGAATATGACCACCTTTGCATGGAAAATTATACCAACCTGGTGACTCATTATGATTTTATTAGCACTATTAACAATTTTACACTGCATTCCATTTTATAATCTGGCAAATATTCTAATTTTTAAGAGTTTAAGCTCAATTTCTAGTTGGTTTTCAGACAACTAGTTTCTAAAATGTACTTTTTAAAAAAGTAAAGTATTACAAATAAGTGTCTCCACCAGCTTGGTTGTGACAACAATCATTCAAATTGAAAGATAAAAAGTTTCATGTTCAGATTGTTTTACATAGCCACAGTATAGAAAAGTTGCCCTAAAATTCTTATAGGTTTTCTGACCACTGGCATGGCCTATTAAACTTTTTAAAACTGAAAAACAAATAAGTAACCAAAAAATAAAAACCGTAAAACAAAATTTACTTTGTAATTCAAGGTCAGAAATGGAGAGATCCTCCTTGCCAGTGTCTGTATAGTATACTACTCTTAAAGACTGATACTATTTTTTATATATACAAATGAACATGCAGAAAATTAAATGAGACAACTGATTGTCAACAACTTAAGTACTCAAAAATGGACCCAAACAAACCTCACAAAGTGAGATAGAAAAAACACCCCACTTCATTAAAATATTCACAAAAGTAGTGCAAACAAAACAATCTGAAAGAAGTTATTCTCAGTATTCCAGTGTCTAAATAAATAATTATAATTTAAAGCTACTAAGTGGAATTTGAGAATACAGGTTAGAAATATTGAGTTTATAGCTGAGACTACCACATTTAAGACATTTTATATGGTATATACACTTTAAATGACATCATGGTCATCTTCCATTATGGACTCATAAGCTTCACACTATAAACCTTTCTCAATTACATAAGGAAATATTGCTTGTATCTGCTCTATGCACAAGTGAAGTTCAGTCTCTTTCTACATAAGAAATTAATGGAATCAAATTTACTTAATCTTTATTTCGAAATACTCCATTGTGCCATACAGTTAACTTGCCACCTCGGTGACTGAAAGCTGGTTGATTCAAAAATTACTTTAAAATAGCTAGAAACACTGATCAAAGCCATTTCACTGGGTTTATCCTGCGTTTAAATAAATCCCACAAATATGGCAGCATACAGTGTTATATGGCAGAAAATAGTACGGCATAAATTAAGAATAAAGAGTAATGTATCTATCTCCCTTACATCTGTATAGATACCTACATTTCCAGCAATTCCCTATCAATTTTTATTACTCTACATTTTTTTCTGGATTTAATACTTTTCTTAATGTGCTTCATTCACCAAACTAGTAGACCAGAACCATAAAGGAACCGCAGAAATGAAGAGTGTTATGTACCAAATTTACCATAGTATGCATAATGAGAGGCAGTGGGGTGTTAATATGCATTTGACGAGAGTTTGATTCTGGCTCTGTTTCTTAGCTATGTGTCCTTCATCATGTCACAACCTCTTTGAGCCTCAGTTTCCTGAGGATAAATGTTGGGGGGGGTGTAGGGGGAGACTAGGTAGATTATCTCTAGGGTCTCTTCTAGCACAAAAATTCTTATTCTATGATAAATAGGGACAGAAAAGTGAATTGGAAAGGTGAGGATGGTGGTAGGCATCAGGATTTACCGTTTTCCCTCCTAGCTTCTTAAAATATTTTTATTTTGAAAAATCTTGCTTCTGTGTTAACTTTTTACCTTACATTTTAGATTGCTTTCCAGTAACATGATTTTTAATTAATTTCCCAGAGCCTTCAGATTTTTTTTTTTTTGTATTCCCTAATCCAACCTGGGATAGATGGCATCAACCAAACTGTTTTAGTATAGAAAACAAGTATTTTCTCCCTAAATATCTTTTTCATAGGTAGGTAGACTTTTCTTGTGGAAGTGAGGAAGTATAAAACAAAAGATGGTTAAAGGATAAAGTATGAATATTGCTAGCATATATTTGTAACAGCTGTTGTACTTCTGAAACAAAACTATTTTAAATGCCAATAAATAATGCAAATGAATATCAAAAACTCTTTAACTATATCGTGCACAGAAAGTCTGTTCTAAAATCATGAATGCAAAGTTTAAACTAAATAAAATATCTGGGCCAAACACATCACCTAAAAGAAAGGAAAACAAGTGTTACAGGCTCATGAAACAGTAATGGATATGTATAAATATAAAATATATACTTACACACATACAGATACTCCTCTAACATGAAAAAATTTTAAAACCAACTTTTCAGGTATAACAAAATATTTCTAACCAAAGCAAACCTTTATTATATTTACTACAGATTTTGCTATAATTTGTTATTATTTAGTATTTCTTTTGTGCTTTAACTGAACTCATGCTAGATTTAGATGCCAATAAATGCACCATTTGTTGAATTAAAAACAGCTCTTTATCCTTCTAAATAAACCACACACTTCTCCCCTAAAATGACTGACCTCCCTATAGCCACAATCTTATTCTCTGGTAAGTAAGTGCAATGCTCTTTTCCTTACATAACTGATACTTTGCTTTCCTTAGTATGTTATAGACCATTACACTTCATTTATTTTGGCTGTTTTTAAATTATTTTCATTTATCTGACATCCCTTAGTTAAGATATAAGGGATATCTAAAATGTCTTTGTGATATATACATATACACACCATATATATACACACACACACACACACACACACACACACATACATATATATACACAAATCAATAAATCATCTACTTAACTTTTAGCTTTACCCTGGATTTTGGCAATGTTATAGATACTAGTTCAGGTTCTAGTTTTCCATTTTCATATGAGCTGAAAAATGTTACAGACCACCAATTCAAACAAGCATCTTGTTTTTATAAAAACTCTAACAGAAAATCCCTTTTCAGAAAAAAATGTTCTTACAATAAACAAAAAGGGGTGGGGGGATTTTTAGGTGTGAAAAAAATTAGGCATTTTTCTGGTTGTTCTATTTATCAAAATCTACTGCAATTTTAATTGGTAGAGATAAATTCTAAACTTTGTTGATTAGGAGAATACTTGCTTTCTATAAATTCAGTCTATTTTTCTTTCACAATTATAAAGTAAAAATGTCTAAATGTATAAAGCACTAATAGCTCTGTTGTATTTTGTGGAAGGATAAATTAACAGTTCAAGTCACAATACACTGATTTTCAAAAACCTAAGATAGTCCTTTCTTTTTCAAACATTCTGAGACCCAGAAGGGGTTATAATAAAATCTCATCCAACCAAATCAGAACTAAAAAAAAAAAAAAAATTTTTTTTTTTTTTTTTACCAACAATGTATTTTTGTAGTCTCTTAACGGTTACCAAATGCTACTTACATACATTCAACATCTAGCTTACTGGCATGATTCCAAAGTTTTAGAAAATGAGAAACTTTGCAGATATGTGATTTGAAGGTACACAAATTGCATTACATTAAACACAAAGGCAGTGTGGTCCTTGTAGGAGAAATCAAGACAGTACCCCCTGGTAGAAATGTTCTATAAAAATGTGTCACATTGAAGTGTCAGTGTTTTCAGCCAATTTTCTGTCCCTGATGTATTTCCTTGGAGTACATGATCTATCAAGACTTCAGGTTTCTTAATCCAAAATATCTGACTGAATTTAGGTACATCTAGAAAGCAGCTGAAAGGGTTTCTCCGTCTGACATCACAAAGTGGACTGAGAAATCCCTCTCTTTACCTGAAGACGTACTGTTCTACTTCAGTCATCATCAGCTCACAAAGGAAAAGAAGAAAAACAATCAAAACCTCCCCTCACACAAACAATCCCACACAAGCTAAACAAAAACCATCCCTCCCCCCACAAAACCCCAGCACCAAAGTGTCAATCATTCCTGGAAAAAAGAACACGCCCCTTGGATTCTCTGATTTGTTAGTTGCTCAAACTTTAAGGACAGAAATGACCTTATGCCCTTGTGGGGAAGAGGGAAGACATCTTAATAATGACTGTAGAGTCATTGAGAAAGTGCATTATCAATTACACAATTTAAGAGCCCCACCCTCCGATGGAGGTGGTCATAACTTAAATGCCTCAGTCACTGAACATTTATGTCGTCGGAATAAGGGAGATGGGGGAAAAAAGAGCTACCCTCATTTTAATGAAAAAGTGCAGCAGTGTACCACCTTTCCCCATGCTTCTCAAGAAAATGATTGCACAGACTCAGAGAAGTCCAAAGTCGTAGCAGAATCTCTGAGGCACTCCTGGTTAAGAGAGAAAAAAATATGATCCAGTAATCTTCATAGTTCTATAGATTATGAGAACAAACCCGTTTTGTTTTTAAACAAAATCCAAAGAACCATTTCATAGGGATCATATACACCATTTCCTCTAACGTGTCCTCAGTCTCACAGTGTTGAAATGGGACCGATCAGCCTACGATGGATTGCACATCACCCAAGAAGAAAGGAAGGCATGGAAAAGGCAAACATTTTATACTGCTTCACAAACACATTTACAAAGAATAGGTCAAGAGAAGATATAGGAAGGAGGGAAAAGAAAACCTTATTGCTGTTTCCATACAAAATACAGTACGAAGACACCTCTAAACTAAATCAAATCTGATTATGATGACCAATATTTTCACAATGTGGGATGAAGTGTCTTCTTGCACAATGAAATGTTCAGTTTAAAAGGTAAGCAGAAAGAGAAGAGAGGATGTCAAAACTACACCTGGGATATTAGCTGCATATTGAAACTTGGGGATCGAGACTGCTTGGTTAAGGGGGCTCCTGGGCTGAGGAGCTCTTTACCTTCACCAGCTTGACCTAGCCGGTCTTCCTGTAGACTGATAGTTGAGTATCGATTAGCATTGTTAGCCGCTAAATTAGTAACTCCCTCAGTGCCAACCCCAATGCTGGTACTCGCTTGACTGCCATTTACATAGTCAAATGATTTACTTGAGGAAGCACTGGCTGTCCGGATTAGACTTAAACTATTGGTTTTTGGCACCACCTGGCCTGCGGGCAGACTCAGGTGTTTCTTCATCGGTGTTAGCTCAATTGAATCTACACTAATATCAGTTGGTTGCTGTACATACTGCTTGCGAACTACTGAATCTCGAGGGCTGTCACTGGATTTGATGGCAGAGCCTGTTTCTTTATCCTTGGCTGAACGCCCAGTTGCTACTTTCCTTAAGCTTCCCCTCTGAGAAAAGGAGGATGGTTTGGTCCCAATTGGCTGACTGCTGAGGGAAGCCCCTGATGAAAATCCTTCATCTGCATCATTCAGGTTTACAGATTCCTCTCCTCCATTTACACCCTCAGCACCTAAAAAATAAATCAGACAGACTCAGCAATAGCTAAACTAAATAAGAAGCAGCTGTGAATAACAATGCTGACCTTATCTCTTGGGTAATGTTTGCTATAGGTTGACAATGGCCCTGTTATCAGCACTTCTCCTAAATGATTTAGGGGAATAAACCTTAATCTACACAGATTTCTAATATACTATTCATTCTGTTCATTTAGCTTTAATTAGTCCAGCTTTTGTAAAACTATACACAAACACGCAGTATCCTATAATATTTAGGCACATAAAACTGGGTGAAATACAATATTTTGCTAACAAATTTTTATAATATACTCTAATATTAATTTGAGGTTACCATATATACCTATTAACAAAAACAAACAAAACTTTTTCCTCATATCTTCTTTAACCCACCATAAGATAGACTGTGCAAACAGAGATAGAAACCCTCTTGTAATTTCAGTTACCCAGAATTATACCAAAAACTCATTCATGCCTACAGGGCAAACCCTTTTTTAACTACAACAAAATTTTATATTTACTCAGCTAATTGCTTTTACATGGCTTTCAAGACTTTAACATGGAACCAGTAGCTTTTCTAACTCAAAACTAAAAAGCTACATTGCTTCTGGTAACTTCACAATAATATTTTGTCTTATGGACATATCTACTCATTGGTTTCCATGTTTTCTTGATCAATTATTGTGAAGAAAATATTGATTATCAGGGAGCAGGGTTAGAGAACCAGCTTGTATATTTAAGAAGGATTTTTATCTTCTATACTATATTTCTATAACATATTATGTATTTCTATAACATTTTATGTAATTATGTATTTCTATAGTAATTTAGATTCTTAGCATTGAGATGAATTATTGTCATACCCACAAAATACTATCATAGTCCATCACAATTCATGTAGAAACCACAGTTAAAAAAAAGAATCCTTATCTTGGGGTTTGGTGGGAAGAAGAGAAGCATATATAATATTTTGAGCTTGTGGTTTCTAGAAAGCCCAGTTCTCTTACTGAAAGCATGATCAACATTCTCTTAGAAAATGATACATTTGCTTCTTTCAAAAACTAATATCAATTTGCTACCTCATTAAATACATTTCCCAGACTGCAAGAAAGTTTAAACTGAATCTATAAAACAGACATCAATATTATACTTCAGGTAAAGTTAGGAAAAAAATCTAAAACAAATATTACTTTGAGATACAGGTTACCTAAGCAAAATACATATGAAATATTTAAACACAATCCTTTATTTAACATAGTAATTGGAAAAATAAAATATTTTCTTAGCTATATTTTTTCATATGGATTATCTCCTTTCTTCTAAAGAATAATCAAATGAGCTATCCTTAAAGCAAAAGGCACCTTGTTATATCCAGCAGTTTAATAATCTTTAATCAACATGCAAAGCCATATGAAAATGCATTTACTAAGGATAGAAGCAGCTGACACCACTCTCTCAACTCCTTCAAATTAATTGTATATAATATACCTTAAAATTAAAACTTTAAATTATATTCATAACAATATCATTTTAGTAATTTACTTACAATTAGTATAAAGAACTCCAAAATGCCCCCAAAAAGATAGTTATTGGTTCAGAATTGGTATTAGTAATATAAAACTGGGAGTGAACAGAAATGTATCATTGGGTATATCTAAAACTGGGAGTGAACAGAAACGTATCATTGGGTATATCTATTTAACTAGGAAAAGAGACTGAGAGACTTGGTGCTAGCTTCTGAATCTTGCTACATGCAGATCTGATGCCCAAGCAATATGGCCATAAAAGAGATGATGATAACATAAAAGCCACCATGCAAGAGAATCTACTGATAATTTATATACTAAGAAATGCTGTTTCAATACAATGAACACTAACTATACTTTAAACACAGGCTTTGTTCTCAGTTCAGTAATAATTTTTAATTTCAGTTTTAAAAGTCACAAATAGAATGTTACTTGACAATCAGGTGATGGGCTTATATTCTCCCTTCAGTTTTAACATATAATAAACAGAATTTTAATTATAAAATTAGAAAACATGTTTTCTTTGTTTTTTTGCTTTTTTTAGGTCAATTATATATGTTAATCCAAAAGCTCCAGCAGACTTCAGAAATACACAGATTTTAGTAATTTCCTTCCTTCTGTTTAAAAAACATCAAGGAATAAATAGGCAATTGTGTCTCAAAATATTTTTCCTTTGTAATTTTCTCCCTAGGTGACAACAACACTATTCATGATCCAAAGAAGAGACAACCAAAAAGGATTTTTAATGAACTTTTCTATTCATGGCTGCTTTCCCTTATAAATTTAGCTTCTACTGATATTGATTTAAAACTATAATTAATCTAGATTAAAAAGCTAAAATAATTTTTTAGAAATTTCAAACACACTCAAGAAATTTACTCTTTCCTTGTGGCTACACCTCCCCTCCCCAAACTGAAATTTTACCAGTGTTAGAAGATATTAAAATAGGATATTTTGATATTTAATAGGATTTAATAGGATATTAAAAAGGAACTACTATTTTGGTTCTTTTTTCAAAATGTATGACTTTTGATAAATTGGAAGAAATGCTTCAACCTGAAATCCCACACTTTCTAGAATTTCATCAACTGTTAATTAACATCGTATTACATTTAGCACAAATACTCCCAACATTCTAACGATGGTAGTGGATACACAACAAGTGGCTCATTTAGTTAGCAAGAATGTTGAGAAATAGGCTGTTGTTCAATTTAGCCCAATTCTGGGTTCCACATCTATTCATATTCTTACTTTTATGCATTTATACAGGATAAAACTGACTCCTAGGGATAACATAAAGAGATATAGAAAAAACAAAAAGAGAGGGCTGCATCTTTCACAGCCATTTAAAGAAGGATCTCTAAAACAGCACCAACTTCTTTGGGTCCTTAGGTCATGCACATGCAACACTTAAATAAAGTAAGGCCAGTCTGGTCAAATGGACAAGATAGCAGAGGGGAGATTTAGATTCTTACTGAGCATGCTCAAATTTCTTATGCACCGAAAAGCAAGAAACTTCCCTATGGGGGAAGTTAATTACTTTATGTTTGGTCTTTAAAATAAGTAGAAATATGTAAGATCTTTTAGAACTGCTTGGTTTATTTCATAAATTAGTGTAACGGTTCCACAGTAGCAATATATTGAATTATGAAAAAACTATTTGGCTATAGTTCCCTCTTTCACAAAGCTAACTTCTGTAACATTACATGCAAAATAGCAAGTACTTGTAAATACTTTCCTATCAGACAGAAGTGTTCTTTTACAGATGGGGGGTAGCAGGTGTAAAAAAAATCCTCATGTTGAGATACTTACATTGTAGAAAAAAGGATCTACTTGTATATCTGACCTCTAAATAATACTTTACAATTCCATTTAGGAGCTATAGAATACAATATTTATAATAAATTATAAAATAAAGTATGCACCAGGATAGCTCATTTATAGAGGAAAGATGTCAGTTCACTAGTTAGACCTAGACAACTTAATCTACAGATTTAAAAAAAGCCAATTAATACCAACATACTCTGTCAAAGACACAAGAAGTTCTTGTTAATTGAACACCCTAGAATTACAGACAAATTGGCCAGCCAACTTCAATTTCTCAAAGATAATATACAAATGTTTTAATGTTCTCTTTACAGATTTTTAAAGAATTATTATATAAATGAAATCATTCATATTGACTAATAAGGCTCATGTCCATTGGGTGCATTTTTTCTTTCCTAATGTTAGAATAAACATGCTCAGTAATGAAAAATTTCCAAGCATTTGCAGACCTTTTGAGACAGGCCCCTGCCTTGTTAGTAGCCATGCCAAGCTGTTCTTTGATTCCACAGGGATGCAGACTTCAGGCCAGCACAAATGGTAGCTAAAGACTGTACCTGACCTGGTGCTAGGCATATGGGAAGGGGGGTGCTTTGCAAAGAGGAGCTAATACACCCTGGGTAGTGGAAACACATACTACAATGGAAAAATATTCTGCTTGGGGATAGAGAGCTAGGATCCTTCTCCAGCAACTGCCTCACTGACTTCTGCCTCCTCATCTCTGTCCTACCCTCTGTTGTGGCTGCTGCTGAGTTGGGCTCCGGCGAGCCATGCTCAGGGGTCCTGCGCACCAGCACCTCCCCCTCTTGCACACGTTTGATCCCTACGTCAGTGGAGCCGTGTTGGATCGGGGAGCCAGGAATACTCGAATCAGCCTCGTTTGAGAAGTCAAAGCCATCTGGGATTCAACATATAAAATTTTAGTGCTTTTGAGCTGCTCTATTCTTTTCTGAGCATTTTGACCCAGGCAGATAAGAGAATGTATAAATGGATATGATATAAACACAAACACTATTTATATAGTTACATGTGTGTGCACAGCATGCACACACATAAGGCAGCAGATGAACAATGTGAGGTTTGCAAATGAATAGGACAGAAAAATAGGGATCATTAAAATGGCAATTAATATCTTTTAGGCAAGACAGCTTGACTATTTAAGTACCATATGTCTATAAAATACTGCTGGATTCAGCACTTACCAAAAAAGGAAAAGAAAAGATAAAAATCCAAAAACAAGAATCAATTCTTTTACGGATAGCTTGTATTATACTGTTAGTTTGGCCAGTTACATAGTTTCTCCGACAATGCTCATACATGTATCTTTTTTTCACACAGTATTGTAAAGCAACTTCTTTCCTATTGTTGTCATTTGTTCAAAAAAAGACAAAAACTAGCCTCATCTTATTTTCTGTTTTAACATTCATAGAACATTCTAAATAACACCTTTCTACTTCATAAAAAAATATACATATATTTATATTAAAATAACTTTGGGCATGTAATCACATCTCAAGTACTATTTTTAGAAACTAAAAAATTTTACTTTCATTATATAGAGTACTATAATAATATGTGCTAATATAGTCTGTAAAAACAGTGACAAATTTACTTAAATCCATAAATGGACTATAGGGATTTTGTACTCACCTTCTCTCCTCCATCTATGACGACGGATTGAAGCTGTTGTAATTGCAGTCCGAGAAATCCTTGGAACTGTTGGAGTGACTTCCACTTTAAGTACTTTCTGGCCTTCTTGTGAAGAATCAGGAGCATCAAATGGTAATGAGTTTTTCATGGCATTAGCAACCTGAAATGATAATGTAAATCTATATATATTTACCACCAATATACAGTTTCTGCTTATTCTATACTTCATGTCTCCATAACTTTTTGAATATGTATTTAAACCTTATACTACAACATGTAACACTACAAATGTGTCAGGAATGTTTGCATCTCCATTGTTTTGTATTCTTTTAAGCAGGCTTTTCAAATGAGAATTTATTTTTAAAAATGCAAGTCATATACCCCACTGATTCCTTGAAGTTGCTGACTTTCAAAGAGAAAAAGCATTCCAATTCAAAAAAAAAATTGTTTAACATTTGAATCCTGATATAAGACAATTTATAATGAGTTTATGATTCTTCAGATGATAAACAAAATGCAAAATTTAATCTCTAATAAACGTTAGGCTTTTCTTCACTTCTCTGTTCCCATGAGGAGAAATTTTTCCTACACACTTCTGGCATTTTGTCCCACTACTTTTTACTCCCCAAGGAGGAGAGGGAGAGACCTGGTTGGCAAGTAATGGCCATTTGACTGGTCCATGTTTCATAACTGGGTAGTACAACTCTAGCAAAGAACTTGAGCTAGAGGATTATCTCTTTCCTCCCCTCTCCACTTGGATAAGCACAAGTGGAATGCAACCCAGATAGGAGGTGTTCCTAATCTGCCCACTCAAACCTTCTTGATGGCGGGCTGTTCCAAAGTCTAGATGGAGGGTTGGGGAGGTAAGTCTTTCAATTTACCCTTTTTCAGTAATAAAGTTGATGTTTGTTTCTCCATCTGCCAATGATTTTGTCTGTTTGTCATGCTTTAGATTTGAAGAGGGAAAGGTGGTATTATTTATCAGGTCCCTCAGAGATCACCAGCAATAAAGGAATATTCTAGGACTAGGGATTACTAATCTCTTTACTTTTATTGCCCTTATTTACTTTTATTTCCACCTCTTCTTAATTTATAAATAAGATTATTGCAAGGATATACTATGAATTTAAAGAGTTTCATAAATACAAAGGATTATTATAATAATGTAATTTTAAAAAATCTTTTTATCCATTAGTTTAAATGTAGCCATAAGGGTAAAATTAGGGATGCTGAGATGAAAAAAAATGGGAATTCAAATATCAAAAAATTATTGTAAATCCTACCTCAATAAATTTATATTCAGCTTAGATTATAAAAAAAAGATATAAACCTAATGGCTTTTTAAAAACCTGTACTCTTAAAGTACTGCAAGTAGGAAGTGCATAAATATTTTAAAAATTCCATTATAAAAATACTATTAAGAACTTGGAAAATTGAGAAGAAATAAAAACTATCCACAGTCGAATCACCTAGACAACCACTAGCATTTTGTATGTTTTCTCTGTCCAGTCCAGATTTTTAAAAAATAGCTGTATACTGCTCTTACACTTAACACAAGCTACCATTTTTCTTTAATATAAATTCTCAAATATATAATTTCATCAAGTAAATATCATATGATTTAAATCATTCTCTGCTGAGGAATATTTAGATTGTTTTTATTACTTTGCAATTAAAAATAACACTGTAATATTGTACTTATAATACATTTTTTTCGTATTCAGTTTCCTGGGATACATTGCTAGACATGGGATAGAGTCAAAGAAAATAAACACACAATGCCAAACTGCTTCTGCAGAAGGATATTCAGAATTGTGTCATATTACCACCTTCACATGAAGAATGCTCTCTCACTCCATTACTGGATGTTTACGTTGGTTTTTTACTTGATCATTTACCTCTTGGAGATGTACTTATTTTGTGGGGGAGTAGAAAATCTTTTCATGTAGAATAAAATATTAATTGGCTTTTTCTTGTCATGCCTGCTGAGAATATTTTTCTTAGTTTTTGTACTGAATATTAATTTTGCTTTCAAAAACTGTTGATTTAAAATTTAGATATTTATGCAGAAAAAAATCAATCTAGTAACTTTTGTCCTATCACTTAAGCTTAGAAAGTCTTCACTTCTCTAGAAATTTGAATAAATATTTAGAACCTTTTCTTCTCTGTTTTCTTAAAGGATTTCAAAACATACAATTCTTTAATTTATCTGAACTTTATTTTGGTAGTGGTAGGTGGGAAAGATCTAAACTAATTTTTTCTCCAATAGTTAACCAATTGCTATTATGGAATAAATTTTTCCCCTAATAATTTGGATTGCCTCATATATTACATATTAAATTTTTTTAACCCAGTAGTGCCTTTTTTTTTAGCATAGGTATGTTTATCTGTTTGGTTATTTATTTTTTAGTTGACAGAGCAATTTCACAATTGTTATTTTATTGATCCTCACAGCAAGCTCCTTGAGGGCAAGGGTCAGTTTTATATCGTATCACCACTGTATTTCCAGCACCTAGCACAGTATCTGGCCCATTGTATGTGCTCCATAAATAATCGTTGAATAAATAAACAAATAAATGAACAGGACAGTGGATTATATAGAGCAAGGGAAATGATCTCCCTTTTTATTTATTTATTTATTTATTTATTTTTTAAAAAGATGACCGGTAAGGGGATCTCAACCCTTAGCTTGGTGTTGTCAGCACCACGCTCAGCCAGTGAGCAAACCGGCCATCCCTATATAGGATCCGAACCCGTGGCCTTGGTGTTATCAGCACCGCACTCTACCGAGTGAGCCACGGGCCAGCCCATGATCTCCCTTTTTAGAAGAGAAAACTGAGGCTCTGAGTGTTCATGTGCCCCCTTTTTTTTTAGTTGAAGCATAATTGATTATACGTATTTTGGGGGTTCAACGTTGACTACCATCACCTGTGTACAAAGTATGTTGATCAAATCAATATTATTAGCATATTCATTATTATGAATCGTACTTATTCTTTATGCCCCTTATTTAGTCTATCCCCATCTCCCCTCCCTCCCTACCTCCCACCTCTAATAACCCTAGATTTGTTCTCTCCCTTTGAAAGATTAACAATTACTCTGTTGATTTGTTGCTTAGATGATCTGTCCAATGCTGAGAGAGGTGACCTCAATTACTATTGTAGAGTAGTGCTGCTTCTATTACTCTGGAGTGGGCTTCCTGGAGAGAGAGATGTCCTCTGTTTTTTTTTGGTCTCCGCTGGTGACTTTGTGTTAATACAGTTGAGTGGCTGGCGGGCCACCTGCAGGGTGAGTGTGGTTACTGTTGTGGTGTCTAGCCGCTTTTGCAGCAGCTGTGGTTATTGCAGTGGCTGTGGTGGGTCACCTGCATAGAAGTGATGTTTCTGGCATGCTCCTTGCCTGGTTGTTGGTGGGGGTGGCAGCCCTCAGCTCCTGCCTCAGGACCCTGGACCGCCCCGTGGTGCATGACTGGTTGTGGCAGGAAAGGTAGGCTCCCAGCTCCATCTGTTTATTTATTTATTACCATCTTAACCATTTTTAAGTGTATAGTTTAGTAGTATTAAGTGGATTCACATTGTTGTGCAAAAGATCTCCAGAACTTTTTCATCCTGCGAATCTTAAACTCTGTACCCATTAAACAATTCCCTCTCTTCTTCTGCCCCTTGGTAACCCCAATTCTATTTTGTTTCTGTGATTTTGACTATTTTAGATACCTCATACAAGTGGATTCATAGTATTTCTCTTTTCATGATTGGGTTATTTCTCTTAACACAATGTCCTCAAGGTTCA
Organism: Cynocephalus volans; assembly: GCF_027409185.1. Lineage (NCBI taxonomy): Eukaryota > Metazoa > Chordata > Mammalia > Dermoptera > Cynocephalidae > Cynocephalus > Cynocephalus volans. Next base: position 266,307,969 of record NC_084460.1, read on the forward strand.
TCCATGTTGTAGCATGTGTCATAATTTCCTCCTTTTAAAAACTGAATATTTCATTGTACGTATGTATCACATTTTGTTTATGCATTCATCCATCAGTGGACACTTGGGTTGCTTTCACCTCTTGGCTATTGTAAATAGTGCTGCTATGCACATGGGTGTACAAATATCTCATTGAGACCTTCCTTTCAATTATTTTGGATATATACCCAGAAGTAGAATTGCTGGATTATATGGGAGTTATATTTTTAATTTTAGGGGAAATATCCATACTGTTTTCCATAGTGGCTGCACCATTTTACAATTCCACAAACAGTGCACAAGGATTTCAATTTCTTCACATACTTGCCAACACGTTATATTTTGTTTTTTAGACAGTAGCCATCTGAATAGGTGTGAGTGAGGTGATCTCTGGTGATTAGTGACACTGTGCATCTTTTCACACCTGTGAGCCATTACGGTGAGTTTTTGTCCTTTTCTTCATCATCGGCCTCACGTAGGCTTTCCATTCTACCACAGCTTGTACTTATCACACAAACTCTGCTGGGCACATTGTAAATTCTTACTCTTCAGTTTTGGAGGCTGAGAAGTTCAAAGTCTAGGGAACACTGGTAATGGACTTCTTCATAGTGGGGTAACTCTCTACAGTAACTCAGGGTATCACATGGCAAGAATGGGCTGAGCAAGATTGACAGTCACAGGTATGTTTAATAAAGAGTAAATATAGTAACTTACCAATAGTGGTTGAGAAAAAAGTTCTAGCTGAGCTCTATAAATAATGTCATCAAGAACTTCCTGGCCAAGGTCCCACTGTCCATTATACCTATGGAGAAGCATATCATTTACTGTTTTTTTTTTTTGTTTTTTGTTTTTTTTAAAAGATGACCAGTAAGGGGATCTTAACCCTCGACTTGGTGTTGTGAGCACCACGCTCAGCCAGTGAGCGAACCGGCCATCCGTATATGGGATCCGAACCCGGGGCCTTGGTGTTCTCAGCACCGCACTCTCCCGAGTGAGCCACGGGCCGACCCTCATTTACTGTTTTTAACAAATATATCTAATCTTCAACACAATTTTTTTTTTATTGTTCCAATTCCTACTATTGTGGTTGTGAAACAAGATTTTCATATCAATTTTTACATCATTTCATTTCTAAACTAGCCTACTTTTGGTTATAAGAACAAAATGAAGATTCAAATACTATGTTTAAAATAGTTTACTGGGCCGAGCCCGTGGTGCACTCGGGAGAGTGCGGCACTGGGAGCGTAGCGACGCTCCCGGCGCCGGTTTGGATCCTATATAGGAATGGCCGGTGCACTCACTGGCTGAGTACCGGTCACGAAAAAGACAAAAAAAAAAAAAAATAGTTTACTGATGTTTCTTCACATAAATTGGTTTTTATCATATATTGATATTGAGTATTTAACGCATGAATGAAAACCTGGGTTAAGAACTATATAGAGATACATAGTTTTCCATACAGAAAACCTAGCAATTTCCAGACTCCAATTTTAATGACTAGTTATGTGATATTTTGGCTATTTTAAAAGTACTAAAAGGAAACTGTAGAAAAACAAGATAATAGGCCCATCATGGAATAAAAGATTCAATGTTATATCTGATAAGGAAGAAAGATAAATATTAAAATTTTCCAAACATTCTTAGAAAGAATTCATACAATTTCATATTCTCCCTACTTACATGGCATAATAAACCCCTGTGAGAAGTTGTACCATAAATTCAGGATCCAATACTATTCGACCACAGAGTTCTTTCCAATGTTTTTCATGTTGCCGTGGAAACCCACTCACACAAACCCTAGGAAAATACAGTATGAATGTATGATTTCCTGATTCATTAAATTGTCTTCACTTTCATTAGTTCATTTATTCAATTTATTCATTCCTCAAATATTTATTGAGCGTCTGCCATGTGCCAGTCACTGTTCTAGGCCCATATAATCATGAACCGGTAAAAGACAAAAAATAAATAAAAAATAAAATCTGTACCTTTATAAAGCATACATTCCAGTGGACTATATCCATAAAAGCACAACTTCTCAAATACCTAACCATCTCTTTTATAACTACCCTTCTTCCTCTTTAAACATACACACAAAAAATGAATAACTTTCATTCATCCCAAACTGTATCAGGGTGAAATACTAGGAGGTATAGAAATCTCAAAACAAATAAAGGGACATGTCAAAATACTGCGTGAGGCTATCTATCTTTCATTCATCCATTCATTCATTCATTCATTTATGGCAACTGGCCAATATGAGGATCCAAACCCGTGACCTTGGTGTTGTGTTATAAGGCTGTGCTCTAACTAAGTGAGCTAACTGGCCAGCCCTGTGAGGCCTTTTTTTTTTTTCTTTTCCCTGTTTCACAAGAGGTTGATTTTATTTTCATCATCACCATAGCTATACCTTGTTGGTGCAAAATTCTGTCTACATGATTGGCCATTTCCTAGCAGCTAGACCTCTGGAGACTTCGCCAACAGGTCTGAGGTCTTTGTCTACACCCTAAAGTTACTGGCTACACAGGTTGACACTTGAAGTGGCGTAATTCTTCATGCTCTTTTGATCCTGCTCTGGCTCATTGTGACTCCATCCTTATTCAGCCGATGACAAAGGCTGAATGGTGTTGGCCCTCTCCCTTTCTTAGGTTTAATTGAAGGTGTGGCCATTTTTGCAGAGGCTTTTTTTCTTGAACTCTCTTGAAGGGGTCTTTTTACCTTCATGGCTGTCTTGAGCACCTGGACTTGCTGACACTGGCCACATTCATAGCCTTTACGTGCACAAAGATCTTTTCATCTATAGGCAGACCTGTGATGGCGAACTTGGTCTTCCTGATCAGATCTGTGCTTGTAGCTATCCAATCTTCAGGGTTTTGGAGCCTGGGAAGTCCAGGGTCAATGTGTGTAACTGGTGAGGGCCTTCTTCTTAGTAGGGACTCTCTCTGTGAGGCCTTTTTTTTTTTTTTTTTTTTTTAAGTTTTATTTTGTCGATATACATTGTGGCTGATTATTGCTCCCCATGGGCCATTTTTAATCAAAGTACCATAAACAACTCCCTACCTTCCATCTCATTAAGAGATGCTTCCAAAAAAGTTATGTAATACTTACCAAAAGTTGTAATGTATTTATATTATTTTAATCAATTAGTTTATTAGGATAATTGTAATGGTGAGTCCAGAAGAAGTTTTTTGGTGTTTAGTGCCTTATGGTCTCAGGAAATTTTTTTTAAAAATTCAATTTATCTACATATTTTTTGTAGCAGAGAAGTATAATTATCAACAGAGAACTGATCAATAAAAGAATTGCAAGTTGAAAATACCATTATATTAAGATGAAATTACGTGAGGAAAGTGAAACGGAAACTCAATTTCAAGGAAGCAAAAGGAATAGAATAACATCAGACTGTTAAAATAGAGCTTGTTCTTTTATTCCTCAAATGGATGATCGGGTATCAAATCACTGTGTTATTTACATTATACACATTTAAAGTAGTAACCCAACACAATTTTTAAAAAATTATATTAATATTTGCATACTGGAAATCATATCATTTGCATCTATTTAAGATAGGATGAAAAATTTTAAATGTCCACTTAAAAACGTACAAGGAGTACTTAGTTTTTCTAAATACTTTAGGAGACATGTGAACAAAAGCTTAAGGACTACTAAACTATGCCATCATGTTTGTTGTTAAGAAACTCTACTAAAGGCCACAATAATGTTGCCATAAGAGAGCTGGCAGATTTCTTTCAATGAATGAAAAATAGTCACTTATAAACAAATTTATCTGCAGGGTAGGCAGTCAGTGCTTAAACAGTTTATTCTCTTGAAAACAACACCTACGTTAGAGACAAGAACTTTGTTAGCCATTAATCATCATATTATAGGCAAGAGAAAATAATATATTTATGTTAACATAATATATAAAATCAAAGTTATAGCTAATTTAGATTGGCTTTCCCCTGATTAGAAAAATTAATGTTTTGTTATAAACGAGATCATACTCTCTTCCAAGTGACACAACAACATATGAATTTGAGTAAAACATTTGTGGTGGACAGATTCCTGTAGGGCCATGATCCTTAATTTCTGGTATTCATGCCCTGTGTCATTCATCCCCTCCCCCTTGAGTGAGGGTGGGACCTGTAACTTGCTTCTAATCAATAGAATACAGCAAAAGTAATGGGATTCCATGATTATGTGTATGAGATTATGTGATTATGTTAATAAGATAATAGGTCTTGCTGGAGTCTCTCTCATTCCTTCTCTGGCTTTGAAGAAGCAAGCTGCCTATGTGGGAGGCCCATGTGGCAAGGAGCTGAGGATGGCTTCCAGCAGACAGCCAACAAGAAACTGAAGCCCTCAGTCCTACAACCATAGGAACTGAATTCTGCCAACAAAAGTGTTGAGTCTCAGATGAGACTGCAACTCCAGCCAAAATCTTAACTGCAGCTTTGTAAGACCCTAAGCAGAGGACCTGGCTAAATCATGCCTGGATTACTGATCCACAGAAACTGTGAAATACTAAATGTGTGATATTTTAACGCTGCTAAAATTGTGGTAATTTGCTATGCAGCAGTAGAAAACTAATACAGCTATATTACTTACATTTTTTTTCTAAAGTGGAAATTTAAATTTCAGCCTAGATCTGTCCAAATTATTAGAAATTCTGATTTAATAAATATTATAATCTATGAGACACACAGAACACCCATACACACATACAAATGAGACACACACATAATTGGTGTTATTGCTAATCATCTTCTCCAACACAGGGATTTATTTGTGAAACGTATAAAGGAAAAGGTTCACATTCCTTAAGATCTTCTCCATCTATAAGTCTACGTACTCAAGCTCTTAAAGTGACAAATAAAAATTGTCAGCCAGGGAGTGATTTGGTATATCACTAAGCAAACCCAAACTTATGTATCTTGGCTTAACTCCATGTTCAACTAGAAAATATTTCTTTAATGCTGAAATAATTTTCAAGAAATCATGAGGGATGATAAATATTCCCATAGGAATGTAAGCTCCATGAGGTTTGTTTACTGCTGTATCACCAGAAGTTATAAGAGTGGCTAGCATAGAGAATGTGCTCAATAAATATTTGTCAAATAAATGAATGAATATGAAGATTAATAATAATTACTCTTTTTACCTGGAGCCCATCCGACAAAGAGATTGGTAAGATGAGGCAGGCATATACACAATAGCAGAATTATAACACAACATTAGAAAACTCAGGACTTCAAACCTAGAAGAAACAAACACAAGGGAAAAAGATTACAATTATTTCTACTAGAGACTGTAGTAAACGATTTATTCACTGGAAGGTTATAACAATGCCTTAATATTGACCTTCAGGATTTCTCAATCAGATTACCATAGCATCCTCCTCAATAATTTCCCTGTATCTATTCTCCTTATTACAAGTCATATACCTTGCTGACATCTGTATTTTCTTTTCTTTTTTGTACAGGGATTAAACCATGGACCTTGGTGTTATCAGCACCATGCTCTAACCAAATCCGCTAACCAGCCAGCCCTATTTTCTTCTTTAAAAAATAAATCATCACTCTTGAACAGATGACTTGCACCAACAGAAACACACCATCTTCCTACTGACTGCATGATAAAATCCAAGCTTATCACAATGTCCTTAAAAAAATCACAAAGTCTTTATTACAAGGTCCTTTAAAATCCACCTTCAATCTACTTCTCCAGCCTTATTTCCCTCCACTACCCACCACATATATCACACTACATCAGTCTTCTTACCACTATATGAACATGCCATAATGTTTTATAACTCCTTGCTTTTATTCATGCTTCTGCTTCTTACTACAATATACTTTTTCACTTGGGAAACTCCTGCTACTGGTCTCAAGTCCTGACTCAAATTTTTACCTTAGCCACAAAGCCATTCTTATTTCTACCAGCTAAAGGAAACTGGTCCCTTATCGGTGTAGCTCTAATACAGCATTTAATCACACTGAATTGTAACTCTGCCTCTACCTCTCTTTCACCCATTTAGTGACAAGCAACTTTAGGACAGAGACCCTGATTTATTAATCTCTACCACTAGTGTCCAGCACAGTGTCTGATACATTATAATTGCTCAATAAATATTTATTGAATGAGTACTACTATTGAATGAATAAATTAATGGTTTCCTAATCTTCATAATCTCTAAGAAAGTGGCTCCAAGGTCCTTTTTAAAAACCTATATTCTGTGTCTTACCCAGATTGGCCCAATTAGAATCTCTAGGGGCAGGACCCAAGGAAGTTGTGATTCTAAAAAGCTTCCCATAGATGGATGGTAAAGGGTATATGGAAACTCTTTGTACTATTTTTACAACATTTTTTGGTAAGTCTAAAATTATTTCAAAATGAAAAGTTGAAAGTCTGACTCAGAAGGAGTCATATCCTCAGATCCTTTCTCTTTCTCCACATACCTAGGTAAAAGAGTAGATATTTATTTTCTGAAAGGATAAAAGAGAGTTTCTACCTGGGAGCCACCAGGCACAACTGTGATGGGGGATAGAGGGTGGTGTGCTAGTGCAGGGGTATACCATACTGAAAACAGGAAGATTAACTGAAATATGCCCTACTGGATATTGAGACCTCAAGCTCTCTTTCTCAACAAGGCCACCAGAATGCTAGCAGCCAGACCTCTAGTTTAAGAGACTGTAAGAGTTAAGTCTAGGGAATTTAACACACTAAGAAGAAAGACTTAAAGATATGGCCTTGGGAAATTTCCCAACTGAATGGCCAGTGAGATCACCCTATGATTATCAATTAGCCCTACTAACATGGTCAGAGCTTCTCATTTTTTATTCTCCTACTATTAAATATGAGGGGAAAAAACGATTACCAGAATCTAAGGAACTCCACTAATATAAAAAAGAAACTAAAATAAAGAAATAGAAAAAGAAAAACAAGGCAATTTGAGGAAACAGAGCATGCGAAGAGAAAAAATAACTTTGAATAAAGCAAATTATCATTAACATTCTCAAAAATATAACAGAAGATCCTGTTTCTAAAACAAAGGAAGAACAGGATCTATTTGAAAAGACCGTTCAGAGAACAACAACAATAAAAAGGCTTTTGATATACAAAATAAAATTGCAGAAATTAAAATCCAAAAAAATAATTGGTGGATGAAGTTAAGGAAATTACCCAGAAAGTAAAACAAAAAGAAAAAGATATGGCAAATAAGGAAAGGAAAGCTGACCACTCACCACTCTAGGAGACAACATCCAAATCAAGAAAATTTCCCAGTCTGAAGGTCATGAGTTCCCAAATCAAAAAGGTTCACCTAGTGCTCAGTGCAATGGATGAAATCAACCCACACCAAGAAATATTACAGTGAAATTTCAGAAAATTAGGAACAAAGAATGAGATATGGGGTACAGGAAACAGTAAATCCACATGGGAAAAAGGTGAGGAGAATTTCCAGGATCATGGTCAATGGAGATCTGAGATAATAACCATACACCAGGCAAAGAGGGCAACACAGTTCAGATCAGAGTAAGTCAAAAGGCTCCAGGAGCCTCTTTTTCAGGAAGAATAAATTGAGAGAATAACTGATGTGAATGAGGATCTTTTTTTCTTTTAAGATGACCAGTAAGGGGATCCCAACCCTTGACTTGGTGTTGTCAGTACCATGCTCTCCCAAGTGAGCCAACCAGCCATCCCTACACAGGGATCCGAACCCATGGCCCTGGTGCCATCAGCACCACACTCTCCCAAGTGAGCCATGGGCTGGCCCTGTGAATGAAGATCGTGAAAAGAGATTCAGACAACTGACAGAAAATTTGCAGGGGTTGAATTACAAATAATAATTCAACAAAGTAATAAACAAAGAAGAAAAATATAAAAGGATAATTAGGAGCTCCAAGAAAAACAAAAAGCTCAGCACTGACTAGTTCTGCATGAACAAAGGACACTTATAATAATGAGAAATCTGGGGTCCTCGGTGGCCTCAGGTGAGTACCCTTGCAATGGAGAAGCTGGTTTCGGGGTACAACAAGCAGCTGACTTTGCCAGGCAGTTCCACTCCTACTCCAAGAGCAAGAAGCAATGGAAAGCCTCCATGGAATTATCCTGTGACACCTGCCTGACTATGGCAACTACCTGGATCAGCTGCTATCACTCTCCATGGTCTGGGCCAACCACATCTTCCAGGGCTGCAGCTACAATAAAGACCTTTCAGACAAGGTGGTGGCAATGGCTGATGGGATTGAAATGGAAGACCTGCCACAGTTTACTATCAGATGTGAATTAATACAAAAAAAAAATCAAGGCTAAGGCAGAACATTTATTACATTTTCATCATCAGCTACAGGCTTAGAAAGGAGGCTGGGATGAATGTGACAGTGACCACAGCAGCTAGCTCTTGAGCCTCCTGGTATTATCAATATAAAGAGTCAGCTGGAATGAAAAGGAATCTATCTAGATCAACTATTTAAAAGTTCTCACTCCACCAGTAGCTATCACTATAAAAGAATGCATGGATATCTATGTATTTATAAATCATGTACTCTAAGATGAGTTCATCACATTGTAAAAATCCTCCCTTTTCTATTTTGTCTTTAAACGTCAAACTTTTTGTGTAAAATGCCATTTTTTTATGTTGGTGTAGTAAATGGTAATGGGAAAAAATGAGAAATCTGAATAACCAGTTTTCTACAATTACAACATAACTACATTGATAGCACATAAGGATGAAGGAAAGAGCTAAATCTTCATCTTTCATGGAGGTAAGTTATTAGACAATACTCAAAACTGAAAAATTAAGAAACAGAAAGTTACTCAAAGATATGAAAGTAAATATCAAAAGAATCAGTTAAAAGCAGAGTTCCTAAACCTTGGCATTATTGGCAGTTAGGGGTCAGGTAAGTGTTTATTGCTGGGGTTGTCCTGTGCATTGTAGGATACTGAGCTGCATCCTTGACTCTACACACACTAGACACCTGCAGCAGTCCTCCCCGACGCAGCTGTGACAAACAAATCTCCAGATATTACTAAATGGTCCCTGATTGTGGGGAGGAGAGGGGACAGAACTGCCCTGGTTGAGAACCACTGGTTAAAAGTCCTTACATTTGGGAAAGGGGAAATGGAACAAAGAGGAAGCTAGAGATTGCAGTTTTTCTTTTTCTTTCTTTTTTTTTTTTTTTTGTCTTTTCCGTGACCAGCACTCAGTCAGTGAGTGCACCGGCCATTCCTATATAGAATCCGAACCCGCGGCGGGAGCGTCGCTGCGCCACGGGCTCGGCCCAGCAGTTTTTCTTAATAAACTGTATAAAGTTAATGCATATTTAATTTTGGGGAAAAAAAGAGTGTATGTATTCCTGATATAATCGATTATATAAAAAACTAAAACATATAGCAAAAACAAAACAATACAAGAATGAAATAAGACTGTTCACACCCACTAAGATGGCTACAATCAAAAAGATAGAAAACAAGTGTTGGTGTGGATATAGAGAAACTGGTACTCTCAAACACTGCTGGTGGGAATGTAAAATGATGAATGCAATCTGGGAAACAGTATGATAGTTCCTCAAAAAGTTAAATGTTGAATTATCATGTTACTCAGTAATTCTACTCCTAGGTATATACTGAAAATAACTAAAAACACATTCACAGAAAAATTTATAAACGAATGTTCACAGCAGCTGCTATGGTCTAAATTTTTGTGTTCCCCCAAAATTCATATGTTGAATATCCCAATGTGGTGGTATAAAGAGGTAGGGCTTTTGAGAGATGATTAGGTCATGAAGGCTCTGCCCTCATAAATGGGATTAGTGCCTTTATAAAAGCGGCCTAAAGGAACTTGTTCACCTTTTCTATGATGTGAGGACACCGCTAGAAGGTGCCATCTATGAAGCAGAGACTATGAGCCCTTGCCAGACATGGATTCTGCTGGTGCTTTGCCTGGAAGTTCATAATCTCAAAAACTGTGAGCAATAAGTTTCTGTTGTTTATTAGTTACCAAGTCTAAGGTAATTTTGTTATAGCAGCCCAAATGGACTAAGACAGCAACGTTATTCATAATAGCCAAAAAGCAGAAATAAGCCAAATGTCCATCAACTGATGAATGGATAAACAGAATGCGGTATATCTATAAAATGGAATATTATTGGGTCATAAAAAGGAAGTACTGATACATGCTACCACAAGAATGAACCTTGAAAACATGCTAAAGTGAAAGAAGCCAGACACAAAAGGCTACATGTTGTATGAATCCAGTTACATGAAATTTCTAGAACAGACAAAAGCACAGACATAGAATGTAGATAAGTGGGGCTGGCTGGTTAGCTCAGCTGGTTAGAGCATGGTGCTGGTAACACCAAGGACAAGGGTTCAAATCCCTGTGCCAGCCAGCTGAAAAACAAAACAAAAAAAGAAGAAAAGAAAGTAGATAAGTGGTTATCAGGGGTTGGGGGGAAGGGGAGAGTAACTGTAATGGCAATGAAGTTTCTTTTGGTATGCTGAAATTCTGGAATTAGAATGTGGTGGTGGTTGAATAACCCTGTGAACATACTAAAACCCCCTCAATTGCACACTTTAAGGGTGAAGTTTATGGTATGTGAATTATATCTCACTTAAAAAATAAATTTAAAGCTAATAATTAACTGAAAATGTGCAACGTGTAAAACACAGTGCCTTTTTCTCAATATTCAAAAAGCTCTTGCAAATCTCTAGGGACAAAATACACAGCTCAAGAAGAAAAATGGACACAGGACACAGTTTACAGGTCAAGGAAAACAAATAAAGAATTAACATATTAAAAGCTTTCAAGCCCAGTCATAATTAAATGAGTGTGTAGTAAACAATGTGACATCAGTTTTTAACTATCAGATTGGCAAAGATTAGGAAATTTGAAAATACCCAGCATTGGGGGTTAGTAGGAGGAAATAGGCACTCTCAAACTACTGGTAGAACATTCAATTGGTGCAGTTGTTTTAGATAGGGTAATTTGGCAATATCTACTCAAACTGAAAAAGCAGACATTCTTTAGCATAACATTTCACTGTTAGGAATCTGTCCTACATTTTTGTGCTCTCATGCAAATATAAGTGTACTTCAAAAAGTCTGTGGAAAATAGAATTAAAAGATAATATGAATCTTTCCATGAATTTTTTTCTTTTTTGGTGGCTGGCCAGTACAGGGATCCAAATCCTTGACCTTGTTGTCACAAGGCTGTGTTCTAACCAACTGAGCCAAGTGGCCAGGGCTCCATGAACTTTTTGAAGTACCCTTGTATATATTTAAAAAAATGTGTTCCTTGCAATATTGTTTACAGCAGCAAAAAGTCAAAAACAATCTAAATTTACTCAATATGAGACTGGCTAAAAACTGATGGTACACATATAAAACGGGATAAGTAGTCATTAAAAAAGAATAAAGAGATCACTATGTTCTTCTAGATAAAGAAGTCCGAGATCTATTGCTAAGTGAAAAAAGTAAATTGTAGAACAACATGTACAACTAAACCCCGTGTCTATGGGCCTAAATGTTTGATATATGCTTCTGCATGCATTAAACTATTCTGGGAAGACACCTTAAAAACTGCTAACATGGGTTGGCCAGTTAGCTCTCGTGTTATAACACGAAGGTCAAGGGTTTGGATACCCATACTGGCCAGCCAGCCCCGCCCCCCCCAACTAACTAACTAACTAACTAACTAACTAACTATCTATCTATCTATCTATCTATCTATCTATCTATCTATCTATCTATCTATCTATCTATCTATCTATATAAACTGCTAATAGTTTAACTACTGGGAGTGGAAATGGGTGATTAGAGGGAAGAAGACACATTTAGTTTTCTCTTTGTACTCTTGTCTATTTTCACTTTATATAGGGATACTTCAAAAAGTTTGTGGAAAAACAGAATTAAAAGATAATGTGAATCTTTCCATGAACTTTTTGAAGACCCCTTGCACTCTGTACTATTTAAAATTTACCACAAGTAAATAATAAAAAAATTTTAATTAGAAAACAAAAAACAGGTAATCAGATGATTTTTATGCAAGCCTGTCTGCAGACTGTACTCATGAACCACTACTGTTAATATAAATTTTATATTGCTGAAGGATTTCAGTAAACCAACATTAATTACTATATAAAAAAAAAAATTAAGTTGTGACTTTAAGTTGGGATAAGGCCTTTTCCAAGTGTTATAAAGCACCCTACTGGCTAACACAGGACGCTCATTAAAGCTGAATTCCAAAACAATGAGTCAGGACACAAGGAATGATGTTGCATTTCCTATCATATGTATAATATTGGGAAGACCATAAGAAGAACCAGAATTCCAGACTGAAGAGCTTCATCAAAGGTCAATGACTATGGAAATTTGCTTGATCCTATATTCCTTCCATAGCTCTAATATTATAATAACTAATGAGGTAAGAGAAATATTATACTAGGAACATAAAATATCATATAACAAGTAGAATCTGCTAACATTTTATTATCTGTCAGGCACTGTGCTAAGCGTTTTTTGGGTATCACCTCATTTATTCCTCACAATGACCATGAAGGGTATTGTGAGGTAAAGAATTTGGCCATGCCTAAAGAGAGGTCTGGGCTTGGTCCTCAGCTTCTGGGAGGTAACCCAAGTCATACCTGCTATAAGTATCTTTATTTGGGATGGGGGCTGGTGACACAGATCTTGTTGGTAAATTCTAAAGCTATAGCTACATTGGGAGGATATAGGAAGGCAATGGTTGATAAGATTAAGATGAAAGGGTAAATGGAGTTTACATAATGTGATCGTATCTCCTTTACCCGAATGCATTATGGAAATGGATATTTTCTCTGTCTGGGAATGCTTCCCCTACCTAGTATTGTAAAACAGAAGGCATACAAATCCATCCTTCTGCCGAAATTAATTGAACATGCTAAATGAGAACCAATAAGACTGCCCAAGCAAACACAGGTCATTAATTTGCTATACAAGAGCCCTTTGTGGAGTACAAGCTGAGGCTTATAGTAAAAGCCAATAAATGCCAACCAGTGACAACTGCTGGGATTTGGGACCAGAAAATTTCCATTTGAGAGACAACTAGCTTGTCACTAGGCACCAACTGAGACTGCCCCTATGACTGAAGGACGTAAAATAATCCTGAAGCCCGAAGTATCCATAATGTCTTGGGTGATGTCAGAGAAACGCTCTAATGAGGAGGGCAGTGCTCAGAAGAGTTCCGTAATAAAATGGAAATGCTTTGTGTAGAAACATGTTACCGGAAAAATGCAAAGAGGAACTGAGAGCACTCAGGAACAGGGAGTCTCTTTTTCCCCTTGGCTGACTTTGGTACCACCTGAGTAGGTGCCAGATTCCATTACCATTTGGAAAATACCCTATGAACAGCTCTCTATTGACCTGCACCTTTCTCTTGGTCCTGGGGGTTTCATGTAGCCTCTGCTAGGAGTCCCTCAGGGAGTAGAGCCACACGCAGCCCTGCCAAGAGAGTGCAGCAAGGTGAGTTGCTCAAGGCACACCTTGAGCTAGGGGCTGCTGCCTGGAGAGGTGATCAACCAGAGACCAGACACAAAGTTCAGGGGCTTAGCGCATGCACTAAGCAACTTTATTGGGTAAAAGCATGTCTTATATATGTTTTACCCAGCTGTAAACCCCTCGTATACCTCCCCGTCTCCTAGGTAACTCAATAGGAAGTCTGTGGTTTGCAGTTAAGCTTTGCACATTTTTGTTGACCTAGTCTTTTTGCATTTCTGCTGACAGTCTACATCCTGGAGAGCAAGAGTGCCTCCATCTTTAACAGGTGCTCTCCTTCATTTTCCTCCATTGACAAACAAAGAGTTGCTTGGTTTATGGATGGCAGTTCTAAAGTGAATAGACAGTATCCTGTTTGGAAGACTGCCACTCTGATTGAAGGTAAGAACAAAGAGCTTGACAGGTTGGCTGAACCGCATGCAGTTTGCTGCTATGTTTGGGTTTTTACCGGCTCATGAGTGGTGGTCAATGTCCACACCATGTGGTCAGGCAGAAAGAAGGGTACTAGAAAACTAGCCTGTTAATGGGGTGCCCGTATGGAAGACAGCCCTATGAAAATCACTATGGTAGTTTCAGTGTAACTGGCTTTTAGTTTAAATTTATTCCCTTTTCAAATTGTTAGATCCTTCAGTAAATTTCCCTAACAACCTCTCATTCTTTTTCTCCCTATCTGCCCTTTAAGTTAAGGACTCTGGCAAGAAGTCATGAGTTGTGTGCCTAAGGATTCTTTTCCAGGATCATTGGAATTAGTGTGGCCCAACACATACCAGGCTAGGCTGGCTGAGCCTGCAGACCTCTCTACTGAGCCTGCATGAACGTCTGACCTTTTGACATCAGACGGCTGAGGGTTCCACCTCCAGATCCTTCTAATGCCACCATCTTCTGAACATGCAGACAGCTTGGGCCTGCACGCAGATCACTGATGGACTCCTCCAAATCCTTTAGCCAATCATGATCCCCCGCATCTTGCACTGTCCTTAACCACTTCCCCATAAATGTACTACCTTGCCCATTGTGGGGAAGGCTCTGCTGTGATGTAAATCTTCCACCTTCTCACATGGCCACCTTGTGCCTAAACCTTTCTCTACTGCAAAGACATGTGCTTCGGTGATTGGCTTTCCATGGCACATAGGCAAACAGACCCCACTTGGTTCAGTAACATGAAGAGTGCATTAAAGTAGGATTTGCCAATGTACATCAGGAAAATCCCCTTCTAGAATCAGAAGGTGACTGGGACTAATGAGTAGATATCTCAGTGTGCTCCACCTGAGGTGGCCAACTGGGTCCACAAAATGAATGGACATGGCAGTAGTACAGCAATGCAGAGATGGGCTGAATTTAGACATATTCTTTTTGCAGGTTCTGAGGCATAAAATGCCAATAAGAGAGACAAAGACTATAGATAGCTATGGGACAGATTCCCCTGGGCGAAGACACTGCATATAGCTGGCAAATTTGACTGATGCCAGTAGCCCCTAGAGGCTATAAATGAGTCCTGACAAAAATAGACACTTACTCTGCATTGGGCTTTGCTTATGAGATTGTAGATCAAATGCTCAGAGTGCTATAAAAGGACCAAAACAGGGCTAGCTGGTTAGCTCAGTTGTTTAGAGCATGGCGCTAATAACACAAAGGTCCAGGGTTCAATCCCTGTACCAGCCAGTTGTCACAAAAAACAACCAACCAACAAACCAAACAAACAAACAAAAGGAGAACAGAAGATATCACATCAATATGAACTGCGAAGTCACATTTCTTCAGCAAGGAACACACTTTACAGCCCATAAGGCCCAACAATGTGCAAAGAGATATCCTCAGGGTATCTCTTTGGAACATGCAATTGAACTGAATGGAATGGAACAAGCAATTGAAAAAGAAAAGAACTGGGCCAATTAAAACATTTGTGGTCTAAAAAGGGTGGGTGGAAAGATAAAAGCATGAAGGGCTAGCTTACAGGCCTTCAGGCACATATATTTAACATGAGGGAGGCCAAGAAAGGGCTGATAATCACTGAATAGAATCCTCTGCTTTTCTGAGGCATTCGAAGAGAGGTGGTTGGAGGGATGATGCTGGTATGACTATGCAATTCTTCCCATGGGGTCAGGGGAAGAGAGAGAAGATGGTGGTATAACTAAACTTTTTCCCTTTTTTCATCACATCACCCCCTACCTAAGGCAGTGGCCCCAGTACCAGGGCTGCAACTGTGGGGTGCCAGAGGCAATGGTGATTCCTAAGCAAGAACAGAGAACTATACCTTTAAACCTTTATGTCAGATCCTAAAGGCCTGATGGGGTAGGTAGTGCTTTCATCCCATGTAGTAAAATTGGGTTGACAGAGAATGTAGAGTATTGCCTTGTAGTCGAGACAGCACACTAGTTTTGTACCTATGCAAATCTACCCTATATATGGTTAGGAGTGGACTGAAGGGGAGGCACTTGCTAGACTAGCATTACTGCCAGCAGTATGGACCAATACAGTGGCCAAACCTAATGTCTCTTCCAAAGGTAGAAAAGTTTGAGTATAAAAGAAGAGGGGGAGTAATGATGGCTGAGATAAAGGAATGAATAAATGGGTCATGCAATGTGCGAGAATTCGGTATTACATTAGCACCTCGAAAGAGGCTCAGAGCAAGAGATGATACTATTAGCTCAGATATAATTTTGAGATACCTGAAAGGGTAAAGCCAGATGTTGGTGAGACCACTCCTGCTTTCAGAATATGATAAAGTGGAATGGAAGCCTGTAAACTTGAGTGGCATTGCTCTGGGAGATATTCTGGTCACATGATATGATGATTAACTGAAATAATTGTTAATGAATGACTGAGACTCTCATAATGTGCCAGTATCTTTGGCTTTTATTTTTCAGGTTATATCTACTGCCATCCTACGACAAAGCATAACACTGGCACTGTTGGTAAGGTTACAATATTGATCTTCATGGTCAAATGTATTGGTAAGTTTAGTTAAAGCCTCCTCAGGATTAATACTAATGGAAAATGACTGGCCTGATGAAGAACTACATTTAGGTAACCATCACCTAATTTCTATGACAAGTAGTTCTGTAGAAGTATATCACAAGGTAGATGGGGAGGGTGGAAGTAATCAAATTAGTACAAAAATATTAAAATGAATGCAGTGGCTTTATACAATAAATCATTTATTTCTTTAAATCTATCCCTCATCTACACTGGTTCCTCCAAATAGCATATTCATAATGATAGTACTGCTATGTCTATCACCTAAATGCTATAGTAAATGTAGATGCCCAGATAAAATGATTGTTTCTGCTTAGAAGAGCTTTGGCCAAAGGCCAAGGGATGGCCTGCGTAGTAAACACAAATGCTCCTCAACTTACGATGGGATTATGTGTTGGTAAGTCCATCGTAAGTGGAAAATACCAAAAATCAAAAGTGCATTTAATATGCCTAGCCTACCAAACATCATAGCTTAGCCTAGCCTACCTTAAATGTGCTCAGAGCACTTTACATTAGCCTACAGTTGGGCAAAATCAATCATCTAACACAAAGCCTATTTTATAATAATGTGTTAAATATCTCATAATTTATTGAATACCATACTGAAAGTAAAAAACAGAATGGTTGTATGGGCACTTAAAGTACGGTTTCTACTGAATACAAACTGCTTTAGCACAATTGTGAAGTCAAAATATTGTAAGACGAACCATAATATTTCAGGACTGCCTAGAATTTGTCTTTGCCCAATAAGAGGTCTGGCCTTTGCTTCTAAGAAATAATCATGTCATATCTGACAGGAGTATCTTTGTTTAGGGCAGGGGCTGGTGACACCAGAACTCAGGGTGGGGCTGGCCACATTTGACATTTGGAAGTTTCATGGCCATGCCAGAAAGAACGACCATTTAATTTAAGGTAGAAGCTTTGGGTCGTACTGTATCAGTCTACCTGGAGACTGAGATCAACCATTTGAGCAATCAAACTAATCAATTATACCTACATAATGAAACCTTAATAAAAACTCTGGAAATCAAAGCTTGAGTGAGCTTCCCTACTTGGCAATACTCCGTGTACTGTCACAAATTGATGCTGGAAGGGTAATGTATCCTAACTCCAAGGGAAAAAACAACAGAAGCTTTGTGTTTGGAATCCCCCCATCCTCTACCCTATGCATCTCTTTCTTTGGCTGATTTTAATCTGTATCCTTTCCCCGTAATAAACCATAATGGTGAAAGTAGTGGCTTTCAGTAAGTTCTGTGAGTCCTTCTAGCAAATTATCAAACAAGAGAGTAGTTTTGGGAACCCCCCAAACTTTCAGTTGGTATCAGAACTGAGGGTAGTCTTGGAGGCTGTATCTTCAAACTTAGCAGTTTGTCTAACTTCAGGTACTAATCCCATTCTACAAGGGAGGAACCAAGCTGTAGAGAGTAGATAAACAGCATGAGGGGGCAAGCTTCTAAACTGCAGAGTGTGAATCCTGATTTGGTTGACTTCAGGCACAAGCTTTTAGTTTTACACTGCTTTATATGAAATGACCATAACATAATACCAAGCATTGGACAAATGATGTATTTCACTAATATGATGTATTTAACTATTAGACTCTCCTCATGACAAACTTGAACTGAATGAAGTACAGTGTCATGTGTCACCTAACTACAGAAATACATTCTGGGAAATGCATTTTTAGGCCATTTCATCATTGTGTGAACATCAGTGTAATCGACCAAAACATCATTATGCAGTGCGTGACTGTAGTTATATAGTTAACTATTAAGCATAAATTAACAATTGTTACTATCTACAGTTTTGACTGTTACCGGTTTTGTGCAGTGAATGTTTCCCTCTGAGGATGAAGATCACTATAAACAACTCTGATGAGATCATGTTGACACAAGGCCCCTTCTGTCAAAGCCATGGATCCAATTGTTGAGGGCTACAAAAATAAAGTACAATATGAGACAATGTCTGTAAAATGAAGTAAAAATCTGTATCATGCAATGGTATTTAATTTTGTTTTAACTAAAGGCAGTTTCAGATCCTTTATGCTTCTCTTTCAAAATCTTTTCCATATCTCAGTTACATAAATTCTATATAAATTGTAGAATTCTCCTTTTGGAAATCATATATGTAAAATACAGAAAACTAAAAATATATTGTTTCGTTTTTTGAAGATTATGGAATGAATCTATCTTTAGGAAAGAGAGTAAGAAAAGTTGCTGAAAAGGACAAAGTTTAAAAATACAGTAGTTTAAATTTGTTTGTATTCCAAAAACAAAGTACAATTGTTTATAATTATCTCATATAACACAAACAATATTGAAAACTATGATCAAATGTCTCATTGATACTGACAATTTATTTCATGTTTCTAAAGGCAGGAGAACCATCTATTCATTAATGCTTCATTACCCTCCATTTTATTTCATAGCATGATACACAGAACTTAATTATAACCTCTTACTCAAAAATATTTATGCTAAAATGAGTCCTAGCTAAATAGGAGACATCCTATTTCCAACAAAAAACAAAGTCCCAGGGGAATTAACTAAGAAAATTAATAGCTGCATAGAGTTATGAGACAGGCAGGATACTGCGTGTTGGTAGGAATATGGAATGCAATTTTGAGAATAATGGTAAAGTTTCTTTAAATGCTTTCCTTACAACTTTATGCACTAAAGGCCACTACAGACCAGAAATTTGATTCATAACACATTTCCTTATTGGATTTTACTTAGAGAGAGCAGGTACAAAGAGTTCAGCTTAACAGGTATCATCTACCTATATGATTATCAGTGTTCTCACATTCTTCAACCAAATAAATATAAGAAAAATATGTTACTAAACAGCTAGAATACATCAATTAGACTCCTTTAAACTGAAAATGGCAATTACAGTGTTAACATTCTTCTAAGAAGTCATTTTCCTAAAGAATAATAAAAACAAATCCATCCAACATAGGTGTCTAAGTGACACGGAAGAGCTTAAAAATTAAAGAATATTTTTGAAAATTCATAAAAGACTAATAAAAAAAGTGTAAGAAAATAATCTAAGTGGTTCATTTGTAGAAATGACTTATCTGAGGGTGTTTTATTGAGATGGTAATTAGTTCCTAGCCCCTTTTGTTTTCTTCATTCCCTAGTGTTTCTCCCTTCACAGGGTTTAGGCAGGCCTTTTTTGGGGGCTTCTCCTGAGCCCCCAGACAAAGGAATTCCTTGCAAGGGGGTAATAAATTTTAGTCATCCTTTGGGAAGATTGTGCGCCCTGTAGTACTCAGCCAATGAGGAGACTAGGGGAAGGACTTGCATACTAGGAAATAAATTGCTTGCTACAGTCCTTTTCCATGTGCCTGACCTTCAGACACCCGAACCTTATAAAGCTGTAATTAAAGTCTCGCTTTGCTGTACCTTGTGTCTCTGTGTCCATCCTTTGGCATTGGACGGGTGAGGGCATTTCTCACAAAAAGTAAAAAATGTACTGGGGGAAGAATAAAAAAGTACACTAGTTTTTGTGGAAATTTTGAGGAAAATTTTCCATTAATTTATTTCTGTCTCTCTTGACACACTTCAGTCTTACATCATTAATAACAAACATCTACATTTTTTTTTAAAAAAAGATGACCGGTAAGGAGATCTTAACCCTTGATTTGGTGTTGTCAGCACCATGCTCTCCCAAGAAAGCCAACCAGCCATCCCTACCTAGGGGGATCTGAACCTGTGGCCTTGGTGTTATCAGCACAACACTCTCCCAAGTGAGCTACAGGCCGGCCCTCAAACATCTACTTTTAAGAAGCAAATCAGTAAAGATGTTTCAGAAATATTTATCTCTGGTAAGAAATTGACTTTTTATCTCTTACTCAATATAATTTTAATCAATTCCATCTTTCCAATGTTACTTACTTCGTGGTATATTGAAGGCTTGGATAAGGAAGGGATAGTGAAAGACAGAACTTTATTGTTTCCATCTTTATCAGCAATCTCCTATAGTCAAAAAAACATACAAAAATGAATAATCACAGGTCTATATAGTAAGAAATAACTTTCTTAATTTAAAGAATATATCATTGGCAATTGAGGAAGATTTTTAGAAAAAGTAACATATAAAGATTACACAGTACTAGAATATCTTTTCTAACTTATTAGCATATTTGTACACTTTGGTAGTACAGTTATAAACTATAGAGAGATATTGAGCGAAATAACATACCAAATCAAATACAACATGGCAGCAAAGATAAGAAGCAGGCACACAATCAATTTTCATGTTAAATTTATACACAGGACAGGGAGATTATAAGTGATAAAACCTTTTAGTAGAAACATGGCTGAGCTAAACAGATTACAATTAAAGGTCATAGCCAAGAGATCTACACTTACTCAAACAAGAAAAACACATTGTTCTAACATAGAATGCTTTTTTTCCAGCTTTACTGAGGTATAATTGACAAATAAAAATTATATATATTTATGGTACAAAATGTGAAGTTTTGATATATGTATATATTGTGAAATGATTACCAAAATCAAGCTAATTAACATATCCAACTCCTCACATAGTTAATCTTTTTTTTTTTAATGATGAGAACATTTAAGAATGAATCTTGACTAAAAGAAACTCTCACAATCATTCAGCAATAAACTAATGGCCTGAAATAAGCCATATTTTAATATAATTAATATTAGTCGAGGTAATTAAAACCAAATTCATATTTAGGTAATTTATACTAAGCTGTAAGAAAATTCTTACAGTGATTTTAAAAGCATTTTATCTCTTCACAAAAAAGGACAAAGGTGTCCTTTCTTTCTCTAGTTTCTGGCACTGCCAATCGTCCTCAGGTATCAACAAATATCTGCCCACAAACAGCAGTAATCAGAGGAGTGAAATGCTGCTGTACCATTCCTTTTCCCCACTGCCTTATTTTTGTCTGTTTCTCTTACAACTCATATTAGTATACAACAGTGGCATAAAATCCATAGACAGAAGATTGTCCTTAGAAGACCTAGGTCAGAGGTTGAGTAGGTGCATGCCATAAAAGGAAGATACAACAAAACAACCAAAAAAAAAAAAAAAACCAAAAGAACTTCCCTATAGGGCTCATCTCTGATTATGTCATAGGAGAGTACCAATTATATGTGAACAATGGCTATACCTCTAAGTTTGGCAGGAAAGTAGGTTTTAAAAGTCCCTTGAGAAGTCATTTAACTTCTTTGTAGTCAAACTAGTTACCACCACATCTGGGCCACTGTGCTTCAAGAAAGTCTATGCTAAGATGAATGACTCTGATTTAAATTAGACAAAAACATCTTAATTTTCATTCCTAAATTTCAGATTAAGCCAAATATTTTAAATTTATCTTTGTATTTGTGAAGAACAGTGGGCTGAAATTTGTTTAAGCTGAGGGCAATATAAAACTCCCCCTGGGGCTGTTTAAGGCAAAGAAGTGCTGGAGAGGGAAAGAGGAAAATGAGAAATGAGTATATAGAGGAAACCCAGTGTGTAAGAAAAACTGAGAACCACAGAGAAGAGAAACCAAAAATATCAAGGGAATTAAAAGAAGTCAGAGCCTGAGATTGCATTTCTGAAATATAACTGGTCCATTTTTTATAGTACACTATTTTTGAGATGTCAAAAGATAATTAAACCATAGCACTAACAAGTACTGCCAATAACTTGTCAAACATTCTGCTTTGCAAAATCTAGAACATTAAACTCTATTAAATCAAACATATACTAAGTGCTTGTGATAAGCACTGTGGGAAAACAGAGTGATAAATAAAACAATTTCCTGCTTTAAAAGAAAAAACAATCAGGCAAGTTGGCCAAGTACAGAATTTCATTCCTAGAACAGCTTTTCATTTTTAAAAACCCCACTTTTAATTATGATAATAATAAAGATAAACATTTATTAAACATCTTAGGAAACATGCTGAATTATGCAAATTATTTTTAATCCTACTAGCAATGTTTTTTCTGTTTTACAGATGAGGCAACTGAAGTCAAAATATTAAGTAACTTGCCCAAATTTAAAATAGCCAGTAAGTGGCAAAACATGGTTTTGAACTGAATACAAGAGATTCTAAAGCCCATGCTCTTTCCTTGAGACTTCTAGTGATGGAAAGGTTTTCTAATGATTTTTTAAGTGATAATACTTAGAGTGCGCACTGGTAGAAAAGAATAGTTATTTATTGTGTGACTCAATTTTCCTGTACTTTATTACCTCTCAATGATAAAACAGAACTTTATTATATAAAGTATTTGTTTACAATGCATACTAAATGCATAGAATACAAGACTTCAAAGGGCAGAAATTTCAATGTCCTAAACTAGGCATCATGAGGAAAAAAACAGAGTAATAATGTTTAAGATCCACAAAATTTAGAATGAAGAGCTTCATGAACAGTGTAGCATCAAATATATATTATCAAATAATTATTAATAAATGTACAAATTGCTATATCACATTTTTATGATCAAACTACACTTTGCATTGGGAATTTATATAAGCAAGCTCCAAATCCTAAAGCTAAATAAAAGCAGAAGTTTTATGCTGGTGGTTTCACAATCAATACCCTCTCAGTGACTCCAAGATATATTCATAAAATTCATGATTCTTTATTGATGAGTTCAAGTAACCATCCAATTCTGTACAGAGACACTTGAGGGTGGAACTATGATGCTGTGCTACTTTGTTCCCTTGCTTTGCACAAGAAAAGGGACCTTACTGCCCAAATCTTCAGAAGGGTCCTATATAAATGTTCCTATGTTCCCAAACTCTCCTCCACCTTTTCATCTTGCTTCCTATAGTCCTCATAACATTTAAGTTCTTTCCTTTCTAGAGTATGCTCTTTCCATCTTGCAAAATTAATCAAGTCTCCATCTTCATCTCTGTCATCTCAGAAGCATTAGTGGTTTCTTTTCTCCCTTTAGTTTCCACTGTGTTCTTACTCAGATTTTAAAAATCCTAATATGCCATAACAGTGTATTTGGACCTTTTCCCCTTAACAGATATCCTCCCCTGAGAGAAACAGAAATCCCACGTCCACTTCCCCTACTCTTCTCAATTATATATGTAGCTTTCAAAATATAAGGAATGGTGACTAAATCAAACTTACAATACCACGGTCTCTTTGCATATCACCACCAGATTTATCTTCCCACTACATAATGTAATTCTTCTGTTCAAAACCCTCTAATTGCTTTCCAAATGCCTATTAAAGAAAACCTAAAATCTTCACTTTAAAAACTCTCTAAAACTGACACTTAGTCTTTTCCAGTTTGTATATATGTGAGTATTCTGTGCTTCAAACAAAATTACTTTCTATTTCCAGAACAAGACTGACTTTCCTGCCTCTTTGCTTATGCTCATTTGATTATTTCTTCCTGAAATCTCTCCTACTCCTAATCTCAACCTATCAAAACTATACCTCTTCATAAGGGACAGCTTAGATGTCATCTTCTTAATAAAGCTTGCCATGGTAACTCAGCATCTGAGTTTGTCTGAAATTTTATTTAGTCATCTGTAAACATGTCTTCTCTAACAGAGCAGAAGTTCCTTAAAAGTAGGTTCCACATCTAATTCTTTGTATTTTCGGTGTCCAACTCAAAGCCTTACACAGAAAGGATCCATAAATATTGGTCAAATAAAATAATTTGAAGAAATAAATCACAAAATATTAATAATGCTATCAATTATAAAGTTTTACCTACTTTATAAAAAATACATCAATACTTACCTCAGTACTCAACTTAATTAGCTCAAATTATTCAGTAGACATTTCAATTTATTTTTCTCTAAACATTCCTTAAGTATCATTTCAGAGGACTTTAAATAATACTTAAAGTTTCCCAAACTATCATTTTCAACTTACCAAATTGTAAATTCCTAACAGAAGTGCTTCAATGCAACCATTACTCTGTCTGTCCCGACTAACTGTAAGCCGTAAATAAACCCACATCAACTCTGGCAAGAACTGCAGTGTGAACCTCTTAAGTCGAACTTCAGAGCTACGATAGAGCTCAAACAGCTGGTGGCAGACAGGCTCCAGAAGCTAAAAGGAAAATAAAGTGCACTAGTTATTTCCATTCTTTTGGCTGTACCTGTATTTTTTAAAAGGCATATATAACTGAGTAATATTTTTAAAATAAATTCTTAGGGCTAGCTGGTTAGCTCAGTTGGTTAGAGTGTGGTGTTGATAACACCAAGGTCCAGGGTTCGATTCCTGCACTGGCCAGATGCCAAAAAAAAAAAATCTCAATATTAATTTCTCCATATTTTAAATTAATGCAACCAAAATTTTTAATCTCTATTCGTGCATGCAAAGAGAGATCACATATTAAACTGATGAATCTACTATCAGAAGTGCTTTGTGCCCATATAATATCAACATACCTCTCGATATACTGCACTGCTAAATTTATTAGATAATTAATTAGTCTTTTAGCCAAGTTACTACATTTGTATTTGGTGAATTTCCCTTTCTGTTCTTACCAGCTCTTACCACCCTCCATTTTAAAAAGTTTCCATTGGAATAAAATACAATGATTTCAAATAGTCTTGTTGGAAATAAACTTTAAATCTCAACTGAGACTATGATTTAAACAAATTATGATTTTAAACAAATTACAGAGTGAAGGATTTTGTAATACATAATATTTGGGCATCTAAAATTCGAGCTAATGTTTTAAATACATATAAGTGAAACAAACAAAGTACTTCTATGTCTTAAAACTGACTCAAATTCCATTAATTATACTTATTTGAAAGATTATGAAAAAGAAGAAAGTATATAGAAATAGCTTTTTCAATGTTTAATAGGCTAATTTTTCATATGATATCACATAACATGACTTATGAGGAACTTCATGACCTTGAAAACTGAAGAAAATAAGCAGTTAAAATAAACTTCTCCACTTTTCCCTAAATGTGTTTTTGCTGGAAAATTGCACACTAAACAAAACTGGCTATGAGTTTAAAGTGCGTATAAAACACTGACAAGAAACCATAAAATAAATTTTAAATTAAAATTTAACATTAGCTCTTTAAAAAAATGATTTCAGTAATATCATATGCATACCTCTATTCTGAATGAATAAAACAATGCACGTACATTTAGAAATCTGTTTGAATGTAGTTATTTATGTCTGTAATAATCTAACACTCTAGAACAGTCACTATTCTATATACATCTATCATCATCTAACACACTAGAATGAAGTCACTGCTTTTACAATTGTAAAATTAAAAGTCAAATCTATGTTGAAGTATAGTTAATATATTTAGATAAGTGAAGCTTAGCTCTTGAAGACAACTCCAAAGCTTAAAAAATTTACACAAACACATAACCTAACCTAGTAAATTCTAAGCTTTTTATGTGAAATCACTGTGAGAGCACAGTTAAAAATATTGCAACTCTCCCCTTACAATGAAGTCTAGAACAGTCAGACAATATGTTAGTGGTGGAGGACAACACTAAATTCAGGTCTTCTGACATCAAGTTGATGTTTCTTCTCCACCACATTTCTTATAGTAGAAGAGAGATATACAAATAGTATATTCCATGTAGTACCAATAATGAACAAGTAATAAGTTTCTGAAATAGTAAATTGCTGGCATCTTTCTTAAATACTGACAGCAAGATTCAGGTTTTTTTTGGAATTAAAGATTGTTGCTCTCATAAATTTATTAAAAATATATACTTATGTTTCAAATTCATTCTCCCCTTTAGTAAAATATTCTCCAAAGATTGCCTTCTCTAAATTTTATGGGCCATGGTGCAACTACAATGAGTTTCTGTTTTAAAGACCCTTACTCACTCTCCTTCTTTAGTAGCAAGAGGTACACCGGCATGTAGGACACTATATTTTAATTATACACAGTGTATGATGGAGTTTGGATGTGTTGTACCCTGCAAAACTCATGTGGAAATTTGATCCCCAATGTGGCAGTGTTGGAAACTGATTGAGTCACTGGGGTGGATCCCTCATGAATGGATTAATGTTCTCCCTGGGAGATGGGGGAGTAATGAGTGAGTTCTTGCTCTATTAGTTCCTGCGAGAGCTTGTTGTTTATAGGGCCCTGGCACCTCCTCTCTCTCTCTCTCTTGCTTCGTCTCGCCATGTGATCTGCTTGTAGCCACCCCCACGTTCCGCCATGAGTAGCAGCAGCCTGAGGCCCACGCCAGATGCAACTGTCCCGGAATCGTAAGCCAAATAAACCTCTTTTCCTTATAAGTTACCCAGTCTCAGGTATTCTGTTATAGCAACACAAAACGGACTAAAACAGTGTATAAATACAAAGTTACCAAAATTATCACTTTTTTTTTTAGGGGGGGGGTAGATGCTGGTCATCCGGCAACTTTTAATCAGATACCACTCCAAAATCAGACTGTTAAAAACTTGCCAATGCTATCTGTTAAATCCTTTTATTCAAAGCAAATGTATCATGCCACCACGTTCTCAAATTCTCAGTATAATGAATGACTCTGACCTACCCTAAATGGAACTATCCCCCACATCAAAAGAATTAAAAATCATTATTCTCAGGATAAAAAAAGCTTAAGAATGACTGACACCTTTCCCAAATTTAGGAAACACTGTTTTGACATGATCATTACTAAGAGACGTGCTATCAGATGAACACACTGAAAGAATTTTGGGTGAAATAATGCAGACTGAAGCCTAACTTGAATGGGCTGAAGAAAAAATGTGAGGTGAAGAAATTGAGACAAGTAGACAGAGGCTATAAATAAGCAAGACTTTATGAAGTTCACTGTGAATAGGGACAGAGAAATGGGGTAGAAAAAATAGGAGGCAAGGTCAAAGAAGGTTTCTAAAAAGTGGAATATGGTTGTTTACCATATTCTATTCAGCAGGGAAAGAAAAAAAAATCAGTGATGGAGCAAAGGGCATAATTGCAGGAGCAGAATCCTTGAGGGTGGCTATAGAAGATAAGATTCAAGCCTAAGTAGAAGAGGCCTTTGATACAACCTGAAACAGTTCGCCCACTGAATAGCAGAAAAGGCAAGAGAATGTGGCTTGCTGGTAGAGTGGTAGATTTGAATGGGAAAATAAAAGAGCTCCAATTGTTTTCTTCTTTTTTAATTACTTAGAAAGCAGGCTGAAAATGAAGAGGAATGAGGGTAAGAGTATGAAGAGAAGGTGTAGCATGAACAGTGGGGTATACCAAGGAGGTGAAGTAAGACTGCAAGGCTACATATTACGCAACACATTTGAGATTTTCAGTACTGCATTTAAAGCAAAGAAAGTCAACAACACTGTGTTTTCTCCAGACATGTTCAGCTGCTTCATGTACATGCATGAAGTAAACGGATGGATGGGTTTTATCTAGTGTTCAGATTTTGCCCAAAGAATGTGAACTAAGGGAATGATAGGCAAAGGAGCCATGAATGTTTGCAAGTGAATGACAGTAATGATAAACCATGAAAATTTAGCTAGGATAAGAGAGAATTTAGCTAGGAAAAAAAGAGAAGGGAGACATTGAGGAGAAGAGGAAAGGCATTCAAATCAAGCAAAAGTGATAGGGTTAATGGATTGGAGGTCTCCTTGAAGTGGAAGAACTGCTAGAGTGACTAAGGAATCTGGAAGAAAGAAAAGGAGAAAAATAAAGCAATATGTTGGTCTAGAGAATAAAACTGAAGCTGTAACACAGGTTAGCTATGACATATAATATTAAAGTTCTAGGAAATAGAAGTTCTTAAGAAATTTTATGATCTTAAAAGAAAAATTATAAGATCGCCATAAGTTTCAATTCATATTAAATATGACATATGACAAATTTATGAAATAATTTCTTAAATAAATAACACATTGGATTATGTTTCAGAGTACAACAAAAGCAGAACTAAAAGGTCCTTTCTTCTATGACTAAAGTCCAGAATTGTTTTGAGATTCTATAGAACTTATCATTCTGTTTTTGTGAAGTCTGAACATATGGTTAGAACCTTAAAACCTGACAAGAAAAGGATGGAAACCCAGGCCTGCTCCAGCAACTGGCTGATTATAATGAATGATGGGTCTTGATCTTGGCACTCTCAAGTTGTAATTTTCCACTTCTAGTCATGACCCCAAGGTCTCATACATTGATGTTACGAAGCATGACAATATGAACTAATGAGAACAACTTTTTTTAATATCATACCTTCCAAAGTTTTTTTAAAAGATACTTTTTATATACTTGTTAGTCTTAATGAAAATGACAGTATTTTAGAATCTCATCTAATCAATATTTATTACATGTTCATTATGTACATAATAAAATACTAGATTCTAGGGAAGTTACAAATACATGACCACTGCCCATGAAGAGCTTACATTCTAAAGAGAAAGCATAAAACAAATTTTAATAAGCAAAGCTTAAATGTTAAGTCAGCGCAAAACAAGAAATAGGGAATACATACATTCGTTATTTAAATAGAGAATTCTGAAAACTCCTAACCAAGAAGGATATGCATATATGTACATTACCCATACCTAAAGTTATAAAACATTCAGAAATACACCGCAAGAGAAAAAGAAGCAAATGAATCCTGCAATTGAGCAACAGATGCAAGTCTAACTGACAGCCAATCCAAATTTAGAAGACAGGAAAGAAAGAGGTCAATAAGCAAGCTTTTAGTGGTAGGATGAAAATGAAGATGCACTTTAAGTTAAGCTGCTGTTTAGGAGATGATTACCTGAACTTCTTCAAACTCACTCCAGAACACAGCAGAGGCACTCTTGGAGGCTGTATCTAGGAAGATAAGAAGCTACTTTCCTGTGTGTTCCTTTCATTTTCATTTAAAAGCACAATATGAATCAAGTGGTACTAAAATTGTATGTCATACTATCGTGTTAATAGAAAGAAAATGTGTGTATTTTGCTCAAGTTAACATTTAGATTTAATAACTGCCTTTTTTCCCTTCTATTACAAGGCTGAATAATAAGAAACTCTTAAAAAGTTTACTGATCTTGATTGACTAAACTAAAATGTGCTTCTTCTGATCATTTTCAGGATAGATTTACTAGCAGCATTATTTTGTGTTATAAGTTTGATTTCACTGATTAGAGTGATTATACATAGCTCTACATTATCAATAAAATAACTGTAAACAATAACAAAAATAAATAAAGGTGGGTCAATATACAGTTAAAATTTGACTTCCAGAGCAGGAAATGTTCCAGAACAGAAAACAGAAAAGTTTCAAATTGAATAAATAATCCATTGAGATTATGGTCACTCAAATCAAGAATCAAAACATACTGCCCTCAACAGGAAAAAATTTGACCAAAACATTTTAAAATTTGAAAAGGGAAGGAATGGGGAAAGCCAAAGCAACTATCAGAATGAAAAACAGAAGAAGATAATTTTCTAGATCCACAAATAAGGATAGAAAACTACAACCCTTACATTTATGTTTTAGTACACATATTTCATTTTACTATGTGAAAATTATTTTTCTTATGAACTCTCCTACCTCATTATTCAAATCTTGGATAACTTTATAGAGGGCTGGCACTAGTGTTTTTTTCCGATGTAAAGTTGCTGCATAACTGGTGATCTGAGTGTCAGGTAATGCCTAAAAGAAAGCACCAAAGGAGAAGAGAAGTGAACTTGATATCTGGAAAGTCAGAAACTGTATTACACATTAGTGTATCTTGAAAAGATTTATCATAGTCAAGTAAGAAAAGTAAAAATAATTAATAGAAGAAATAACCAGGAGAGTAAATAACACAAATTAAGTGGGGATGTTATATGATATAATTCTACTAACTACTCAACCATAAAAAATATTAAAAAATCACAAATTATACCAAGATTTGCTAAAATGGACCACCTTAAACTAATCTAAAAAAATTGTAAGATATATATCAATTCTTGCACTTATGTTTTAACAAAATTTCCATAGTATTCACAGATTATATAGTTTTCAGTCAAAACTATTTGATTTTTAATTACAAAACACATGACACAAATCCTATTTTTGTGCCTTATTAAAGCTCAGAGGCTTTTCTCTTTCACTGAATATATTTTAAAATTTAAATATCCCCTCATCAATTCTAACAACTATTTTCATTTTTACATAGTACCTTCCAGCCTTTATTCACATTAGGGCCTTTTTTAAAAACTGAAATCATAGAAACATGTTATTTTGTGTTTTGCCATTTTTATCTCATATTATGTTTATAAAGATTTCTCCATAGAACATATATTTGCTCTTTGAATTGCTGACATATAGAATCATATAATACATTCTTATCCCCAATCCAGTTTACCTTGAATTCTGATAACCATTCTTCCACAACACCACGTTCAGATCCCAGCATCTTTTTTTTTTTTTTACCTTCTATTCCTCTTTTATCTTTAAAAGAAAAAATAAATAAATAAACCACTGAACCTGAGAATAGTGTTACTTACAGAAACTACCAAAGGTAAATGTTTGCCTTTACTAAAGGAAAAACTCACCTAGTATATATTTTAGATAAGGAGACCTGCTTTTAGTTTGTAGCACAATTAAAATAAAGTTTATCAGAAATAAGTTCTTTTTTAATAATACATTTGAAACCTGTTATCCTAATGCTTTCCTATTTTCCCCAGCAACCATACTTCAAAGTAGCAAACACAAGTGTCCTGAGCCAAATCAAACTGCACATTATCCACAACACTGCACAGTCTATGCCTGGAGCTCTTACCAAATATACAACCAGAATAAGTTATACATCATAGAAAAGAAAAATGTGACATTATTAATGATAAAGCTAGATAAGCTAGAAAGCAAGAGTCATATATTCAGCAAACTGACCATAAACATATATGCACTTGCTATGGCCTGAATGTCTGCCCTCTTCAAAGCTCATGTGGGAGCTTGATCTGCAATGTAGCAGTGTTGAAAGGTGGAGCCTTTAAAAGGTGATTAGATCGTGAGAACTATACTCTCATGAAATGGACTAATCATGGAGTAATGCGTTAACAGTTTAACGGGTTATCATTAGTGTGGACTGGTGGCTTTATAAGGACAGCAAGTGAGTATGTGAAAATGTTTTTCTCCTCCTTGTCATGTGACACCCTATGTCAGTACAGGGCTCTGTAGAGAGTTTCCATCAAGAAGACCCTCACCTGGGCCGGCCCCGTGGCTCACTCGGGAGAGTGCGGTGCTGGTAGCGCCGAGGCCGCGGGTTCGGATCCCATATAGGGATGGCCGGTGCGCTCACTGGCTGAGCATGGTGCCGAGAGTTGCGATCCCCTTACCGATCAAAAAAAAAAGAAGACCCTCACCTGATGTCCCTCCTGGACCTTGAACTTCCCACCCTCCAAACCTGTAAAAATAAACCTCTTTTCTTTAAACATTACCCAGGTTCAGGTATTTTGTTATAAGCAACAAAAAAATGGACTAATACAGCTGTATACAAAATAAAGCCTTTGAAGAAGCTAGATTCATAAACTTTCTAAATTGGAAAAATGTCCGAGTAGAAAAAGTGAGCTGTACAATAGCATGTAAACTATAATTCCACTTAAAAATGATATAAAATGTGAAAAAAGCCTGGAAGCAAATATATACTAAACCATTAAGCATTTACCTTTGAGGAAAGGATTATGGAGGATATTCTAATTATAAAATTTTGAATTATTAAAGAAAAAAGCATGTATTATTTTTGAAGTGAAAAAGACAATTAAAGTATGGGTTTTATTTTCTCCCTACTTTAAGGCTCAAAAGGTAAGAACAAGAAAAAATAAAGAACTTAGCAGGATGGAGGAACTATCGTCAAAACAACTTAAGTGAAAGTTCCTTAATTAAAAAGACAATATTTTCTGAGAGTGTGTCAACTACAATTATCAATAATTAAAAAAAATTTTTTTCTACAAAGAACATAAACTTCCTTTAAAATCTAAAAGGAACCCAAACATTATTTTAAAAAAGAAACACATATCTTTTAAATCTGATACATACTGTATCAGAATCCCTATCTGATATAGGGTCCAGAATATATATTTTGAAAAAGGTCCCTGAGTAATTTTGATGACTATCCTCCAGTTAAAAAAAAAAAAAAGTATCACATCCAGGCTAAATTTATTAATTTAATTTGCTATTTGATCTCTCCTATAACCACGAATTTGGCCATCAAATGTTTACAATTTCTACCAATACCATTGTAAAAATGACTAAAAGTTAAAAATATCTTTAAATAGAGAAATATAGTGCTGTTAATTATAATCATAATATCATTATATTTCCTCAATTCTATACTACTAATTTTAAAACAGTACTTTATTAACTACTTAAAGGAGAAAATATGAAACGATCCTTTATTAAAAAGAAAAAACGTTTAACTAAAGGACAAGCGTATAAGCTTGTGCATATAATCACATACCACTTCTTAAAAATTAGCTTTTGTGTTTCTGGCCACCTTTGGTCTTTGTACCTGTCACTTGGCATGCCCTCCCAGCTCTCTGTATATAGCTAAATTAGACTCAATTCAAATGTCACCTCCTCAGAGAAGCCTTTCCTGTCTGCTGTACTTGAATTCGTTCTCCTTACTTCCTGCTCCCTCCAACCCCTCCATCACTCGGCCTATTTCCTTTATATCATTTAACACAATCTGTGAGTATCTTGCTTATTTGTTTATTATCTATCTTTTCTGTATCCCAAGTGCTGAGCACACAGCAGGCACTTAAACATCTGTTGATTTAACGACTTGTGCTCATGAACAAGGCCCTAAATAAATTAGCAGTGACAAAACCTATCAAGTACACTGTCCCAGATGTTTTCTACATTTTATCTGATTTAATGAGAGGCCGTAGAATCTAATGGTTAAGAGTAGTTCTCAACTCTTTTTTTTTTGTCTCAGAACCCTTTCATTAAAAAAGTTTATTAATTCATTCAAAAATAAGCCCATTACATGTTAACATAAATTGCATTTTTAAATGCAAATGATACTCTTCCTAAATAAAAACAAATTTAGTAAGAATACCATTGTTTTACAGTTTTTTTTTTTCACAAATCTTATAATTGTTCTGTATTCAATCTGTTGCTGAAAAACTTCACTGTATATTCATGAGAGAATGACAGTGAAAAAGGCAAATTCTGTCTTAATATTAACATGAAAAATAGTTTGGACCCACAGATCCCCTTAAAGGATCTCTGGATCACACTTTGATCATGGATTCTGAAGCCAGATTGCCTAAGGTTAAGCTATGTTTAAACCCTCTCACTCCCTTACTAGTTATATTCAAACCCTGTGCCTCACTTCTCTCATTTCGAAACTGGAGATAATAACGGTACCTACTTCATGTAGTTTTTATATACGGTGAAGAGTTTTTATCACAACGTAAACATTACTTAAGTGTTTTCTGTAAATAATCAATCTTCATTATATTATATACTATGAAGTAGCTTCTGTTATTCTCATCTAATAGATAATAAAATTAAAGTGTAAAGAGGTTGAGTGACCTATTCAAGGTAATAGATTTTAAGTGGCAGAACTCAGATTTGAATTTAAAACCTATGGATGAAAAAGGCACTATGTAATCTGGCCCCTATCTTATGGCTCATACTACTCTTGCTACAGCTTTCTATGTTCTGGCCATACCCTCCTTTCAGTTTCTCTATGGCTTCACATACACCTTAATCCCAGGACATCTGTGCAGTCTGTTTCAGCCTAGAATGCTGTTTTGTTTCTGCTATTTAAATAGCTGGCTCCTTCCGATCCTGTAAGTCTCAGCAGCCCTTTCCCGACATCTTTATCTCAACAGCAGTCCTTTCTCCATTCTCCAGTATCTTCCATCCTAATACAAGGTTTACTTCCTTCCTAAAACTTTGGATTTTGTCACTTGTTTATTAGAACTCATTACTTATCAATTGTCTATCTCCCTTATAGGAATAGTCCTTATAGAAGTTCCATGAGAACAAGGTCCATTTCTGTATTACTCACCACTATGCATTCAAAACTACCAAGG
This sequence comes from Cynocephalus volans, assembly GCF_027409185.1. NCBI lineage: Eukaryota > Metazoa > Chordata > Mammalia > Dermoptera > Cynocephalidae > Cynocephalus > Cynocephalus volans. Next base: position 266,342,443 of record NC_084460.1, read on the forward strand.
ATTCTAGGTGTCTGGACATAAGACAGGCAAATGTATATCTGTTGAATCAATAAACCACACTGCTTATATGTCCTTGGGCAAATCACTTAAACCCTTTGGGTTTCAGTTTCCTACAACGATAAATTACATTCTAATTCTAAAATCCTAAAAATATATCTTAGTGTCTTCATTTGTACACTTAGTACTGGTTACAAAGAAATTTTGTAAACATATATTTCCTGACTAGACTCAGTATCTTTTAGTTATCTAGACGGAGTTATAGAACATAGCTATAAATATATTATAAGCTTTCTATCTAACCAGACAATATAGAATTCTGGAGATCACTTCTTCCACTGTATTTTAGTGCCTGGTATATAAAAACCTTATCTCAAGCTGGCCATTTAGCTCGGCTGGTTAGTGCATGGTGTTATAACACCAAGGTCAAGGGTTCAGATCCCCATACCAGCCAGCTGCCCCCCACCAAAAAACAAAACAAAAACCAGAAAAACTATATTTCAAAGCAATAACTCAAGCTGATATTCCAGCACAGCTCAATTCAGGCCCATACTGCCTCAATTCCAGAGTATATAACAAAGCAAAGAGGATACAACAGAAAATTATCTTTTCGATGACTATAGTAATGCAACTTTTATTAGCAAGCCATAACTATAACATAATTAACAAAATAATAAACTGCTGGAACACGACCTGCAGAAGGTCAAGAACTACTCACCAGAAAGCAAACTCACAGTATTTGTCGAAGTACAATAAGCTCTCCATTACCTACATGGTTAGAAGTTGTGCCTTAGCTGACAGTCAGCATACATCTTTTTCAAGAATTGTCCATTTACACAGAATCGGAATATATGAGGCAGTACTGCTCAACGGTTAAAGTGTATGGGTTCAGGCTCTAGCCTGTCTAACTTTGAATTCCAGCTCCATGACTACAAGGTATGTGTCCTTGGGAAAGTTACTTAACTAAGCTGTGGCCTCTAATTCCTCATCTATAAAATGGGGATCGTATAAGAACATATGACAAACATTTATTTTAGAACATTTAATAAATTAACACATATAAGGTCTTAGAACAGTGACTGGCACAATGTAAGTCCTCAAGGGATGCTGGCTACTACTTTTATTATAAGAATAATATCCATAAAATTATTTAATTTTTTGTGGGGGTTATTTTGGGGGGTGGGGGTGGGGGTTGCCCAGTACAGGGACTGAACCCTGGATCTTGGTGTTACCAGCACCACAACTGAGCTAACTGGCCAGCCCTGAATTATTTAATTTTTTGGACAATTTAGGAGGCATTCTTACTCTGGATGTAAAGTACAAAGATTATTCATCCATTTTTTTCATCTAATATTTATTGAACATCAATTACATGGTAGGTACTTAGTAAGATGCTAAGGATACAATACTGAACAAAAATATGATAAGTACTCTCAAGGGTTTCTAGTGGATCAAAATTACTGGATAGACAAAGCTAAACAATTATCAGGGCAATATATGAGATACCCAGTAATGGTTTTGCAACTGCAAATTTTCAAACTTGGTCAACAACTTTGAAGACATTGCAAGGTATAAATCTGAAATTTAAGAATTTCAGACATGCTGTTATTATTAAAATATCAAATTCTCTAAGGAAAAACCTAAAGCTGCACTGCCTAATACAGTAGCTACTAGCCATATATGGCTATTTAAATTGAAACTAATTAAAATAAAATAAAATTTAAAGATTAAATTCCTTAGTTGCTCTAGCCACATTTCAGGTGTCCAGCAGCTATATGTGGCTAGATTCTCCCATGTTGGACAGCACAGATATAGAACATAACCATTATCTCAGAAGGCCTATTGGACAGCACTGATCTAAATGTGGCCAGATAATGCAATTATGCCGAGTAAATTCAATAATGCAATAAATGTAAAGTTTAGGTATCAGAAAGTTTTTAAAAACACAACTATTAAAAGGTAAACACTTTCAAAAATAGAACTCCAAGGCAATAATTAAGATGCGATTATTTCAGACAAAATTCCTTAATAAATAGAAGCTATCCACCAAAGAACACCAAAACCACTAACATATCTAGCTATACAGGAAATTTATTCTTTATTCTTTAAAATGTTAAAGTCTTGATTTTACCTGTTTTAAGATCAGTTTTCTAAGGGAGGAGGTGGCACGGGAATGCAACAGAGTTCAAGTATGGAATTCATCTGTTGAGAGTTAAATGTTTTCCAACTATAAAAAATAAAAATGAAAAGCTGAAATATTGAGGTAATACTCTAAAGAATATGTTACAAAGAAGAAAGAACTGTTTTGATAAGACATTTATAACATAGCTTATCTAATTTTTAAAAATAATTATGGATCCAAAACATTTCTGTAATAAGTACACACTTGTGTATCTTTATCAAACCAAATAAAAGATATTACTTTGGAGACAGAAAGTCAGAATTGTAATTTCAAATTTGCCACTAATTATCTGTAAAACCTTAAGTAGGTTACTTAAATTATCTGAAGCCTCACTTGAATAATCTATAAAATTAAGTCCTTTCAGACAAAAACCCCAAGACTCTAACTTTTGAAACATGTTACACTGATTTCTTTCTCTCACACACACAGACACAATCATTTTTTTTAAAAAATCCTCATTAAAATTTTAGTATGCAGTTCAAAATCAAGCTTAAAGAATAAGTATCAAAGGCAAAATCACTTTGGATGAGTTTTACATAACTGAAAAATTTGTCATTTTTTAAAAAAGAACACAGAAAATACTATTACTTGAATTTTTGGTACAAAAACATTTCAAAGGTTCTTTGGCCAGAGATAATCATTTCCAATTTGCTGAAAATAGACATTTTTCTTAGAAAGTAATAACTATTTTCATGTATTTGCTAACCACATTATGCTCTACCTCTTTGATTCAAAACTACATCACAATTTTAAAATCTAAACCACTAAAAGAAATTAACATTTCAAAATATGTTCATTAACAAAATGTACTTTTTAAACACAAAGATTACTGCAATAAATTCTCTTGGACTTAAATTACTTTAGCATTGCAATGCATCCTGAGGATGTGTCAGGACCCCCTACTCCAGCCATAGCAGCTGACTCTTACATACTGGCCTTTCACATAAGATTGTTATTTTATATGAAGGTTTTGCAGTGGGAGAAAAACTTGAAAAGGACTAACAGAATATCTCTGGAAAGATGCACAAGAGACTGGTAATGCTTTGGGAGGGGACACTTGATGTCAAGGAGACAGTGTAGGAATGAGACTCAGACCATCTTTTTGTACTTGGGAATTCTGAACCACCAAGACAATTGCCAGATTTTGAAGCCTGTAGACGGGCAGACTGAGAGCTATGAGAGTAAACTCAAAATTTTATATATATGTGTGCATATGTGTGTGTGTATATAAAACAAGTTACAGGAAAAAATGTAATATTTAACTAATCTAAAAGCAGGGCTAAGGAAAGAGACATTCACTAGGCTCTCAATTTAAAAAAACAAAAAACAAACAAAAACACATGGCATATGACAGGAAAACTGAGTTTTATTAAACTTTTTCACAACCCTAAAACAGCTCAATCCCTGACTGGTTGGAGGTAATTAGCCACTTATCCATTTCCACAACAGAAAAATGAGAACCCTATTGAAAACATAACACTGTCTAAAGTCTCTGTGGTTCTTTTATACATATACAAAGTCTGCCACACAACAAAAAATTACTAAATATGCAAATGGACCCCAAAATATGATTAATAATTAAGAGAAAACTATACAAGAGAATCTAGTAATATACAAATGATCCAAATAATGGAGTTTACAAAAGAACAATTACTTAAAGACAATTATTTATAATATTTCTAACATATTAAAGAAAACAGAGGGGAAAATGGACAAAACTGAAAAAAAGACGGAGTATTTCACTAATGAATTAGGATATATAAAAATAATTAAATGGGCATTCTAGAACCAAAAAAAACAACACATGAAATTAAGAACTCAATATATTGGTCTTATAGCAAACTGAATTAGTGAACTAGAAGACAAGTCATTAAAAAAAACCCTAAACTGAAGCATACAGAGAAAAAAGAGTAGAAGATAGGAGAAAGGAAAGGCAGGGGGAAGGCGAAAGGAGGAGGAGAGGTTTAAGAGAAATGTAGGTAGGATATGCTCAAAATATCTAATATACATATAACAGAAGTCCCAGACAAGAGGAGAAAGAGATAAAAGCAACATTCAAAGAAAGAATAACTGAGAGCTTTCCAAAATTGACAAAAGAAATCAATCCAGAGATTCAAGATGCTCTGCCAACTCCAAGCAGGATGTATTAAAAGAAAACTATACCTAGGACATCATAAACAAACTACAGAAGGAAGAGAGGGAGGGAGGGAAAAATCATACAAATCATAAAAGCAGCCATGGGATGGGGGGAAAAGTTGGCCTTCAAAAAAAAATGAGACTGACAGATTTCTCAACAGAAACAATAGAAGCCAGAACATAACAGAATGGCATTGTTAAAAGGCCAAAAAGAAAATAACTGCCAATCTAGAATACTATATTCAGCAAAAATATCCTTCAAAAATTATGGAGAAATAAAAATGTTTGCAAACAAACAAAAAAACTGAAGAAATTTCTAACCAGTAAGTGTGTACTAAAAAAAAATTAAAGGGAGTTATTCAGGCAGAAGGAAATTATCCTACATCATAAACATGAGAACACAGAAGGAATAAACAATATCAAAAGGGTAAATAAATATATAAGGAAATAAGTTAACAGTAATTGTTTAAAAAATAACTGAAATGCCTTGTAAAGTTTAAATGAACTAAGACTTTAGCAGTTACGTGATGGTGGTAACAGTAATGATTTATATTCTATTATAATAAGGAACGTTGTAATTTTTAAGATAACCATTAAAACAAAATTTTACATATATTTTATATACATACACGTGTGTGTATATAAAACAAGTTAGAAGAGAAAAATGTAATATTGAACTAATCTAAAAGCAGGCAAGAAAGAATAAAAAGCAAAAAAAAAAAAAAAAACCCAGATGGACCAAATAGCAAACAACAGTAAGATTATACATATAAATCCAACTATACCAGTAATTACATTACAGTGTATGAACGAAATATTTCAAGTAAAAGGCTAAGTTTATCAGATCGTATTAAACAAATAAAGAAACATAGTACTTAAAAGAGACACATTTTAAATATGTACACAGAAAGATTAAAAGTAGAGTATGGGAAAAATATACATACCATGCAACACTAACCCAAAGAAAACTGATGGACTCTGCTAATTTCAGGTTTAGAATCGGAAAGATTTAGAATTTAAGGCAAGAATCATTATTATAGAAAAACGGAACATAACATAATGATGAAGGGATCAATTCAACAGGAAGATATCACAATCATGAACCTGTATGTACCCAATAACATCAAAATATATGAAGCAAAAATTTGCAGAATTAAAAGGCAAAACAAAGTCATAATCATAGAGACCTTAACAAACCTCTCTCAGCAGCTGATAGAAAAAGCAATAAAAACTCGGTAAGATCTGAACAGTGTGATTAAACAACTTGACTTAAATGACCAATACAGAACATTGTGTCAACAACAAAATTCACATTCTTTTCAAGGGTGCATAGAACACTTATCAAAACTGATCACAAACTGGGCCATAAACCTCAATACACTGAAAAAAAAAGATGATACCATTTAGAGTATGTTTTCTAACCACAACAAAAGTACACTAGAAATCATTAACAAAAACAACAATAATAAATAAAAATCTAGAAAAACACCAACTGCCTGGAAATTTAAAATTACATTTCTAAATAACCTATGGGTCAAAGGAGAAATCAAACAGAAATTTGAACATATGTTGAACTGAATACTAATGAAGATATAACATATCAAAACTTATGGGATGCAACTACAGCCTTACTTGGATATATGACAACAGTCCTTCCTTTGCATGTGCAAAGCAAAGACATAGTTCCTATATGCATGAGTTTCAGTTAACCAGTACCTTGCAAAAGCTAAGACTGCCTTATTAGCAAAGAAGAAAGGCTGAAAAGAAATCAATGGTTCAAGCTTCTATCTCAAGAAACTATACAGGATAGCAAATGAATGAAAGAGAAAACAAGCACATAATAGAGAAAAATAAAGAAAGCCAAAAGTTGGTTCTCGGAAAAGATTAATAAAATTAATAACCCCCTAGCAATACTGATTAAGGAAAAAGAGAAAACACAAATTACTACAGAATTTTAGACATCAAAAAGGGAACATGATAAATTTTATGTCAATAAATGTGACAGTATAAAATGGACACACTTCTTGAAAAATACAAATTATCAATGCTTAAAGAAACAGAATATTAAATAGCCCCAAAACTATTTAAAAAATGGAATCCATTATTAAAAATATTTCCATAAAAAAAATCTCAACACCTGCACTTTTATAAGTGAATATTTCCAATTAAGGAAGAAGAAATAACATCAGGTTTATACAAAGTTTCCAGAGAATAGAAAACAGAAGACTTCCTAACTTTTTAAAGAACCAAGGGCTGGCTGCTTAGCTCAGTTGGTTAGAGTATAGCCTTATAACACCAAGGTCATGGGTTTGGATCCATGTACTGGTCGGCTGCAAAAAAAAAAAAAAAAAAAAGAACAAGGGCAACCATGATGCCCCAAACTGACATGAATACATGAATATTACAAGGAAGGAAAATCATAGACTAATCTCTCTCATGAACGCAGATGCAGAAATATCAATGTATCAACAAATAAAATCTGGCACTGTATATAAAAAGAACTTATAATATATTAAGAAAAGTATTCCAGGCATTTAGCAGTAGTTTAGGAGAAAAATCATATGATCATCCAAATAGTTATAGAAAAATCTTGTGACAAAATTTAATACCCCTTCATGATAAAAAACATATAGGAAAATTCGTAAAGAATATCCATAAAAAACCTACCTATATAACAAGCATCACAGTCAAAAGTAAAATATTGAAAATTTGTCCTCTGAGACTGAAAACAAGACAGAGATGACCACTATCACCACTTTTATTCAACATTGTACTGGAGGGCCTAGCTAGTATGGTAAGGCAAGAAAAACAAAAAGAACAAGGACTGAAAAGAAAAAACTGTCATTATTCACAGATGATATGATTATGCAATTAGAAAATCAAAAATTCTACAGACTAATTATTAGAATTAATAAGTTAATTTATCTAGGTTTCTGGATATAGTATAAGGTTAATATACTCATATAAAAATCAATTGTATTTCTATAAACCAGCCACAAATTTTTAAAATTACAACTTACAACAGCATTAAAAAACAAAACAAACAAACAAACAAAATGAGGAATAAATCTAACAATACATGTGCAAGACCTCTACAATGAAAAGTAGAAAACATTTTGAGAGGAATTAAAGAAAGTCTACATAAATGGAAGGATATACCATTTTCATGGGTTTGGAAGACATATAGGAAAGACATCAATTCTCCCCCAATTAATTTCTAGTTTCAAAGCAATATTAATCAAAATCCCACTCCCCCCCTGCCCTTTTAAAGAGAAATTGACAAACTGGTTCTAAAATCTCTATGGAAATGCAGAGACCAATGCAATCTTGAAAAACAACAAAAATTGGAGAAGTTATAAAGCTTAAAACATTAAGAGCTGTTATAAAACTATAGTAATTAAAACTGTACAGCTATAGTAATTGAAACTCACCAATGAAAAATAGAGTTTAGAAACAGTCACACACAAATAGGCAACATTTATGACAAAGGCAACATTGCAGTACAACGGGGGAAAGACAGTCTTTTAAACAAAAGATGCTGGGTCAACTGGATATCCTTGCAGAAAACAATGCATCATGATCCCTAACCTTACCCAATTCACAAAAGTAAATTCCAAACGGAGTGCAGATCTAAATGTGAAAAGTCAGGAAAAAAAACATAGCAAAACACCTTCATGTAGTTGAAGTAGGCAAACATTTCTTAAGCAAACACAAAAGCACTAACCATAACAAAAAAATAAATTGTACTATATTAAATCTGTCATCAAAAGACAGATTAGAAGAGTAAAAAGGCAAGCCAAAGACTAAAGATATCACCAATACATGCAGACGCCTTATACCAAGGGAGAAGAGATCTGTGATTGCTTGGGCTGGAAGCAGGAACGCTGTGAGGTCCTGGCACGAAGACCAGCCTAAAACTGAGGTTGGACCAGAACCACAGAGAACAATCCTATTCTCAATCATGATCCTAGTACTGGAGAAGGAGGAAAAGTGTGAGGAGAGAAAGGTCTTCCACTTCTGGCCAAGATAGAGTGACAGGAATTGAATTTATCTTCTTGCCTGAAATAATTTTAAAAAATGGAAAACATATATGAAACACAGGTTTTCAAGACACTGGACACAGAAAATGAAGAACAATAAAGTTGCCCCAACTTCCTTCTGTAAGAGTTTCCTGCGGTATAGGAAGGGAATACAGGCAGACCTGGCAGACTCCCTGAGTTAAGGAGGCAGAGCTGAGAGTCCAGGTAAACCAAGGTGTTAGAGGATAGGCTAATGGAAAGAAGAAAGCAGCAAAAGAAAGAACTCTGATCTGCAGAGCATCCCCCTTTAGTAGTCAGACGAAGACTGATCAGCATACTGTATGTGTGAGGAAACCACCAGAAGCCAAGGAAAGAAACACCAAAAGGATTAGAGGTAGCAGTGTCCAGAACTTACACAGGGCCAGAAATAGTGCCTCTTCTTACCAATCAGACTGAGGATTAAGTAAAGTACATAGAAGGGTCCTTCCTAAGTAATGGAGAATAAACAGCCCAACATTGAGCACAGATCCAGTACTGCCTAATAAATCCTAAAATCAAAACCTAAAAGGATCAAACTGTTTTCAGATAATTTAACTGCATCCCAGAGCAGAGCTCAAAAATATTTATAGGAATACGAAAATATCCAGAACACCAAAAGGCAAAATTCATAGTATCAGCCATCCAAAAAAAAAAATTACCAGGAATGGAAAGAATCAAGAAAACAAGACCCATAATGAAGAGAAAAATCAATCAAAACTGATCCAAAATTGGCACGGATGTTAGAATTAGCAGACAAAAATATTAAAACAGTAATTACAATGTTCAAACATTAAGTCATAGAAGATGTTAAAAAAAAACCACCTAAATTGAACTTTTAGAGATGAAAACTATGTTTGAGATGAAAAATACACTGGATGGGAATAACATTAGACATTGCAGAAAAAAGATTGGTGAATCTGAAAACATGGCAACAAATATTAGTCAAAATGAAACACAGAGGAGAATTCAAACAACCAGCGCTTTGTCAATGTCATGTCCACCTTTTGCAAGAAAGGCTTCAATGCCAACTCTTAAATCCTTTGTAATCCTAGCTTTCTTTAATAATGCCACCTAGCCCAGTGGGGGGAAAAGATTTACAGCAAGAAGATCTGTCCCCAAACGCTAACAATCAAAATCAGTTAGTTTCACCTACAGAATTACGGAAAGGTAAACTACCTTTCAGTCCACTGGTTTTCACCCTGGAATTTTCTCCACCTCTCAGAGAAATGAAAGAAATATGGCTGTGGGTCCCATTAACATGTACATATAACTTTTCTTCTTTTATCTACAAACAATACTAACACTGTACAACCAGACATTAACACAAAGGACTAACTAAACTTCAAAAACATTTCACTGCTATCAATAACTGATTGCATTTTATGTCTAGCACAGCACTTCTAATTCCTTTCGTTTTAGACTACAAATGAGGAAGGACTACATAGTTTTAACCTAAAAAACATCTAAGATAAGGAACTAATAATATAAGACACCACTTCCTCTTACTTAATCAACTAAAAGCACAAGATTAATTAGAGAGAAAATATTATCCAAACCTTAGCAAGGTAAGATAGAATCTCTCTGGATTACTGTGATGATTAAATGAGAGTGACTGGTAAACTGCCTGTCTCGTAGCTATCAGTTCTTTTCCAATTAATTGTCAAGAAGATATGTTCAAGTACAAAAAACAACAACACATGTATAAGCCAAAAATCTGGCCTTTCACTTCTTCATAAAATTTTCTAAAAAAAGTCTCAGAACAAACTCAAAAACCAGAAGTTTTTACCTCCAATCACCTTAAAATAAGACCAAGAGGAAAGTAAATTCTGCGATATACTGCACTTATGTTTAATTTAAAATCATTATCTGAAATGATTTAATAAATTTATGTTGGCTGACTTTTCCATCAACCAAGTCATTGAGCCAAATGAAGTAATAGGAAGGTAAGGGAGGGAATCAGAAACAGAGTTTAAGAAGTGAAAAAGGTTCATTAAACCTGGGCAATGGGAGGCATGATAACATACCTGAAATTGCATGTGATGTATTCATATAAATATGCATTTTTCTTTTTTATCTTTTTTTTTTTTTGTCTTTTTTTTTCGTGACCGGCACTCAGCCAATTTTTCTACAGCCATCACTTTTATCTCATCTCAGTGGGCTTATAAAAGATTAAGAAATATTGCTCCAGGAAAATCAGATGACAGATTGCTAGAGAACCCAAGAAACAAACAAAAAATCATAAGAGGTAATTCGTTCACAAGAGGGCTTATGATTCTTATAAAATAGGAAAAATACTATAATTTTTTTTGCAATTTAAAAATGGAATTTGTTTGCATGATCATAATTGTATATGGACTATACATAAGTGTTTGTGAGAGGTTGTATTTCATTCACTATATGTCTTAATTTTCTAAATTTAGAAGCTACAAGTGTTTTGCAAAAAATAAATGCCCTAAATTACAAGGTACAGATAAAGTTAAACTAACAGAGAAATCCCCTTTATTACACATTTGAAGAGCTTAATCGGTAATGGCAACATGACTGACTGTAATCATGGACATAAAAGCAGTCGGCCAATAAAATAAGTGACAATATTTTCACTGAAGTGACAAAACCATATTAAAATTTAAATCACTTTCAGTTTTATTTTTGTTTTGCATTAAGCATTTGTTCTACCTCTTATTAATGTAGATCATTTAACAGTGCTTCTCTTTGTTTTACCAAACTTAGAATAGAGTCACAAGTTTTTTAATGGAACACAAACTGTAAAAGAGTTATAAGTCTTTTGGAATTAAGTCCATAATGCCATGCTGATTATAACTAATTCTCACGTATAAACAAAAAACCTTTGAGAGATTTCTCTTGCGTAATTAATGTTTTGTTTGTACTCATTTATTCTTTTCACAGGTCTTTATTATTAAAGGCCACTCTTCAAACAGTGTTAGTCAATATCATGTACTTATGAATTAAAATTATATTACTAAAGATTTAAATACAAAATATTAATTTTCTTACCACTCTAAAATAAATTTTAATGTTTTTTCCTTTCTAGGTTGTGATAGATTGTTTACAGTGAGAGCCCCCAATGTATCCATGCCCTTGTAGTCCCTTCCATATTGGCTCTGTGATAGGCTACATGACTTATTTTATTCAATGGGACATTAGCACGAATAATACAAAGGTTTGAAAAGTGTTTGCATACTGGAGCCCTTTTTCTTGCTGCTTTTAATGTGAAAAAGCCAGAGTTAGTCTGATGAAGAAATGTAGGCCCCTAAATTTGGGGGTTATGCAGAAAAGATTAACTAATGCGTATGTTTAAAAAAATGTGGGCGAGTCAAAAATCATTCATGAACCTACTATAAGGGACATTAAAAACTGCCCATCACTAGATAACTTTCCAAACAGAATTAATTAACTGAGTCCCTACCAAGACACCAAGTGAGACACTACATGCCAGGAACTAGAAACCAGTGCTTAGTTCAAAATGACGCAGGACTGTATCAGCATTAGAACCCAACCCAGCATCCGTTCCTTGCTAGTCCCATGCTGGGGGGTAGTTAGCCTACTGAAGAACAAAGTAGTGAAAACAATGATTAACAAAAATCATGGTTATTCAGTTAAAGGCCCTGGATATCAATACTTTTAAATCCTCAATATAATTTTACTGATGCCAATTTCTTTTCCCCTTTTTGGATATCTGCCTACTCTATACACATTTGCTTTCTTACTTTTCCTTGAACATGCCAAACTCATTCTTGCCTAAGAGGCTTTGTGAGGCTACTCCCTTTGCTGTCCAGCTGCTCACATTGATCGTTTTCTTCATTCAGGTCTTTGCTCCTCAGAGGGTAGTAAGAGAAAGGATCAATCTAAAAGAATACTACCCATCTCAATCACTCTTTAACCCATGACCATGTGTTGGGAAAATATAGGAGAATGGACAGGGCCCCTCAGATGTTCAGAATCTTGCCAAGCATTTGCTGTGAATAGGTTGTGTGTGGGTGGAGTTACTGCACCTGCGCAGCACCACCACCTTGGCCAGAGTTCTACTGCCTTGGGCAGCCACCGCCACACAAGCAGCAATGCCTTTCCAACCTGCAGCTTCCAAGGACCTGTTTGCTGGTTACCTAGCTCACAGACCTGCATATAAAGGGTCTGGTGAGCCAGCCTGGTGTATGAATGGTTTGTGACCCAGTCTGGAATGGGCTTGAGGGGTCTGTGAGCTCCAGACCCAGCCCTAACTCGACAATTAGCCCAGTTGAGGCAGGATTACAAGCAGGTAAAAGAGCCTGACAACTAGCGTGGTTGTGTAGCTTTACAATTGGCATCACAAACAGGATTAGTAGCTCTACACCATACTTTACTGTTCTCTATGACATTTACAAGGGTTTTCAAAAAGTTCACAGAAAATGCCTATTATGAAAAAACTATGTATGGATTGCAAAGTTTTTTTGCACCAAAACAATCTCATACTAACTTGTTATAACATGCTTGAAAAGAATCTAGTTTGAGCACTAAGGATAAGACATCAGTTTGAAAAGAACCCTATCAGAGCAACATGAATTCTGCTAAAATTGCAGAACAAACATCAAATGGATAGTGAAGCTTGGATGCAAGAATGATGAAATCATCCATGCTTTCCTAAAAGCTTATGGGGACAATGCCCTCATCATTTTAAGAAGGGACAAGACAATGCTGAAAATGAAGCCTAGTGGCAGATCATCCACATAAACTTATGAGGAAAAAGTTAATCTTGTTTGTGCCCTAACTGAAGAGGACTGATTAACAGCAGAAACAATAGCCAACACCACAAACATCTCAGCTGGTTCAGCTCACACAATTCTGACTGACAAATTATAGATAAGAAAATACTTGATGGGTGCCAAAACTGTTGTGCCCAGATCAACTGCAGAAGAAGAGCAGAATTTTCAATGAAAATTTTAAACAAGTGGGATCAAGATCCTGAAGCATTTCTTCAAAGAACTGTAACAGGAGATGAAACATGACTTTACTAGTATGATCCTGAAGACAAAGCACAAAGCCTTTTTCTTGAGGGCCAACAAATGACATCTGCTTGTCATGAGAGTGTTTTGAGAAAGGCAGCCAAAGCTTTAGCAGAAAAATGCCCAGGAAAGCTTCACCAGAGTACTTCTCCACCAAGACAATGCTCCTACTCATTCCTCTCATCAAACAAGGGCAATTTTGCAGGAGTTTCAATGGGTAATCATTAGGCATTCATCTCACAAGTTCTGATTTGGCTCCTTTTGACTTCTCTTTGTCTCCTAATCTTAAAAAAAATCTTTAAAGGGCACCTATTTTCCCTCAGTTAATAATGTAAAAAAGACTGCATTGACATGGTAAAATTCCCAGGACCCTCAGTTCTTTGGGGATGGACTAAATGGCTGGTATCATTGCTTACAAAAGTGTCTTGAACTTGACAGAGCTTATGATGGGAAATAAAATTCATATTTTAATCTTTCAATTCCATTTTCCATGAACTTCTCAAAGTCCCCTCATTCTATGACTTGTTTATTGCCTTTTTTCCCCTACTAGAACTAGAAGATCCATGTAGGAGGGGCTCTTTTTATTCACCACTACATCCACAGTCCCTATTTCAGTGTCTGGACAAAGTAGGTAGTCATTAGATGTATAAGGACAGAAGGAAAGATTCCTATTCATTTAACTGGTATCAGCGGTGACGTTAGTGAAAATGGTGGAGTAATGACTTTAGAAAATCCTCTCCTCCATAAGAGCAATGAGACACTAGTAAAAACCATCAGAATACATTTTTCAGAATTCTGGAAATTAACCAAAGGCTTAAGGTAATCTCGGAAGTGTTTATCAAGAAAAGTAGCTGAATTGTGATAAGAACAATAGCTCTATGCAGTTTTAACCTGTCCTATTCCCACTCCACCTCCCCAGCTCCCCCATAGCCTTGAAAACAAACAGCCCATAATCACAGAGAAAGCCAGGGGCTGGCAGTCACCAAATAGGGTTAGAGTGCCTTCAAAACCTCATTCCCAGAAAACTATGATTATCTGACTTGTCTGGAGGTTCCCTAGAAAACCCCAACTGGAAGGCTGTTTTTATTTGACTTGACTTGCAAATCAACCAGTGCAAATAACCTTTTCCTTAGGGGCATTTGTCAAAAAGAGAGGTAGCTGTTTTTTTTTTTTTTTTTTTTTTTTTTTTTTTTTTTTTAGCCTTATTTTTATTAAAATCAAATTTCAACTTGAGCCATCAGGATTTTTCCCACTTGCTGGAAATAATTGGCCAGCCAGATGCTGGGTATAGTGTGTCAGGACATTTCGGATTCGGCAAGAGCGACTGCTCTCTGGAGGAACTGAGGGTGACTTACACGTGCTGGAAGACTGTAGGAGCAGGGGCAGGTAGGGATCATGCCAGCAGGACCATCCCACACTACTGTTTGCCCCGACTATTATCAACTGCCTCAGGTAGCCATACGTTAAACAGCTACCTCTCCCCAGCGAGAGGTAGCTGTTTAACGTATGGCTACCTGAGGCAGTTGATAATAGTCGGGGCAAACAGTAGTCCAACCAACCAGGGGGAGGAAGGAATTCATTTCAGATTCTTGTATTCCAAGTAAACAAAATAAAAACATTTTTGCTCCACAAAGAGTAGTATCCAATTCATTAGACCCTATAAATATGTTGGGTATACAGCATGTTTAGGTAATGTAGGCACAGAATTAATCAAAGTGTTAAAATAAATTACAAGAAAATAAGCTGAATCTTAGAATAAACCTTTCAAATACTGAAGAAATGTTTAAAGCAGTTGGTATTCAAAGAGTTGACTCAAGGAAGGCAATGTCTGCATTTGGTGGCATTCTTTAATCTCTAAAATAATTCCCTTCCTTACCAAGTTAACTAACAAAGTTCAGAACAAGATCTTACTGAAAGCAAAAATGTTGGAGTTAAGGAATGGTATAACTTTTTTGTGTTTTTTTTTTCAACTTTTTTTGTGGTAAAATACACATACCATAAATTTTGCCATCTTAACCATTTTTAAGTGTACAGTGCAGTGGTATTAAATACATTCATATGACGTGCAACCAACACCACCATTCCCATTATTCCCTGAACAATACAATAGCTATTTACATAGCATTTACATTGTATTAGGTAAGTAATCTAGAGGTGATTTAAAGTATAGTCATGTACCACATAATGACATTTTGGTCAATGATGAACCACATATGTGACAGTGGTCCCATAGATTATAATAGCTATACCATAAAGCCTAGGTTAGGTTTGTGTAAGTGCACTCTATGATCTTTACACAATGATGAAATCACCTGACGCATTTTTCAGAACTTATCTCCAAGGATGTGCATAGGCTATTTGCAAATACTAAGTGATTTTATACCAGGAACTTGTGCATTCGCAGATTTTGGTATCCACAGGAGGTCCTGGAACCAACCCATCACTGATACTGAGGGACAAGTGTATAGCTAAATGACCAAGTTCTAGTAAATGAGATCAAAGGAAGTACTATGTAGGGAATTCTAGAAAGGCTTCTTAAAAGATGAGAGTATGCCCCTTTTGTCTGTGCCTTTCTTCTTCCTTCCCTCTGTCTAGAACATGGATGTGATGGCTGGAGATCCAGCAATCATTAGGTGATCTTGAGAATGGAAGCCACATGCTAAGGATGGCAAAGGAAAGAGACAGAAGGAGGCTGGATCCTTGGCAACTCAATGGAGTTGCCATTTCAGCCCTAAATTTTCTACCTCTGAACTTTTATTTTGTTTTTTTACAAGACAAAGAAATGAACTACTACCATGTTTAAGCAATGGTTATTTCCTATTTTCCATATCTGTTTCTAGCAGCCAAACACAATTCCTAACTCATAAGGTAAGGAGATTCAAGTGACAAATCTACAGTCTTAGATACAAAGAGCCATCTCAGCTATGCCTCAGTTTAATGTTGATAAAGTGTAAGATATTTCTACTGAAATGGGAGCCAGGGATAGAGTAAAAAGCTAGACTGAACAAAGAGCTTCTACTCTTTGAAAGCACACCACCATCACAGTTCAACTGGATGAACGTTTAGAGTACTTTAGTATACCAACAAATTTCTTTTCTTTTCTTTTTTTTTTTAAGATGACCAGTAAGGGGACTTAACCCTTGGCTTGGTGTTGTCAGCACCACACTCTCCAAGTGAGCTAACTGGCCATCCCTATATAGGGATCCGAACCCGTGTCCTTGGTGTTATCAGCACCACGCTCTCCCAGATGAGCCACGGGCTGGCCCTTATACCAACAAATTTCATAATACAGTAATTTCTTGCCAACATTTGGGAGTTATGTTCTAGAAAAGTAATGTGGCTTGCAAAACTGTGACTGGGAAGACCAAATTACAGGAAAATAAATGGTTAGAAAAATACACATTTTAATGAGAGATGTTAAACCAGCTGTTTAAAACCTGTTCAAATTAAAAAACAAAACAGTGACTCTTATAGATTAACCTCCTTCAAGTTTTCAAAAACACTGCTGTAGCACAACAATCACTTAAGGCTAATTCTCCCACATATTATGCAGACTTTTCTACTTCATAAATATTTTAAGCCAGTCCTTCCTAGCTTTTATACTTGTGCTGCTTAAATTTTTATTAGATAAGTCTCAGCAAAACTTTTTTTTTTTTTATTTTGACTGGGACGGGATCGCAACCTTTGGCACGGTGTGGTCTGCACCACGCTCAGCCAGTGAGCGCACTGGCCATCCCTATAAAGGATCCGAACCCGCGGCCTCGGCGCTACCAGCGCCGCACTATCCCGAGTGAGCCACGGGGCAGGCCCTCGGCAAAACTTTTCACAAATTCTTGCAGTGATTATGTCATATTTTGGACTGTTTATCATCCTTAAAGAAAATGGAAAAAAAAAAAAAAAAAACTGATCTCTCTGTGGCCCACCCTATTGATCTGCATAAAAGATTACATATTCTGATATCATAGAATACAAATACAAAGTTGCACTATCTTTAATAAAAGATCACTTGGCAAAACTAGTGAAAGGGAATTACTATGTTAGAAATCTTACAAGTGCAAAAAAACCCCAAAACTTAAAAGTGTATAAAAGTATATACATAAGCTGCAGAATAGGCTAGGTATATAAGAAAAACTCTCCCATGACATGTATTGTTTCTTTTAATGAAAAGCTAACTTTTTAAAGCCTAAAAAGTTATAATAATCCTAGCAGACAAAAGTAAGTGTATCTGAAAATATTTACCGACTGCAAAGGTTTACCTTCTTTGGAGGTAAACTGTTAAAGATGTGGAACAGTATCACATGACCTAGTTGGCTAAACCAGAGATACCTATTATTATGAAATTCTCTAGCTCGGGCCCAAAGCTAACTAAAAAGGTAAAAGATCTTTATCATTAAATTCTTCTGCCTTAGTCTCATGCATTTTGATGGGAAAAAGGGAAATAGAAGAGGAAATATAAGCTTTCAAAGAAATATGTGTTCTGCCATGTTAAAAAAAAAAAAAAAAAAAAAGCAATGGATCATTTTTTGAACATTATAAGTTAAATGACCATGACAGCAACTGTGGTAGATAGTTTAATCGCCATGAATTCCTCCCATCCTTCGATACATACCCCTTTGCAATGTGACTTTGCTACTCCTTTCATCCAGTAATGGAATTTCTCTGTCCCCTTGAATTTGGGCTAGGCTCGTGACTTGTTTTGACTAACAGAATATAGTGGAAAGGCCATTATACAAGTTCCAAAGCCTAAGCCTCAAAGAGACCTTGCAGCCTTGCAGCTTCCACCTTCACCTACCCTGAAAATGCCAAGGAAGGACACCATGCTAGCTAATGAGAGGATGAGGACACACTGAGAACTGAGGCACTTCAATGGACAGCAAACACCACCTGCAAACATGTGAGTAAGGATATCTAGAACCTTCCAGCTCAGTCAATTCTCCAAATGAATTCAGCTGCATGAGCAACAACTAAAACCAACAGAGGAACTGCCCACCCAACCCCATGGAATCACAAAAAATAATAAATCTTTTTGTATTAAGTCATAAGGTTTGGTGGGGCTGGACAGCAATACCAAACAAATAAACTTTAAAAAACATACTTAAAAGTTTCTTGAAGGTGAGAAAAATCACTTGAGATTTTTCTGTTTTTGTCTTTAATTCACCTATTATAGCATCCTGTTCCATTCTGTAATTCACCTATTATAGTACCCTCAGGTCATGCTGACTCTACTGTTTCATTCTACTATGACTAAAAATAAATTAAAATGTATGAAAGTACAATGGGGAACCATTAAAGGATTATGTGTGAAGTAATACGTGATAGACATTTTAGAAATATCACTGTAGTTGCATCCTAGAATGGACTGGAGGGAAGAAATGCTAAGGGCAGGTGACCAACAAGACAGCTATAGTAACGGTCCTAGTGAAAGGCCTACTGCTGCTGCTACTAGTACTAGTACTATTAATAATAATAACAGCTAACATTTATTATGTGTTTATGATAAACCAAGTACTATAATAAGAACCTTCTGTGTATCTACTTAATCTTCATAACAACCCTTTGAAAAAAACTTTTAATTTTGAAATAATTATAGGCTCACAGAAAGTTGCAAAAAATTTGTTGGGAGTTCCCATATACCTTTGCCCAGTCTCTCCCAATAGGAACATCTTACATAACTGCAGAAAAAGTATCAAGACCAGGAAATTGACATGGTATAGTCCACAGAGCTTATTCAGACCTCACAAGTTTTACAAGCACTCATTCATGTGTACATGTATAGTTCTATGCAATTTTAATACATATGTAGATTCGTGTAACTATCCCCCAAATCAAGATATAGCACTTTTCTATCACCAAAAGGATCCCTTGAAGTCATACCCCTCCTGTCTCCCTGATCCCTAACCTTGGAAACTATAAATCTGCTCTCCATCCCTTTGATTTTGTTATTTCAAGAATGTTATATAAACAGAATCATACAGTATGTAACCTTTTGAGATCAGCCTTTTTTTACTTAAGATCCATCCAAGTTGTTTCATTACTAACAGTTAATTCTTTTTTATTGCTGCATAGCAGTCCATGACACAGATGCATCAGTTTGTTTAACCATTCACCTGTTAAAGAACATTTGGGTTGTTTCCAGTTTGGGGCTATTAAGAATAAAGCTGCTATGAGTACTCATGTACAAGATTTTGTGTGAACATGAGTTTCGAATTCTCTGGAATAAATGCCCAAGAGTGCAACTGCTGGGTAGTACAACTCTATCATTAAAGATAATGAAACAGATATAAATGGTGGAGCTGGGATTCTAATCCAGACAGTCTGCCTCTAGGCTCTAACTCTTCATAATATTTCCAGTGGCTGTAGAAACTGAGAGAAGTAAATGGAATCAAAGAAAGAATAAGAAGGTAAAGTCAATCAAAACTAGCATTGCTCAGATGAGGAGTATATAAATAAAATGTTAAAGTTAACATCAGGGTCCCAGCTTCAGCACATTAAATAGATGATAAAAGGGAAAATACGAATTCACTTTTAGACATATTGTACAATAGGATCTGCATGTCATTCTAATCTAACAAGCAATTAGATTTACAGAATGGGAACTAAAGATCAAGATAAAGCTCCGGATTAGAGATATAGATTTAAGAATCATCAGATTTAGGTGCTAATTGAATAAATAAGATCACAAAGTGACAGGGTGCAGAGAGAAGAGATTTGACAACAGAACCCTGAAGAACAGAAGTATGTCTTAAATTTTGCATTCATTTCCCCTAGTTTTTTGTTTGTTTGTTTAAAAAGATGACCAGTAAGAGGATCTTAACCCTTGACTTGGTGCTGTCAGTACCATGCTCACCCATTGAGCTAACCGGCCAACATTATATGGGATCTAAACCTGTGGCCTTGGTGTTATCAGCACCACACTCTCCCAAGTGAGCCACAGGCCGGCCCCATTTTCCTAGTTTTTAACATAAACAATAAAACAGTAGTTACTGTGAAATATTGCAAATTCTTATTAACTTTAGATTTTAAAAGCACTTCATGTTTTCTATCTGAGTTTTACAATCACCTTATAAAGTAGCACAGTAGAACATCCTGTTCCCACTCTCTTTTTCATTTAAAAAGAATAAACTACAAAAGGAATAAACACTAATTATAAAGCCTCAATACAAAAGAATGGGTAAAAAGTCTAAGTTTCACTCCCTGCTCAGTATCCAACTCTACCCTCACCCATTTTTTTAAGAAATATATGGGAAATGGAATTTAAGGAGGTTAACTGACAAATCTTAGTAGCTAACAAAAGTCTGTTAATTAAGAATCAAGCACTATCAAAAATCGAGTATCCATAATGACAGAGGTGAAGGGTAAATTTAATTCTAACTTTTTTTGAATTTACTGTGTCACAGTAGAACAAAATAACTATTCTGTAACCAATGCTTTGCCACTGAATTAATTGGTGCCACTTACCCTATTATATGACTACTTTTTTGGCAGTTATATTTTGAACCTAGAAACTATAATTCTATTTAAAAAAATGAAAGCCACACCTCTTAATATATTACATAATTGAGTTTTTACTCCTTTCCCCCAAATTAAATTCTACTCATTTACTTTTTCTAGTTCTTGTCTCCATGGCAGCCAGATACCCCAGCAGAAAGCCTAGAATCCATAAAAATGAACCATGAATTTCTAAACTTTACCCACGTCAAGGTCAATATATTTGCAATTACACGTTTTAGAATGTATTATTGAGTTAATGATTATGCCAAGATTAATGTATATATTCACTGTATCATAGCATATTGAAAAAGGACTTTTAAAAAAAAAAAATATCACTACACAATGTAAACATTTTTTATGGCCCTTTACCAATTTCTCTCTAATCCCCCTTCTCCCTCCCCAACCTCTGGTGTCCTCAGTTCCCTTCTCTCCTTTGGAGAGTTCAAAGAATTATTGTAATTGCTGTATCTTTCTTTCTTCTTTTCTTTTTTTTCAGCTCCCACTTATGAGTGAGGACATGCAGTATTTCTCTTTCTGTGTCTGGCTTATTTCACTTAACATAATTTTCTCTAAGTTCGTCCATGTTGCTGTGAATGGCAGAATTTCATTCCTTTTTATGGCATAGTAGTATTCCATTGAGTATATTTTTTTTCCTTATCCAGTCGTCCATTAATGGACATTTAGGATGGTTCCAACTCTTAGCTATTGTATATAGAACTGTGATAAACTGGGAGTACAGGTACTTCTTCAACATGATGATTTCCATTCCTTTGGGTAAATACCCAGCCGTTGGATTGCTGGATCATATGGCAGTTCTATCTGTAGTTGTCTGAGGAACCTCCATACTGTTTTCTATAACAGCTGCACTAGTTTACAGTCCCACCAACAGTATAGAAGGGTTCCCTCTTCTCCACATCCTCACCAGCATGAAAAAGACCTTTAATCAAGAGAACTTCCAATTCTTATTTTCAAATTTTAGTTAATTCTGGAACTAGGTAGCTTTCAGAGACATTAACAGAACAGGATATGAGTAAATATCTGTGCAAATTAGCACAGGTCTGAATCCTGAAAGAAATTAGCTTGGTTTTTTAGAAAGCAGCTAAGTGCCAAGTAAAAACTAATCCAAACCAAAACATTCAGCAAACTTTTTATTTCTGGCAACTTGAGCTCCTGGCCAGAAAAGCTGTCCTAGCTATGACATTAAATGGTGAAAATTTATTAAGCTATAAAAATATTGGTAGATTTGGCAGTCCTTTCTATCATGCTAAAACTATTGTTACTGGTTCATACCACAAGTGCCAGAGCCTCAAATTATATCAATGATTCTAAAGTGGAAGCCAGTGGTGAAACAAATCATCAAGGGAATTCCCCCCCCCCCGAAAAATACAACTACTCCCTTAATATTTCCTGTATCACTAAGATTCTGAAGGGAAATGAAGATGATATGATAAATATGTGTGTGCCTTTTAAAAAAAATTCCTAGATTATTTTGAGATTATCTATCTCTCTCCACCTTAATGGAGAATTCTTGAATTAGGTCCAATCTTTTTTTCCTTTTTCTTTTAAACACTGTATCAACAGCAGGCATAAGGAGCAGAGCTACAAAGTGACAATAGCTCAGCAGAAGGCTATGCAGGTAAGGAGCTGTACTTACAGCAGAACTACCTCAGAGCTTTCTGTGCCAGTTCCCTCCAGAATCTACATTATATTTTAGACAATGACAACTGTTCAGTTTATCATCCCGAGAAAAGCACATAGTCTACTAGCCAGATAATAATGTAAAAAGAAGTGATTCTGGACTTCAAAAAAAAAACAAAGAAGCCACAATGAAAGACAAAAATTCCTCTGTTCTGGCATTAAAAGAATAACATATTTTATCATTTTAGTTTTTCGTTATGTAGCATTGGTTTTTCTATGATAAAGCTCAGTCAAGCTGAAAAACTTAATCATTCTAGAACTTAATAAACTACTATAACATGCCAAAACTGTATATTAAAAACAATCAGACAAACTTAAATCTGCATTGTATATCAAGATAGCTTAAGGGTTGGATTAAAAAACAAACTTCCATGGTCAATGTTAGAGCAAACGATTATACTTCTTTATAGCCATTGTTTCAAATTCATTATAAATAGCTCCAATATTGAAATATTCCAGAAGAGGGGACTTCTGTGATGTACAAATAATCATCCAATTACTATTACATGCTGCTTTGGACTAGTGTTTCTTAAACTACTTAGTAATTGTCTACTCAATGTTCAACTTATTGCATTCTGCAATGACACCTACTGGCCATTCAAAATCAGTCATTAGTTCCCTAAGACAGCTCAGAGTAGGCTGGTTACATAATAAGAAGAAACATACACACACACGTACGTACACCACCCTACATAAAGGCAGAAATTTGTTCACAGGTACACAAAACACTACAGAATTGCACCTAAAATAGAACCAGAAGTTTTCTTGTGACTGAGATGGAATTATTCTTGTAAGAAGACAAAAGACAAGGAATTAAACCAGTATTAATTAAAATTTTTATCTAAAGCATTGATAAATATCTCAGTACTCTGAACATTTCAGAACAAGCAAACTCTCACGATCCACCTCTCTTTCCCAAATAATATTTTGGGAAAAAATGAAATAGTATTTTGGGAAAAAAATGAAATTTTGATATATGTTCATATATACTAATATAAATTATCATCAATAGGAAAAAAATCACATCTTAGAAAGTTTTTCTCACATGCAGTACTAAAATATACTCAAGAAAATGATATGCTTGCTAATATTACAGTAGTCCTTTTCTTCTAAGGCAACATTTCAAACAGCTTACATTTTAGCAATTTATAAAGCTTCTTTTAAAATAGTTTTCCAGTGCTTCTTTTAAAACAGTTTTTCAGTGAATGAAGTTTTTATGTAGTTTGTCCTTCCATAACACATACTGACTGGAATTCCTACTTTTAAGTCTACTTTTCATTGTGCAAACAATCAATTATTAAAACTTTTTTAAAACAAGATAATTTACAGTTAATTATATCTATAAATACATTTTACCTCAGTCCAAAAGGCTCAAGAAACATACTTTATAAACCTAATAAATAAACAATACATAACTAGCTTCCCAGACTTACAGAGCAAACTACTTAAAAGTCCCCCCGCCCACCATTCAAACCATCACCTTATTTTCACAGTCCAAAGATCCACAGTGTCTGGGAGAAGGAATCTACCAACTAATATCCTAATCATTTTCTAACTTGCACTTACCTCTTGTTATTGATTTTTGAGGCTCTCCAGTTGTTTGCTGAAGATTTTTTTAAAAAATGTATTTGTTATCAGCCTTGACACTCAAAACAAATCCATGAACTACAAAACATGAGCCTGGCCACATTCATCTCAAACTAACATCGTATCTCTCAACCCAAGTCCATATTTGGGATAAGCTCTTCGTGACTACACTATCCTTCATGCTATCACCCTTCGCCCACAAAGCTTGACTGGGTAGAAAGCACTCAAGCCAACAACAAAAAAGTGTTCTGACATATCAATAGGGTTCAAGACCTCCTCTTCCAGGAGGGACAACCTAGTTATTTGGGTAAATAACAGCCAAGGATTACATAATGCACAGCTCTAAACAGTTTCCGGGATCTGACCCCCAGTAAATACGTTTCTTCTACGCACCCCCCCCCCACTACCGCAGGAAATGGCCCTAAAAAGCCATCCCTAGGATTTCTCTCAGGTGTCTGCAACACGCATCCTTCTCTCGCCTTGTTTCGTGCAAGGAATTCCTTCAGCCCTCACTACATCGTCCTGCTCCCGCCTCTCTCCTCTCTCTCTGCTGGCGCTACCGCAGCCCCCACGCCCTAGACAGGCCCCCATGTCTCCCCACAGGGCTCAGCTTCCACCCGCCTCAGCTGCCTTCTCTTCTCCGTACGACCCTCCCAAGCGGCTACCTGGTTTACGAAAGGCTCCGGAACCACCAACATTCCGGCTATCGCCTTTCCAACCCACCCTCGTCCACTGCCCTCTACAGTTTCCGCAGCC
Organism: Cynocephalus volans; assembly: GCF_027409185.1. Lineage (NCBI taxonomy): Eukaryota > Metazoa > Chordata > Mammalia > Dermoptera > Cynocephalidae > Cynocephalus > Cynocephalus volans. Next base: position 266,367,348 of record NC_084460.1, read on the forward strand.
GGAGAAGAAAAACCCTCCTCCATCTAGCACTTTGCGTCCCCCAAAGACAGCACTGCCGCCTACCTGTCACCCTGCTGTCTTCGGCTTCCTACCGCCACCGCCTCCCGCAGCAGCCGGCCAACTGCAGCCCTACAACCAGCCTTCTCATTGGATGAGTCCACGCTATCAACAACAGCCCCAGTCATTGGCTGCAGCGTGTACGCGGCCCTCCCCTCTGTGCATTTCCAAGAATTCCGGTCTCCAAGCAAGGAAGACGTTTCCTCTTCCCCGCCCTTCTCTCCTCTACAATGTCTCTTACCTCAGTCAGACTGCGGGTTCACATATGTGAAGAAAAATATCGACTTCCAGCCTCCCTCATAGCATCTCCACCCGGTCCAGGAATCTGTGACCCAGGACGGGAACGTTAAATGGCTTCTCCGCTTTCCTACCGAATGGAACTCGAGGTAACAACTTCCGTTTCCGGTTGGCTCCGGCTGGAAGGGTGAGTGTTGAGTGTCCTGAGAGGTCAGATTGCCGTCAGGTAAATTAGGGAGTTGGTGGGAGACCTCTTGATTGGGAATAAAAGCTAGACTCTGTTCTGGAAGATGCAGAAAGGGAGAGACTAAATGGAGAAGGATGATGAGAGGGAGCCCCTCAAGAGGGACGGAGTTCCAAGACCTAGCGGGAGAGAACTTTTGAAGTCCCAGTTTAGAGTTAGGGTAGGGATGGGTGGTTTAAAGAGGGTACAGTGAGAATCAGTGTGGTTAAGTCCAGGAGCTTTCCCTGCCTCCGCCTCATGCAACACCCACCCCACGCCCCGTGCTTGTTTGTCTGATCTATCTTTGGATCAGATAAAGGCTGAAGAACAGCCCCCCAAACCGAAAATAGGTGAAATAGAAATAATTGTAATATCTGCCTCATAAGCTTGTATAGCTTTAAGATTTTTCTGGTATAAATGTTTATAACACAGTGGTGAAGTGAAAAAAGCTAGATACAAAATAGCATCCGTTTTTACAGTGCAAATTTTTTAAGTTGCATATACGTAGGAGCAGGGATTGGAAGAGACACTAAAAGTGGTAGTAAATTTGTTTTTTATTTTCTAATATCCTTATAGTATTCGCAATTTTTTAAATGAGGGCAAGTTAGGATATATATTTGGAGGTCTTCGGTAAACTTTAAAGTTACATGTAGTGGAAGTGGTATTATCCTCTTTTTCCTTTTTAGGGAAAGTATCCCTCCTGTAACAGAGCTAGCTCCCTTTAGTGGAAGTTGATCGCCACCAAACTTATAGGTTCACTTCAGACATAGGTACATTTAAAATTTTTCACAATCGCATGTTCTTTCTTTGTTGACCTAATATCCTTGCTGTTCTTACTTGAGCGAAATAATCACCATGTTGAGTCTTCGGGACAATTTAAGTAACTTTTTATAACTTTTTTGTTGTTGTCAAATTTACATAGCAGAAGGGTGTATAAAACATACGTTCCTTTTACTAATTAAGCAAACACCCGTGTAACCACCCCCAGTTAGGAAATAACGCATTACTGGTAACTTGAAACATCCCTTCTCAACAGGAGTGATTGCCCTTCAAGGGGGTGAAAATTAGATCTTGGGGTGGGGAAACGTCTTAGTTACTACAATGGTTTGTGTCCCTCCAAAGGCCAAAGATATACAATATATCTGTGGTTTTAAAATTTCATTGGGGGATCGCTTCTCGGCCTTTTGGCTAAGGTCAAGTGTAGTGTCTGTTCTTATCAGTTTAAAATTTCATTGGGGGAGACGAGGGAGCATGATTAGGAAAAAAATGTCTAAAATGGCTTCTTAGAAGGACAATAATTAAAAGTTGGTTGAAAAACACTGTCCAATAAAAATATAATGCAAGCCACATATGTAATTTAAATTTTTCTAGTAGCCATGTTAAAAAGTAAAAAGAAACAGATAAAATTAATTTAATAATATATTTTCTCTAACTCAATATATTCAAAATATTATTTCAAGATGTAATCAATATTAAAATTTATTAATGAAATATTTTACATTTTCATAATTGACATTTATTTTACACTTACATTTATCTAAATTTGTATTCTAAGTTTTCATAAACACTTGATCTGTGTTTATATTTTGTAAAATTTACAGTTCAAAAAGAGATTTATATACCTAAATTGTTCCAAATACAGTATAATATTTTCCAATAACTGACTTGAGAATGTTTTGAAATTTTAATTAATTAAAATTAAATTAAAATTTCTAGTTTCTGGGTGGCACCAACCACATTTCAAGTGCTAATGGCTACCATATTGGACAGTGCAGATCTAGAGCATATACTCGTATACATAGGAGAGGAATTGCTGGCCATAAGGTATTTGAATTTTCAACTTTTCTAGATCATGCCAGTTTTTCAGAATGGTTGTGCTAAATAACATTATCACCACCTGGATGTGAAGGTGGAAGGCACATTACAATGTGTTTTCCTCAGTTCTCACAATCTTGCAAGATAGGTTTTATTCTCATGCTGTGTGAGGAAACTGAAGTTCAGAGAGATTAAGTGATTTGCCTGGGATTTCACAGTTTTTAATGGTGCAAAGTAGGAGAATTACTCTCTTCCTTCAAGTGATCAGGATATCATTGTTTTATTTATGGCTGTTCTGAAATAGAAATAATTTTTAAAAGAAAATGAAACATTTCCTAGAAATAGCATCGATCAACTTTTTGAAAAGTCTTTTTAAAAAAATCATTATACAATGTATTTGATTTTTGTGGCCCTTTACCAATTCCTCCCTTTCCCTCTCCCATTGAAAAGTCATTTAAATAATACATTTAGTATATACCTATAAAAGGACAGTTTCTGAAATATTTTAATTAGATAAAACGGGAAACACATTGAATTTATTAAAAGAAATCTTTGTAGGAGAAATAAGGGTATGTACGCTTTCATGTTTTCTTTCAAAAAAAGATTTGTCTTCCAAATTACTTAATATTTTGAGCATAGTGGTACTATAACTTTAAAATAGCCTTGACTGTCTGGCTGGTTAGCTCAGCTGATAACAACAAGGTCCAGAATTTGATCCCTGTGTCCAGCCCCCCCCACCCAAAAATAGCCTTCATACCATGGTACTATTTCAATTTTTATTTTCAAAAACAAATTATTTTTATCATTCTTTTTTGACCCTTTGTTTTAAACTCTGTTCCAAATACATTGATACTAAATTATGGTTGATATTCTAGAATTAACTCTTGCCAAAATAAGGGTTCTTCTTGTAATCTCTTTAAATATTTTTGGAACAAAACATTATTTTAAAAAGATGTTTTTGAAAACATGTTATGAGGGAGCCAAGGCATTCTAAATAAATGCTTCTAAGGGCCTTTCTTTTGTAATAATATATTGAATTTCAAAAGTCTGTCCAAAATCTGAAACCATAATTTTTTTCCTGTGTATTATTGAATCCACCAAATAATAATAAAATAATGGATTGAATGTTTCATTCAAAATTGTGAGTGGTATATTTCTAACTTGTGTTTGGTGGGATAGGTTTTCATTCTCTTTTAGATGTGGAAGTCATCAACATAATGTTTTGTGATATCTTAACATGTTTATAGATATTAAGTGTTGGTAATTTGTCAGAATTACTATGTATAATTTATTCTCGTATGTTGGAACTATTGTTTAATGAAATGAGCATTTCACATAATGTTACTTTAGTATGCACTATCCAGTAATTACCTCTGTCTTCTAAAATGCAGTATAAGAAATTTTGCCATATTATTGAGCTTGTTCATAGTTATGAATGCAGACTTAATGGTAATAATTATTTGGTTTGGTTGTATTCCTGGACAGCAGTGATTATAGAATTGCTGCTGCTAACCTTATACAAATTATAGTATAGCATTATTAATTCATACCTCTTCATTTGAAATTCATAGTAATTTAAATGGAGTTGGAGCTGACTGAAGTTTATGTTTACACTGTCTATAAAAATAACACTAGTAAAACTAAAGTCTTTATATAACTATTGAAGACATTTTATTTGAGGAAGCAAACTTATTGATTAAAAAGGGCTTTTAAGGTCTCTGTTGGTCTAGTTCAAGGATCAGCAAACTTCAGTCTGTGGGCCAAATCCAGAATGGTTTTTACAGATGATAATTTGTAATTACTTTGATACTAAGGAACACTAACTTTGAGCCCTAGTTAATATAATGTTATCCCCCAAAAAGGAATTCCATTTTTTTCATAAGTATACCTGTATTACAAAAAATTGTACTGTTATTATTTGTTATATTTTGAATTTTATCAATAAAATATTGTGGAAATTTGTTTTCTCTCGTTATATGTGTACATACATGATATACTCAATTTTACCTTTTTTGCCCACAAAGCCTAAATAATTTATTATTTGACTCCTTACAGAAAAAGTTCATATGATCATTTGTATTTAAACGCAATAACACTGCATTTTAAAAGAATTGTCTAAAGAAAGCAGGTAATGTACAGTACATACAACATTTTTGTTATGCATATCTATGCATTATAAAAGGACTGAAAGGAGGGAAACAGTATTGCTTAGAAGTTAGGAGCAGGGGTTCTGAAACCAAACTGAAAGGTTTAAACCCCAGTTATACCATTTACTGTTTTTGCTACCTTCAGAAAGTTACTTAACATTTTGTAGTCTCATTATCTTCATCTGTAAAATAGGAGTCACATAGAACTCAAGAAATGTTTACTATTATTATAATGAAGAAAGGAACCAAACAGTAAATGGTTATCTCTGAGTGGTGGAATACCTGGTTATTATTCTTTTTTATATTTTGTTTATGCGTACTTCCTAACTGTGAACATATACTAGTTATATAATGAGAAACTGTCTTATAAAATCTAACTAATGAATTTTCAGTCTTTTTTATCTTTTTAAAAAAAAATTAAATGTTTCCCCTTAGAACATAAACAGTAAATTTGGCTTTTTGATATCTACAATTTGTATATTTCTCCCTTACGTTAATCTTTTTCTATAGATATGGCCCATGGACATGGACATGAACATGGTCATAGTAAAATGGAACTTCCAGATTATAAACAGTGGAAGATAGAAGGGACACCATTAGAAACTGTCCAGGAGAGGCTGGCTGCACGAGGGTTAAGGGATCCGTGGGGCCGGTAAGATAAATTAAGTAGTTTAGATAGAATTTATTCTAGAAAATCAGTATCTATGTTCCTTTTCAATGTATTCTCCTTAAAGAATTATGAAAAATTGCTTTTCATGTTAAAATTTTAAAATCAGCTTTATTGAAATACCATTTATATACTGTAAAATTTACTCATTTTAAGTGTATAATTCCATTAGTTGTGACAAATATGCAATGACATAACCACCATCACAATCATAATGCAGAATATTTCTATTATCCCAAAAAGTTCCCTCATGCCTTTATGGCCTTTTGCAGTCAATGCTATCCAACCCCCACCTGCTGGCAACCAATGATCTGCTTTTGTCTCTATAGTTTTGCCTTTTCTAGAATTTTATGTAATTGGAATCATACAGTATGCAGTCTTTTGTTCTGTTCTCTTTCACTTAACATAATTCTTTTGACACGCATGTTGTTGCTTGCATCCGTATTTCTTCCTTTTTATTGCCTTTTTATTTTATAACCATTGTATGGATATACCTCATTTTGTTTACATTTACCATTTGATGGCTATTCAGGTGGTTTCCATCTTTTGGCTATTATGAATAAAGTTGCTATAACTATTCAAGTACAAGTCTGTATGAACTTATGTTTTTATTTCTCTTGGTAAATACTTAAGAGTAGGATTTCTGGATCATATGGTAAGTGTATGGTTATTTTTTATGAAAATCTGCCAAAATATTTTCCAGAGTGGCACCATCCATTCCCACTAACAATATATGAGAATTTCAGTTGCTCAATGTCCTTGCAACACTAGATATTAGCAGTCTTTTAATTTTAGCTATTCTAGTGATACCACTAGAATGTGGTAGTAATACCTTCTTGTGGCTTTAATTTGCATTTCCGTAAAGACTGATGATCATGAGAATCTTTTTGTGTGCTTATTTGCCACTCATATATTTTCTTTGGTGAAATGTCTATTCAAATATTTTGCTTGTTTTATTTAGCAGGGTATTTGTCTTCTTGCTATAAAAGTTCTTTATATATTTTGAATATAAGTTCAGATACAAGTTTTGCAAATGTTTTTCCCACAATGTGGCATGGCTTTTCATTTTCTTAACAATGTCTTTCAAAGAGTTTTAAATTTTGATGAATTTCCAATTTAGCCATTTTTTTTCTTTTATGGTTTGTGCTTTTTGCATCCTATTCATGATTGTCTCCTATACCTTATTCTAGAAATTTTTAGTTTTCTTATGTTTAGACATATGATCCATTTTGAATTAATTTTTGTGTGATATGAGTTAAGAGTGGAGGTTAATGTTTTTGCTTATGGACATTCAGTTGTTCCAGCACCATTTATTAAAAGATTACCTTTCCCCAATTAAATTACTTTGTCATCTTTGTCAAAAATTAATTGACCATTGCCAATTAGCTCAGTTAGTTAGAGCGTGGTGCTGATAACACCATGGTCCAGGGTTCAGTCCCTGTACTGCCAAGCACATACACAAATTTAGTTGACCACATCTATCTGGTCTATTTCTGAACTCTATTCTGTTACTCAGATCAATGTATCTACACTTATGCCAATACCACACTGTCTTCAAAAAGGTAATATAAGATCTCCAATTTTTAGAAAAGTGTTTTAGCTATTCTAGGTCCTTTGCATTTACATACAAATTTTAGAGTGAGCTTGTCAATTTCTACAGAGTCTGCTTGGATTTTCATTGGAATCACATTGAATCTGTTCCACATTTACATTGAATCAAATTCACATCAATTTGCGGTGATACCATAACAATATTGAGTCTTCCAGTCCATAGGCAGTTTAGGTGGTCTTTAATTTTATCAGCAATATTTTGTTGCTTTATATACAGGTCTTGCACATATTTTGTTAAATGTATCCTGAGTTATTCCATATTTTTGATGCTATTGAAAATGTTATTTTTAAGTCTCAACATATAATTGTTCGTTGCTAATATAAAAATACAACTGATTTTTATATATTGACTTTATATCTTATTACCTTGCTAAATTCACTTTTTGGTTCTAATAGATTTTTTTTTACAAATTCCTTAGGATTTTCTTTATAGACAATCATTTTGTCTACAAAGAAAGTTTTTTTTCAATCTGTAAACTTTTTTCCTTGTGTTATTATTCTGGCTAACAGCACTAGTATATGTTGAATTAAAGTGGTATAAGCAGATATCCTTGTCTTGTTCCTAACTGGGGAAAGCATTCAGTCTGTCACTACTAAGTATGATGTTAGTTTTAGGGTTCTCATAGATTCTCTTTACCAAAATGAGGAATTTTCTTTCTCTTCCTAGGTTACTGAGTTTTGTCATTTTTAACTATTATTATTAATGGATATTGAATTTTGTCAAATGCTTTTTCTCTATCTTTTTAGATGCTCACATAGTTGGGTTTTTTTTAATTCTGTTAGTATGGTGAATTATTTTTATTGATTTTCATATGTTAAACCAATTATTCCAGTAGTGAACCCTACTTCATCATGATGTATTTTTTTGTGTTGCTTATAACAGAATACCTGAAACTGGGCAATTTATAAACAAAAGAGGTTTATTTGGCTTAGGATTCTGGGACAGCTGCATCTGGTGCAGGACTCAGGCTGCTTCTATTCACTGTGGAGAGCCACAGGCAGCCGGTGGGTACAAGCAGATCACATGGTGAGAGGAAGCAAGAGAGAGGGGTTGGGGAGATGCCAGGGTCTTTTTAAACAACCACCTCTCGCGGGAACTAATAAAGCAGGAACTCACTTACTACCCCCATCTCCCAGGGAGAGCATTAATCTATCAAACACTGCCACATTGGGGATCAGATTTCCACATGAGTTTTAGGGGGACAACATATTAAAACTCTTATCAGTTCAGTTTTCTAAAATTTTGTTAAGAATATTTACATCTGTCTTCATGAAGGATGTTATTCGGTAGTTTTCTTCTAACATCTTTGTCTGGTTTTGGTATACAAATTAGATTTGATTAGCTCTCATATTTTCCAGTAAGTGAGATCTTTAGAATTCAATGATTTTTGTTCTTCATAACATGAATTTTTTTTTTTTCACTGACCTGTCATTATCTGTGGGAGAAGACATTTTTTTCCCTAGACCTCTCTGACTTCTGTTCACTTCTCAGTTCAGGATACTCAGAAGAATGATTGCCAGAGCAGGAAATCGGTCTTACAAAGTTCAGGCTGCTATGACAGGGAAAAGTTGTGATCCTCCAGAATCATAATAATAATATCAAATGTTATACGCTCTTGTGCCAAAATGTATCATACATTAGCATGTTTAATCTTTATTACAACACTGTAAGGTAGATAGTAATCATCATTTAATAGAAGCACCAGCACACCCTAACAGGTTAAGCATCTTGCCCAGCCTAAAAGATTATGAATCTAGTATAAGCAGCAGAGCAAAGATTAATACCTTGTTCTTTAACTTCATCTTTCCACAATGTTGTAATGACTACTGTGGGCAGAGCCACCCAGCTAACCTGTGACAGATAAGTCAAAGTGAGCCTTGCATTTGAGAATTCTGTAAAATATATCATGAAATATAAAATGAAGTGTTTTTTCTTCTATTTTATATGTGAAATGTAGGTATATATCCTTAATTATACTTAATTATGCTATGCCACAGAAAGATTCCTATTGTGATCCACTTTAGATTATCTTATATAAGGTTACATTTAAGTCTGTTAGAAAGATGAAAAATATATTTATTTTACTCAGTGAACATATACAAGTTGTGTGTGATTATAATTTTTTCCTTTTTTTCCTCTAGCAATGAAGCATGGCGATACATGGGTGACTTTGCACACAATGTTTCCTTTCCTGGTCTGTTATTAAAAGGATTCAAATGGGGATTTGCTGCATTTGTGGTAGCTGTAGGGGCTGAATATTACTTGGAGTCCCGGAATAAAGATAAGAAGCATCACTGAAGATAGCACCTGGACATATCTCAGAAAAATAAGATTTCTTCACCATAGCCTCCTTGTGTTTGTCCCCTAAAGAGTACCAGTAAGATTTAATAAATTAAGAAAAACATATGCCAGTTAGTTTTTGTCATTCTTTGGGGAAAAAAAAAAAGTGTTTCAAGCCCTATCAGATTTGGTTTGGAATAGATGGGGGTTTGGGTACCAGTGGCAGTGCATTCTCTATATAGCAGGCAGCTCACATATATTTGACTGACCAAATGGTTATATTCTAACAGGTTTTTAAATGGGAGTTGGCCTTGCTGTTTTTACTGTCATCTGTATATGATTTACTTACTTATTTATTTATTTATTTTAAAGGATGACCGGTAAGGGGATCTTAGCCCTTTACTTGGTGTTGTCAGCACCACGCTCTCCAAGTGAGCAAATCGACCATCCCTGTATAGGGATCCGAACCTGTGTCCTTGATGTTATCAGCACCACACTCTCCCAAGTGAGCCATGGGCCAGCCCTTGTACATGATTTAGAGGGACCTAGATTATACTATAAAATATTTGCTACCCAGTTATGGTTGACTTATTCATGTATCATGTTCATTTTTCATTATTGTAATATTTTCTACTCTTGTCTTAGTCCTTATTGTTCTCATATTGTGAAAGGCTTGAAATTTTTTTCTGTATTTCTAACAAAAAACTAGACATCTCCCCACATCAGTGAGCTTAAAATTTTTAATTAATTAAATCTAAGATTTAAAATTCAGCTTGTTGAGGAGGGGTAATATTTTTGCTTGAATAATGAAGCTAATTAAAATTCCAGGGTGATTTTTTTTTCATAAATTTCTTGTCTATAAATATAAACGAGCAATCACTAAATAAGTTAAATGAGAGTGGAATTCCTAATAAGCTGATAGTGGTAAAGAGAATGTGGTAAAATGGAGTCATAAAAAATATTCAATGCAAAGAAGACAAGGAAAGAGTTTTATTAAAAAGGAACAAAGAGCAATGAGACACATAGAAACAGCAAGATGATCGATTTAAATGTAATCATATTGATAATTATGCTAAATGTAAATGGTCTAAAGTTTAAATTCTAAAACATTCCAATTAAAAGACAGGTTATAAAGAGTAAAAAAATGGAAAAATATGCATGCAAACACTAATGAAAAGAATGTTGAAGTGATTAGTAATGTCAGACAAAGTATTTAGAATAAAGAATATTACTTGTGATAAAGAAAGACATTACATTGAGATCATGTATATTGCTGTGTCTGTTCTTTTTATATTTCTAAGTTGAATTCCATTGTATGAATATGTTACAATTTTTATCTCTCATTTTTCTGCTGATGGTTACCTGGGATGTTTCTAGGTTTCGGTTATTGTGAATAAAGTTGCTGTGAACATTTGCTTTAAAAAAAAAAAAGACATTTCATAATAATAGAGGAGTAAATTAGTTCAGTAAGAGGACTTAAAAATCTTAAATGTATATGCACCGAGCTTCAGAATATAATGCTTTCATTTTTGAAGCAAAACCAAACAGAACTAAAAGAAGAAATAGACAAAACACAATTATAGTTCTCTTTTCTCAGTAATTGATAGAACAAGTAGACAAAATTAGTAAAGCTACAGAAGACCTGAACAACACTGTCAAGCAACTTGGTGTAATATTTATAGAATACTCTACCCAACAAAAGCAGACTACACATTCTTTTTAAGTGCATATGGAACATTTATCACAACAGGCTGGATGAGTATGAGCCATAAAGCAAGGATCAATAAATTTAAGAAGATTGAAATCACACAAAATATACTCTCAGACCACAAGGATCGATTAACAATTAACATCTGGAAAATCCACAAATATTTAGAAATTGGATAGCACATTTCTAAATACCCCATGCTCAAAAAAGAAGTCTTGGAGAAGTAGAAAATATTTTTAACTGAAGAAAAATGAAAGCAAATATCAAAATTTGTGGAATGCAGCTGACTGACCTATAGGTAGACTGATGAGGAAAAAGGGAAGGCAAATTAGCCATATTAGTAATGGAAGAGGAGACATCATTACAGGTCCTAGATATATTAAAACAATAATAAGGCATTTTTCAGACAACTTTATGCCAATCAACTTGGCAGGTTTTTTTGTTGCAAATCTAACACAGTTTTGATGAAATTGATAATGTCCTTAAAAAGACAGACTACCAAAACTCACTCAAGAAGCAGATAATCTGAATAGCTGTATATATATTAAAGAAATTGAATTTCTGGTTAATCACAAACTTATTTGCTGGGTTAGGTAGAGAAAAACAAGATGGAAAGTACAGTGCCTGGTATATTTGAGTACAGAATAACAGTTTTGCTCTACTACCTTAAATTGATTTTTTTTATCCTTCATAATTTTTGCTAGAAGCAAGAAGTCAAGTTTTCCTTCTATTTTGTTAATTGAAAATTACTACCTGAATTCATTAATAGCTGCAAAGCATACAGACTCCTGTCATCTTAGTTGTTGCCATTACTTGGACTAGAACCAATTCAATATGATATTCATTCTTAAAACATCTGACCAAAGTACAATTGGAGATAATGCTAATGATATGTGTGTCTTGCCTCATAAAAAAGCACTGTGGATGATAGTATGTAAAAGTACTGTATTATTACCCCATCTTGTATGTAAGGCAAGTCCATAAAATTAAAATAACAAAACCTAAGATGACACAGCTAGTAAGTTCCACAGTTAGATTTTGAATCCAGGTCTGACTCCACAGCTCATAGTAACCACTATATTACATTACCTGTCGTGTCGTGTGTGATAAAAGCTATAATATGCCATAAAATTATCCTTTCAGATATTGGAGGTACTTTGTAATTATACTTGAAGTAAACAGTTGGAATTCTAAGAATCTAAACTATGTCATGTAATATTTCATGAAAAACAGGAAATAATACAGTAATTTTTACTGTATACCTGTACTTTGAAAGAAACTCTGTTTTGATACACCTAATGAAACAAAGATTCAAGGGGCTGGCCAGTTAGCTCGCTTGGTTAGAGAGTTGTACTGATAACACCAAGGTCAAAGGTTTGGATCCCCACACTAGCCAGCCACCAAATAAAAGAAGAAACAAAGGTTCAGACACATGTCCTTGAAAATAGCATGATTGGAGGACATCGGGAGACAAAGTGGCATAGAAAATGGGTACAAAGACAAAAATATAGAAAGAAGAATTTATCCTTACAGAGGGTTAATTAGGTAGAAGATACAAATTAGAAGAAAATGGAAAAGAAAAGGGGTTACAGGACATCAGTGTGATGGAAGTAGCAGAGACAAGCAGAATTTAGTATACAATAGGCTGTGTTTATAGTCAGCCACTTGCTGCTTCAATCAAATGTACACCTTAATGATAGTGGGGAAAGGATATTGGGTTTTAAAATGCACGAAGTGAATCTGTATTAATGTAAACTTGCTTAACTTTGGAGAAGGAGAACATTGATTAGCAAGAACGGCTTCATTGGGGGCTAGATATAAGTATTTCAGGAGAAATAATCTGAGTCTTACACTTTATTCTTGTCTTTATCTTCCCTATCACTAATTATATTTGTCATTTTTCTTTTTAAAAATTTGGTTATCAGAGAATGGACTCATTTTCTAATATGGTAGTCCCCAAACGGGATGTACATAACTAGGGAATGTGCAAGACCATCCACTGGGGTGAGAGGAAAAAGTATTTAAACTCATATTTATTTTCATGTTTAATGAAAACGAATAGAATTTTACTAGTGTTTAGTATGCAGATTCACAGTGGGGTTTTCTCTTGCATGGTGAATACAAGGTGGTCACATAGAATTCATGGTAAGCAAGGCCTGAGGAGAAAGTGAGAGTTCTACTCTTCAAAGGAGAGAACAAAAGGACTTTGTAGCAAATTGCTACAGGCTGTTTGTGCTCAGTTTGTGGAATTTATTATCTACTGGTTTTAACTAAACCAGCTTTCATAAAGTAGGTAAGTGGCTTTAAAAGATTTTTACAAAGAAACTGCTGATTGAAGCTAATACTGATAATGCAAGAACAAGTAAACAAGTAGAAGATAGCAGAGCTATGAACTCTTGTCAGCAACACTGTCAGGTAAATATGATCTAATCAAGGGAAAAGACACCCCCCCCCAAAAAAAAATGACTAAAATATGGACTTGGACCCACTATCAGTACAATGAACCTTGCCCTAAATTGATCTGATATATTAACTAATGATAGCATGTAGTCATCATGATTAGCAAGACATTTTAAAATGTTTAATCTTTCTCTAGTTTCTATATTCGTGTATTTTTAATGTACAAAAATGATAATATTTACATATAACATCAAATGTTAAGACATAGGTTGGGAATTTCTGTAATTTTTACTCACAATAATTCAGTTGTCATTAAAAAATAGCATTCAATGCTACTTTGGCAGCATATATACTAAAATTAGAACAACGGAGAACATTAGCATGGCCCCTGTGCAAGGATGACACACAGATTCGTGAAGCATTTCATATTTTTAATTCAACTGTGTCACACAAATACATAACATGTTTCAGTGAAAAAATTTTTGATTGTATTTTTTTTTTAAAAAAAGCATTCAGGGCAGTCCGGTTAGGTCAGTTGATTAGAGTGTAGTGCTGATAACAGCAAGGTCCAAGGTTATATCCCTGTGGCCAGCCACAAAAAAGTTTAAAAAATAAAATAAAATAAAAATAAATAAATAAATGAATAAATAGCATTCAAAGAACTTGAAAGCACAGAAGAGAAATACCCCCTGTTCTCACTCATATGTGGAAGCTAAACAGGTTGATCTCATAGAAGTAGAGAGTAAAATAGAGATATCAGACTAGTAAGAAGAGTGGGGAGAGAAGGATGGGGAGAGGGTGGTTAATGGATACAAAGTTGTAAAGAGATAGGAAGAATAAGATCTAGTGTTCTGTGGCAATATAAGGAGACTACAGTCAACAACAAATTGCTGTATATCTTCAAGTAGCCTACTGAGAAGATGTTGAATGTTCCCAGTACGAAGAAGTGACGTGTTCAAGGTGATGGATATGTTAAATACCCTAATATGATCATTGCAAACAGTATAAATGTACCCAAATATCATACTGTACTCCATAAATATGTACGAGTACCATGGGTCAATTAAGAAAAAATAAATTTAAAAAAACCTTTTTTCAGAGAGAGAAGTAAATTAAAGATTACCAGAAACTTGGGTAAGGAATAATGAGAAGTTATTGCTTAATGGGTACAGAGTTTATGGTTAGGATGACGAAGAAGTTTTGGAAATAGATAGAGGTAGTGGTTGCACAACATTGTGAATATAATCAATTCCATGCGATTGTATGTTTAAAAATGTTTAAAATGGCAATTCTTATGTTGTATATTTTTTACCACAACAAATTTTTTAAAATTAAAAGAAAACACAAGCCTGATTTTAGAACTCTAATTATAAACATTATTTTGATAAAAACATTAGTGATTCATCAGCTCTATTAAAAAAAATGAACTCATCAGATTTTTTAAAGTATTCTTTAAATATGTAGTTTATTGTGTTTAAACAACAAAAATTAAATATTATTTCATGATGGCCTCTCACTCAATTGGCAACATGAGTTTCAAAATTTGATGTAATTGTCATTGGCCCTCAGAATCTCCAGAGTTGCAAAGGACTCAAATTCAAATAGCTAGGCTAATGAGAGTGGAATCCCTCAGGTGAGTCTTGATTTACTCAATATCAGTTTGGGGAGAAAAAGAGGTTTCTTTTTGCTTTTGCTTCTGTTTATTTTGTTTGGGGCCTGAAAATCAGCTTCAGAAACTCAGAGACTAGAACACACAATGGAAATTGCTTTTATTTACTTGCCTATGATTCTATCAGAAAGGATCCACTGCAAAGAGGAAATTTTAATTTCGTATATTATGTTATATATGAAAATATATATTACCTATTTTATTATTATATAGTATTACATTTTATATATTATAAATATACATGTAATAAACTATCCAAAAGCTAACTCATTTAAAGATTAAATTATTAATGCCATATACTTTATTAGACTAAATTGTCTTTGATACATATAAAAAATTTAAAACATGGCTTTAGCAGTTAAAAAAAAAATCAAAAAAACAAAAACAAAATCCCATCGTCTTGAGTTCTGTATATTTTTCTGTTTAATCTCACATGCAACGAAATGATGTAACTTTTTTGAAATGTGGCTGCAAATTACAAAACTAACTGAAAAGAATTTTGGTTTTTGCTGAAGACTTAAGTTTCTGGGAACGCATTACAAAATAGGAACAGTAGGTACACTTAACATGTAAATCAGAAGGTTTTGTGCCCTTGGGAAAGTCATATTTTCATTTTGTGTTTTAAAACTGACAAAATAATTGTTAAAATGTGCCTTAGGCACTTAGTACTTTCTGCAGATGTTCTATATACTCTCACTTACTCAATTCCCAAGCTGAATTTGGAAATAATAACCGCATTTTACATACATTTTCCTGCTGATTTGGTAATTAATCAAACATCTTTCTTAAATTACTTTCATATTTTAATATATTGGTCAGGAATTTTACCTTATCATAGAATAACAGAGATTTTAAAATATCTTTGTATTATACATTTAAATGAATTCAACATTTAAATAAATGTTTTGTGATTACAGCTCTTGTGCTATATATATGATTTATTTTATTTATTCTCTTGCTTCAAAATTTCCATGGGAAATACTAACTGTTCAGGGACATAATACTGAAGGCCAATTCTGTGGTTCACAGTAACCATAGCAATAACTGTCCTAAAAATAACGAGTGCCTTTGTCAGCACAGATGGAATCATCTTACTGAGGAAGAATCAGGTTCGCAGGCAGTGGTGTCACCTGGGCCTGGGAATCCCACGTGATA
Source organism: Cynocephalus volans (assembly GCF_027409185.1). Lineage (NCBI taxonomy): Eukaryota > Metazoa > Chordata > Mammalia > Dermoptera > Cynocephalidae > Cynocephalus > Cynocephalus volans. Next base: position 266,383,318 of record NC_084460.1, read on the forward strand.
ATAACCTTTTACAATAGCATGAAGGTTTAATACAGATAAAGGCTTCAAATAAGATCTTATATTTAGACAAGACTTTCTAGTGAAACATATTTAGAAACTAAAACTATATCTTTAGATGCTAAATAATTTTCAACAAGGAAACATATCACAATACAAATATGTAACAATATAGGGGCTTAACACATGGTATTAATTTGTTAAGTCATGACCTATAAATGCTTCCTTATATTTGGTCTGCATTTGTCAGCAACTATAATTCTAATACATCAATTCCTACATTTATAAACAATCATAAGAAAAGAGAAAAAAATTTTGCAGTCTTAAACCCAATTCATATTTCTGCTATAGTACTTATCACAAAGTATCTTAATTATATATTTACTTTGACTTCCTCATTAAACCAAGCTTCCTGGAAGACAGAGATTGATCCTGTGTAATAGGTGTGTAGGAAGAGTCTGTTGAATGAATGAATTCATAATTAGAGATATAAAAATACAGGTGAGGTGATAGAAATGATTTGCCACAGATTAACACCTCATTTTATGACTGTTAAGTTCGAGTGGGAAGGAAGAATTGTGGAAACTCATATTTTCCAGTGTCCAAGAGGCTTTATGGATTCCAATTGCCTGTCAGAAAACTGAGATCATTAACAAAAGGCCTGTAGTGGCAACTTGGGCACAGATTCCCGTATTAGAAGGCACTTTCTCAATCTCATGTCAAGGATATTAGAACAGAGCTAGGCCTAAGCATTCTGGCACATGCTGTATAACCTTTCCCCACGTGTTGATGAGTCAGTGATAAAAATACTAACCAGCAAAGGTCAGGACCAATTTATGCTAAATGCAACAATTACTCCATGGCCATTGTATGCAATAAACATTTCTTCTTTAACATATTGGTCATTTTGTTCATTTTGTTTTGTCAAAATTACCAGGAATAGAACACTTGCATGCAAATAATGGGACACGCTTGCCCAACTTTTCTCCCATGTCCAAGTCAAGGAAGCTCCATGGAATTGCAACTAGAACAGAGGCAGACCTCTTGGCTCCTTCTCTTTGAATGCTATTTGTTTGTTTAACAAATATTTATTGAGCACCTCTTATGTATCAGTGATATTCACGGGACTTAGGATATATCAGTGAGCAAAACAAAATTTCTCTTCTTTTGGTATTTAAATTTCAGTGCAAGATTATTACTTTTTTTCTGATGCTAAAGAATAGTAGAGCTTCTCACTACCCGGAAGGCACCAGAGACATTTTGTCCACAAGCAGTATATTTTACCAACCAAACACTTTTTACCCCCTAGAATATTAATCTGAAATTGTAGTTTGAATCAGTGAGGTTTGATACTTGTTAATGATCTTTTCCTCCTATAAATCGCATAGAACTGTACCAGCCAGCAGCAAAAATAAAATAAAATAAATTGCACAGAACTTTGTACCATCCTAATAAACATGTCTTGCCTTATCTTGTAACTCAAGATATTTTTATACTTGCCTTGTCTTATTTATTTATCCTTCTGTCTCCCACACAGTGCCTTGCACATGGTAAGTGTTTAACAAATGCTTAATTTGGACTTAATACCATTTTTAAATAAAGATTTTATCATAATTCTTATAATGAGTATAAATTCCCATTTAAACTGCTTACATACAGTATAGTGGATTAAATTATGTCCCCCCCAAACTCATTGAAACTTGAATTGTGTTCCCCAAGTTTTATGTATTAGAAACTTAGCCCCACTGTTATTAAGAAGGTGGGAAATCTTATTATGGTAATTGAAAGGTGAAGCCTTGAAGAGGTGATTGGATTGCAGGACCATGCAGTAGTGAATGGACTAAAAATAGTGGTCAGGGGCATGGCTCTGAGGGCTTTAAAAGGAGGGGAGAGTCTGTCTCTTTCTCTCTCTGCTCTCTGCTCTCTCTGTTCAGCCATTTTTCAATGTGATACCCCACTGTCACAGTCGCCACCATGAAGGCTGTCTCCAGCTGTGTTCCCTAGACTTTGGACTTAGCCTCCGAAACTGTAAGCAATAAATTTTATTTTCTTATAAATCACTCAGTTTCAGGTATCTTGTTATAAGCAGCAGAAGTGGACTAATACACACAGTTACCCTATTTTTCTTTCACAGTGCTTTGTGAAGAGGAAATCCTCAATAGATAATTGCTGAATTGAATTGAAAATGTTTAAAGTAATTATAGTTACTTTTTTTTCTTTATATTTATGGGTGCTACAAATTCCCCTTTTACTTGACCATCTATAATCAACCCTTTAAAAAAGAAATAAGGGGGGCCAGTTAGCTAAGTTGGTTAGAGCACAGCCTTATAACACCAAGGTCATCAGTTTGGATCCCTGTACTGGCCAGCCACAAAAGAACAGAAAGAAAGAGAGAGAGAGAGAGACAAAGAGAGAGAAATAAAGAAAGGAGTAATGAGTAATTGAGGAAATAAAAGCATAACCAGCAGGTTTTGAAAGAGTTTTATAATATATCACTTTTCTATTCCATGCACACCATTCTTTGCTTTTGAATAAAAAATCTTCATCTTAAACTAGATAATCTCACCCAATTTGTGCATTGGTCTCCTTTCTTTTTATCTACCTACAAGCATTTACCATACTTGCTTCATATATTACATCATTCTTTTCCCCCTTCCACTGTTCCTTATGGTCAGTCAATTATTTTTGCTATGGGTAGTAAAGGGTATAACAAAACGTATAATTCTGAAAAGTGACAAAATCTAAAACAACAAAGTGGCTTGCATATGCAGACTTTGCTGAGAAATGTAGTGGGTTTGTATGGCAGACTGGGCTATGTAAGAGGGGACCTGAGTATGTTAACAATGGACTGGAGTTGCCCCAGCCATGTAGGTTAACAGGAAACATTCTCTTGTGTGCTCAGGATCCTATGATATCATTAGTCTATAGGAGATACTGAGGCATGTGCTTGCTAAGCCAGGATACACATGGACTTAGTTGCAGCATCAGAGAGTTCCAAAGCTCAACATTTAGCAACTGGTGGAAGCTCCAGGATATTTTCCCATATTTTTTTCATTCCCTGTCTTACTTACTGGAACTGAATTGCAACCACAAATGTAGTACGTCCCATCTTTTCTTTGGTATTACATTTGCAAAGAATAAGGCAGTCCCAGAAACTTTATTCATCCACTCATTCTACAAGTATTTAAGAACTATGACAGAGATGGCTAGTTGTCCACTAAAATCTGTCCCCTTTCCATATTATGGAATTGTTCTTGAGAACTGGCTGCCAAGCCAGAGACAATATTTTTCCAGCCCCACTACACCTTGCATCACAGTGTGGCCAAGTGTCTAGTTTTCACTAATGGAGTATATAAGTAGAAGTAAGATGCGTTTGTTCTGGGACAAAGCTTTCAAGAATCAAGTATGCCTTTTTCACACTCTTTCCCCTTCTGCTGAACAAATACTGAGAATAACAAATACTCTGGAAATGGCAAAGCCAAAGTATGAGGAGTCTCAATCCCTAAAATCACTGCCCAGAGGGAAGCTGCCTGACACAAGCGCTTGCATTGAACATCTAGGTGATGACAAAATAGACTATGGTGTTAACCTACTATGATTTGGAGGTTACTTTGTTAAAGCCATGAGTGTTACCCAATGAATACTGGAAACTATTGTGTGCCACTCACTGTGCTAAGTGGTGAATGCACAATGAGAGACAAAAGAGTCTGGGTCCCTGCCATTGTGGATCTTAATGATTAGTCAAGAAAGACATAAAGAAACATATAGTCATACACTGCAAAACACCTCCTTGGTTAATGTCTTCCCAGTAGCATGCATCTTGGTTTTTAACATCAAACTTAAGACAATATAGTTTTCTCTTGATATGGTATTCCTTTACTAATATTTGCACAGGAAATGTTTATATTTCTACCTCCCCAAAAAACCCCTCAAGATAAGATTTTTAAATAAAATGATGTTTTTGAAAAATCTTGCATTCCAAATACAATTAGTAGAATACAGAATCACATGTAAATTTATTTTCAACTTTTTATTTGGAAACTTCAAACCTGAAAACCAGGAAAGTTTAAAGAATACACGTATATGCTTCAGACACCCATTGTTAACATTTAGCCACATTTGTTTTATCTCTTTTTCTAGACACACACACACACACACACACACACACACACACACACACACACACACACACACACACACTTTGCTGAATCATTGTAAGTAACATGCAGGCACCATGATACTTTACCCATAAATTCTTCAGTGTGGATCTTCTATGAACAAGGACATTTTCCTACATGATCACAATACCACTCTCTCACCTGTAACAAACAATGTTTATGCCCCTCCCCCCAAATTCATATGTTGACAATCCACAGTGTGATGGTATTTGGAGGTGGGGCCTTTGGGAGCTGATTAGGTCATGAGGGTGAAGCTCTCATGAAGGGATTAATGCCATTAGAAAATAGACCCCAGAGAGCTACCACTCCCCTTCTGCCATGTGAGGACACAAGGAGAAGACAACCATCTATGAACTAGGAAGCAGGCCTTCACCAGACCCTGAACCTGCCAGTGCCCTGATCTTGGACTTCCCAGCTCCAGAACTGTGAAAAATAAAGTTTTGTTGTTTATAAACCACCTAATCTATGGTATTCTGTTATATCAGCCCAAATATATTAAGACAACATTCACAAATTTTAACATAGAAACACCATATTATTTAATATACGGTTTATACTAACATTTCCATTTGCCTATAACTGACTTTTATTAGCTTACTTATTATTCACTTATCTCCAAAATAACTCTTCCTCCTACCCCCTGCCCCCACATAGTTATGGGTCCTCCCCAAAGCTAAACCAATGCCCTTCCGAAAGCAGAGAATGCCCAGTTCTCCATAACCTTGATCCACCGTCACTAGCATTCCATTTACTCCTTACACAAGAAGATATATATTTTCTCTATTTTCATAAAAGAAAAATTAGACTGAGAGAGATTCATTAACTTGGCTAAGATGACACAGATATTTATTAAGTTTCAGAGTCAAAATTTGAACTCAGATCTCTAAGTTCTTTCTGCTACACTACACTGTCTACTGTATCAAGGTTACATTACTCCTAGGAACAGGGTATTAAGGCTTTTGTTTTGTCTAAATGAAACATACGTTTATTACTTACACGATGGTTAATAAGCATACACATTTTAGTGTTTTCTCTTATCTTCTAGGACCTCTTTGAAGGCAGAGCTGGTCTTGTTCTTGAAGATACCCTCAGCACCTAGAATAGTGCCTGCCCTGACACACAGTAATTGCTCAATGAATGTCTGGTGGATAGATTAATTAGACTAAATACCCAAAGACTCTAAATAAATATACAAAGCATATTTTCCAAACTGATTTCCTAATTCAGCAAGGGCTATAAAATTTCATAGTAAGAAGCTGATCAAACAGGGATTTACTCTGCTGCATTTTTAACATCTTCAACAATAATAATTTCTTCATTCAGACCATCATCTCTTTTTACTCAATCTTGCAACCAGGCCTTTGCACAAGCAGTTTTTAGACCCAGCATTAGTCTCCAATCTTCTTTACCCAGTGACTCCAGCTCAAAGTTTTCCTTTTGTTCTTGTCTGTAACCTATAAACAGCATTTTTATTATATATTATTGTTTAGCTGTTCTTACTGCAGAATTTAGCATTATTATGCGTAAAATATAATCAAAGGTAATATTTTCCTAATACTTTGGTATCATCGTTTAAGTGAATGTTTTATTTATTTTATTTATTTTATTTTATTTTTTGGTGGCTAGTTGGTATGGGGAACCGAACCCTTGACCTTGGTGTAAGAAGGCTGTGCTCTAACCAGTTGACCTAACCGGCTGGCCTTAAGTGAATCTTTTGGGTAACCCAACTCTATAAAAATTATACCTTTTAAAATATTTGAATCATCTTGCACAAAAATACTTCTAAAATGCATTAAATATTTTTCTTCCTCTTGAAACAACATGCATTGAATTTGTATATCACTTTGGGTAGTATGAACATTTTCACTATGTTGATTTTTCCAGTCCAAGAGCATGGGATATCTTTCCATCTTCTTGTGTCCTCTTTAATTTCTCTCAGCAGTGGTTTGTAGTTCTCATTATAGAGATTTTTCACATCCTTGGTTAACTCAATTCCTAATTATTTTATTTTTTTGGTGGCTATTGTAAATGGACAAGCTTTCTTGATATCTGTTTCTGCATGTTCAGTATTGCAGAATAGATATGCTACTGATTTTTGTGTGTTGATTTTGTATCCTGCTACTTTGCTGAAATCATTTATCAATTCCAAGAGTTTTTTTGTAGAGGTTTTAGGCTGTTCGATATATAGGATCATGTCATCTGCAAACAGGGACAGTTTGACTTCATCTTTTCCAATCTGGATGCCCTTTATTTCCTTCTCTTCTCTGATTGCTCTGGCTAGTACTTCCAGCACTATATTGAATAGGAGTGGTGACAGTGGACATCCTTGTCTAGTTCCTGTTCTTAAAGGAAAAGCTTTCAGCTTTTCCCCATTCAGGATGATATTGGCTGTGGGTTTGGCATATATGGCTTTAATTATGTTGAGATACTTTCCATCTATACCTAACTTATAGAGGGTCTTTTTCATGAATGAATGTTGAATTTTATCAAATGCTTTTTCAGCATCTATAGAGATGACCATATGGTCCTTGTGTTTGATTTTATTAATATGGTGTATCACATTTATTGATTTGCATATATTGAACCAACCTTGCATCCCTGGGATGAATCCCACTTGATCATGGTGAATAATTTTAAGTATCTGTTGCTGTATTCTGTTTGCTAGTATTTTAGTGAGGATTTTTGCATCTATATTCATCAAAGATATCAGCCTGTAGTTTTCTTTTTTGGTTATATATTTACCTGGTTTTGGTATCAGGATGATGTTTGCTTCATAGAATGAGTTTGGGAGATATGCGTCTGTTTCAATCTTTTGGAATACTTTGTAAAGAATCGGTGTCAATTCCTCTTTGAATGTTTGGTAAAATTCTGCTGTGAATCCATCTGGTCCTGGGCTTTTCTTTCTTGAGAGCCTTCTGATAACAGCTTCAATCTCCTTTATTGTTATTGGTCTGTTCAGATTTTCTACATCTTCATGGCTCAGTTTTGGGAGCTTGTGTGTGTCCAGAAATTTATCCATTTCCTCCAGATTTTCAAATTTGTTGGCGTATAGTTGTTTATAGTAGTCTCAAATGATTCATTGTATTTCAGATGAATCAGTTGTAATATCACCTTTTTCATTTCTAATTTTTGTTATTTGAATCTTCTCTCTTCCTTTTTTTGTTAGCCATACTAATGGTTTGTCAATTTTATTTATCTTTTCAAAAAACCAACTTTTTGATTCATCGATCTTTTGTATTGTTTTTTGGGTTTCAATTTCATTCAGTTCTGCTCTGATCTTAATGATTTCTTTCCGTCTGCTAACTTTAGGTTTGGATTGTTCTTGTTTTTCTAGTTCTTTAAGGTGAAGTGTTAGGTTGTTCACTTGCCATCTTTCCAGTCTTCTGAAGTGAGCATTTAATGCAATAAATTTCCCCCTTAATACTGCTTTTGCAGTATCCCACAGGTTTTGGTATGATGTATCATTATTTTCATTAGTTTCAATAAATTTTTTGATTTCCTGCTTGATTTCTTCTTGGACCCATATGTCATTAAGTAGAATGCTGCTTAATTTCCATGTGTTTGTATAGTTTCCAGAATTTCGTTCGTTATAGATTTCTAGTTTTAATCCATTGTGGTCTGAGAAAATACATGGGATAATTCCAATTTTTTTGAATTTGTTGAGACTTGATTTGTGACCTAATATGTGATTTATCCTGGAGAATGATCCATGTGCTGATGAGAAGAATGAATATTCTGAGGTTGTTGGATGGAATGTTCTGTAGATATCTGCCAAGTCCAATTGGTCTAGAGTCTTGTTTAGATCTTGTGTTTCTCTGCCTAGATGATCTGTCCAATATTGACAGTGGGGTGTTCAGGTCCCTTGCTATTATGGTATTACTGTCTATTTCCTTGTTTATGTCTAATAGAGTTTGTTTTATAAATCTGGCTGCTCCAACATTGGGTACGTATATATTTATGATTGTTATGTCTTCTTGATGGATCAATCCTTTTATCATTACGTAGTGTCCCTCATTGTCTCTTTTTATGGTTTTTAGTTTAAAGTCTATTTTGTCAGATATAAGAATAGCTACTCCAGCTCGTTTTTCTTTTCTGTTTGCATGGTAAATCTTTTTCCATCCTTTCATTCTTAGTCTATGTGAGTCTTTATGGGTGAGGTGGGTCTCTTGAAGTCAGCATATAGTTGGGTCCTCCTTTTTAATCCAGTCAGCCAGTCTGTGTCTTTTGATTGGGGAATTTAAGCCTTTTACATTAAGAGTTATTATTGAATAGTGTTGATTTATTCCTAGCATTTTATTGATTATTGTTTGGTTGTCTTAGGTGTCTTTTGTTCCTTGCTTTCTGATTTACTGTTTGTTTTCTGTGTTTGTTGGCTCCTTAGGTTGTAGATAGCCTTTTTGTTTGTTTGTTTTCTCTTCATGAATGCCATTTTTATTATACTAGTGGGTTTTGATTTTTCTTGGGTTTTTATGGCAGTGGTAGTTATTTTTCAGGAACCAAACCCAGTACTCCTTTGAGGATTTCTTGTAAGGGTGTTCATGTGGTGGTGAATTCCCACCATTTTTGTTTGTCTGAGAAATATGCTATTTGCCCTTCATTTCAGAAGGATAGCCTTGCTGGGTAGAGTATTTTTGGCTGGCAATCTCTGTCTTTTAATATTTTGAACATATCATCCCATTCGTTTCTGGCTTTTAGGGTTTGTGATGAAAAGTCTGATGTTAGCCTGATTGGGGCTCCCTTATAGATGACTTGACGCTTCTCTTTTGCAGCTTTTAAGATTCTCTCTTTGTCTTTGAGTTTTGCCAATTTGACTATAACTTGTCTTGGAGAAGACCTTTTTGGGTTGAATACGTTTGAGGATCTTTGAGCTTCCTGGATCTGAAGATCTGTGATTTTTCCTATACCTGGGAAGTTTTCTGCCACTATTTTGTTGAATATGTTTTCAATGCAATCTCCTTTTTCCTCCCCTTCTGGAAAACCCATGAGTTGGATATTTGAGCACTTAAGGTTGTCTGATATCTCTCTCAGATTGTCTTCAATGCCTTTGATTCTTTTTTCTTTTTCTTTTTTTTTGTCTGTCTGTGTTATTTCAAACAGCCCATCTTCAAGTTCAGAGGTTCTCTCTTCAAGTTCCGCAAGCCTGCTAGTTAAGCTCTCCATTGCATTTTTTATTTCACTGAATGAATTCTTCAGTTCAGCAGGCTCTGCTACATTTTTTTTCAGGGCAGTGATTTCCTTGTACATTTCTTCTTTCAGGTCCTGTATACTTTTCCTCATTTCATCATGTTGTCTAGCTGAGTTTTCTTGTATCTCATTCAGTTTCCTTAGAATTATCACTCAAAATTCCTTGTCAAACATTTCAATGGCCTCTTGTTCTATAGGATCTATAGCTTGAGAGTTATTACTCTTTGGAGGTGTACTTTCTTGATCTTTTGTATTTCGGGTATCTTTTCTTTGATGTTTATTCATTGTGGCAGGGGGTTTCACAGTCCACAGGTTTGACACTATTGTCTGACTAAGATGTTGCTAGGGTTGCCAATTTGGTATGGCTACCTCAGTGACTGCTCAGTTGGCCATTAGTGCCTTGCGTGTGTGGTTGCCTCGGGTCTTGGGCCTCTCCGGGGAGCCACCTCTCTGGTCAGCTTGGACTCAGCCGGGCTGCTGGGTCATGGGGTGGCACCGCAGGGTGTGTGGTCTCTGCTGAGCTTCCACCTCCCCTGCTGGACGTCTTCCTGTCTGCGTGCACTGGGCTGGGCTGCTGGGATACACGGAGGCACTGCAGATTGTGTGGTCTCTGCGGAGCTTCCCCTTCCCCTGCTGGACGTCTCCCTGCTCCGTATGCACTGGGCCGGGCTGCTGGATTGCATGGTGGCAGTGAGGTCTCTGCGGAGCTCCCACCTCCCCTGCCAGACGTCACCCTACTCTGTGCGCACTGGGCTGGGCTGGGAGTGGAGCTGGGTGGTGGCGGTGAAGCCTATCTGCTGGATTGTGTGACAGCGGCGCCGCAGGTCATGTGGTCTCTGTGGAGCTTCTGCCTCCCCCTGCTGGACGTCTCCCCATTCCGTACATACTTGATGTTATGTTTTTATAGTTGTAAATTGGTTGATTTGTGGGAGAGAGTGAGGCTGGCAACCGTCTATTCCGCCATCTCGACCAGAAGTCGAAGAAACCTGCTAGTTTCAGAGGCTGGGAAGTCCAAAGTCCATGGAACACATCTGGTGAGGGTCTTCTTTGGTGGTCGCTTTACAGCAATGCTGGGTAATTTTGGAGGCTGGGAAGTCCAAAGTCCAAGGAACACATCTGGTGAGAGCCTTGTTCTTGGGGGTGACTCTACACAGCAATGCAGGGTGTCACATGGCAGATATGGCAGGAGCAGAGAGCAGTATGAGATTATTTTGATGTAAAAAAAAATTTGCAATCCATGCACAATTTGTTTTATTTTCTGTTTTGGCAGCTAGCCCTTGACCTTGGTGTTATCAGCACCATGCTCTGAGTGAGGTAACCAGCCAGGCCTCCACACGGTTTTTTATAATACGCATTTTCCATGAACTTTGTGAAGACTCCTCATATGTTCATTTTGGAGTTGTTTATTTTTTACATTCTTGCTTTGCCCAAAACTTGGCAACCATGGGCTCCTGTTCCAAAAAATCCATAAGTTTAGGAATCTCTGCTACAGGAAACAGAGGAATTCAGACTGGAGGTTGTTGGGCCTGATTATCCAGATGCAGCCAGTGTACAGTATATCTGCATGAGGTGAGAGTTGGTGATATCTATATTTCTTATATGACCACCACTTTGGTTAACAACAGACAACAAGCTTCTCCTAGAGCATGGGCTCTAGAGTTAGACACCCTGTTTTCTTTTTTTATTTAATTTTTATTGAATCATAATTGATTATACATATTTTGGGGGTTTAGCATTGACTTATGTTGATCAAATCAATATTACTAACATATATATTGTTACAAATCATACTTATTCTTTACGCCCCTTGTCCTATCTTTCCCTACTCCCCTTCTTTCCCCCCTCCCACCTTTTATAACCCTAGGTATCTTCTCTCCTTCTGAAAGAGTAATGGTTACTCTGTTGATTTGTTGCCTAGATGATCTGTCCAATGCTGAGAGTTGTGTTCCGGTCCCCCAATATTATTGTAGAGCAGATGCTTCTTCTGTCACTCTGGAATGGGCTTTGTGGAGAGAGATATCCTCTTCTTTTCTTTGTCTCTGCTGGTGATTCTTCTTGTGTCAATGCACTCCAGTGGCTTGTGGACCATCTGTGAGGTGGTTGTGGCATCTAGCCACATTTATGGCAGCCATGGTTATTGTGGTAGCTGTGGTGGGCCACCCACATGGAGGTGATGTTTTTGGCATGCTCCTTGGCACTAGCGGTGTGCCTGGTTGTTGGGGGGGGTCCAGTCCCCAGATTCATACCTCAGGACCCAGGTGGGCCCCGAAGTGCTGGTGGACATGCTGGTTTTAAATCCAAACTCTGCCAGTTATTGCCTGTATGACTTTAAATTCTGGGTTATTTAATTGTTTAGCCTTTCTGAGCCTCAGTTTTCCCATTAGCAAATGGGGATAATGGTCCCTACCAGAAAATTGCATGAGATGACTGTGTATAAAGTACATGTGAATATGTCCTAGATAGAATAATAGCTACCTTTTACTGCATATGTACTTTCAAATGGTACCTTTCCTAGTAATATTAGCTCTATAGGCCCCAAAAGGGGATGTGTGCATAACAAACTCTCTCATGGAGCCTGTGCCCTGAGCCATGGGGAAATAGCCTTATCTTTAACTTCAGTGTTAGGCACTGAAGCAGTATATAGTGCCGACATTTTTTCATTTAGCACAATATTTTCTCCCCAAACATTTTGTTATAAAAATGTTCAATAATAAGAGAAGGAAAACTATAGTGTCCAGGCATTTACTTTGAGTTGGGAAAGGCCTCCTCTATTGTGGAACAACAGAATGGAAGCAGATCATCACAAGTAAGGAGCTGTAGCAGTACGATACAAAGATGCCACATCTGTACTTAGGCATGGCCTATATCTATGTCAGCATCTCCCGCCAAGTCCAGGACACTGCTGAACCAGCTGATGGCCTTCAGGCTCTGATGATTTTTCACTCCTTTAACCTTGACTACTTCTCTCTGTCTGACTCTGCACTCAACACATTTCTTTAGTGCTTCATAAAGGAAGACAACAGAACTCTAGGCAGAACTCTAACAGGTGATGGCAGAGAATGAATGGACACAGAAACTAGAGAAACACAGCCGAGGGATGTATGGTCAGTAAAGCAAAACATAATTAAAATCTGATTGACAAAAAGAGGACAGACAATCAAGGACACAACCAATATTTAAAGGGCAGACAAAGGAATTTAGGTCTACAAAGAGACTGAGAAGAAATGATCACAGAGGCAAGAAGTAAATCTAGAGAGAATGGGGTCCTAGAAGCAAAGGAAGAGAGGGTATCAATAAGGAAAGGAGAAGTCAAGACTGTTTGACTAAGATAAGGTATGCCTACTGGATTATGAAAACCAATCAATCTTTTCCCACTCCACATTGGGAGCCTTGACAGCCAGGCCTTTCCTCTGCAGGCAGGAGATTGGAAGAGTCATCTCTGCTTAATCTGATCATTTTAAAAGGAAAACTGAAAATATCAATACTAGAGATTCCCCCTAAAAAGAGCTTAGCCATATCATCCACTGAGATTCTCAGAGGAAATCAGAACCACTTAGAGGCTCACAGCTTCCTATCTTTTATTTGCCTGTTTGCTTTAAAATCAACTTTATTATTATTTTTTCCATCTTTTTGTGTCCTCTTTTATTTCTTTCAGCAGTGATTTGTAGTTCTCAGTAATTTGTAATTCTCATTGCAGAGATCTTTCATGTCCTTGGTTAAATTGATTCCTAGGGTTTTTTTTTTTTTTTTTTTTTTTTTTTGGTGGCTATTGTAAATGGGTTTGCTTTCTTGATTTCTTTTTCTGCTAGTTTGTTGCTGTAGTATAAAAAAGCTACTGATTTTTGAGTGTTGATTTTGTATCACTGCAGCTTTACTGAAATCATTTATTAGCTCTAAGAGCTTTTTGGTAGAGTGTTTAGCTTTTTCTGGATATAAGATCATGTCATCTGCAAACAGGGCCAGTTTGGCTTCATCTTTTCCAATCTGGATGCCCCTTATTTCTTTCTCTTGCCTGATTGCTCAGTACTGTCTAGTACTAGTACTTCCAATACCGAGTTAAATAAGAGTGGTGAGAGTGGGCATCTTTGTTTTGTTCCTGTTCTGAAAAAAGCTTCAGGATGATATTGGTGGTGGGTTTGTCATATATATAGCTTTTATTCTGTTGAGATACTTTTCTCCTATACCTAATTTGTTGAGAGTCTTTATCAAGAAGAGATGCTGAATTTGGTCAAATATTTTTTCTGCATCTATTGAGATAATCATATCGTTTTTCTCCCTGATTTTGTTGATGTGGTATATCACATACACCAACTTGCATACGTTGAACTATCCATGCATCCCTGGGAGGAATTCCACTTGACTATGGTGTATAATTTTTTTGATGTATTGCTGTATTCTGATTGCTAATATTTTGTTGAGGATTTTTGTGTCTATATTCATCAGAGATATTGGCCTATATAGTTTTCTATTTTTGTTGTATCTTTGTCTGATTTTGGTATCAGGGTGATGATGGCCTCATATAATGAGTTTGGGAGAATGGCCTCTGTTTCAATTTTTTGGAATAGTTTAAAGAGAACTGGTATTAATTTTTCTTTATAGGTTTGGTAGAATTCAGCAATGAAGCCATCCAGTCCTGGGCTTTTCCAGTTGGGAGACTGATGATTATTGCTTCAATCTTATTTCTTGTTATTGGTCTGTTTAGGTTTTCTATTTCTTTTTGGTTCAGTCTTGGTAGTCTTTATGTGGCCAGAAATGTATCAGTTTTCTCCAGATTTTCAAATTAGTCTGTGTATAGTTGTTTATAATAGTCTTTAATGATTCTTCATATTTCTGTGGTATCAGTTGTAATGCCTGCTTTTTCATTCAAATTTTTGTTATTTTTGAGGTTCTCCCCCCCCCCCACTTCCTCTTGTTAACCTAGCTCATGGCTTGTCTGTTTTGTTTACCTTCTCAAAAAAACAACTTTTTGGTCTGGGGGGCAAGATGGTGGACTAGAGGTGCCCCACGTGCAGTTTTCCCGCAGAAGAGTTCCAGAACAGAGGGTGGACGTCAGAAATTGGAGCAGGAGAAATTCTCCCTTGAGATGCTAAGAGTCCGCTCATCTGGAGCGCTTCTTAGTAGTAACCCCTGGTGACTCCCGCCTGAGCTCACTATTACCACCGCGGAGGTTGCCAGCGCCATTGGCCCCCCACAGGCATCCATCTTCCTCTATGGGAGTCCCTCTCGCTCCCTGCAGCAGCCACCTGCGATCACCACTGCGTGGCTCACGCCATCTAAAAGCCACAGCCCCAACCACTGGAACTGTGGGCCAGGCAAATCCAGCCACAGCCACTGCACAACCCCTACCCTGGTTGGAGCCCCTTCCCTTCAGGCTTTTACAGAGAAGAGATCAGAGCAGTTTGGCATCAGTTGTGAGTGCCCTGCTCCTGCGGCTCCCACAGGGAAGGGCTGCAGCAGCTTTGCAGCCGACCTAAAAGCCCCCTGATCACGTCTCCCGCCGGGAGTGACCTGAGCTCCTTCATGCCGGCTCTGTGAGCCCCGCCCTTCTCGTTTCTGCGGGAGTGACGAGCTCTTTCACGCGGGCCCCAGAAGCCCCACATCCCACGACTCTGGCAAGCAGAGGACTCAGCACCCAGGCAATAGCACTGGGAGCTCCGCCCCTCACGGTTTTCTCTGGGAGAGGCCCCAGGGGTTCTGCACTGAGCCAACAGCACCACCGCCCACTGCTCTCACTGGGAGAGACGAGAGATTCTACAGCAACCAAGAAGGCCCTCCCTCCGCAGCTCTTGCCAGTAAAGTCTTGAGCAACTCTAGGCCACCCCTGTCACCCCCACTCCCCACAGCTCTTGCAGGGAGAGGCCTCAGCATCCCGGCAATAGCACCTGGAGTCCCACTCTGCAAAACTTTTGCCGGGAGGGCCCCCAGCAGTCTGGCTCCGGCCCCAGGAGCCCTGCCCTCGTGGCTTTCACCGGGAGTGACCTGAGCACCTGTACACGAGCCCTGGGAGTCCTGCCTCCTGTGGCTTGAGCTGGAAGAGGTCTCAGCAGCCCGTCACCAGCCCTGAGAGCTTCACTCCTCACAGCATTCACTAGGAGAGGCCTGAACGGTCCTACACCGGCTTTTGGAAGCCCTCCCCTCACAGCTTTTCCAGTGAGAGGACTCAGAGGCTTAGCACCAGCCCTGAGTGCCTCACCTCTTGGAACTGTCACTCCTGGAGGCGTGAATCACTGGGCAGCAGACCCAGAAGTCTCCTCCCAACTGCAGTCTATGTAGAATCAAAACTGAAACATCCTACCCAACAGAAAACATAGAACAAAGCTTCAGGAGAGATTCTTTCTCTTCAAAAGGCACTCAGGTAACTGAAGAAGCAACTGCTCCATCAGATGACCAAACATAAATGTAGAGATACAACAAATATGAAAAAAACAAGAAACTAGGACAGCCCCAAAGGAATGTAATAACACTCAAACACAAGATCCCAATCTACAAGAAGCCCTTAAATTGTCTGAAAAAGAATTCTGAGCAATAATCATAAGGAAACTCAGTGAGATACAAGAAGAGACACATGGGCAATACAATGAAATGAGAAAAATAATCCAAGATATGAAGAAGGAAATCTACAAAGAGATTGATACCATAAAAAAGGATGTAGCAGAACTCTTGGAACTGAAAGACTTGTTCAATGAAATAAAAACAACATTTGAGAGTTTTAGCAGCAGACTAGAGCAAGCAGAAGAAAGAATTTCTGACCCTGAAGACACTGTTTTTGAAATAACCCAAGCAGACAAAAAGAAAAGAAAAGAGAATTATAAAAAATGAAGGAAATCTCTGAAAACTATCAGACAGCCTCAAGAATACAAACATCTGAATTATGGGTGTTCCAGAAGGGGAAGAAAAAGAAAAAGGCATTGAGAACCTATTCAATGAGATAATAGCAGAAAACTCCCCCGGTATTGGTAGAAAAATGGATTTCCAGATACAAGAAGCACAAAGACCCCCAAACAAGTTCAATCCAAAAAGGTCCTCTCTGAGACACGTTGTAGTTAAACTGGCAAAAGTTACAGACAAAGGGAATCCTAAAAGTGCAAGAGAAAAACATCAAGTCACCTAAAGGGGAGTCCCCATCAGACTAACAGCAGACTTCTCAGCAGAAACCCTGCAGACCAGAAGAGCATGGGATGGTGTATTTAAGGAACTAAAAGAAAAAATTGCCAACCAAGAGTACTGTACCCAGCAAGGCTATCCTTCAGATACGAAAGAGATATAGTGTATTTCCCAGATAAACAAAAACTATGGGAATTCTTCACCACATGACCAGCACTACAAGACACCCTCAAGGGAGTCCTACACCTTGAACCTCCCCCAAAATAATCCCCACCATGAACACACTAGGAAAAGTAAATCCCACTAATAAAAGACATAGGCAAGTAAGAAAGAAGGAAAAAACAAAACAAAACTGTACCATTCCACTTCAAAAACCCAACAAACTGTGAAGTCATAGAACAGCAGGGAAAGAACAGAACAAAAGGACACTTAAAACAACCACGCAAAAGCAATTAAATGACAGGAATCAGACAATATCTTTCAATAGCTATGCTAAATGTTAATGGATTGAACTCCCCACTCAAAAGACATCAACTGGCTGGATGGACTAAAAAACTAGACCCAACTATATGCGGCCTACAAGAAACCCACCTCCCCTGTAAAGACTCTCACAGACTAAAAGTGAAAGGATGGAAAAGATACTGTGGAGAATACTAACATTTATAAAGCAAATGTATTTCACAGGGCCTAGCTTCCAAGGCCCTGTAGTTTCAGGTATAACCTAACTTTTAAAAATTACACATAAAATGTTAAGCTTGCAAAAGACAGGAACTTTCCCCAGGCTAAAGTCTCTGTTGTAGATAAAGAATTGTAACACAGCAAAATTGCTGGCTCCAAGGGCAGGTTTCCTTGGTGCAGCTAAACCTAATGACTGTTGCCATGACAATTATCTTACTGTTCTTTTGTAACCACCTATGTTCCTTTTCTGTAACTTGCCTGCCAAAAGAATAAATACAGAGAGAAGACTGGAGTTTGGGGTTAATTTTCCAAAGAGGAATGCCTCTCTCTTGAGGGTTCCTGGAAATTGACCCCTTCGGGGCTTCTCACTGCTCAGAAGAAATGGGCTTTGAGTATCCTGGGGGAGAGGTGGCAATATACCATGCAAATAAAAACCAAAATCAAGTAGGAGTAGCTATTCTTATAAAATAGACCTTAAACCAAAAACTATAAAAAGAGACAAGGCCATTATATAATGATAAAGGGGTCTGTCCACCAAGAAGACATAACAATCATAAATATATATGCTCCCAATTTGTGCACCCAGATTTATAAAGCAAACATTACTACACCTAAAGAGAGAGATAGACCTCAATGCTGTAGTAGTTGGGGACCTGAACATCACCTTCTCAACACTGGACAGACCATCTAGGCAGCAAATCAATAGGGAAACACAGGATTTAAATTGCACTCTAGACCAATTGGACTTGGTGGATATATATAGAACATTTCACCCAACAACCAGAGAATATACATTCCTCTCATCAGCACATGGAATGTTCTCCAAGGTAGATCACATATTAGGTCACAAATCAAGTACCAACAAATTTTAAAAAGTTGAAATCATTTCATGCATCTTCTCAGACCACAATGGATCAAAACTAGAAATTAATAGCAAACAGAACTTTGGACATCACACAAATACTTGGAAATTAAACAACATGGGTAAAAGAAGAAATCAAACAGGAAATCAAAAAATTTCTCAAATCTAATGATAACACCAACTCATCATACCAAAAAGTATGGGATACTGCAAAAGCAGTACTAAGAGGAAAGTTTATTGCAGTAAATGCTTACATCAAGAGGATAGAAAGATTTCAAATAAACAACCTAACTTTACACCTCAAGGAACTAGAAAAACAAGAACAATCCAATCCAAAATTAGTAGGTAGAAAGAAATAATTAAAATCAGAGCAGAACTAAAAGAAATAGAGACCAAAAATACAATACAAAAGATCAATGTAACAAAAAGTTGGCTTTTTGAGCAGATAATCAAAATAGACAAACCACTAGCCAGACTTACTAAAAAAAGAAGAAAGAAGACCCAAATAATAAAAATCAGAAATGAAAAAGGGAAATCACAACTGATACTGCAGAAATACAAAGAATCATTAGAGATTACTATGAACAACTATACGCCAACAAATTTGGAAATCTGGAGGAAATGGATAAATTTCTACACACATACAAACTACCAAGATTGAACCAAGAAGACATAGAAAAACTGAACAGACCAATAACACGCAATAAGATTGAAGCAGTAATCAGAACTCTTCCAAAAATGCAAAGCCCAGGACGAGATGGTTTCACTGCTGAATTCTACCAAACTTTTAAAGAGAAATTAATACCAGTTCTTTCCAAACTGCTCCAAAAAATTGAAACAGAAACCATTCTCCCAAACTCATTCTATGAAGCCAGCATAAGCCCGATACCAAAACCAGACAAAGATAAAACAACAAAAAGAAAACTACAGGCCAGGGCCAGCCTGTGGCTCACTCAGGAGAGTGTGGTGTTGATAACACCAAGGCCATGGGTTCAGATCCCATATAGGGATGGCCAGTTCACTCACTGGCTGAGCGTGGTGCTGCCAACACCAAGCCAAGGGTTAAGATCCCCTTACTGGTCATCTTAAAAAAAAAAAAAAGAAAGAAAACTACAGGCCAATATCCTTGATGAATTTAGATGCTAAAATCCTCAACAAAATATTAGCAAAATATCAAAAAGATCATACATCATGATCAAGTGTGATTCATCCCAGGAATGCAAGGATGGTTCAACATATGCAAGTCAGGAAATGTGATACACCACATCAACAAAGTCAAGAACAAAAATCATGATCATCTCAACAGATGCAGAAAAAGCATTTGACAAAATTCAACCATTCTTTATGATAAAGACTCTCAACAAATTAGATTTAGAGGGAAGGTATCTCAACATAATTAAAGCCATATATGATAAACCAACTGCCAATATCATCCTGAACGGGGAAAAGCTGAATGCTTTCTCCTTAACATCAGGAACAAGACAAGGATGTCTGCTCTCTCCATTCCTATTTAACATAGTATTGGAAGTACTTGCCAGAGCAATTAGACAAGAGAAAGAAATAAAGGGCATCCAAATAGGTAAAAGGAAATCAAATTGTCCCTGTTCACAGATGACATGATTCTACATATGGAAAACCCAGGAGACTCTACAAAAAAACTCTTAGAGCTGATAAATGAATTCAATAAGGTTGCAGGATACAAAATCAACATACAAAAATCAGTAGCATTTTTATACTCCAATAGCAAACTAGAAGAAAAAGAGATTAAGAAAGTAAGCCCATTTATGATAGTCACGAAAAAAATAAAATACCTGGGAATAAATCTAACCAAAGAGGTGAAAGATCTCTATGATGAGAACTACAAATCACTTCTGAAAGAAGCTAAAAAAAAAAAAAAAAGAAAGACATTAATAGGGGCTGGCCTGTGGCTCACTCAGGAGAGTGTGGTGCTGATAACACCAAGGCCATGGGTTCAGATCCCTATATAGGGATTTCCAGTTAGCTCACTGGCTGAGCATGGTGCTGACAACACCAAGTCAAGGGTTGAGCTCTCCTTACCAGTCATCTTTATATAGGGGGGGAAAAAGACATTAAGAGATGGAAAGACATTCCTTGTTCATGGATTGGAAGAATCAATGTAGTAAAAATGTCCATACTATCCAAAGCCATCTGTAGATTCAATGTGATTCCCATCAAAATACCAATGACATTCTTCACAGAAATAGAAAAAATAATCCTAGCATTCATAGAGAACAACAGAATACCCCAAATAGCCAAAGCCATCCTGAGCAAAAAAAGTAAAGCCAGAAGCATCACACTTCCTGACTTAAAACTATATTACAAATCAGCAGTAACAAAAAATAGTATGGTGCTGGCATAAAAACAGACATTTGAACCAATGGAACAGAATGGAGAACTCAGAAATCAACCCACATATTTACAGCCAACTGATCTTTGACAAAGGCACCAAGAGCATTCTTTGGGGAAAAGACTGTCTCTTCAATAAGTGGTGCTAGGAAAACTGGATATCCATTTGTTGAAGAATGAAACTTGATCTGTACCTCTCACCATATACCAAAATCAACTCCAAATGGATTACAGACCTAAACGCAAGGCCTGAAACTTTAAAACTCCTAGAAGAAAACATACGGGAAACACTCCAGGATTTAGGACTGGGCAATGACTTTATGAATAATGCAGCAAAAGCACAGGCAACAAAAGAAAAAATAAACAAATGGGATTATATCAAACTAAAAAGCTTCTGCACAGCAAGGGAAACAATCAATAGAGTGAAAAGACATCCTAAGAATGGGAGAAAATATTTGCAAAATAGGCATCTGGCAAGGGATTAATATCCAGAATATACAAAGAGCTCAGACAACTTTACAGCAAAAACACAAATAATCCAATTAAAAAATAGGCAAAGGAGCTGAACAGGCATTTCTCAAAGGAAGACATACAAATGGCCAACAGGTATATGAAAAAATTCTCAACATCACTAATCATCAGGGAAATGTAAATCAAAAGCACTTTGAGATATCACCTCATCCCAATCAGACTGGCTATTGTAAAAAATGGCAGAGAATAACAAATGCTGGTGAGGATGTGGAGAGAGAGGAACCCTGCTGCACTGTTGGCAGGACTGTAAATTAGTATAGCCACTATGGAGAACAGTATGGAGGTTCCTTAAACAACTAAAGATAGAATTTCCATATGATCCAGTAATCCCCCTCGTGGGGATATATCCAGAGGACTGGAAAACATCAGGTTGGAGGGATACCTGCACTCCCATTTTTATTGCATTTCTATTTACAATAGCTAGGTGATAGAACCAACCTAAATATCCATTGATGGATGACTGGATAAGGAAATTGTGGTATATATACACAATATAATACTGTGGAGTATACTATAAAGCATATGTACTTCACAGGGCCTGGTTTTCCAAAGCCTTGCAGTTTCAAATATTGACCTTGCAAAGGACAGAAAATTTTCTTCAGGCTATAGAGTCTCTGGTGTAAGATAAAGAATTCTAACACAGCAAGGTTGCTGGCTCAAGGACAGACCGGTTACTGATTGATATGTGAAGATACTGGAAAATTGCTGGAGGGAGAAGGAATGTTTGCTAGATCAAGCCTTTGTTGGTGGATCACTTAATTGTCTAAGGGAATGCCATCTGACTTGTTTTTACTGAGTGTTACCAGCTTCTATTGTTAAACTTGTTAAATGGTACTTAGCAAAAACCCCACCTATGTCTCTTCCTGTAACTTCCTGGTCTGGAAAATAAATGCAGGAAGAGAACCCCAATTTGTGGTTAATTTCCCAAGGAAGGGATGCCTCTCGCTTGAGGGTTCCAGGGAAGTTAACCACTTTGGGGATTCTCACTACTCAGAAGAGATGGGCTTTGAGTAATCCTTTGCGGCTCCATCACCCAGGGGAAGTGGGGTTACAAATCCATGGGGGGCAAAGCAACATAATACTACTCAGTTATAAAAAAGAATGAAATTCTACCATGTGCAGCAACGTGGATGAGCCTGGAGAAAATTATTCTAAGTGAAACAACCCAGGTACAGAAAGAAACACCTCATATTCTCACTCATAACTGGGAGCTGGATCCATAAATAAACAAATGAACAATAAAAAGAGACAGAGAAAGAAAGAAAGAAACAACAATCACAATAATACATTGAACTTTTAGAAAACTGGAGGTGGAAAAGGGGAAGGGAGAGGAGAGAGAGGGGGTCTAACGAGGAATTGGTCAGCAGACACAAAGAATGATTGCATATTGTAATAATGAATAAGCTAACTATACTTACCTAACCACCACACATTCTACACAATTATTGAAAATCAATGTTGTACTCCACATGTATGTATTTAAAAAAAAAAAAAACACCAAATTTTGGTTTCATTGATCTTTTGTATTGTTTTTTGGGTCTCTATTTCATTTAGTTATGCTCAAATCTTAGTTGTTTCTTTCTGACTGCTATTTTTGGGATTGAATTATTCTTGTTTTTCTAGTTCTTTGACTTGTAGCATTAGGTTGTTTATTTGAAGTTTTCCTATTCTTTTGATGTGTTTACTGCAATAAACTTCCCTTTTAGTACTGCTTTTGTAGTATCCCAGGTTTTGGTATGATGTGTCTTTACTTTTGTTAGTTTCAAGAAATTTTTTGTTTCCTGTTTAATTTCTTTTTGGACCCATAGGTCATTCAGGAGCATGTTGTTTAAATTCCATGTGTTTGTATAGTTGGCTGAGTTTTGCTTGTTATTGGTTTCTAGTTTCAATCTGTTGTGCTCTGAAGCAATACTTGAAATTATTTTAATTTTTAAAAACTTGTTGAGGCTTGACTTGTGACCTAACATATGGTCTATCCTGGAGAACATTCCATGTGCTGATGAGAAGAATGTGTATTCTGTAGTTATAGGACGAAATGTTCTGTAGATATCTGCCAGGTCCAATTGCTCTGAAGTGTAGCTTAACTCCTGCGTTTCTCTCTTAATTTGTTGTGTAGATGATTTGTCCAGTGCTGACAGAGGGTTGTTCAGGTCTCTCACTATTATTGTATTGGGGTCTATATCTTTTGTTAGGCTTAATAGTGTTGGGTACTCCCGTACTAGCAGTCCAGTGTTGGGTGCATATATATTTATGATTGTTATGTCTGCTTGTTGGATAGATCTCTTTATCATTATTTTGATGATCTCATCCCATTTACTTCTGGCATGTAGAATTTCTATTGAGAAGTCTGCTGTTGGTCTGATAGAAGCTCCCTTATAGGTGACTTGACACTTTTCTCTTGCTTCTTTTAAGATTCTGTCTTTGTCTGAGCTTTGCCAGTTTGACTATAATGTGTCTTGGAGAGGATCTTTTTGGGTTGAATCTGTTTGGGGATCTTTGAGCCTCCTGGATCTGAAGGTCCATGTCTATCCCTATACCCCACTGTGACTGTTAAAAGGGTGAGAAATCCTATTATGGTAATTGAAAGGTCAAGCCTTGAAGAGTTGATTGGATTGTAGGACCTTGCAGTAGTGAATGGATTAAAAATGGTGGTCAGGGGTGTGGTTCTGAGGGCTTTAAAAGAAGAGGAGAGTCTGTCTCTCTCTCTCTGCTCTTTCTGTTTCCACCATCTTGCAACGTGAGACCCCTGGTCACTGTTGCCACCACCAGATGGACTTTGGACTTCCCAGCCTCAGAAACTGTAAGCAATAAATTTCGTTTCCTTTATAAATCACCCAGTTTCAATATTTTGTTATAAGCAACAGAAACAGACTAATACAGACCAATTTATAAATATTTTCTTTTATGGTTAGTGTTCTTTTAATGTCCTGTCTAAGAAATCTTTGCCTACCCTAGGTTGCAAAGGGTTTCTCCTAAGAATTTCATAATTTACAGCAATGAAAATAAATGAACTATACCAACACATAGCACAAAGTCTCATGAACATAATGTTAAGCATAGAAAGGAAGACACAAGAGAATACAGTTTTCATTAATATAAAGTTTAAAAACAGTCAAAACTAAGCTATAGTGTTTACAGATGCACACATAAGTGGTAAAATTTATAAAGAGTTAAGGAAATCATTATCTTCAAAGTTAGGCTGTGCTTACCTCTAGGAGAAGGAAGCAGTAGGGGCACACAGGAGCCCTTTGAGATGTTTCTACTTTGTATCTTGGATTACTTGGATGTTTGATTTATAATTCTTCATTAAAGTGTATATTTATGTTTTTTGCACGTTTCTGAATGTGTTTTGCATTTTACATCTTAAACAAGATTCAACTCTTTTTTTCAGTGAAAGTGTAACTTCATTATAATTCTTAATTCTGGGACTTAAATGACCAAAATCCTCAACAGAAGGTTGAAAAATAGAGGAAAAAGAAAGCAATGGAAAATAGGAGGAAAGAAATACAGCACAAGTTTAGAAGGCACAATACCTAAGAAAAAGAAAAAGAAAAAGAAAAGAAAAGAAAAAAAGAGAGAGAGAGAAAATGGAAGGGACCACCAAATACATAAAGCCTCCCAGAACTGGAGGATGTGATTCCAGATTAATGGCCCTGAGTGCCCAGCACAATGAATGCAAATTGTGAATGTAAGGCACATACTGTACTGTAAAATTTCAGAAAACTGAAGACAGAGAGAAGATGCTACGTACTTCTAAAGAGGAGAGTGGGGGAAGCTCACATATAATAAAATAGGAACCAAAATTACTTTGGACTACTTGGATAGCAACACCAATAGCTAAAAGACAGTGGGGGAAATGCTTTCCACATCCCAAAGAAAACTAATTTCCAATCTAAAATGTCTATGCCCAGAAGGAGGGTAATAAAGGCATGTGCAGACTGTAAGTTCTCACCTTTTCTCAGGAAGCTACTGATGGATGTTGCTGAGCCATAACGAGGGAATAAACCAGGATAGAGAAAGACATGGGATTTATGATACAGAAGATTTGCACAAAAAGGACATAAAGGGAATTGTCAGGCTGATGGTTAAGGGAGATGCCAGGATGACAGCTGGGTACTCTGTGTAGAAGTAAGCCAGTCCAGATTGGAGCAGGTCCAATGACTCTGGAAGTGACTTTTCTAGGAACTTGAAATTAATAATATACCTATGCGTCTCACCTAGAGTGAGACACGATTTGGGTAACTGACGTAGAGTTTAGGATTTAATTACATAGAAAACCAACAAAACAGGACAATTATTAACTCTAGGAAAACAAAAAGTTATGCAAGAAAGGAAAAGCAATCATAGTTTGGTATACAACTTGGCCGTAACTATTGTTTGCACGATTATAGTAGCACAAGTACTGACGATTAATGTAATCCAAATCAGAATACAACTATTTTGGGAATATGGAGAGGTAAAAACGTTGGGGGTGAACATGGCGGGGGAGGGGGCGGAGTGATGGAGAAAGAAAGCTACAGTCTCCTCTTGTGTCTCAGCACTCAGGCCCAAGGCAGAGCCTCTGTTCCATGAGTGGTCACGGACCGGAATCGTTGGAAGAAGGGATCCCCTAGCTCTTCACTCACCCAAGACTTAGCCTCAGCAAAAGGAGGCTAGGAGCTGGATGAGAAACGCTGACATCCTGTTCCACTGACCATGAGCTGTGGGGAGGAGGCTCTGTGATCTTGGCTGCGGCATCTGAGTGGAGTCTTGTCCTGCTCAGCTGAGAGAGGGAAGGAAGGGAGAGGTGCTGGTGCAAACCTCACAGGCTCTGGTTTCTTACCAAAGAATTTTCACATTTTTGAGTAGTTTCTTCAGTTGCTGTTTGCCCTTATGACCATTTCCAGAGGCTTTAAGTGGTTGTTTGTTGCTGTTCTAAACAATCTTCACCAGTTTCACTCGGGGTGAGCCCGCCCAGCTCTTCACGCTGTCATGCGGGTAGTCAATGCCTTTAGCTTTGAATCTTGCAACTCTCCTGTAAGTTTAAAATTACTTCAAGAAAAGTTAAGACATTGTTTAAAAGTCACAAGAAAGTAGTTATTAGGAATAAGTAGGTTAAAACATACAGCCCCTTCACTTTTGCTGTTTATTGTTTCCATAGGTAACGAGTACTAGCAGGAGCCATAACAGCTCCTAGAACTACTTTCAATATCCGCCCCGGGTTCGCTGAATACCCAGAGGCAGAGAGTAAACAGGAAGCGGCGGCGTGGCAGCCTCTCCGGAGAGCAAGAGAATATTTCAACTCAAGGGACTCCTGGGAGCCGGTGAGTGGGACCTCTAGGTATTCAACTTTTTAGGGTGAAAACTGAGACAGTCCGGGGTGAGCCGAGGCCGCTGGAGGGGGAGTGGGCAGGGCAGCGCCACGCAGAGCGGTCGCCCAGCACCACGTCCACTTGCAGGCTTTCGGTTTCTTGGCCTCCATCTTGCCCGCGCTTCCCCGGCGTCCGGGAGAGTGAAGGCGGCAGGTTGGAGCGAGCCGAGAACCCCGGCGGTGGGCAGGCTGGTGAGTGCGCCCCGCGCTCGAGCCCGTGCAGGCAGCGCCCGCTCCGCCCCAGACCTGGAGACCCGAGGTCGGGTTCCCGCGCACTATCGCCGTGAGGCCCCCTCTCCGCCACTCCTCGCGTCTTTCCATAGACCTGGGCTTCGGTCCACTGGCCTCGGGCGGGGGTGCCCGGCAGGAGCCGGGGGGGTGGGGGTGGCCCTTCTGGCAGGGGACCCAGTCCTGCGGCTTGCCTATTTCGGGTTTGTCCCCTGGGAACCCAGCTGGGCTGGGCGCGCCCGCCCCCGCGCCCTCCCCCCTTGCCTCCGCGCTAGGCCCGTCACCCCTTCTCCTCCGCCTACGGGTTCCCACAAGGGCGGCTGAGGTTTCCGGGATCCCAGGTGCGGCCCCGAGTGCCCCGACGGACTGGACCGACCGGGAAGTAACCCTTGGCCAGCACTGGCCACCCCTGCAGCCCCAGAGTCGGAAAACTGGCCGCGAGCGTTGGTCCTCAACGTTGTGTCAGCCTTGCATAAAATGGTCTTTAGAGGTATTCGATTTCTGGGGTGAACTGTTCAAAAGATCTGGCAGTTCTCCTTTCGGAAAGTTGACGAGAACGAGGACTTTTTTTTTTTTTTTTTTTTTTAACCTTTTTCGTGACGGGCACTCAGCCAGTGAGTGCACCGGCCATTCCTATATAGGATCCGAACCCGCGGCGGGAGCGTCGCTGCGCTCCCAGCCCCGCACTCTCCCAAGTGCGCCACCGGGTTGGCCCAGAACGAAGATTTTTTGAAGTGTGCGTGCACGCTGGCCTCTACTCGGCGGGAGCTGCTCCCTCGGGAATTTTTACTCTTTCCCAATAATGTCGTGAAGTACGTCAGGGTTGTAATTCCTCAGCGCAGTTTAATGTATATTTTGGCAAATTGCAAGGAAAACTTGCCTTGGGAAAGTCGGAAATGTTTGACTGATAAGATTTTTTTAAGCCTTAACATAAACCTGTTTCCGCCACTTTCCCTCCTCTTCAAAAGGACTGAGAAATTTAAGATGGTTTCAAGTTGTTCTCGTTTGACTGTGTCCGGATTTAGACAAGAACATGTTCTTTTAATAATTACAATGAAGTGCAGTAGAACAAAGGCCACTGAAATTCAGAATAAGCTTTTGGTTCAAGGGAGCAGGAAGTAAGTTCAAGGACACTAATGTTTTCTCAAAGATTGTTGACATTTGAAATTTGTTCTTACGCAAAGGTGAATCGGGTAAGGGGATAGCAGATGTCAAGAATTTTGGACATTGACAAACAGGTATAATCTAAAACTAAGGGCACCGGCGGGCTTGATATGCTTTAGATAAGAGTTCAGATAAGAGGAACAGAATTTTTGGTATTTTTCCCTCTGGTAGTTCCGTAAATAATCTTACAAAAGAGTTTCGTTGAACAAAAACTTGGCTCAACTCCAAAGTTTAAAAAAAGACTGGGTTTGGAAGGGAATTTTGAACGTGTTTGCCTACAGAAATCTTTTTTTGTTGTTGTTCTTAACACTTATTTTATTACAGCTTTTGAGCCGAACGTCCTGGTTAAAATGTTGTCTTTTTTAATTCTTTTTTTCTAGCGACTTTACGTTTTACATTTGTTTGTAACTGACGTTTGCAGTCCCTTTAACACGGTTTTGCTTCCTTCAAACCGGTTTCTAAGGTGAATCCACCTGCAGGTCTGCAGAAGCGCAGGGTGCTCGCCGCCGTGGGAGTCCTGGGCCACCGCGGGATGGGGGCGGGGGGGGGTTGTGGGCAGCTTTTGGAACTTTGGCAAGGAGCCTAAGGAAGTAGGTTTGGTCCCCTGGGCGTCCCCGGGTTCTACCGCCGATCTTAGGGCGGTGGGGCTCAGCGACCGCCCGTACTCAGTCTTGGTGGCCCGCGGGCTGTACGTAATTCCCCCGAGCGCTGCGTGGGCTCTTTGGCCACACCAGGGGGATTTTACCGTCTGGAGAGACGCGCATGGCCCTGTGCGAGTTCTGTGCTGGAACGGGGAATTCCGCAGACGACATTCTCGAACCCAGACGCCTCCTGTGGGCGGCGGGTCAACTGGAGGGCGGCGTGGAGGAGGCGGATAGGGGCTTAACAGGAAGAGGTTACAGGACGCCGGCTGGGGAGGCCGCCTCCTGATGCATGCGACGCTCTGCCCCAGTTCCTGGTCCTGTCAGGAGCATTTCCCAGTCTGGTTTTCCGGAGCGGCAGGTCCGAGTGTGTCCAGCGAGGGAGGGTGTCATTCCGTGCAGAGATCCAGTAGGAAGA
This sequence comes from Cynocephalus volans, assembly GCF_027409185.1. Lineage (NCBI taxonomy): Eukaryota > Metazoa > Chordata > Mammalia > Dermoptera > Cynocephalidae > Cynocephalus > Cynocephalus volans. Next base: position 266,412,020 of record NC_084460.1, read on the forward strand.
GTCAGCAGCTGCTCCTGCGTGAGTAGGCAGAGAACCTTGCCCGCTTCACTGCTCCCGACCCCCAACCCCAGGCTTGTGTGCCTTGGGCTCCGGGGACGGCAGGGTACTGTTCCTCAATCCTGCAGAAAAGGATTGCGTCTCCTGTTTTCGACCCTTGGTCCCTTCCTCGAGCCTCCTGGGGATTCACCCACAACACTCCGAGGCGTGTCGCTCTTTTAAATCCCAGGAATGGACTCCGTTTGGGGATAGGGAAGCCCGTGAACTCTGATTATTTCTTCTTTGTAGAGCCCTAAGGGCTAATTAAATTCGTGTTTACGGACTCAAATGCCTCCTTGCCTTGAATTCGGTATAATCCTATCAACACTTACTGAGCTCCTCTGGGCCAGGCAGAGTTCTGGGTGCTAAGGACATAGAGATGGATCTAAACTTGGTTCCTGTCCCCACAACCTCACAATGTGGTTGGGGACCAGTCAAAGTTACCTACACAGGTAACTTAGAGTCAAGGCAGTCTAGACAAGGTCCACTCACAGACTGACCTAGGAGGGAGTTTGCTGTGCTGGGGTGGGGACGTAATGACTGGCATTCATGCTTTACTTAACTACAGTATTATTATAGTCGTAATGCTCTACCTCTCCTTTATTTTGCGCTCCCATTATCCCTAGGAAGATTAACCCAGCCCCATCGGTGCTCTTCCTCGGCACTTTCCATATGCTCAGTGGCTGTCTTTGCACTTACACAGCATTGCACTTAACATTCTGTACTGTAATACTTTTTCTTAAAAAACTTTTTAGTCAAGTTGTATTATAATTACCTGGATTAAAATACATGCCAAGTAAATAGAGAAAGCGCCCAGGAGTCCATTCCTAGAGATACCAAAGGTTGAAGTTTAGTGTCTTTTTTAGACATATGTGCACTCAAATATAACCTTTTCAGTGTTTTAAAAAATTACATACCTTCTCTCCCCCTTTATTTTGTATGACGCTATTTCTACAAACTATATTTCAGAACCGGTGTTTGTTCTGCTAGTAGCTTTGCTTTTCCACATGTTAACTTCACTCCCCTCTGGAAGCAGCGTTTCTAATGAAAGATTTCTTTTTCAAATGATCAGTGTTTTTGAGAATGTGTGCATCCGCAATTTATTTCATTCATTTGCTTCTTCAGATGCCTCAATTGTTTTTTCTCCCTCTTCAATTCTTGGTTTAGAGAAATAATTTCGTTTTTGACCCCATGTACATACAGATATATATGTTTTTGAATCTTTTCTTTCCAAATAAAATTGTTTCTTTTTCCACACCTTGTACCTCGTTCAGTATTTATGTTACTTTAATGGTCTCCCCATCTAGCCACTTTGTCTTTATTTGACCATTTAAGTTTCTGACCAAAGCAACAAACAGCTTCTTCGTTATTTCCCTCTTATTCTCAATACTGGGTTGTCATCTTTGTAGTTCAGTAATTGTTATGAAAGAACTAAGCTCCACCAATTTAATACTACATTCAACTGCATATTCAAGATGGTTTGTGTCTTCTGCAGTGAACTCTTCACTTAGAGAAATAAATCTATCATCACTTACATCTGTGTCTATATACCTCACTTCTTCAGTTTCCTATAGTTGAAGAATTCTCTTGTAGCTACTTGTTCCAAGACTTAAAATGTTTCCCAAGGTAATGACTTCATTCAGTCATCTGACTTTACAAAGCTTCCTTATCTACTTCTGAAATACTTTTTTTTCCCTTGAACTTCTTTGGATCTTTCCTTTCAGTCACATGAGGGTACTTCAAAAGCTCATCAAAAAATAGAATTAAAAGATAATACAAATCTTTCTATGAACTTTTGGAAGACCACTTGTATGTCTGGGTTTTTTTTTTTGTTGTTGTTGTTGTTGCTGTTATTTTTACTTTACCTGAAACTTCCAAAAGTAGTTTTTAAAGTTAATGATCTTTATTTTAAAGAGTAGGCACTTGACAAATCTCTTGCTTGAATACTATTTAGTGAGTGAACCAAATTCTCTGCAGTAATGACCAAAACTTGGTTCAGAGTTGAATTTAAAAAAAAAAAAAAAATTTGTTCAGCATTTACTGAACACCTGCTAGTGCTAAGGGTGGGAGCATATAGGAGATCTCCCTCTGCTGTGGTGCTCCCTTCCTAGTTGGGAAAGACAGAAGCAGCAGCAAAAGTTATGCTCAAAACCTTGGCCATAGTATGCTATTGAAACCCCAGAGTTTGAGTTTTATACTTGAGTTCTACTCTAACCCATGGCTGGGTTATTTTAATCTGGCAGATAATTATAAGGCTGTGCTCTAAGTACCCTGTTGGAGCTATTAATAAAATGTTTTGGTGGCACAGGGAAGTTATATATAGCACAAAGCTTGTACCCCTGGAGAATCTTTATCAGTTGCAGTTTGCCTAGGCTTTCTGTAAACATGCTGGCTCTCATTCAGCTTAAATATAAAATGAGTGTATACCTTTAATCTAGATAGTCACCAGAAATGTCACAGAACCTAGCAAGAGGAACCAGAAACTAGGGAACAGGTATCAGGGATGGTGATGAGACTGAAGCAAATGGGGAATTTTTATTTTCTTCTCTACTTTTCTCCTTTTTCCAGATTTTCCTGTAATAAGCAATTAGTGCTTTTCATAATTAGAAAAAAGAATGCTTTATAAATAGAATTTTGAGTTTTATATCCCCAGTGTTATGAACAACATTTTTGTTATTTTTTTAGTTTTTTATTAGCATATTCATTGTTACAAATCATACTTATTCTTTATGTCCCTCATCCTATTTCTCCCCTTCCTCTCCCCCACCTCCTCCGCCCTTTCCCCCTTCCTCACCCCGTCCTCTCTCTAATAACCATAGATTTGTTCTCTCCATCTAATAGATTAACTGTTCCTCTGTTGGTTTGTTGCCTAGATGATTTGTCCAGTACTGAGACAGGTGAGATCGAGTCCTCCCTATTATCGTAAATCAGATGCTTCCTCTATTACTCTAGAGTGTATGCACAACTTCTGATTTTGAATAGAACTATCTCCTGAAGGGCCAACCTTATCTCTTTAGTTACTGGAGACTCCATTGTATAACAGTGAGTATATCTGCCAGGTTGAATTTTTTTTTTTTTTTTTTTTTTTTTTTGTGGCTGGCTGGTGCAGGGATCTGAACCCATTACCTTGGGGTTATAAGGCTATGTTCTAACCAACTGAGCTAACCGGAAAGGCCCAGGTTGAATTTTTAATTCAAGCCAGTCTTATCTACATAAGCGTCAGAGAATATCTGCTAAATATTTTATTTTAGTGTGGCATAACTGATATTAAGCTATTCTTTTCGACAGATAGGATTCTTTCTTGAGCTGCTTTTTATTCCTTTGATCAAAGCCTTGAGGAGAGGGAATACATGTCTTTCTGACTGCTGTTGGATGAGGATATACATCCATTTTCTCTAAGGGTGACATCAGATGGTTTGGATACCTCAGAAGAAGTGAGGCGAAGCCACAGTCCTTTGTTCTTTTTGAAATTGAGATCTGGTCTCTGAATTCAGGCTTTGCTGAAGCATTAAAATTTGAAATCTTGCTTAAATTCAGCCATCTTGGCCTGCTGCTTTTTTTTTTTTCTACCAAGGAAGTTGAAGTATAATAAATTGATGGATAATAAATTGATAATAAATTGATGAATGTAGCAAATACCTCACGTTATCCTATGGCTTTTTCTTAAGTGTGTGAAAACAGCGATAACACATGGAAGATTCGTTGTGTGTTAAGCTTACACCATTTCATACAAGATTTTGGTAATTTTGAGGATGTTAGAGGCTTGTCCTACTTGGGAAAAAAAATATTTAAAATTTTAGGTACTTTTGAGTTCATCCTAGGAGAACCACACTACAGTACAGACAGTGTTGGTACTGGGTTGGAGGTTTGGCAAAAATGAAAACTCTGACACGTAAATCTTAAGAGTTTTAGGAATTACAGTTTATTCTGATAAGTGCCAAGGATACATTTTTAGTAAAAGGTGAAAGGTACTGGGAGTTGCACCTTTTGCTAATAGGCCAGGAGATGTCTGGTGAGCTTGGTTGGAGATATATTCTCTCTGTACAAGGTGAGGTCCTGCCAGCTCCCAGGAAGCTCTGCATGGGGGCTTACCCAGCCTTTTACATTCACATTGTAAAGTCACCCTAAAACAACAGCATCATTATCTCATACAGTTGCAAAAGCTTCCTTTCACAAGCTGTATTTCCTGGATGTAACAACCAGGTTCCAAGTATATATTGCTACACCACCGGCTCCATCTTGCTTCATTGTAGGTTATAAAAGGGTCAGTGGTTATTACACATGTGCCTACCTGCTGCAGCTGTGCAGTGATAACCACTCTGTTCAAAGCCCAAGAGGGCTGAGCTTGGCAGGCCTGGCCAGGGGCTACCACAACATAATGAAGATGAGTAAGAGCCTATCTATCCTCAAGGAAATCCAGACGTGACAGTACCCGACTAACTCTTGTGTAGGATAGAATAAGATAAATGCCAGAAGAGAGTTCAAACAATACTACAAAGCAGGAGGAGATGACCTGATTTGTGGATCAAAATAAGCTAATGGAAGAGATACCTTGAAAGGATAGAATTTCAACAGACAGGCTGAGAGGAAGGAAGGAGCTTTCCAAATGGACTCAAGTGCTTGAGCAAAGTCACTGGGGCAGAAAAACACCGTCCAGGGAACAGTGAGATTTTTATTTGTCTGGAGTTAGAATATGGGCTGGGCAGAAGCGGGGTGATATTCTTAGTGCCTGGGCTATGCATGTGAAGTTCACTCCAGCCATAATTGAACTTTGGTTAAGGTGGAGCAGGCCACTACAACTGGATTTAGCTCTATTGTTCCTGGTGACTCTGCTCATGTTTCTTAATCCAATTAGATGATTCTTGGTCTCCTTTTGATCTATATCCTTTCTCATTCTGTGATTCATTCTCTCATTTTCTGCAGCCTATATGCAACTATGAACCAGAGAGGTTATTGGAAGTAATGTTAGGTTGGAATTTGTGGAAGCTTTCCTGACAGTCATGGGAAGTCAGTTATGTCTTAGTCCATTTTGTGCTGCTATTACAAAATACCACAGATTGGGTAATTTCTAAAGAATAGAAATTTATTTCTCACAGTTCTGGAGACTGGGATGTCCAAGATCAAGGCACCATTATCTGGTGATGACTACTTTTTGCTTCCAGGATGGTGCCTTGAACTCTGTGTCTTCCAGAGGAGAGGAACACTGTGTCCTCACGTGGCAGAAGGCAGAAGGACAAAAAAGGAAATGAATTCTGTCCATCAAGCCCTTTTATTAAAGGTCACCTAATCCCATTCACAAGGGAGAAGCCCTCTTGGCCTAATCACCTCTTAAAGGCCCCACCTCTTAGTTCTATCACATTGGCAGCACCTGAATTTTGGAGTGGACACATTCAAACCTCAGCAGCCTTATCAAAGAACTTTATAAAGTATGACTTCTAATTTTATGTCATCATATAATTGGGATTGTCTATTGTTTGTGGGCAATATTGCTTGTTATGATTGACATACACTGCTGGTGAAGCCAAATAATTTTTTTCCCCCCTATATAAAGATAACTGGTAAGGGGATCTTTATCCTTGGCTTGGTGTTGTCCAGCACCACGCTCAGCCAGTGAGCGAACTGGCCATCCCTATATAGGGATCCAAACCCGTGGCCTTGGTGTTATCAGCACCATACTCTTCCGAGTGAGCCACGGGTTGGCCCTCCAAATAATTTTTCTAATGCATGTTTTTAGCCACTGATATATGATAATGGTTAGTAACATCCCAAATTGGGATGTATTTATGCTTTAGCCTCAGATCATGGTCTTCTATGTTTGAGTATGTATCTTCAGTGTTATAGAATCACATGATGATTTATTTTTACACATTTATTATTACACGTTCTCATTTTAAATACTTTGGGGAGGGCATAAAATGGCATTTCATGCACTATCTTAGGTTTGAGATGTCTACAGATGGAGGAGGAAGGGTAGGTTCATCTTTTTTTGCTTGAATTGCTGGACACACAGCCAGCGTCTACAGGTTCTGCACACAAATGGAGGAGGGAGGCGGATTCTGTTATATTCAGGATGAATGCATGTAACTTTTGTGAGATGTTCTGTTTTGCCCAGGTTTGTGTGACCTCTTCTCCTTCGTCTTTTTATAAACTTCTGAGGTGACTATCTCAAGTACTTCATGTTTCTATCTCACTGGGACTTCCCAGACACCTGAAAGTTCCAGGTTTGCATGCTGCTTTCTGCAGCCAGCATATTTTGTGGGGTTGCTGAGAAATTACATTTGCTTTCATGCTGTGGCTCATTAGACATGACCTTGCTTCAAGTGGAGAAGGAGTACAGAGAATGGAATGTTAAGTATGTCTCTGGAGAGGCTAACCATTCATGCTGGCTGCTGTGCTACTGATTACAGGGAACATTATGTGCTTTGGATACCAGATGGTTTGGGGGCAAAGTTGACATTCTGTGAGAAGGATTAAGAACTTAACTTCTTAAAGTTAACCACATTTTACTAGCACCTATTAGGGCTAATGCTGGGTGCCGGGAAGTTGTGTTCAGTGCTTTAATAGAGGTTTGTATGCAGTACAGTGGTGGTACAAAGGAGTTACTGACCAAATCTGTGTAGGCTCTTCCCAGGAAAGCTTTATACAGTAGAAGATAGTTCAACTGGCCCTGAAGGCTGAGAAGGGTTTTGCTAGGCAGGTAAGTGGAAGAGGGTAATCTAGGCAAAAGCACAAAGGCATGGGAAGGAACTCCTTGTTGAGGTTTGGTTGAAGCCGAATGTATGATGAGAGATGAGGGCAGACACTGGACCATGAGGGGCCTTGAATGCAAAGAAAATGCATCTCCCATTGCAGGGAGATGAGGAACCACTGAAAGGCTGGAATTAGGAAAGTGACTTAGTTCAGGCTTGAACTTCAGAAGGTTTATTCCAATGGGAGTTAGATTTGGAGAGGGTGAGGTCAGAGGCAGGTGGCACAGAAAGGCCAGGGAGACAAGTCTGGGTGAAAGAAGGATGCTAGGGAACACCAGAATTTAAGGAGCAGTTGCTGAGGGGGGAGGGCAAAGGTAAGAGAGGGACTGGGTAGAATACAGTGTAAGGTCAGCCAAGGGAGAAGAATTTCAAGGAGGGATTAATTAGCAGCATCAAGTGGGATAGAGTGGTCAGATGAAAGAGGACTTCTAAATGCCCTCTCGGAGGTCACCGAGGCCTGGACAAGAGCAGTATCATCTGGGTAGGGATACCAGGGTGAGGCAGGGGAGGCGCTTGCCTCACAACATTTAAGGGGATGCTCAAAAACTCAGTACTCAAGATAAATAGTATTTGACACAATATTTTAAAAAATTGACATAACTGCCAAAAATCTATAGTGAACAAAATACCAAAGTTTAAATAAGGACAGCATTGGTATTACCAATTTTTCCTTTGACTTCAGATTCCAGTCTGGCTTGGCACTGAGGTCACTGTGTTGGAGAAGATGGTGATGTGGAGGGATCTGGTGGAGGCATGTTGAGGAGTGAATTGAAGTCAAAGAACTTGAAGCCCTGAGTGCATGCTGTTCCTTTACAAAGTCCCAGCTTCATGTGATAGGAAATAAAATGAAAGGATGCCTGGTCTAGGGGACCTCAGGCTTAAGGGACTTTTGTTTTATTTATTTGTTAAGGTAGAAGACACTTGAACATGTTTATGAGCTGAAGGGAGCAGTCCCTGGGATAGAGGGAGGCTGATGAAACAGCAGGGGCTCATTGGAGACAGGAGGGCACATAGGGAGGGGTTGGCTCCAGGCAAGCTGAGGGATAGGAGGTGCCAGCTTGGGCAGAAGAAAGGTGGAAGGTTGCAGGAGCTCATGTCTGATAGATGGCAATGTCATCTGATGAGAAATGGCACCAGTGGATGGTGTCAGGATGGAAGAAAGCAGTGAAGGTTGGAGCTCTCCCTGAAGGGTGTGGAAAAGGAGCTGAGCAGCAGTAGGATCCCAGCAGAGGGTGGAAACAAGGGTGTGGTGGTATCACTTTGCATGTGTGTGATCTTTTCTCCCTCCCTTCAGAACTACTTGCTACTCAAGGTATATAAGTAGGGGAGGCTCACTGTCCAAGGCTGGGGTCCTGGGGTGACCCACTATACTGGTTTGTCTGGGACTGAGGGGTTTCCTGGGATGCAGGAGCTTGATGCTAAAGCTAGAAAGTCCTGGGCAAACCAAGACCAGTTGATCACTCAAGGTATCATACGGCTGATGGTCAAAAAGGCGAGAGAATTGAGGGTGCTGGCCAGATGTTGTAGCATATGCTCTGGGTTTGGTCTGGAGAGAAAAATAAGTGAAGCATTACCTGGTAGCATCTTGTGAAATTCCATTCATTCATTCAAAAAATACTGAGTGAGTGCTAACTATGAGTTAGGTACTGGAGTCTGTACAGAGGATTTAACCGCAAAGAAGAAATAAATGCTCTCACGGAGTATGCTGTGGTGGCCAAGGTCGGTGCTCAGAACTCATTCTCATCTCTGTCTAGAGGGTGAAATACTACAAACTGCATTTCCTAGACTCTTACAGCTAGGATGTGAATTAAGTTCTGCCAGTTAGATGCATTCAGGCAAGATTTGCAAACAGAAGTGGGTGGAGGCCAATACTTTGCTGCTTTTCTTAGCTTTTTGGCTGGCAAGCATGGTGGTGGTGATGTGGGGGTTGGGGGACAGTGTTACAATGTCCAGTTACCTGCTTTTCAGGTGGTAGGGCCGCCTTCTGATCTCTGGGTCTCTGCTATGACAGGATATTCTTTGAGCTCAGTACTCTTAGTGGTGGCCTACCAATTCTCCACTGCCCTGGTTGAGGCCATGTCATTCTGGGAGCCTAGGAGTCTTTGCTAGTAGCCCAGCCTAGAGCCCCTTCTGTCAGCCCTTCCAGCACTTGTGTAAGTACAGTCATCCCTTGGTATCCATGGGGGATTGGTTCCAGGACCCTGGAAGATAGAAAATCCGTGGACACCCAAGTCCCTGATATAAAATGGTGTAGTATTTGCATATAACCTACACAAATGCTCTCATATACTTTAAATCATCTATAATTATTTTTAATACCTAATATAATGTAAATCCTGTGCAAATAGTTGTTGTATTGTTTTAAAATTTTTATTGTTGGATTGTTTTTATTGTTTTTTTCCTTGAATATTTTCGATCTGCAGTTGTTGAATACTCAGATGCTTGAACCCACAGATGTGCAGAGCCAACTGTACCAGAATTAACTGTACCAAAAATGCCTGGAGTGTTCTGCTAGAACCTTCTGCTTTTTCTATTAGCCAGTGTTGTGGAAACTAACTCTGGTGACAAAGCTTATATAAGCTTTGTTTGGCATTTAAAAAGAATCATTGGCAATGGTTTTGTGACTTCTACCAAAGAAATGAAACTGGAACTGGTCTTAGGTTTTAGTTGCTGTGTTTGTGAAAGTCAGGGACAGTTTGCACCACAGTGGAGATTTTGTGAGGGTGTGGAAAAGAAGGGGAGATGTAGTCATTAAATTAGAATATGCCTGTGAGGAGAGTTAAGGGGAAGTCCTTCAACATTCTAGAAAACATGCTGATGTCAGTTTTGTCTGGCTAAGGAAGGTAAATGGCTTAAAACAGAAGGGTGAAATGATACTAATGGAATATTGATCAGTCAGGGAGATTAGGTACTTGAAAGCAGGGAAGAAAAAGAATTGGGCCTGGAAGGCCCTTTTTCTCCTCACCTGAGTGAGGTGAAGGGAGGTGACTCTTCAGAGCAGGTGAGTGGAGTGCCAAGCCAGGCTGTTCAGGCAGGTGGGGTTGGTCACTGATGGGCACAGGTCCTTTCACAGGACTCTAAAGAACTCTAAAATCTGACCTGTTCTTTTTGAGGATAACTTTGGGCAGCCTTTATTTAGGCTTTCTTGTTCTAAAGTTTGTCTACATATATACCAAGGAAGCTCTAAAAGCATTTAAAATTCTATGCTATGAGATAGTTTTGCATGTAGTGGTTTTTTTTTTTTTTTTCATGCCTGTATTTCTTTTATACAGTACTAGTTATCTGAACTGGTATAGGCTGAGTGCATAGGAGATAGAAATTCATTTTTCAGTTTCCAAACCTGTAACGTTTCCTTTTGACCTATCATTGTTTTCTAATTTTATTGTACTGTAGTCAGAGAATGTGGTATGAGATATATTTATTTTAGTATTTGCATATGTGTCACCCAGCTTATGAAATAAAATATAAATTTGGTCATTTCCCCTCTGCATACTTATCTAGTCACATTTCCTTCATACCTTAATGAAAAACACTGTTCTGAATTTAGTATTTACTATTTCTATGCATGTTTTAATATTTTTACTGTATATGTGTATGTGCATACATATATATGTATGTATGTGTGTGTATATATATTCATGAGGAGTCCTCAAAAAATTCTGGAAGGATTCCTATTATCTTTTAATTCTATTTTCTATGAATTTTTTTGAAGTACCCTCATGTATATACATATATATCCCTAAACAATGTATGGTATTATTTTTAATATTTAGAATTTTAATGTAAATGAATCATACTGTATGTATGCCTTAGCAACTTGCCTTTTGCCTCAACACAAATTTTTGTTTGTGAGATTCACGTACTTCTGGCTCATTTTCAGGGCTATATAGTATTTCGTTAAAGAAATAATACATTTTTTCCAATCTCTTCTTGAGAGACTTTTAGGTGGTTTCCATTTTTTTGTTATTACATGCACTGCTAGTAGGAACATTTTGTATATGTCTTGGTGTACCTCTCTGAGAGTTTTTAAAGGTATTTACTTAGAAATGAAATTTTCATGTTATGGAGTAATGTATGTTTTCAGCTTTACCAGATATTATCAAATTATTCTTCAGAGTGGCTGAAAGTATCAACCCTCTAATCTTCTAATCACTAGATCTTTCTGGTGAAAGACCTGAGAGCCCCAACTTGAGGCTGTCTAGGGATCCCAGTCTAAGTCACCTCATTAGCATAAACTGAGGTATGATTAAAAGGAATTTACTGTGAATAACAAAAGACACTCCTATCATTCAGGAAATACCAAGGGTTTTAGGAGCTCTTTGACAAACTGGGACAAAGGGTAAATAAATTTCATATGATACCACAACTTACATTTGCCCCTTTTTCCTCCTTCATATAAGTTTAAAATCAGTTTGCCGAGGTTCATGGCAAGTTTTGTTGGGTTTTTGATTGGACTTATAGTTAATTTAAGAATTTACTTGAGAATTGGTATCTTCAAGATATTGATCCTTCTGTCCATGATTATGGTACATTTCTTTCTTTTTTTTTTTAATTGTAGCCCATAAAAATATAATGATGTCTGCAAATTTTATATTTGTCTTTTACAAAAGCATCACTAGTCTTTGTATTTACATATGGTACATTTCTTTAATTATCTTCGTCTTAACTGAAGTCTTCAATAAAGTTTTAATTTCTTCTTTAAATATCTTATATTTTCTTTAGATTTATTTTGTTAGGTTTATTTATATATCTTTTGTTAGATTTTGTTGCTATTGTAAATAGTATCTTTTTGAAATTTATATTTTCAGGGCTGGCCCGTGGCTCACTTGGGAGAGTGTGGTGCTGACAACACCAAACCAAGGGTTAAGATACCCTTGCCATTCATCTTTAAAAAGAAAAAAAAAGATTTATATTTTCTTCCTATTTGTTGCTAATGTATAGAAATGTAATTGACTTTTATTTATTGATCATATATCTCAAATCTTTAACCTCTTGTTAACTCTAACATTTTGTCTGTCAATATACTCAGGTTTCCTATGTAGAAAAATCTTATTTTATTGTCTGTGAATAATGATCATTTTTTTCTTTGGTTCTGGTGCTTACTACTCTATTTATTTTTTCTTGTTTTACTGTGCTGGTTCTCTCCTTCAGTTCAATGTTGAATAGAAGAGATGATCATGCATATCCTTGTCTCAAGCCTGATTTTTTAAGAAAATGCTTGTAACATGTTACCATTAAGTACAATATTTGCTGTGGGTTTTTTTCTTTCATAATTATTATCTAGCTGCTTATAAATTGCTGCCTGGTAAGATAGGTCCCTTGCTTTTAATCCATGAATCAGTTTTTTAGAGAACTCACATCTTTATTATATTTAATCTCCCTATTCATGAACAAACTATAGCTTTCCATTTATCTAGGTTTTTATCAATGTCTTTTCAATAATTTATAGGTTTTTTCCCATTAAGGTCTTGCATATCTTTTGTTAGAATCATTCCTAAATCTTTTTTTTTTTTTTTTTGGTCTTTTTGTGACGGGTAAGGGGATCGCAACCCTTGGCTTGGTGTCGCCAGCACCGTGCTCAGCCAGTGAGCGCACCGGCCATCCCTATATAGGATCCGAACCCGCGGTGGGAGTGCTGCTGCGCTCCCAGGCATCATACTCTCCCGAGTGCGTCATGGGGCCGGCCCATTCCTACATCTTTTGATGCTATTATATGCAGTAACTTTTATAATTATCACTGTGGTTTTTATCTCTTTTTTCTTTTTAGTCCCCTACAATTTTACTTACTTTCTTACATCTCAGTTGTGTATTTGAGTAAATATTTTTTATGTTTTATTCAGCATCTCTACCTACATTGTAGTTTTTTCAGATTAGCTAGCACAAGGTTTCTCAACCTCAGCACTATAGGCATTTTGGGCTGGTTGATTCTTTGTCGTTTGGGGATGGGCATTGTGGGATGTCAGCAGCATCCCTGGCTTCTAACCACTAGATGCCAGTAAGCACCACCTGGTTATGATGACCAAAAATGTCTCCAGACATTGTCAAATGTCCTCTGAGGGGCAAAATCACCAGTGGTTAAGAACCATTGATCTGACCTATTATATTGCAGAAATTTCCCTCATCTTTTTGAACTAATTTTAAGGTACTTGTTTTAGACTCCTTCAGATGTAGGCTCCTTGGATGTGGATTCTGTTTGTTTTCTCTACTCTCATGGTGATTTTTATTTTTGCGCATAGTAATTTTTAAGGATGACCTTGCCTTCAGCAGAAGTTATTCCCTTGATTTCTCATATGCCCTGGGTTGTGAATGAATCTCATGGGGTGGTTTTGAGTTTGCCTCTGAAGATTTTATGGTCTTCCTTAGTCTGAGAGTAGTTTTTGTTAATTGCTTGGCTTGGGCTTAAAAGAAATACAACAAAGTCGTGATTATTTGGACCCTAGCCCTACCTCTCACTTGTGTGCTCTTCTTTCTCAAGTGCTTATCATCTCTAACCACAATTAACTGCCCCGAGCCCCACCCCAGTACTAATATTTTGCTACATCTGGGTGGCCTGGCTCTGCACAGGGATCTGTAGTTTTCTTTCTGGTATTTTCTCTCAATGTGCAAGATGCTACCACTGAGTAATTTTGCTGCCAAACTATTTCCCATTACCACAGAGGGAAGGCAGCATGCCAGTGCTCTTGCCGAGTGTGTGTGATGGGTAGAAAGCAATCATGAGTGTAACGGCTGGAGGAAATGAACTGAGCAGATAATGTTTTTTAAAATGGTTATGTAACTCCGTTAACTCTTGATGGTATTGTTATATCATTGATAATTATGAATTATAAAAGTTAGATGACTGTTTTTAAAAATAGGGTATTAAACATTTCATTTCTAGTATTATTTGGTTCTTTTTCAAGTATGTCAGGTGAATTTGGATATCTCATTCCTCAATCTTATGTTTCATGATCTCTTATTTTATCCCTTCTAGTGTGTATAAATATTTTATTGGTTAAATATTTGATAACGACAACTCCTAACAAAATTGTGGAATATAGATTTAGGTTTTGTGAAACATGAAAAGTTAGTGTTCGGCTTTCAGATTTAAAAAAATGAAGTAGTCTGAGTGCCAGTTTTTCTACTTTCATTGAGCAATTATTTTAGTAAATTTTATTTCTTCAGTTTTTCACAAACCAGCCATATTTGAGTGAAGTTGGGACGAATGGGCATGGGATTGGCATAGTCACACCAATACTTATTAGCAAGTATACATCAGAGAAAAAGGTCTGTTTTTAGTAAGAGCTCATCACCCATTTAGATTGTGGAAGGCCAATGTAAAAGGTATGAATGAATGATCTATTTTAAAATAAAATACTTAAAATTTAAAAAGGGGGCTGTCCAGTTAGCTCAGTTGGTTAGAGCACAGCCTTAGAACATGAAGGTCATCGGTTCGATCCCTGTACGGTCCAGCTGCCAAAAAATGAAATAAAATTTAAAATAAATGTAACTTCATTACTTCAATGAAGTGTTTAGTAACTTTAAATGTAATTTGAGTGCTTTCAGACACTAAAGAACTCATTAATATTTCCTGTGATGGGGAACTCTGGAACTCTAGGAAAACTGTGCTTCCTCTAAGAATCTGTTTTGCTTTTCTTCTCTTGGACAGCAAGAACTGTTTAACTTCCTATGTATCCCTTTTTGCTTTGATGGCCAGGAAGCTCAGGAACAAACTTCTGAAATCTGTTTAGGCCCTTCTGGCCTGCATATTTGCATTAAATTCTCTATCTCTCTACCCCATTTCTAACTTCTAACATAATTTTTTCCCCTTTTTTTAATAAAAAAATTTTCTATTTACGTGTTTTTAGTGTAACATGCCTCAACTTACAATACTGGAAAAAAGGGATGGAGTAGAGACAGAAACCTCTTTTTTTCCATTGTTTATGATACCCTGCAGAGAGGGTCTGTTTTGCCAAGACCCATATTTGTTCAAGCCCAGTTGGGTGAGGTCCTTGCAAGTGGATGTTAACCCCTTTGACAAGTTTCTCTAGTCTAGTCAGCATGCCTAGTTATTGGGCTTTTCCCCTTTGTTTCACTGAGGTCGTTCATTGTAGTTGAGTCATTCATTTCCTAGTTGTGATTTTCCCCTTACCACGCTTTACGTTCTGATAAAGCATGTGGGATTTTGGGGGAAATAATTTTGTCTCTGGTTTCACTTCCTTTCAAATGTAGGTTTTCTACTCTGTCTCTTTTGGTTTTGGGGTTAGTCTTGAGTTTTCACTTTGTCTACTGAGGATCCCTTTCTGTAGACTTAACAATAGGAATTTAATCTACTAGGTTAGGGAGACCAGCAAGAAAAGAAGAGTCTATACTTTGAATCTTAAGTGTAAGTTACGTTGATAAGAGAACTTTTTAAAAAATCCCTTTTAACCACAGAACTCCTCCATTGGAAAGGATTCTGAAGGAAATGAAGAAAGCCTTCAGAAATGAATTTGACAGCTTCATGGCTTTCTGTTAACTGGACTGGAGCTTTATTACAACAGTTCCTTGGAAGGACACTGTGCATGATGTCTGCTGAGGTTATCCATGAGGTTGAAGAGGCACTTGACAAAGATGAGAAGGAGATGCTTCTTTTTCTTTGCCGGGATGTTGCTGCAGATGTGGTTCCACCTAATGTCAGGGACCTTCTGGATGTTTTGAATGAGAGAGGTAAGCTGTCTGCTGTGGCCTTGGCTGAGCTGCTCTACAGAGTGAGGCGGTTTGACCTGCTCAAGCGGATCTTGAAGATGGACAAAACAGCAGTAGAGGCCCACCTGCTCAGGCACCCTCACCTTGTTTCGGACTATAGGTAATTCATCAGCTCTTCTCAAGGCTGAACTGGTGGGAGGGAGGGAGATGGTATAGACTCTGCTGAGCAATGGAAACAGGACAGTAAGAAGAGCAGCCATATTACTTTCTCTGTCCACTGATCCCACTGCCATAGGATGTTACTTCATTCCTTTGAACCCTTTGAATTCATAAAATGTGCTTGCTTAAAAGAATTGGGTAGAAGATCATAATGAAAGTGAAAAGGACAGATTGGTATGTGTTTGCCTGAAGGACATGAGAAAGGAAATAACAAGTATGACAATAATCTTCCTGCCTTTGTAGAACTCCGTGATCCCTTCCAAATCCTGTTGGTCTTTCTCCTGCTGCGGAAACTTCGCAGGGCAGGGTCCCTTCCTGTGGTCCCTGCCCTCAGAGGCTCTGGGAAGCCCAAATTGAACATCTCTTCAATTAATTACCTGTAAGCCCTGTCAGTTAAGGGAGGGCCACTGGAGTTCCTTTTAGTTCAGAGAGCCTTTGAGTTGTTCAGTTCTCCTGTTCATATGACGCTATCTTGATGGCTCAAAGGGGCACAGAAGCCACTGGAAATGCTGGTTTTCTGGGGAAAGGAAAAGAACTTATAACCTTAAATTGGTGTTTCCTTTTTCTCCAGACCATCAGCCTTTTGTTATATTAATAATGTATGAGGGTACTTCAGAAAGTTCATGGTTGAGCTGGCCTGTTAGGTCACTCAGAGTATGGTGTGGATAACACCAAGGTCAAGGGTTCAGATCCCCTTACTAGCCAGCCACACACACAAGAAAAGTTAATGGAAAGATTTGTATTATCTTTTAATTCTTTTTTTTTTCTTTTGTTTAGTTTTTTGGCAGCAGCTGACCGGTATGGGGATCTGAACCCTTGACCTTGGGTGTTGTCAGTACCACACTCTCACCAAGTGAGCGAATTGCCAGCCCCTTAAACCTATTTTTTCATGAACTTTTTGAAGTACTCTCATATATTTGGAGATGACGCATATTACCAAAAAACTATACTAGACAGAGCTGAAAGCAGTGTGGACTTTGGAAAGTGTGTGAGACTTGAGGCTGGAAGGCCTGTTTCAAGCCTCAGACCTATGGGCCTGACAGTTATGGGCCATGTAGGCTGAGCCAGTCACTAACATTGGCTGGGCCTTTGTTTTCCTACTTGTAAAGCAAATAATAATACCCAACTTCACAGGGTTGTTGTGAGCATCAGTTGTGGTCATTTACTGTCTGTGAAGCATGCTACAGATGTAAGGGATTAGTATCATTGTTGTTATTCTTGGTCGTCTTCTACCTATCCAACCACCGTAAAAGGTCAGTCATCTTCAGACTTTTTGGGAGGCACTGACTGGGTTTCAGTGAGTAGGTTGGGGTCCTCTCTCCATTTCCCATTTCCTTTCTATGGTGAGTGGAGATCGTCCTTCAGGGCCTCTGGGAAGAGAAGCTTGGCAGTTGAAGAGGAGTGCTAGATTCATTTATATACCTCTTCAGTGGGCATGTGCCAGCTGTTTTGATAAGCTTTAGGGCAAAATGAACTCTCAAGAATCTGAGAGTTGATCTGGCTGGTTAGCTCAGTTGGTTAGAGTGTGGTGTTGTAACACCAAGGTCAAGGGTTCAGATCCCTGTACCAGCCTGCTGCCAAAAAAAAAAAAAAAAAAAAAGAATCTGAGAATCTAGCTGGGAAAATAGACTTCTAAGCACTGATGACATCATGGTAATAATGATAGCCACAAGGTGTCCTAGGAGCCCCGATAAAGTGTGATGGTAGATCCAGCTGGAGCAGAGGTGAGTGAGTCAGGAGGGGTTTTCTAGACAAAGACATCTAAGGTCAGAAACCCTATGATCCAGATGCCTGTACCCTTTGAGTTCAGAAGTGGGCCAGGATATCATAGGTATTTCTTTCCTTTAGAATCTTGCAGCTCAAAGTATGGTACCTGGATCAATATCACCTGGGAACTTGTGAAACAGAGAAGACAAGGCCACTTTGAATTCTATTTTTGTCTTTCATGTTAGTCATTTAGGTTTTCAACTCATTTCACTGTAACTTCTGGGGGATCTAGGGGATTCTTTAGGGAAGTTTCATTCTCTAAGTTGTTTTCAGAGCTGTTAGTTGGAAAGAGAGGTAACGTCTCCTACTGAAAACAGGAAAGAATGAGTTTCCTTTTTGAGTCCCCTTAAGATGTCTTCCTGGGGTGATCTAGGCTTTCTGTTTTATGGAGGGGACACATGCACATGGGAGCAAGAACTAGCCTTTTAACCAATTATTGGCATAGGGCAAGCATGGGTTCTTGGAGTTCTCATTAGGACTGGTATCTGAAACTTGTCTGGTTTACAGAGTGCTGATGACAGAGATTGGCGAGGATTTGGATGAATCTGACGTGTCTTCATTAATTTTCCTCATGAGAGATTACACAGGCCGAGGCAAGATAGCCAAGGATAAGGTGAGTTCATGTTCCCAAGAGCCTATCAGAAGTTGGGGGCTGCTCCTTACAGGATGTAGAGAGGGAAGCAGGCAGTCTGCTGCCATATTAGTGGGAGTCAGACTTCTGAGGTGAGTTTTTTTGTAATAACATGGAAGGGAAAGAATTGGCTTATGAATTGAGAAGATATAAGGTGATAATATCTTCCGGTGTGGCTATGGGTGTTTCTTTTATCCTTGGAATTTATCCTTATTTTTGTAAACTTCATAGGCCTGACATATATATCAGTTTCTCCTGTGGTTTGTCAGATTGTGTGGGAGGGTCAGGAAGTCCCATCTGCTCGTACTGAGTGGAAAAAGGTGGGACGTGCTAGTCCACTCTCATCTTGGTCTCTTACTTTTGTCTGTTTCTCCTCAGCTAGCTCAAGATCAGAGTGGGGTCTTTAGGCTGTGTGTGGAGGCCGGGTGGAGGACGGTCCTTGTGACTGACATATGTGGGAAATGGCAAAAGTAGAGATTTGGGGTTGAAAACCCAGTAGAATGAAGATCTCAGGGATGTTGTGATTGCTGGAAGAGTATTTAAATTCCAGTTGGCCCTCCATGGTACTGCTGATCTAAGCACAGGCCAAGAAGAGTTTGGGTCTCTAGTCTATGACAGTAGGTCCTCAGGGTGATTGGCTGCCTCTAAGAACTCTCAGAAGTCATTGCTTGAGAATTTCATGCTGCTTAATGATTGTGGTTTCATTTCTGAAATCTGGGAATATGGGGTGACTTATGCTCCTATCATCAAACTGAAAATGGGAAAGAAAACAAAAAATAGAACTCTTTTTTGGTTTTACCGAAGCATCTTCTCTCCTAGTCATTTACATATGTTTAATTAGGATTGTTATTTTTAAAAACAAAGATAGCAGTTCAGTAACCACATGTTAAACATGAGGGAAATAAAAGCAGTGCCTGTTTCTGAAATATAGTTCTTTCACAATCCCTGTGGCCCAGTGAAAATGAATAGCAAAATACCCAGACCTTTTCATTTTACCTGTCCATAATCCTCTGAGTAAGAATGAGTCGAAATGTCCAGCATTGATGGAAATTTTTTAGGAACTTTAAAACTGTATCATTGGGATTTTGCTCATAAAGCCTTTCTCCCAGCTACTTTCTCTCTCTCGTTTTTTCAGGGAAGCCCTTAGAGTTTTTCAGTATAACACCAGCCTGGCCTTTCAGAGGAGAATTAACTCAGGAGCGTTCTAATTGTAGGCCTGGTCTTTCACAGTGCTTCCTGAAGATACAAAATGACCATGTGTCTATCCCCAACCTATGAACAATTTGATGACCAAAAGACTTAATATCACCTCTTTTATGAGTAAAATTCAGGAGCGTAATTTGTTCCTGACAGATGTCTAATTTAGGATCACTGAAGGTCACTGAAAGGGCTTGTCTTGTCACATTTTCTTGCTGTTATAAATCACATGGCCTAGGGTTTGCATTTGTGGCTTATTACTCAGCTCTACTGACATTTGTTTCTTGGTGGTGGTTCTTTTAGAGTTTCTTGGATCTTGTGATTGAATTGGAGAAACTAAATCTGATTGCTCCAGATCAATTGGATTTATTAGAAAAATGCCTGAAGAACATTCACAGAATAGACCTGAAGACAAAAATCCAGAAATACAAGCAATCTGGTAAGAACTTTGGCCTCTCAGTGGTCTAAAGCAAGTACCTTGTGCACAGTAGGTATGATTGGTAATGATTAATTTGTTGGATGGGTAGATGGAATGGAACTTGAATGTCCGTAGCCCCCTCTAGCCTGCGCTAGAGATCATATCCTTTATATCTGTTGACTCCATCACCCCATATTCGTGACCACAGAGTCTCAGCCCTCTGCAAAATGCCATCAAGCAATTCTTACCCTTCTGTCCTTTAAGAAAGAGTCTGTACCCACACTTTCTGCACGGACTGGCAGGGCTGTTACATTCAGGGCTTTTGAGAGTATGTGGAACCCTACCAGTTGCTCCAGTATTTGGCCTGACAGCCATCATCCAACTCTGGTTGTTGTCACTGGAGTCCCATAGCTGCCCTATATGTTTCCCAAGTTTCACAAAACCTCCTCATGGAAAAGGGTACCTCCAATTTCTGCCTTCATAAAGGGGACCAGACTCACATTGGCTTTCTCTCTCGTACTACCCATCCCCCATCGTCTTTTAACCTCAGCCTCAGCTTGGGCCCTGTTAGCAGTTCACTGCCACCATAGAGTCACAGCCTAAATGGCATGGCTGAAGGCCCACTGATTGATAGAGCACTCTTCCGCTGTCGCACACTCTAGATGACTGATAAAAGATCAAGAACTGGAGTAGCATTTTTAGTTCATTCTATGTGACTTTTGGTGGAAGGGTCTTCTGATATGATACTCTGAGTTCAATGAGGCGGCTGGAAAGTTTAAGGTATTTTGAAAGACAGTGATTGACCTTGGGCTGAGCCATTGTTGAAAATTCATTTCATAATAATTTATAAATCTTAATTCAGTACCTCTCTTCTGCTTTTATACTTCAAGGCTCAGGAACAAGTTACGTGAATGCTCTCCAAGCCTCTCTCCCAAACTTGAGTCTTAAGGATCCTTCATATAACTTAAGGGTGAGTCTGGAGCAACCGTGTGGAATACCAGCATGAAAAAGTTTCAGAGCTTTGAGAAAAATATACATATTCTCACTGCACATATATTATTTAATATCTGAAAAAATTGTGATAGAAATGTCTTTGTTTTAAAAATATGTCACCCATATCCCACTACCTGAAGACAACAGCTGATAATATTTTGGTGTATTTCTTCAAGTTTCTTTTCTGTGTATGTTTGCATGTATATCTGTATATATAGTTGGGACATTTTTTCATTGTTCCTTTGAACGTGTAACTTCTTAAATAAAAATAGATAGGACATACCTCTTGACAAAAAAATTCAACATGTATTAAAAATATATTTTCTTGTTACCCCTGTAATATTGACTACCAGTTCCTTTCTCCAGAGGCAGCTGTTATTGACATTTCTTCTGTTACCTTATAGAGATAGTACGTGAACATATAATATTTCATTGTTTAGATTTTGTACAAATGGTAGCACACTATGCCCACTGTTCTGATCTGGACATTATTGGAAATTTGCCCACATGATTCATATGGAACTTCCTGTTTAATTATCATTTTGAATGATCATACATGGCTCCATTTTCTAGATTATTGTAATGTGATAATTGTTGATATGCATTTAGATTGTTTCCAATATTTTGTTATCACAATGTTGTAAAATAAATATCCTTGTACTTACCCCTCTGTGCATTTGCTTTTTACTGAGCTTATTTTAATGATTTCAGCAGAAGTTTTCTTTACTGATGGATGAACAAAAGATTTTTTTGGGAGGGGAGGCTTATGAACATAAATAACACATAGTCACTTGTGGTGGTTGTGTTAGTAGGAGGTAGTACAAGGTATCATGTTGTACTTGTCCTTGTACTCATCTTGTTCTTTGGTTAATCTTTTATCTTCAAAAGTTAAATCTTGGCGTAATATTATCCTCATCCCTGTATAAAGGTATGTGGAATTTGTAGTGAGGATTTAGATTGGAGTGCAATTCTATGGTTAAATTATAAACGCTTTCAAAAGAATATGTGATGAAAACATTAACTACTCTATAGTATAAATAGTTTCATGGACAATATGAGCTGTAAGAGATACCAACGAGCAATAGAATTGCAAAGCTAAAATGAATGTTAGGGATTATACTGTCCAACCCCTTCATTGAGCAAAGTCAGGAGACTTAGGCCTAAAACACATTAAGTGATTTTCCCCTTCTAACTACTGGCAGAACAGGGCCCAGCCCTTGCTCCTTCTGCTCTGTGATGTATCTAATAAACCATGTACTAGTCATCCATAGCTTAGATATATCTTTCATTTTTTTTAGGAATAGAATGTGCTTTCTTTTGTCCTTCTGAGTCTCATGAAACCAACTCATGAGACAAAGCAGATTTAGGATTCAAATCCAGATTTTCCGAGCTTTCTCTGGTATTGTCTGTTTACTATAAACTATACTGTCATTTTTAGTTAAAAACCTGTCGTATTTTTTCTATTGTTTATATTTTGTAAATAAAGGTAGGCATATCCATTGCCTTTATAGTCTATTGGGGAAGCCATATGCTTTGTGTATCGATTTCTCCTTAAATTTGCTGTATTTAATATGTGACCCTGATCATTCATTCATTTGGTAAGCAGGCACTATGGCCTATGAATTTGGTGACTTTCTTCAAAAATGTAGGAGCTGAATACTTAGATGTTAACTCATACAAGGCTTCAAAAGTGCTTCAGAAGTTACAGTGGCATTAAGTGACATAAGATACCAAGATATTGCAGAATAAAAAAGTTGTATGACTCTGCAATATAATGCTTTTAAAATCTAGCTTGGATTTGATTTTTTTTTTCTTTAATAGTATGTAAAAGTGAATACACAGCCACATGGGGGACCACTGTCTTATCTAATATGAGCAGCCTCTGGCTAAGTCACTGATTATTGGTGAAAAAAGCACCTTACATGTTTTTCTTTAATTTAGAGACACAGACTTAGTGACAGATACAGTTTAACAGATAGTGTACTTCTCTCTTTTGGCTAGGATAGCTTCAAATGAGAGCACATTTGAAAGCTGAGCATATCAGATGATTGACAGTATGTGGTATGTATACCATACACAGGACCTGGTCATCTGAGAAGAGAAAGGGTCTGTTCAATCTTTCATTCTCTGATTAATCCCACTCTAGCCCTCAGAAGTGGTTTATCAAGAGTGTTTGATAATCAAGCACTCTTAATTATCAAGATTCAGGCCCATTTGTGGCTTATGTGTAGCTAGGCAATTATATAAAAGCAATAACTGGGCATGTATTAATTACTTCTGTGTGCTTGGCACTGTGCTGAGTGCTTTGTGTATATTTAATCGTTACAAAAAATCTATAAGGTAGGTACTATTATTATCCTCATTTTGCAGATGAAGAAACAGACAGAGAGGTTAAATAACTTGCTCAAAGTTACTTATCTAGTAAACAGCAGAATCAGGATTCATAGCCAGGTTTATCTGACCTAGAACTTCCACTCTTAGCCATACTGTACTTTGCCCCCGTGTTAAAGGAACAGGTTGAATGTTAATCTCATGTTCTAACGGTTTATTCTAACTTGACACTGTAACAACAACTATACTATACTGTAACATCTGGTTTTATTGAGCTGTTTTGAAACATTCTAATATGCTAGTTTAGCATATTTACACTCACATTGTATTTTTGCTTTTAAAAAGAAGAGTTGCCTTGTTCCTTGGCAATACGGGATTTATGGAGTTAACATTTCTTGCTATTCTTCTTTAGATAATTTAACTGTAAAGGTGATATTTTTTCCCTGGGTAAGTTTCCTATTGAGATATTTAAAGATGTGTAATATAGTGTGCCTCTGAAAAACTAACAGGGAGTGTGACCTTATTCCTTGTATTTGAAGGTCCAGAATGGGAGAAGTAAAGAACAAAGACTTGTGCGAAAACTTGCCGTTAAAAGTAAGATCAACTTTTCTTTATATTTATTGTTTATAAACACTTGATAATCCAATTACAAACTGTTGCATTTTTAGAGTTGGCCATGTCCTTTGTCTACATATTCTATTAAGCTCTCCAAATAAAAAGCAGTTAAACTCTTAAAATGTATTCATTGGCATTTCTAATTATCTATTAAATCAGCTTATCTAAATTTGAACACCATCTTACTCCATCAGCTTCATAGTCTTGGCTGTATTTTTAAGAGATGGGACATTTATACCTGAAATGGAGTTATAACCAGGCCATGTTAAACATTAATCCAGTCATAATAATGAACCATGTTAAAACAAATATCTAGCAGCAGGAAAAAGAAAGGTTAATAGTTCTTGTTTTATAGGCCGTTTAATAATGCTGGATAATCTACAGATGATGTCCTTCCTCCCCTAAAAAGAAAGAAATAATGCAATTAGAAACTGATTATTTCAACCTACATGATCTCTGTCTTCTTTCTTAAAACATCAGGGCTTGATAACATCATTTATTTCTTTTGCTTATCTTGAGTCCTTCTTGAAGTGAGGGCTGAGACTCGGTCTTACACTGATGAAGCTGATAGTTGTGCTTCAGAACTCAAGGAAGCAGAGATTGATGGACTGCAATGGAGGGCTTCAGTCCTATATGTGGTGTGGGATCATGAACGTTTTGAGTAGGGCAGTGGCCTGATGGAAGCCTTCTTTGTGTGGCAGGCACCTTGCCAACATATGATTCAGCCTACGTGCTGTCTCTGTTCACGTGGAAACTTAGAAGCATTTGCCCAGATTAGCCAGATGGTGAGGCTCGTACCTATCCGTCTCTACCTAATATTCTACTCTCCAGCAAAAGCTATTGAGAGGTGAATTAATTCCTGAAATGACAGCATGCTTCTTAAAACACTGATGAGGTGGTGAAAATTAACATTCTGAAGGCTGTTTAAAGGTAAAATAGGAGACTGGTAGATTTGCATAGGAATTAAAATCATTTGGTGTTCTCTCCATTGCACTTCCTGGTGGCAGGTTTATCCTCGGTCATTATTATGTAGTGAGGTTAGGGAAGCTCCCAACACCCCTGGTGATCCTGCTAGGAGAACTACTTACCTACTTTTGCCTGGTCTTGGTTTATTTACTAATAAAAGAAGAAGCTTTCTGATAACTTGGTCATAATCTAATAGAAATTTAAAATAATCAAACCAAGTATTCATATTAATTTGGACTTCCAAATAGATTTCTGCTATCATTAAATTCAATGATGATAGTGATGACTACAGTGTATTAAGTTCTTGCTAAATGCTTTAAACTGAGATAGGCATATCACAGATTCTTTTGAGGGTTTTTTCTGTTGATATGAGGGTACTTCAAAAAGTTCATGGAAAACAGAAATAAAAGATAATATGAATCTTTCCAT
The DNA here is from genome assembly GCF_027409185.1 of Cynocephalus volans. NCBI lineage: Eukaryota > Metazoa > Chordata > Mammalia > Dermoptera > Cynocephalidae > Cynocephalus > Cynocephalus volans. Next base: position 266,437,035 of record NC_084460.1, read on the forward strand.
GAACTTTTTGAAGACCCCTTGAAAATGATTGCTAAAATACAGAAAGAAAAAGTGAAATTCCTTCTTAATTCTGAGTATCAGAGATAGCCACTGTTAATATTTGATTTATATGTTTCTGGACTCTTTTATGTTTAAGCTTATATGCAGTATATATAAGTATATCAACACAAATATTTATTTTTAAGTACATGGAATCAATATTATGCATATTACTTAATAACCCATTTTTCACTAAGTATATCCTACATATCTGTTCATGTCAAATATATAAAGATCTTTCTTATCCTTTTTAATATAGCATAATCTATTATATGTACCATAATTTATTTAACCCATTTCATGTTGGTGGACTTTTAGGTTCCTTCTAGTTTAGAGCCATTATAAACAATCATTTGGTAGATATCTTTGACATACATTTTTGCACTCATGATTTATTATTTCCTTAGGATAAGCTTCTAGAAGCAGAATATTGACGTAAAAGGATATTGCTAATTGTCTTTTAAAAAGATTGTTTAAGGGCCGGCCCGTGGCTCACTCGGGAGAGTGCCGTGCTGATAACACCAAGGTCCCGGGTTCGGATCCCATATACGGATGGCCGGTTCGCTCACTGGCTGAGCGTGGTGCTGACAACACCAAGTCAAGGGTTAAGATCCCCTTACCGGTCATCTTTAAAAAAATAAATAAATAAAATAAAAATAAAAATAAAAATAAAAAAAATAAAAAGATTGTTTAAACTTATATCGCATTAGCATTTGAAATAGCTCATTTCCCCCAAACCTTTCTAATACTGGCATTTTCTTTGCCTGTCTTTAGGTATCATTTCTCATTTTGCAACAGTCATGGAAGGTAGATATTAGTATATTCAGTTTAGAGATTAATAAGCTCCTGAGACTCAAGGAAGTAACTTGCTTAAGATCACAGAGCTTATCAGTGATAGTGCTAGAGTTTGAACCTTTTAGGGCTTGAAAACTGGTGGTTCTTCTATTTCCCTGGGCTATTAAAGTGATTTTTGTCTAACAAAAGTAGCTTTAGGTTTATCAGGCTCACTGTCCCCTATCTTGCTATTGACATTTTATTTTATGGTCTCCCAGTATCACTGGACTATGAAAGATGGCCATCTGTTCTGTAAGTAGCAAACACATATAAGCTTTTCCTTCTCTGCACTTTCTTACAGTTTCAGCACCTGTAGGAAAGCTATCAATATCATTGGGTTGTGAGGTTATTAGATTCTCCCTATCAGGTTAAAAACTCACCAACCTTGTGGTCTTCACCTAGAGAAGGGTAAGGCCTTCTTCCACTTGCTATTTGAGCAGTTTTCCTACACAGCCCCTGAATAGCGTGGGGACTTGTGTTTTCTTACGTCAGGTTCTTCAGTGCATGGTTGGAACCTGGGGGCTGAGTATAGCTGGGGAAAGAAGAGATTGTTGAAGAAAATAGGGGAAGAGAACAGTTGTGATATAAAGAAACTCAGCCAGCATGGGGGTAAACTTAGTCCTCCTTGAGTTTGTAAATGATCTCTCTCTCATCCCCCAGGAGAACCAGTGAAGACATCCATTCAGGAATCAGGAGCATTTTTGTCTCAGGTACAGAATAAATAATCTGATCTTGTATTGTTTTGCACACACAGTATCTGCAGAGAACAGTGACTTCTTTAAAAGTATCTGTATGTTAAGAATTCTTTGTGAGAATGGGATGCTGAGAGTGTTGTTCTTCTGAGAACTTGTTTATGAGGGGACCTTGAATGTAGCAGAGAGAAAGACATTGAAGTGGATTGCATTCGTGAACTTTGGAATGCATGAAATTCCAAAGTGGCACCTCCTGTCTCAGCTGAGTGATTGCTGAACATATAAGTAGTCAGTGACACTGAACTTTGACTTGTTCTGGCTTTTTCTCAGGCTGGGTTTGAATCATAGTTGTGCTGATACCTCTTTTCTGTAAGAAGAGGCAACAGAAAGCCTTTTTGTACTGGTTTGGAAAGGTATCACTTTTATAACTTCAGGTTACTGTGGAGACATATAACCTATCTTTTCTCTCTGTTTCAAATTATCTTTATTCCACAAAGCTAAGACATGTATAAAGAGACTGCAATTTTCATTAAAATTATATAAAAACTGAAATAGCTAGTCTGTCTTAAGCACATTACCCTAATAGAGGAAAAATTTGACGTTAATAGGAAATGTCAGCTGTGATGACTTCAGGCTGTGTCTATTGAGTGATTCACCTGCCAAAGGGATGTTTAAGGAAATACAAAAAAAAAAAAAAAAATGTGGCATATGGGTGGGACTTTATGGAAACAGAGCAGTATCCAGTCTTTAACAATTCTTACCTTCCTTTCTAGCACATATCTGAAGAGATATACAGGATGCAGAGCAAGCCCCTGGGAATCTGCCTGATAATTGATTGTATTGGCAATGACACAGGTGGGTGTGAGAGCTGCAGATTAACTGGTGCCCCCACAGTAAGATTGTGGCACAGGCAAGCTGGATTCATCAGAGTGAGCAATACTAGCTGCTGTAACAAATCACTGCAAGAATCTGTGTTTTAACGCAGTTGAGGCTTGTTTCTGTCTTGTGTCACAGTCTAGTGTGGATTGGGCTGGGCGAGCATTGTTCCATGTGGTCATTCAGTGGCTTCATCATCTTCTGAGGCCTTGGAGTCTTCTGTAGGGGCCTCAGTATCTGGCTGGCAGATGAAGGAAGAGTGTGTGGAGGATTGCATAAGAGATTTGGGGGACCAGGCCTGCAAGTGATATGCATCATTTCGACCCACATTCCATTGGTCAGAACTCAATCATGTGGTCCCAACTAATGGCAATGGACATGGATAAATTATATTATTGTGTGTCAGGAAGAAAATGAAATGGATTTGGGGAACACATAGCATTGTCTGTGGCACTAAAGTGTAATTTGTAAAAGTTGGTGAGCTTAGTCTTGTCTTTCCATTTTGGATGCTGTGGCAGGGAGGAGTCCTGAGATCCAGAGGGACATTTATAATGAAAGGCATTCTGGCTTCAAATGTTATCAGACGCCCCCCATCATTTAGCTACACTACAAAAGCTTTCCTGGGGAACATTAAAATGATAACTGTCTGTTCTCTTAGAGAGCTTTGGGTATCTTCTGAGCAATGTGTCACTTAGTTCCGCTGTATGTACTTTTGTTGTTGGCCTGAGTCTATTCTGCCTGTGTGTCACCATCATTTGGATCTGAATTGATTCTTTTGTTCAGCTGTTGTTGGATGTCTGACTCAGACTGAATCACTGGTGATGCATCAAAGGAGAATGAGAATAAGTGGAATGACATTCTGTTTAATTATTTATCTCTTCCTTAACAGGATCGATCATTATATTTTCATGGTTTTCCAACTTCTCAACATTCATTTAGAATGAGTCAGAACCATCTTTTAGGCTCACTTAAAATGTTACTATGGGAAGTTTTGTTGGAAGAGAGTCTAAAAGAAGGACAAATTGGCAAATTTCCCAGGATTTCAGATATGATCCATTTTCTCATGTCCTATTTTTGGTTAGATGTGAGAAATGCTGTGTCCCCTACGTGTTCTTCCCTTTTTAGCTGTTAATACCCGTATAAGGATGAGGATATTTTCTTAGTGAGGTCACTTCCCATTTTAAAAGAGATTATGCAATTGTTTTCCACTTTCTATTGTAACAATTCTATTTCATTCATCAGCAGAGAAGTTCCCAACTGTACCAATATCTGTCTTATTAGGAGAATCATAAAGAAAAAGCCATGTGAATTGGAAAACTAAGCTGTTTGTGGCTAAAATCCAGTGTCTGTGCTGGCTTCCCTTACCAGATTGTCAGCCTTTTGTGGGCAAGGATTGAATGTATATTTGTGTTTTTCTGCATTATAGAAGTGTGGTCAGAGTGGGACCCTAGGTTTGAATCATAGTTGTGCCATATCCTAGCTTGGGCAAGTTTCCTAGCCTTTTTAAGGCTCAGTATCGCTTCAGTAAAGAGAGTTAATAACAAGACATGCCTCATAGCGTAGTTGGTGGAGTAAGCAAGCTGGTACTTGGAAAGGGCTTAGAATAGTGCCGGTCACATTATGAACATGTACTAAATGCCAGGTAATATTATTTTCTCATTTTATTTTTTAAATTTTACTTGCAAACCACTAAGCAAGACCTTGCCATGGCTTTGTGCTTGGTACATGGAGTCTGATCTCAGACATATGAGGAACCAGTGAAGTGAAGGCCTGAGGCCTGCACTGGGCTTGAGCGTGAGTGCGGCATGTCCCCAAAGGCTGTGGAACACCGGAACAGAGGCTATAACCTGAGAAGGGGCAACTTTTGAGGGAAATATCCAGGTGGATAGCAGGGCGGACCACTCCTATCAGTCATTAGTCTGAATGGGCTTGGCAGAGAAGGAGAATCTAAGTACAAAAGCTGGGGCCCAGGAGGACAGAGATCTGATAAGAGAGAAAGATTGAAGAAGAGGGTAGAATTTCAGGTACAGCCTGGGGCACTGTGCCTTTGGCCTGAGTTGTGAGCAGGCTGCATCCACATGTGAGCTCCAGGAATCAGAATGGTAGCTCCAGGCAGCAGATCCTTCCTGGTCAGGTATAGGCCTTTCAAGTTTGATGTCTCACAGGTTGGAGTGCTGGACAAGGGGAGGTCTCAGCCATTAGTGGGGTTCCTGTATGCCTGTCGCCGCCCTTCCCCTGAGAATCAGGGTTCTTTTGACTCCAGCCCTCCCTCCCTCTGGGAAAAAACAAATAACTGGGCTTGAGGCCACTTCTAACCCCACGGGCTGAGGTGGCTGATATCCAGGTGAGAAACAGGACGGCACACTTTTACTCCCATTGTCTTGTGTTTTCATCAGGTGACAAGTCTCGAATACATTTATATGCCTAGCTGAGACTTAGAGCAGCAAGAGAGTATTAATTATTATGGAGTGGCAAGACTCAGTCTCCCCTTCTCATACAATCTCTTTAGGCCTCCAGCTCTTCATTTTCGCACCGCCCTCCTGGTGATTTTTCACTGAGGACTCTAAGCCTGGAATCCTGCTTTGGTTGAAAGTGGTTGTTATTAGATGCAGTTTTCTTCATTTCTTCTTTTCCATCTTATCAGTGGTTGGAAGGGTTGCATCTGGAGTTTTTTTGGGTTTTTTTCCCCATCTGGAGTTTTTATGTGAGCTTTCCTCTATTTAGTTACTTTTGCCATCTGATTAATGTTGAACATGTGGGAGGAGTGCAGGAGTCAGATGATAAACAAGATAAGACAAGATAATTGCCAACGGAAATAAACTGAGGAGTTAACCAACAACATGGTAAGACTAACACATGTAGTGACCAGAGTATATAATTTATTAAAAGTTGACTGTGTGCCAGGTATAATGGCTAATGGCTTTATATGGATTCTCACTTAATCCTCATAAATAATACTGTAAGATAGGTACCATTGTCTCCATTTTCAAGGGGAGCAAGATGAGCTACCTTCCTAACTTCTCTAGTACTGACAGAGTACTAGTACTGGCATTTGAAAGCTTGACTCTAAAGCCTTTGCATTTAGCTAATTTGCGTTAATGCAAATTCCATGAACATGAGGGAGTTTATCCATCTCTTTTACTATGTGTCTCTGGTACTTGGAACAGTACCAGGTGCATAGACGCTCAGTACATATTTGTTGGGTGAATGAATAAAGAGATAAACTCTCCTGGAGTCAGCATATTTCTAAAACCATTCCCTTTTATCTTTAAAGTTTACCAGATTCTCTTCTACCTATCTTCTCCTTCTGTCCTCAAAAAATAATCACTTTTATCCCAAGAGTATGCAAGTCCCCCAAATATTTATAGGCTCATTCCTTTCTTTGTTCAATAAATGTTTCCTCAGCACCTACTATGTGCAGAGCACTGTGCGTGGCCCTGTGTGAAGCAAATATTGAGGTAATGAGGTGGAGTCTGATCTTGGAGCCACATTGTGAACAAAGATAAGGTTATTCCTTGCTGGCACATTCTAGAAGAATCCATATACAGGTCAGTAACCTCTTCTTGAGGCAGACATAAGTGCTTAGGGATTTGGGGCTAATTATCTCTGTTGGGTAGAATTAAAAAGTAAGCATCTGTGTCAATAATCTAGCAAAGCTTGGCCTGTGTTTGGCCCTGATTGGCCATCTAAGTGGCAGATCTTTTGATTTTGTTAGGAACGTAGGAGCAAATGTCTCACATCACTGACAGACTTTGAGGTTTGACCTAAAGCTCTGGCTGTTTTTTAGGCTCCTGAATAAGAGGTGATGTTTTCAGATTTTAAAAGGAAGTATTTTTCCCTTCTCTTTTCTCCCCTGTTCTTTCTGAAAAGCTTGAAATTTTTTCTGTACTTTTTAAAACAGGCTAAGACTTAGATTTTTCTAGCAGACACTGCAAATTTCCTTTATAAATCTTGCAAAAGTAAACTTCCTCTTCTAACAGGAAAGTGGGAGTCATGAAAGCCAGGAGCAGATAGTGGAGACACTTTGTGGGTGACTGGAGCTTGGCTAATCCTTGGGGTTACCTGGCCTCCTTTTCCCCTTTTGCTTTTCATGGAATGGGCAGCAACCTCAACCAGTAGCATTTTCCTGTAGTAACATTTGTAGGACAGTTTTGGCAAGGGGAATTGGCTTCTGCTCATGAGCTATGAAGACGGTTGTAAGTGACATCTGAGATCGTAGATGGAGACTTTGCTGGAGCAGCGACTGCATGCTTCCGGCCAGGGAAGTGCAGCTTCCCCTCCTTGCTCTTGTGGGATTAACGTATTACTAAACACAGCTTTCTCCTGGGGGCAGAAGACTAGGAGTCTATGATGAAGCACTTTTTTTCTGGGCATTCTTATCCTCTGAGACTAAGTAGTCATTTGATTGAAAACCTAGCATCATTAATGAAATTTCCCTTTAATTCCGAGTCTCTCAGAGGCTGGGCTACCTAGCAAACTCTTATTTTATAAGTCAGAATAAATCTAGTGTATAAATAAGAATTATAGGTCCACAGTCCTTTACTCAAGGCCCCTTGTATTTCAGAATTTAGAAATTTCAAGAGTTTAGAAAGATGACATACTACATCTACTGTAATTTATAAAACATCTCAGTGGGTCAAGAGTAGCACCCCTGGATCCCCATAATCAAATATATACATTAACGTTTCTGTAGCAGAAAGAATGGATATTCACACTAAGTGGGATAGATAAAGACTATAAATAGCCCCTCATCATTTCAGGAAAGGTATTGCCACAAAATGAGTTAGGGAGAAGAGCTTAAGATTTTCAGAGCTTTGGGGCTACTGGAACTGTGGATAAGAGGTTGCAGATATGTGGGAGAACAAAGTACTTTTAGCTGCTTGAAGTATCTCAGAAACTTCTCTTGACATACAATTGACATGTTTATTATTGATACTATTTTCTCCTAATAAAAGCTAGCCCAAAAGGATTTACTAGTAATCATTTGTGCTTTATAAAGAAGACATTTTTAAAAGTAGTTTATAATTTCAAGTGTATGTGGATTGTCCAGTGAACCCTCGTTGATTGGCCTAGCTGAACAGATGAAAAGTCGGATTTACACAAGGCTGCCCAATGCAACCTCCAGGCACTCTGTGCGGTCGTTCACCTTCCACCCCCAGGCATCCTTTGCCCTGTTTTTCAGGCTGCAGCTTAAATTATGCCTTTTTCACAATGCCTTCTCCAGTGTCTCAGACAACACTGATCTTCTCTGACTACCTATTTTTCCTAAAATCCTACTGTATTATGTGAATTTCAATCATTGTTTTATGTGCATTTATAAGCTTTGCTTCCCCTGCAAGATGATAAGCCCCTCGAAGGACAGGAACTACATTGCAAACTTCATCTGTCTCCCCTTGTCACAGTGTTTCTGTAAGGTGATAAGGGAAACTTCGCAAAATAGGAGTTTTGGAGTCAAGTAAATTTGAAAAATGCTGTGTAATTTGTTCCCCTCTCAGAGATTTGCAATTCATATTGACCTTTTAAAGGCTCTAATGGTCTTTCTGTAAAGAAACCTTTAGCCTTTTCAGCCTTGTTTTTCCCATACGTATTTGATCTCAGAACTTCCCTTTCCACTAAGAATATCCTGCCTATCTTTGTGTTCTGCTCATGTGCTCTATAGTAATTAGAACTGGACTTATTCAGGGTACTCAGTAAGTGATTGTTAATCGACTGGTGAAGCATTCCCTCTTTCTTGTTTATTCTATATATTTAATTAATAGAGCCCTTTCCATTGAAAATGCCAAGATAAATGTGCCTTCATTTATAGCAAAATGAATTCTAAATTTATGAGGTCATGACATTTTACCATATTCAGTTTTTTGGGTTTTATCTCAGTAGTCCTTAACCTGTAAGTAGTGCTTAACCTGTAAGTAGTGCTGACCGTGGCCATTTACCATAAGCCCTGTACTAACTGTAAGGCCACAAGAGACACCCCTGTCATTTCAGGAAGTTGTTTTCTAACTACAGTTGAAATTTACAGAGATATAGGCTGGGGATGGGTGTGGAGTTTCCATGGTGGGTGGGAGGAGAAGTGACACTTCTGCAGTTTTATTTTCCAAACTCAGCACCCAAGTTTTTCTTCCCCTATTGTGTGCTTATTAGACAAGGCAGTTATTGTCATACACAGTACATAGAATCTGCCTGCTGTGAGCCCATCTTAGTTTAGAATATAGAGACCTTCCTCCGATCCTAAGAGGTAGATTCCATGAAAGAGGTGCACCACAGGATCAGTGATTTGTAATTTGACATGGCGGCCTTTATTTTCTTTAAAATTAATATCTTTTATTTAAATAAACAGTTTGCAAAGCAGTTTTACAGAAATCTCATTGAATCTTCAGTCATCTTTGAAGAACATGGTTTAGGTATTTGTATTTATCCCATTTTATTTTATTTTATTTTATTTATTTTATTTTATTTTTAAAAGATGACTGCTAAGGGGATCTGAACCCTTAACTTGGTGTTGTCAGCACCACGTTCTCCCAAGTGAGCGCGGCCATCCCTATATTGGATCCCAACCCATGGCCTTGGTGTTACCAGCACCTCACTCTCCTGAGTGAGCCACAGGCCAGCCCCTCTATCCCATTTTATAAATGAACAAACTGAGGCTGTGACTTTGAGGCTGTGACTTACTTAAAGTCACACTGTCACCACTCCTTTGATCCTGTAAATTAGATTGGGCTGTATGCATGTTCTTGCTGGCTCAATAAGGAAAGTTGCAAATGCCAGCTAGCATCCTTCCTCACCCCATCTCACCTTCTAACAGAGGAAAAGGGGAAATTAGTGGGAAATGTCAGCTGTGATGACTTCAGGCTATGCCTACGAGTGACTGTCTTGCCTCAGGGATATTTAAGCGATGATGCTCCTTCTTGGTCTGAGGCCCATGCAGATTTGGCATGCTTTTTGGCCTTATTCTTGGCATTTGGCACCCGCGTGGTTTTTGGCTTCACCTTCAGCCTTAGCTGTTTTTCTCCTGTTCTATTAGGTAAGGATTTCCTGCTCCTTACCTTAGATTCCTGTGCTCTTCTTAGCCCCTCTGCTGCTGTAGCTCAGTCCTCTTCCAAGACCAGGCAAGGTTCAGACGCTAGCAGGAAGAGGTGGAGGAGCGAGGACTTAAACTCAGATCTTGTGATTCCAAGACTGGTTCTCTTTTGCCCTGCACCCCGCAGCTGCCTGCTCACTGCCATGTGACAGGCTCTGCTCCAGCCAGAACCTACAAGGAGCCCAGATGATGGAAAGAGTCTTTCTTTCAAGGACTTTGATAAGGAAGGAAATTTATCAGTGAAGAGAGGTTTTGAGGAAAGAAAACCAGTTTGAGATAACAAATAAACTAAAGAGCTTTTCGGTCTGTTGTTTTTCTGTTTGCTTCTGCCCCCTAGAGGTGAATAATCCATGATTAGAAATGTGTGTCCTGAAAGGAAATGTTTGGAATAAAATACAATCATGCATTGCTTAATGATGGGGATGCGTTCTGAGAAATGCGTCAGGCGATTTTGTCATTGTGCAAAAGGGTATTATGAAAGGGAACAGCAAAGAATTTACGTATTTTCTACATTGGCCGCGGGTTGCATGAGTATGGGCTCTTTAGTTATGTTACTAAGTCTCTCTGTGCCTCACTTTCCTCATCTGTTAAATGGGGATTACAATAGTACCACCCCTGCAAAGTTATGAAAATTAAGTTACAGGCAGGGATCGTGCCTGGCACTCAGCAAGGACTCAGTGTTAGCTACCTGTTATTAATGATTGTTTCGTTATAGAGATGGGTGGGAATCACTTAAAAATGTACGAATTCTGAAGTAGACAACAACCCTTTCACTTGAGGGTCAGTCCTAATGTATCAAATGCTTGGATTTTTTTTTTTTAAATTATTTTTTTATTGACACGTAATAATCGTACATATTTATGGGCTACAGTGTGACGTTTCAATACATGTAATTGGCAAAACTTTCAAAATCCTCTCTTCTTGCTAATTTGAAATATATATTATTGTTAACCATAGTCACCTCACTGTGTATTGTAACACTGGAGCTAATTCCTCCTTTCTACCTGTAACTTGGTACCCATTGACCAACCTCTGTCTATCCTTCCCTCCTCCCTACCCTTCCCAGCCTGTGGCAACCACAAGTCTACTCTTTACTTCTACGAGATCAACTGTTTTTGATTCCACAATTGAGTGAGAACATATGGTATTTGTCTTTTTGTGCCTGGCTCACTTCATTCAACATAATGACCTCCAGTTCCATCCATGTTGCTGCAAATGACAGGATTTCATTTTTTTTTTTTTTTTATGGCAGAATAGTATTCCATTGAGTAAATATACTGCATATTCTTTATCCATTCACCTGTCAATGGAGACAGGCTGACTCCATATCTTGGCAATTGTGAATAGTGCTGCAGTAAACATGGATGTGCAGATATCTCTTCAACATACTAATTTTGTTTCCTTTGGATATATTCCCAGTAGTGGGATTGCTTGATCACATAGGAGTTCTATTTTTGATTTTTTGAGGAATCTCCATACTGTTTTCCATAATGGCTATACTAATTTACATTCCCACCAATAGTGTATGAGTTCCTCTTCCTCCATGTCCTCACCAGCATTTGGTTTTTTTGTCTTTTTGATAACATTGGCTTTCTATCATAAAGGTCTGAGCTACCTTTGGGAGGGTCACCCCATGGGTAAGCTAGGCACTCCTTCTCCACGTATTTTGCAGTAGGTTTGTTTACACCAGCATTACCACAGACATGTGAGTAAAGTGTTGGTGGCTACAGTGTCGCTAGGTGATAGGAAATTTTCAGCTCCATTATGATCTTATGGGACTACTGTCTTATATGTGGTCCATCGTTGACCAAAACATCATTATGTGATGGATAACTGTAGCAGTGATGCAACTGGAGTTCTAGTCCACATTCTCTTGTTGTACTGTTCTGGTTTAAGCCTGTGTATGATCCTGGGTATTGAAGCCTTGCATATACCCTCAGAGGAGATGGCTAGGGGACAGTGTGGCTAGGCCTTTTATACCACACAGAGATCTTATGAGGGCAAGTGAGTTATTTAATAGGTTATCAGCAACCTTTCTTCATAATGATGCTTGTTGATTATAGGTCTAAAGAGATTGGCACCTTGTTTGTATCTCATGATATAATATTACATGATATACATGTTATAATACATGATATAATATTTTATTACATGATATTATATTACATTATATAATGATATAATTAATCATGATTAAAATATTTCATTTTTTTCCCACTTTTTACATGATATAATATTTCTTTTTTTTTTTTTTTCACTTTTTAATGATGGGCCAGGCAAAGGAGAAAAGTAAGTAGCCTAACTATAGTCTTAAGTGATGATGATTATTTTTCCCTTTTCCTGACAGGAGAGGTCAAGGGACGTACCTGGTGAATTATTTATCTAACAATGTGTAACAAATCACTCCAAAATTTAGTGGCTTGAAACAACAATACTTATTTATAAATTATATAAATTTATAAATTATGTCTCTCCCAGTCTCTTTTGGTCAGGAATTTAGGAGTGGCTTAGCTGGGCCCTTCTGGCTCAGAGTCTTTCATGAGGTTGTGGTCAGATGTCAGTTGGCGTCATCTGAAGGCTTGATTGGGATAGGAGGATCTGCTTCTAAGGTGGTTCACTCACATGGCTGGGAAGCTGATGCTGGCTTTTGGTGGGAGGCTGCAGTTCACGTGTGCCTCTCCACAGCCTGCTTGGTGATTCTTATGACACGGTAGCTCACATCCCCCAGAGCAAGCCGTTCCAAAGAGAGAAAGAAAGAGCAGGTGGAAGCTGTATCCTGTTTATGATCTAGCTTTGGTAATCACATAGTATCACTTCTGCCACATACCATTTATTAGAAATGAGTTACCAAGCCTGGTCCACATTCAAGGGGAGGACAATTATACTCTACCTCTTTTAAGAGACATATGACAAAGAATTTGTGGACATATATATTTTTTAATTTTTAGAAATTTATTTTTTAATTGTACCTGTTTATGGGGTACAGTATGATGTTTCAAAATGTGTGTGCATCATATAATGATCAAATCAAGTTAGTATGTTCATCACCTAAACATTTATTATTTCTTTGTGGTAATAACATTCAAGATCCTCTTTTTAGCTATCTTGAAATATATAATACAGTATTATTAGTTGTAGTCACTCTACTCTGTAATAGAACACCAGAATTTATTCTTCCTGTCTAACTGTAACTTTGTACCCATTGACCAACCTCTCCCATCCCTCTGCCTCCACCATATCTGTAGGATATGGGGCCACAATTAAACCTAAGACTGACCAGAAAGTTCTACTATGTGAATATGTGCAGATATTGCTCATAGGCTGAGTAAGTTAAATTTAGAACAATCAGGCCAACTCCCACTTGTCCAGTAGCTAGTTATTGCAGCTTTTTGTTTACCCAAGGCGATGTTTTTTTTGTTTTTTCATACATTTTATCCTTTTCCTGTTTCCTGCTGAGAATTCAGAAGAGAAATTGAGATTGTTCACTCTGACTTGTATAGTTTATTTGTGGTTGATAAAGTCTGCTGGGCAAGAAGGCTGAAACTATTGATTGAAGCTGTGAGTCTTTGAGTTATTTGTGACTATCTATACTTCATGCTGTTCCCATTTGGTGTAGAGAGTTGAGAATTTGGAGTGAACCGTTATGGGGTGCCTTCAGTTATTTTTCTTGATCTTTTTCAGTGATGCCTAAACTAGTGTGAGATGGGCCCCTTTATTTCTTGGTGCAAGTTATATCTGCTATAATTATTACTGTTTGGTTTGGGGTGAATGCAGTGGTAGACTTGTGGAAGACCATGCCCCAGAGGAGGAAGAAAGGTGGGCACCTAGTGACGAGACGTGGAAACAAATCCAGAGAAGTGGACTAAGTTTGCGTGACAACCTGAGTTGGAATATGCTTGTTTGGTTTCTGGGCTTAGGACAGAGCAATTTTTCTGCCCTGTGAATGGACTAAGAATTAGAGGCATCCCTCAGATAAGGAACAGAAATGTAATGGATGGCTCAAAAGGTTGTGGAATTTTTGAATGAGGAGGAGAAAGAAGTCTCTCTTTGCTATCGAAAAGATATAACACGATTCAGGAGGCTGTGTTTATTCCCTCAATGAAGGCAGATTGAGCAGATGAGAAAAAAGTAGATTTGGTAGTTTCTAGGGTTCCAAGGCCATAGAACCTTCTAGAAGAGGGACAAAAAGATCTTAAACAAGGAAATAGTAATTAATACTTTTTGAGAACCAAGAGCTTTGTCTTTTTTGATCCTTCCAGCAGTCTCGTAAGGCGGGTGTCATCACTTCCATGTAAAGCTGGGGAAACCCATTTCCTTAAGGTCGTGCAGCCCGAGGTGTGATAAGATCAGCATTAGAAGGCAGGCACGTCTGACTTAGTTTGCTCTTCCCACTACCATACACTGCCTCTTGAGGCAGAGTCCATCCAGGATTCCTGGAAACTAGGAGAAGACTTCTTGGGGGCACTGTAGGGAATCTTGGCCAAGTCTCCTGCTGCTCAGTCATAGGTCACACTGGGAATCAGGTCCTGAGAGGAAATGGGGAGTCTGGAACTGGTCACACCCAGGGGCCTCCACATTAGCCCACAGCAGGTGGAGATGAGGGAACTTGTGAACTGTGCCACCCTTTCTGCAGCCATGTGGATCGTGCTCTACAAATGCATCCATCCCCATGTACTCTTGTGTCCCATTATTTTGAGAAATAGCCTTTTGAAAAATCCTAACTTTTTTTTTGTTTGAAAAGAAAAATGCTTTGTTATTCCTTCGGTTTGATTGGACTCTCATGGGTTAAGTCTACATCTGTGGCCAGCTGTTGTGGGGGCTTCGAGGAACAGTTGTAGCAGGGGATAGATTGTAACTGGGAACCTGGGACATGAAAGTCACATCTTTCATGTTTCATGTTGATTCTGTCTTTCCTGCTCAGTTCTCAGGACCTTCAAAATATTATACAAAAGCAGAAATAGACAAGTAGTGTTCATGGCTAGGGTTCCTATCTAGTTCCTCTGAGCTTTGCTCACTCACGTGTTGTTTTCTGTGTTTGTTTATATTCTCCAGAGGTTCTTCGAGACACCTTCATTTCCTTGGGCTATACAGTCCAATGTTTCTTGTATCTGAGTATGGACAGTCTGATCCAGATTCTTCACCAAGTGGCCTGTATGCCCCAACACCAAGACTACAACAGCTTTGTGTGTGTCCTGGTGAGCCGAGGAAACTCTCAGAGCATTTTTGGTGTGGATAAGACTCACTCAGGCTTCCCCTTGCATCAGATCAGGAGGATGTTCATGGGAGATAAATGCCCTTTTCTCATAGGGAAGCCAAAGCTCTTTTTTATTCAGAACTATGTGGGGTCACAGGGCCAGCTGGAGGACAGCAGCCTCCTGGAGGTAGATGGGCCCTCAGCGAACAATGTGGAATCCAAGGCACGGCAGCCTGGGCCCTGCACGGTTCACCGAGAAGCCGACTTCTTCTGGAGCCTGTGCACAGCGGACGTGTCCCTCCTGGAGCAGTCCCCCAGCTCACCATCCATGTACCTGCAGTGCCTCTCCCAGAAACTAAGGAAAGAAAGGTGAGCTACCCAGGAGGTGGCCGATCCTGGACCACTTGTGTATTTTCCTGCTACCAACATGGGCGTCACCACTGTGGCAGGTTTAATGCCTTTCTTTTCAGGGAGGAAAAGGGATTTTTCTTTGCCAATTGGGATTGCCTGAGGAGTATGAGATAGACTCAGCACACTTTATTAACACTTTGTGTTATCAATTTGTAGTTTGGATATTTTTCCTCAAAATTAAGACATTTTTTAATTGTTTTTCTTATTACAAAAGCAGTACATACTTTTTTTGTTTTTTTCTTTTTGCTGGTTGATACAGGGATCAAACTTTGGACCTTGGTGTTATCAGCACCATGCTCTAATCAAATACATCTTATAAAAAGAAATTATAAAATATAGATGCTGACAGCAGAATTTAACAAGCATTTATAATCTTCTTATTAGAACCAACCTCTGTTAACCAAATCTTTGTGTATGGCCTTCCAGATTTTTTTTTTTAATCTTCGCACAATCATATATAATATGTATTTGAAACTATTACTTTATTACCTGCTTTTAGTTTATTTAATGGTAGATCACAAATATTTTTGCCCATCAGTGGTCACATTTCTACAGCATCATTTTAATGTCTTCACTATCTTAATTTACTTGATCAATCTTTAATTGTTGGTTCATGTTTTGCTTTCACACAAAGAATTTGTTAAACATCTTTGCAGCTCAATATTTGTGTTTATCTTTAATTGTTTTCTTGGAGGAAATTCCCAGAAGTGGAATTACTGTGTCAGTGAGCATGCATTTTTCAAGCCTTGGATGCATCTTACCAAATTGTCTTTTAGGATAGTTATACCAGCTTTCTGTGAATATGGCTGTGTCCCTGAATTTTCAGCAACACTGCATGCTCTTTTATTTCCCCAAGTTTTGACAATTTGATAGGTGAAAAATGGCATTTGACTGTTGAGGTCTTGCAAGTCTTTGTTATATAAACATTTTTGATGTTTATTGGCAAGAATAGTTTTCTTGGGAATACGTTGTCCCGGTTTCCATTTAAGTTGAGTGAAAGCCACAATGTACCTCAAGTATAAAATTAACTGGCCTTTTTCAGTCATCCCCTAATTATAATTTACAATGATGCTTCTGAGCCACCTGTCAAATGCATTCTGGGTTGTAGCTCTGAGGACTCCAGGAATAAATCTCATAGCCTTCTCTCCTCCACCCCGTCAGTGGCTCAGCGGGAGGGGGAGGGCTATAGAAGAAGCGACCCCGCCTTCTAAGGTAGATGCTCCATGGACTTGTGGTATTGGCCTTTTACATCCATCCCACATTTGCATAGGCCATCCAGGTTGGTTATCATCTGGCTGGTGTGTTCCCAGAGTAAAACTTAGCTGCTTCTTGGGGGAGGGAACTGTGGCCATTGGGCTAGAGTGCTGCACACTGGTTTGGATCATTTACTAAGCAGCTTGTGAAGCATTTAGAAAGGAACAGTTTCAAGGCACTTTCACATCTGTTGGCTAATTTCTCCCTAATGACAATCTGTCTGCTCTTTGATATTTGCATAGCATTAAATCTTGCCTTTCCTGTTTCCTCCAGAAATCGCCCGCTCCTGGATCTGCACCTTGAACTCAACAGCTACATATATGATTGGAACAGCAGAGTTTCTGCTAAGGAGAAGTACTATGTCTGGCTGCAGCATACTCTGAGAAAGAAACTTATCCTATCTTACACATGAAAATCCAACACCCTTTTTTAGCCCTTTCTAGAGAGAGAATGGTTTCCAGGCACGTGTGTATGTGGATGATATGGTGGAAATGACCCTCGTCCTTGAGGAATGCTTGAGTGGAAATCATGTTTGAACTATAGCCTCCAAGGTGAAGGTATTGGTGTCTATTTCTAAAATAGCAGGCCAGGTCAGGCTTGGGGAGGAAAAGGTTTTGAAAGTTTAAAAATCTCAGGAGTGTGTTACTCGATTAACAGAACTAACAATTGAGTAAACCAGAGCTACAGAAATAAGCATCTAGTATGCTTGCAATTAGCCTGTTGGTATCCATTTCCCATATAGAAAAGTAAAATGAAAATACAGAGCACTGAAATCAGAACATAACAAGCCCTTATAATCTTACATTATAAACAACTACAGTTAACCAAAACCTTATGTATTGTCTTACAGAATTTTTTCTATACACAAGATCTGAATATAAAATGGGGTCTATGTCCATTTGGGCAGCTAATAACAAATTACTATAGACTGAGTAGCTTAAACAACAAACATCTATTTCTCATAGTTCTGGAGGCTGGGAAGTCCAAGATCAAGGTGCCAGCAGATCTGGTGACTGGTGAGAGCCCATGTCCAGGTTTACAGATGGCTGTCTTCTTGTTGTGTCCTCACATGGCAGACAGCAGACATAGGAGAAGCAAGCTCTTTTGTGTCTCTTCTTAATTCTATTCATGAGGGGCCCACCCTCATGATCTAATTACCTCCCAAAGGCCCCACCTCTTGATACTATTACGTTGGAGATTAGGATAGCAACATTTGAATTTTAGGAGGACATAAACATTCAATTTGTAACAGTGACCTTATGATCCAGAATTTGTCCATTTGTTGAGGGACTCGTGGCATTTTATACCTTTTTTCCTCCAATTTGATGGCCTGATGTGTAAAAAGAGCATTGTTTAAAATATCACTTCAAGTTGTTTTATTATTATTTATTTTTATATTTTTGTAAAGTTGGTTTTAACTGCTTATGTCTGTGTATTTGTGTATGTTTTTTTTTTTTTTTTTTTTTAATTTTATTTTGTCGATATACATTGTGGCTGATTATTGCTCCCCATCACCAAAACCTCCCTCCCGTCTCCCTCCCCCCCTCCCCCCCAACAGTGTCCTTTCTGTTTGCTTGTCGTATCAACTTCAAATAATTGTGGTTGTTATATCTTCTCCCCCCCCCCCCCCGGTTATGTGTGTGTGTGTGTGTGTGTGTGTGTGTGTGAATTTATATATTAATTTTTAGCTCCCACCAATAAGTGAGAACATGTGGTATTTCTCTTTCTGTGCTTGACTTGTTTCACTTAATATAATTCTCTCAAGGTCCATCCACGTTGTTGCAAATGGCAGTATTTCATTCGTTTTTTATTTGTGTATGTTTTGTCATGATTATGTAACAGAGTGAAAGGGACAGTTTCTTTCTCTTTTTTTTATTTTTTATTTTTTATTTATTTATTTTTTAAAATTTTTTTTAAAGATGACCAGTAAGGGGATCTCAACCCTTGGCTTGGTGTTGTCAGCACCACACTCAGCCAGTGAGCTAACCGGCCATCCCTATATAGGACCCGAACCTGTGGCCTTGGTGTTATCAGCACCGCACTCTACCGAGTGAGCCACGGGCCGGCCCTGAAAGGGACAGTTTCAGTTTCTGAAAAGAGTGGAAGGGACAGTTTTCAGACACCATAAGCAATTATTCCTAATTTCAAACTTATTTTGCTGTTGTTGTTTTAATGAGTGCAAGACTTCTGAGGGTGTCTTTACACTTAATCTTTGCTTAGAGGTGCTTAGAGTGATGGGTATGCATTGGCTCATGAATCCAAATCCCATGCTAATTATTACAGAAGGAAACTGTTTGAGAGGGATCTTAATGAAGAGGCAGTTTTGTTAGCCTTCTAAGTCCCATCCAGACCAGGTGACAAGCATTTTCTCTTTATTCTGGTTCTTATTACTAACCAAAACAGCATCTTGCTCTTGCTTTTGGAGTAGAACGATTGCCGCTTTTGCAAGTAACTTGCCTTAAAATGCCATTGTAACCCAGACACAACCAGGCATGCTGCTGCTGCTGCCGGGGGACCCCATGGGGGTCCTGAGATGTGAAGCTGGGGGAAGCTGAACCCAGCTGCAACCAGGTAAAGGGCACATCAAAAACACCATTTCCGCATGGGTAGCCCACCATAGCCACTGCAGTTGCCACGGCTGCTGCAAAAGTGGCTAGTCTAGCAGTAGTCATAGCCACTATGCAGATGGCACATCAGACACTTGACTACATTGACACAAGGGAAAGTCACCAGTAGAGACCAAAAAATAGAAAGGAGATCCTCTCTGTCTACAAAGCACACTCAGAGAATAGAAGCATCTGCTCTACGGTAATAGTGGGGACCTGAACACACCTCTCTCAGTACTGGACAGATCATCTAGGCAACAAATCAACAGAGAAACAGTTAAGCTATCAGAAGGAGAGAGAAAATCTATGGTTATTAGAGAGGGGAGGGGAAGAGGAGGGGGAGAGATTGGATAAAGGGCTATTTTATATATGAAAAAAATACCATTGTAGCATCTGCTTTAATCCCAAAGTGCAGATATATAGAAGCAGCATAGTAATTATTTATATTACTTTTTATTTTTATGTATTTTATATATATTACTGAGATAATTTGTGAATAAAACTTGACAAGTTTAACAAATTAAATTTCTGTATGTAAATATTGATGATAAATTTAATCAGACACTTTATTCACTCAACTGAAACCAGAAATCTAAAAACTTAAAAGTGGTAATAGAGCATCTTGTATTATTTTGAGCCTTGAATTCTGAAAATCTTGCACATTAACGTGTACTTCCATGGCTATAGGTGATTAACTATTATATCATTAAAGATGTTTTAGATGCACACAACAGAAGACATAACACAATAAAAACATCTGTTTTGTTTGTTTAATCTCATTAAGCAGAAGTCCAGAGGTAGGGGGATAGTTGCTGGGTTGGTTAATTCATTGGCTCAACGTTGTCATCAAGGACTTGATCTTTTCCACCTTTCCTCTCTGCAGCCTCAGCATTTTGGCTTTTATTTCCAGATTTGTCATCTAGTGGTCACAAGATGGCCACAGGTCCGAGAATCACACCCAAATGACAAAAGAGAAAACATTTTCCTTTTGTCCCTCCTAAGATCAAAGGAAAATTTCCCCAGAAGCCCTCTTCCCCTGAGTGTTACCTCGCCTCACCTCTCATGGCCTGTAGTTGCATGACACGTGTATTCAAATCATTGGCAGAGAGAATGGAATTACCATGGTTGGCTTATACCAGTCCAGATTCAGTCTCATGGGA
This sequence comes from Cynocephalus volans, assembly GCF_027409185.1. Classification (NCBI taxonomy): domain Eukaryota; kingdom Metazoa; phylum Chordata; class Mammalia; order Dermoptera; family Cynocephalidae; genus Cynocephalus; species Cynocephalus volans. Next base: position 266,457,179 of record NC_084460.1, read on the forward strand.
GTGGGGAGGGTTCAGCTGCTTTGAGGCACATGGTCTCCGAATGCTGGGGTTTCCTTAGTGGAAAAAAAGTGGGGCATGGAGCTCCCATGGTGGTGCCAAAAGAATAAGAACACCAATTTATGACTGAAGAAGTTGAAGCACAGAGCTATTAAGTGAGTTGTTCCCAAATCGCAGAGAACATCAGTGGCAGTGCCAGGTCTAGAATGTTAACCAATCTTATGATCCTGTGTTCTTTAGAAATTAGGGCAAACATTGGAAGTATATATTATGCATTCCAGAGAAGGCGTCATACACCTCTTTGCTGTTTGTGAGAGTCATTGTCCCACCTTTCCAGCCCCTGTCTTCTCACAGAGAGGCAGCCTAGCCACATATCCTGCCTTGTCCCATCTGCCTGGCACAGAGAAAATTCAGAGCTTGGCAAGTCAGTATCTTTTCTTCCTTTCCTTCCTTTTCCTTTCCTCTTTTTAAATAATTTATTAAATTATGCTGTGTTGTCTGTTTACTTCACTTTTCTTTTCTTTTTTTTTTTTTTTTAAAGATGACCGGTAAGGGGATCTCAACCCTTGGCTTGGTGTTGTCAGCACCACGCTCAGCCAGTGAGCAAACTGGCCATCCCTATATAGGATCCGAACCCGTGGCCTTGGTGTTATCAGCACCGCACTCTACCAAGTGAGCCACGGGCCGGCCTTCACTTTTCTTTTTTGTATTTGGATTACATTCTTTTTATGGGTACCAAGCATGAGTCAATTCCCACGTCCCTGTGAAGAAATGCTAAGTATTTTTGTTGTGTGTTTCGCTCACTAGCAAGGGGTGTGGAGTGGAGTGAAGAGGGTTGGTGATTCCATGTCCAGACTGACCAAGTGGGAGGAATAAGCCTCAAAGAGTAGTTCTGAGGATGAAATGAGGGATTCTTTATGACTGTGCTTTGGAAATGCCCTTCAAACCTCAGCTGCTGTTACTAGACCACACCGCGGAGGGGTTATTTTGGAAAGGTTGAACCAAACCTTGAAGGTTTGATAGGATTTGGCAGGTTGAGACTGAAAAGAGAATATGCTGCAGAAGAAACAAGCCCCATGAAGGTGGGGGATGGTGGTGGGAGAGATGCAGGGCATGTTTCAGAGAAACCTTGGGTGTAACTTTTAGCCAGAGCGAGAGGGCGTGAGTAATGTGAGCAGTGAGCCCTGTGGTGGTGGGTCGGGACGTGAGCGCCGAAGGCCCCTTGTTTGTCTTCTACTTTCTCATATAAGCAGTTTTTCTCAGTTTAATAGTGGAAACTTTGATTCCTTCTTTGACATTTTTGTACATGAGCATTTGATTACTAAATGCTTTTTTTCTTTTTCATTGATTGCACTTTTTAGTGAAATATTTTAGACATATTAAAAGAGAATTATATGTAGATAACAAGATGATGAATGCCCACGTACCCACAACTCAGCTTAAATAAAATGTTCTAAAATGTATGTAAAGACTCAAGACATTTCTTCAAGGCGATAGTCCTAAATAAAGAAGAGATCGATGCACTAAAATATTGCAGACGTTATCATAGCCCAAGTGTTTAGCACTAGGAATATGGTTTTGATGAGATGCTCACTGCCTGGAATTTTATGTAGCCATTAAAATTATATATACAAATAATAAGAGCTTACATTGAGCTATTAGCCGATTTTACATGAATTATCTCAATTACTCCTTAAAACAACTCTGTGAGGTAGGTATTATTGTCCTCATTATTATTTCTTCCCATTTTGTAGATAAGGAAAATGAGGCACAGTGATGTTAAGTAGCTTACCTGTGGTCACCCTGCACTAGGATATGAACTAAAGCCGTAAAGAGAGTCACTTCAGGGCCCATACACTTAACCAGATTAACGTTACTGAAGAAGGCAGAGTAGGAAGTAATGTATCTAGTATGTTTATAATAACTATGTTTAAAATAAATACAAAAAAATACCTCTCATAGGAAAACAAAAGGAAAGAAAGACATTCCAACAGTGATATAGGGATGGCAGAACTGTGGCTGATAGTTTTTCTTCTTTCTATTTTCTGAATTCTCATCTAGATATTTCTATATATTTGAGAAGATTGGTTTCTGCAGTAAAGCCTAGTTCATTTCAACTTTTGACTAGTTGGTTCCTCATTGCTAATGAAACTGCCCTTCTCTTAGTTCTGTCTTCACTTATCTGTTTCATCCTGTCCTCTCTTTTCAGTACCAGAGAACCCTGGTTTCAGGGCCGTTCCTCTGAGGTGCGGTTTGTGAGGACTGACTCCTCAACCCCAGTTGCAGTTCAGCCCCCAGTCCCTTCCATCCTCTTCTGGGAGTAGGCCACGGCAGGGGTCACCTGAACACCTGCCCCTATCTGCAGTGTTTGAAGTGGGAATCCCTTCTTTTCCTTCCAGATTTTGGAAGCAAGTTTTCAGGATTAAGCATGTTTCTTATGCCACCAAAAGGTCAGAATTTGAAGTCAGCCTTGTTAAGTTGGCCGCATGGCAGACCCTGCTTGCTGTCCAGAAATATCCATTCTTTTTTTCCCTAGTGGTAGAAACCCTGATTTGTAACTGGGCACATAGCCTCACAGAATACGTTCTTCTTGTCCAAGCCTCAACTTGCATCTAGAGTGGTCATGAAACTAAGTCCTGGCCAGTGAGACGTAAGCAGAGTCATGGGACAGCTGCTGAGACCTTTCCTTAAAAGAAAGTTGTTTTTTGCCCTTTGCCCCTTCTTTGTCCCTTCATCCTGTTGACTAGAATGTGGATGTGATGGCTGTAGTTGTAGCTGTCATCTTGAATTGTGAAGATAAGGGCCACTCTGTAGGGGTAGCCGAGTGGTAAGAGCAAGAAGCCTTGCTGGATGAGGACATTAAGGAGCAGAATCACCATACCAGCCCTAGACCACCTACCTCTGTACTTTTATGTGAGAGAGAAAAATTGGGGGTTTATATATTTATCAACATAACTAGTCCAACTGATGCATCATGATTAGACTAAGATGTTTAGAATATTTGTTCATGTTATAAGTTTAAAAAAATTCATTTAGATGATCATTTTTATTTTATTTTTCTCTTTTTGGTATAAACAGTATGTTTATAAATATAAACATTTTTTGAAAACTATGTAATGTTTTCTAGTGTTGTTTCATTTAACACCCAGTGTTCAGTGTAAATAGTTATGAATTCCCATGACACGTATTTGGTAAAGTGATTTGAACCACTTTCTGCTACAGGTTTCCCCATCCACACATAATCTATTGTTCATGAGTAAGCATGATATACATGTAATAATAATTTCAAACAATCTTAGAATATGAACAGTATTTAAATTTTAACAATGATTAATGTTCAGTGGTCTGCTGTAGTGCCTCTTCTAGAGATACCGCTTGTGGAAAGTTTCAGGTGTATATGCTTTAACAGTTTTTCTGTTTTCTGCCAGTCTGTGACTTGTTTTCTCATTCTTTTTACCGTGGCTTTCACAGAACAGAAGATTTTAATTTTAATGAAGTCTAGCTTTTCAGTTATTTCATCCATGGATTGTGCCTTTGGTATTATATCTTTTTTTTTTTTTTAACAGTTACTTTTCTTTTACTTTTTGTTTTATCTTAAAAGTGATTATCAAACCCAAGGTCATCTAGATTTTTTCCTATATTCTAGAAGTTGCAGAGTTTTGCATTTTACATTTTAGGTCTATGATCCATTTTGAGTTAATTTTTTGTGAAAGGTGTAAGATCTGTGTCTATATTCATTTTTTGCATGTCCACTTGTTCTAGCACCATTTGTTGAAAAGATTGTTTTTTTCCATTGAATTGTCTTTGTTCCTTTGTCAAATATCAGTTGATTTTATTTGTATGGGTCTATTTCTGGGTTCTCTATTGTCAATTTTCTATTGATCTATTTGTGTGTTGTTGTTTTTTAACCAATACCAAATTGTCTTGATCACTGTAACTCTATATTGTCTTGATGCACAATGTTGGGCGAATGTCGAGAATTCTGAATAAATTCAACTGCATTATTTATTTCAATTTACACAGAGCATATATTATTGTAACTTTGAAAAATAAAATAAAAACTTACTGTAATAAAAAGGGTCTGATGTCTTTAATATATAAAACACACCTAATATATTTATTTTAAACATAAATGGGGGGGTAGTGAGTAATTGGTAAAGGGCCACAAAAAATGGTGATATTGTATAATGTTGAATATGCTAACTATCCTCATTTATGCATCAGATATTGCACACAGGTATTGATATTCAACTGTACCCCACAGATATGTACAATAAAGTATCTTTCAACAAAAAAATATTAAAAGAAAAAACTTAAATGGCATAATATTATCATGTTATGTTATAACAGTTAATGCTGTTCTCTGTTTTCATTCATTTGGTCATGCCTGTATCTGTATGTGTTTATATGACATTTAAGTCACTCACAGTTTTTCACCATTTAAACAATGGTACAAAAACTATCTTCTCCTCCTTATTCGGTAACAACTTCCTGCCCCATATCTAGAGTTCCCATCCTTTCTTAGTCCCTCTGCTGGTGTAGGTTAGTCCTCTTCCAAGAAGGTATTATTTCAACTATTTTGCACCTTTAGTCTCTCCCTCTCTCTCTCATTCTTTACTCTAAAAACATGCTCTGCCTTCCCCATCAAATAAATTCCCTGTCCTTCAAAACACGTTCCATGTAAAATTTAGTTTACACTCTCTGTATTTCCTTCTTTCCCATTTACTTCATACTTCCCTGCCATCTGCATTTCACCTTAACCATTCTACCAAATCTTCAAGATCTAAGGGTAACATTGACCATGGTTACCAAGCCAGTGGTTCTTAGATTCTACATGGCCATTGTCCCCTCCCTACTTCTTCAGGATATTAGAAGTTCTACTGAGGACTTCTTGGTATCTCTCCTCTTGATCCCCAAATGTGGATATATTCCCAAGGATCACTCCTTTGTTTTCTCTCTTTATACTTTGTTTTCTGACAGCCTTGTGGCTTCAATTACTACTCCTATGCCAGTGACTCCAGGGTGGATATTTCTAGCCCAGACTCCTCTCTTCAAGTTCTTCTCTTACCATGCAACTTCCTGGCAGACATTTCCACTTGATTTTCCCTCTGGCATCTCAAACTCAGTATACCTCAAACATTAAAAAAAAGCCTCATTCCAAATCTCCTTCCTTCCTGTGTCTCTAATTTCAGCTAATGGCACTACCAGAACATCATTTTCACCCTGGCACCCTCTTCTGTGTTTCTACATAAAGTTGGTTCAGTATCTGTGATGTCTTTTCCACCTGTCTCCATCATTACACTTTCTCTGCCTTTGTCTCCATTGAACTATGACAGTAGCTTTCTCACTGGTCTTGCCCAAGCCTCTCAACCCTGCAGTCATTTCCTATCCTGCAACCTGAAGAATCTCCCCAAAACACAGCTTTGTCACCCCATTTTTAGAAGCCTTCAGGATTCTTCAGTGCATACATAATAAAACTGCAGCTCAGCCAAACATTCAAAGCCTTTCTCCGTCTAGTTTATATCTTCATTTTCAGCTTCTTCAAGATGTCCTTTCAAACACTGTTGGCTCAGCCAAATTGGATAGCCCATAGCTCTTGATTCTTGGTCTTTGGTCCTGGTCACTGTGTCTTTCTGGACTATGCTGAACCTCACCCTATCAACCTACCTCACATCTTCACAACTCCAAAATATAGTCATACTTCAAGGCCTGGTTCAAATACTCCTTCATTCTATCCTCCATTAAGTTGTTGCTTTGTGTTGCTTCGCCCCCCACGGATTTGTCAGCCCACTTCCCCTGAGTGACAGAGACACAAAGGATTACTCAAAGTCCATCTCTTCCAAGCAGTGAGAAGCCCTGAAGTGGTTAACTTCCCTGGGACCCTTCAGAAAGAGGCAACCCTTCCTCAGGAAATTAACCCAAATTGGGGTTTTCTTCCCACATTTATTTTCCAGACCAGGAAGTTACAGGAAGAGACATAGGTGGGGTTATAGTTTAACAGTATAGGCTGGTGACTTTCAGTGAGACAAGTCAGATGACATTCCAGTAGACAATGAAGTGATCTTATCAACACAAGCTTGATCTTAGCAAACATTCCTTCTTACAGCAATTTCTCAGTATCTTTACATAACAATGAGTAACTAGTCTGTCCTGGAGCCAGCAACCTGCTGCGCCACAATTCTTTATCTCACACCAGAGACTTATAGCCTGAGGAAAGTTTCCTGTCCTTGCAAGGTCAATATTTGAAACTGCAAGGCTTTGGAAAACCAGGCTCTGTGAAGTACATATGCTTTATAGTATATTCCACATCTCCCCTGTTTTATTTATTTAAAAGAAAAGCAAAACTATAGATCAGACTGGGACAGTTAAGAGAAAAAAGCATTTTGGGACTTCCGGTCAAGACGGCGGAATAGACGGTCCCTAGCGTCACTCTCTCCCACAAGTCAGTCAATAGTGTCAAACCTGTGCACTGTGAAACCCCTTGCCACAATGAATAAACATCAAAGAAAAGATACCAGAAATACAAAAAATCAAGAAAGTACACCACCAAAGGATAATAACTCTCAAGCTCTAGATCCTATAGAACAAGAAGCCCTTGAAATGTTTGACAAGGAATTTTGAGTGATAATTCTAAGGAAACTGAATGAGATACAAGAAAACTCAGCTAGACATCATGATGAAACGGGGAAAAGTATACAGGACCTGAAAGAGTAAATGTATAAGGAAATCAATGCCCTGAAAAAAAGTGTAGCAGAACTTGCCGAATTGAAGAAGTTATTCAGCAAAATAAAAAACACAATGGAGAGTTAAAACAGCAGGCTTGTGGAAGTTGAAGAGAGAACCTCTGAACTTGAAGATGGGCTGTTTGAAATAACACAAGCAGACAAAAAAAAAAAAGAAAAAAAAATCAAAGACATCAAAGAAAATCTGAGAGAGATATCAGACAACCTTAAGTGCTCAAATATCCAAGTCAAGGGTATTCCAGAAGGGGAGGAAAAAGGAGATTGCATTGAAAACATATTCAACAAAATAGTGGCAGAAAACTTCCCAGGTATAGGAAAAATCACAGATCTTCAGATCCAGGAAGCTCAATGATCTCCAAACATATTCAACCCAAAAAGGTCTTCTCCAAAAAATGTTATAGTCAAATTGGCAAAACTCAAAGACAAAGAGAGAATCTTAAAAGCTGCAAGAGAGAAGCATCAAATCATCTATAAGGGAGCCCCAATCAGGCTAACATCAGACTTTTCATCACAAACCCTAAAAGCCAGAAACGAATGGGATGATATATTCAAAATACTAAAAGACAGAGATTGTCAGCCAAGAATACTCTACCCTGCAAGGCTATCCTTCCGAAATGAAGGGCAAATAGTGTATTTCTCAGACAAACAAAAACTGCGGGAGTTCACCACCACATGACCACCCTTAGAAGAAATTCTCAAGGGAGTACTGTGTTTGGTTCCTGAAAAATAACTACCAGTGCCATAAAAACCCAAGAAAAATGGGCAAAAGAGCTAAGTAGGCATTTCTCTAAGGAAGATACACAAATGGCCAACAGACATATGAAAAAATGCTCAACATCACTCAGCATCCGGGAAATGAAAATCAAAACCACATTGAGATACCATCTAACCCCAGTTAGGATGGCTAAAATCCAAAAGACTCTGAACGATAAATGCTGGTGAGGTTGCGGAGAAAAAGGAACTCTCATACATTGTTGGTGGGACTGCAAAATGGTGCAGCCTCTATGGAAAATGGTATGGAGGTTCCTCAAACAATTGCAGATAGATCTACCATACGACCCAGCTATCCCACTGTTGGGTATATACCCAGAGGAATGGAAATCATCAAGTCGAAGGTATACCTGTTCCCCAATGTTCATCACAGCACTCTTTACAATAGCCAAGAGTTGGAACCAGCCCAAATGCCCATCATCAGATGAGTGGATACGGAAAATGTGGTACATCTACACAATGGAATACTACTCAGCTATAAAAATGAATAAAATACTGCCATTTGCAACAACATGGATGGACCTTGAGAGAATTATATTAAGTGAAACAAGTCAGGCACAGAAAGAGAAATACCACATGTTCTCACTTATTGGTGGGAGCTAAAAATTAATATATAAATTCACACACACACACACACACACACACAAAAAAAAAAAAAAACAAAAAAAAAACGGGGGGGGGAAGAAGATATGACAACCACAATTACTTCAAGTTGATACGACAAGCAAACAGAAAGGACATTGTTGGGGGGGAGGGGGGAAGGGAGAAGGGAGGGAGGTTTTGGTGATCGGGAGCAATAATCAGCCACAATGTATATCGACAAAATAAAATTAAAAATAAATAAATAAATAAATAAATATTTAGTCTTTGAAAACTAAAAAAAAAACCCAAGAAAAATCAAAACCCACTAGTATAATAAAAATGGCATTCATGAAGAGAAAACAAACAAAAAGGCTATCTAAAACCTAAGGAACCAACAAACACAGAAAAAAACAGTAAATCAGAAAGCAAGGAGCAAAAGACACCTAAGACAACCAAACAATAATCAATAAAATGCTAGGAATAAATCAACACTTTTCAATAACAACCCTTAATGTAAAATGCTTAAATTCCCCAATCAAAAGACACAGACTGGCTGACTGGATTAAAAAGGAGGACCCAACTATATGTTGCCTACAAGAGACCCACCTCACCCATAAAGACTCACACCGACTAAGAGTGAAAGGATGGAAAAAGATTTACCATGAAAACAGAAAAGAAAAACAAGCTGGAGTAGCTATTCTTATATCTGACAAAATACACTCTAAACTAAAAAGCATAAAAAGAGACAATGAGGGACACTACATAATGATAAAAGGACTGATCCATCAAGAAGACATAACAATCATAAATATGTACGCACCCAATGTTGGAGCACCAGATTTATAAAACAAACTCTATTAGACATAAACAAGGAAATAGACAGTAATACCATAATAGCAGGGGACCTGAACACCCCACTGTCAATATTGGACAGATCATCTAGGCAAAGAATCAGCAGAGAAACACAAGATCTAAACAAGACTCTAGACCAATTGGACTTGGCAGATATCTACAGAACATTCCATCCAACAACCTCAGAATATTCATTCTTCTCATCAGCACATGGATCATTCTCCAGGATAAATCACATATTAGGTCACAAATCAAGTCTCAACAAATTCAAAAAAATTGGAATTATCCCATGTATTTTCTCAGACCACAATGGATTAAAACAAGAAATCAATAACAAACGAAATTCTGGAAACTATACAAACACATGGAAATTAAGCAGCATTCTACTTAATGACATATGGGTCCAAGAAGAAATCAAGCAGGAAATCAAAAAATTTATTGAAACTAATGAAAATAATGATACATCATACCAAAACCTGTGGGATACTGCAAAAGCAGTATTAAGGGGGAAATTTATTGCATTAAATGCTCACTTCAGAAGAATGGAAAGATGGCAAGTGAACAACCTAACACTTCACCTTAAAGAACTAGAAAAACAAGAACAATCCAAACCTAAAGTTAGCAGACAGAAAGAAATCATTAAGATCAGAGCAGAACTGAATGAAATTGAAACCCAAAAAACAATACAAAAGATCGATGAATCAAAAAGTTGGTTTTTTGAAAAGATAAATAAAATTGACAAACCATTAGCATGGCTAACAAAAAAAGGAAGAGAGAAGATTCAAATAACAAAAATTAGAAATGAAAAAGGTGATATTACAACTGATTCATCTGAAATACAATGAATCATTTGAGACTACTATAAACAACTATACGCCAACAAATTTGAAAATCTGGAGGAAATGGATAAATTTCTGTACACACACAAGCTCCCAAAACTGAGCCATGAAGATGTAGAAAATTTGAACAGACCAATAACAATAAAGGAGATTGAAGCTGTTATCAGAAGGCTCTCAAGAAAGAAAAGCCCAGGACCAAATGGATTCACAGCAGAATTTTGCCAAACATTCAAAGAGGAATTGACACCGATTCTTTACAAAGTATTCCAAAAGATTGAAACAGATGCAAATCTCCCAAACTCATTCTATGAAGCAAACATCATCCTGATACCAAAACCAGGCAAATATATAACCAAAAAAGAAAACTACAGGCTGATATCTTTGATGAATATAGATGCAAAAATCCTCACTAAAATACTAGCAAACAGAATACAGCAAAACGTATGTAAAATTATTCACCACGATCAAGTGGGATTCATCCCAGGGATTCAAGGTTGGTTCAATATGTGCAAATCAATAAATGTGATACACCATATTAATAAAATCAAACACAAGGACCATATGGTCATCTCTGTAGATGCTGAAAAAGCATTTGCTAAAATTCAACATTCATTCATGACAAAGACCCTCTATAAGTTAGGTATAGATGGAAAGTATCTCAACATAATTAAAGCCATATATGATAAACCCACTGCCAATATCATCCTGAATGGGGAAAAGCTGAAAGCTTTTCCTTTAAGAACAGGAACTAGACAAGGATGTCCACTGTCACCACTCTTATTCAACATAGTGTTGGAAGTACTAGCCAGAGCAATCAGAGAAGGAAATAAAAGGCATCCAGATTGGAAAAGATGAAGTCAAACTGTCCCTGTTTGCAGATGACATGATCCTATATATCGAACAGCCTAAAGCCTCTACAAAAAAACTCTTGGAGTTGATAAATGATTTCAGCACAGTAGCAGGATACAAAACCAACACACAAAAATCAGTAGCATTTCTATTCTCCAATGGTGAACATGCAGAAAGAGAAATCAAGAAAGCCTGCCCATTTACAATAGCCACCAAAAAAATAAAATACTTAGGAATTGAGTTAACCAAGGAGGTGAAAAATCTCTATAATGAGAACTACAAACCACTGCTGAGAGAAATTAGAGAGGATACAAGAAGATGGAAAGATATCCCATGCTCTTGCATTGGAAGAATCAACATAGTGAAAATGTCCATACTACCCAAAGTGATATACAAATTCAATGCAATCCCCATCAAAATTCCAATGACATTTTTCTCAGAAATGGAAAGAATTATCCAGACATTTATATGGAATAACAAAAGACCACGCATAGCCAAAGGAATGCTGAGTAAAAAAAAAATAAAGCTGGAGGCATAACACTACCTGACTGTAAACTATACTACAAAGCTATAATAACCAAAACAGCATGGTACTGGCATAAAAACAGACACACTGATCAATGGAATAGAATAGAGAATCCAGAAATCAACCCACACACCTACAGTCATCTGATCTTTGACAAAGGCACCAAGCCTATACACTGGGGAAGAGACTGCCTCTTTAGCAAATGTTGCTGGGAGAACTGGATATCAATATGCAGGAGAATGAAACTAGACCCATACCTTTCACCATACACTAAAGTCAACCCAAAATGGATTAAAGAATTAAATATACACCCTGAAACAATAAAACTTCTTAAAGAAAACATAGGAGAAACACTTCAGGAAATAGGACTGGACACAGACTTCATGAATATGACCCCCAAAGCACGGGCAACCAAAGGAAAAATAAACAAATGGGATTATATCAAACTAAAGAGCTTCTGCACAGCAAAAGAAACAATTAACAGAGTTAAAAGACAACCCACAGAGTGGGAGAAAATATTTTCAAAATATACATGTGACAAAGGATTAATATCCAGAATATGCAAGGAACTCAAACAACTTTACAAGAAAAACACAAGCAACCCAATTAAAAAATGGGCAGAACAGCTAAGTAGGCATTTCTCTAAGGAAGATATACAAATGGCCAACAGACATATGAAAAAATGCTCAACATCACCCAGCATCCGGGAAATGAAAATCAAAACTACACTGAGATACCATCTCACCCCAGTTAGAATGGCTAAAATCCAAAAGACTCTGAACGATAAATGCTGGCGAGGTTGCGGAGAAAAAGGAACTCTCATACATTGTTGGTGGGACTCCAAAATGGTTCAGCCTCTATGGAAAATGGTATGGAGGTTCCTCAAACAATTGCAGATAGATCTGCCATATGACCCAGCTGTTCCACTGCTGGGAATATACCCAGAGGAATGGAAATCATCAAGTCGAAGGTATACCTGTTCCCCAATGTTCATTGCAGCACTATTTACAATAGCTAAGAGTTGGAACCAGCCCAAATGTCCATCATTAGATGAGTGGATACGGAAAATGTGGTATGTCTACACAGTGGAATACTACTCACCTATAATAAAGAATGAAATACTGCCATTTGCAACAACATGGATGGACCTTGAGAGGACCTTGAGATGGACCTTGTATTAAGTGAAACAAGTCAGGCACAGAAAGAGAAATACCACATGTTCTCACTTATTGGTGGGAGCTAAAAATAAATAAATAAATTCACACACACACACACACACACACACACACACACACACACACACACACACACAAAACTGGGGCGAGGGAAGAAGACATAACAACTACAGTTCCTTGAAGGTGGTACGACAAGCAAACAGAAAGGACGTTGTTGGGTGGGAGGGAGGAGAGGGAGGAGGGAGGGAGGTTTCGGTAATGGGCCACAATAATCAACCACATTGTATATTGACAAAATAAAAATTTTTAAAAAAGCATTTTGTTAAAGCAAAGTTAGTATCATTTAGCATGGCAAGTCCTTTTAATTTACTTCAGGTGAGGACTGATGATGTCATCGTCTCAGGGCAGCTGCAGCGGCATCACTCCAGGTGCGTGACTTGGGTGTAATTACTAATTGTTGAAACTTTGGAAAGGGATTTTGCTCCATATAATACTTGATTCTGAGTCCAGAAAGTTTGTTATTATTAGTTCACCTGTCCAGGACATTACTGCTTTCAAAGCATCTAGCCTTATGTAAAATTTTTGATGAATTACAAGTCTTTTGTTTAAGAATAGGATGTCTCATCCAAGTTACAAACACCCGCTTCAAGGCCAGGAAAATTTAGAGAAATGCTTTTGCAGAGAAGATGTCATTTCCCCCTTTATGATCAAGGCATACCTCAGAAAAGCATTGATAATCAATATCTTGATTGAAAACGTCTTTCTTTTCTTTGCATAAATCTCTCGGTGTTGGGAAGGCTCTTTCCCAGGTAAAGATAGAAACGTACTACAGTCCTCCGCTCTACCAGCTGAGCTATCGAAGGGAGCACCCCAGGTAAAGATAGAAAGAAGCATCTCAGCTCACTTTCTTTCAGTGATCTGTCCCACGTCGCTGGGAATGCTGTTTCCCAGGTTGTGTTTTGTCCCACATCAGGGGGAAAGATGAACAGCAGGATGAAGCAGCACCAGGCCAAATTTACGGCAACGTAGAAAAGGGGTCAGCATCATGAAAATGAGACATGCTATCTTATATCCAAAGTTTTAAATTATATCCTGTTATAAAGAGAGAGTTAATTTTCATTGAACTTATAAAAATAACCACATTGTCATAATAATCATAAGAATACTTAAAGTCATTAAATTTGGGGGGAATCAAATAGGGAGAAAACAAATGCTTTTATCTCTGTTTTAAATGACATTTTACCAAACTGTGGTTAGTTATAGATAGCTGAGGTCAACAGCAGGCACTATGCTTTATTCATTTCTGCTTTCCAATTGTGCCCAATTCAGTGTTTCAGACAGAGGAAATCCTTCTAAATATTTAAAATTATTAAATAAAAGTTGAAAGAGTTAATATGCTTCATGAACAGGGTGATAGTTACACCAAATTGCCTCCCCAAATGGCCCAAGAAATGAAATATTTATAAATGAACTGAATAGAAGACCAAGAGTTGCTTGTCTTTCTTTATCTTTTTAAAAAAATTGTGGTAGACTATACATAACATAAAATTTGCTATTTTAACTATGTTTAAGTGTACAGGTCAGTGGCATTAAGTACCTCACATCTCTGTGCAACAATCACTGTGAGTGCTTGTCTTCCTTACACACACAAGTTCTCTGGAGATGTCTGGGATATGGAAATGGCACTCTAGCACATTTGCTAATCAAAACATCATAAACCTTGCTTTCTCCCCAAAGATAAAACATCTCTCTAAAATTCTGTACCTCTTCCCAGAGCTCTACACATTTGAGTTAGCTTAATTACAGTGTAGTGACTTACAACCAAACTTGCTGGTTTAAATCTTGGCTTTCCTACTAGCTCACTGTGTGACCTTGGGCAAATTACCTAGCCTTTCTGTGCCTTACTTTTCACTTTTTAAAGCAGGTGTCTTAGTAATAGTATTTATCTTAGAGGGTTGCTGGAATGATGAAATAAGTAAATATTTGTAAAAACCCTGTGCCTGGCACATTCAATATAAGTATTTCGTATTGTTTATATTATTAGAAATAATGTTTTCAAAGTCTCTCTTTACTGCTGGATTGAATGTGCTGTGAGAACAGACACTGTCAGTGTTGTCTACCATTAATTGGTTGAGTCCCTTGCAAGTACCTCCAAACGGGCTTATAATCTATCATCCCCACTTTTTTTGTCTTTTAAAGGTTTTGTTTATTTGCACATGGGCTTACTTAGGACAGGGTTGAGCTGACTGACTACTATTTCATGAGGTTTTTGGTTTTATTTTAAAGGTTAAGTGAGTTTAGGGAAAGAGATGGTTGAGAAAATTGTCACTTACCAAAGTGACCGTGACTCAAAGGAAAGGCTGCAGCATTTAGTGGCTTCCATGAGTTCTTTTCTAGGAGCTTTTTTCCTTGCCTGGGAAAATCCTGAGCTGGATAGTGAGAAAGGAAGTTATAAACTTGCCTTCAGGAGACGCTGTTTGTCAGTGTTATCTTAAACCAGGGAGGGCGGAGGGAAAAAGGCAGAGAGGCAATGATGACATCAGCAGGAAATTAATATCAACTACCCAGACCAGGAGATCCAGTTTTCATTTTCACGACCAGCAAGTTTTGAGTTCTCTTCCCGCGCAAACGAGAGCTTTCTTGGACCTTGGAGCTCACAGAGGATTCTAATTCTTTTAAAACTTTGTTTTCAGGCAATTTCCCCGAGAACCATTTTACATCCAGAGGATTGCTGGAACTTGATCTGAAGGTACGTAAGAACCTCCCCATCCCCCCAACTCCCGCCACCCCCTTCCCCCCGCCGCAGCTCCCCGGGGTCTCTGCTTCAGAGCCACGGATCATAGAAAGCTGTAAAAACTCTTGTTGGCAAAGACATTTCTGCCTGGATTTCTTTGCCGAGTTAGGGAAAATGAAAGTCAGTAAAAAACCAGGAAGTCCTCAACATAGTGTTTTACTGGCAGAAATATCCTAGTCCACAGAGACAAAGTCTGGTAGATTCGCTAAAGCTAGAGATCAAAATCTGCAAGGAACCACAAGGCAAATATATGTGCGTTGGGTTAGGAAGGTGTCACCGAGAAACCAATCATTTGGTTTCAAGGCTACTTACTAGAAAGGAAGACCCCATGGATGGTCACATTAAAAACTGGCATTTTTGTTTTGTTTTGTTTTCTTCTTTCTAATAACAAAAGTAATAATACATATGTTCACTGCATAAAGTTTGAGAAACTCGGGAGCTCAGAAGAAAATTTTTATTGTCTATAGTTATACCACCTCGATACAACCACTCTTTGTTATTGTGATTTTGATTTTTGCTATGTGTTCCTTCCTTTATTATTTTTTTCTCTCACTCACTCTTTTTTTAAAAAAATCATAATTGATTATATAAAGCACTTGGCAATTTTTAGAAACGGGAAAATACTTTCCTGTTGGGGTTCAACGTTGACTATGTTGATCAAATGAATATTATTAGCATATACATTATTACGTACTCACTCTTCATGCCCCTTATCTAATTTCCCTCCATCTGCCTCTCCCTCCCCCCTCCCACCTCTGATAACCCTAGGTTTCTTCTCTCCTGAAAGGGTAATGGTTACTCTGTCCATTTGTTGTCTAGATCATCAGTACAGTGCTGAGAGAGATGTGTTCAGGTCCACCACTATCACCATAGAGTAGATGCTACTTTTGTCACTCTGGAATGGTCTTTATGGAGAAAGACAGCCTCTTCTTTTTTTTGGTCTCCACCAGTGACTCTCCTTGAGTCAATGCACTCGGGTGGCGGGTGGGACATCTGCACAGTGGTTGTGGCGTCTAGCTGCTTTTGCAGCAGCTGTGGCTATTGTGGTGGCTGTGGTGGGTTGCCCACAGGGAAGTGGTGTTTTTAGTGTGCTCTTTGCCTGGTTGCGGGAGGCTGAGTCAGTCCCCTGCTCCTGTCTCAGGACCTCCGGCCTGGCCCATGGCAGGGGCCTCCTGCCTGGTTGCAGGTTTTTCCTTCCCGTTTCTAAAAATAGCCAAGTCCTTCATTTATGAATGTATACCTCAAGTCTTTATAGAATGAATAATATTACAGTAAAAATGTAATCCGTGCATTGCTGCTCTGATTAGGGTGAAATTTAGTGTAGAGAATACCATAGTTTATGAACTGGACAGTGGAAACATGACCTTACATAATTTGTGACTTCTTATACTGACATGAGAGAATTCTTGTCTAAAACCACCCTTTCCTTCTGGGCTCTAGGGTTATGGCTTCCCTTTCTGTGAGATAAAGGCCTGCGCTGTTATGGTTAGTAACCTGAAGTTAAGGATGTAACAAACATCCCTCAGGGCACTTTATTGTCCTTGGGTTGGTAGACGCTTTGGAAGGATAACCTCTCCTACATTGCTTTATTTCTAAAACTTAAAACATAGACCTAAGTGCTATTTCTGCTATTTGGTGGAAATGAATTTAGGGGTTAAGAGCTCCAAGCAGGCTACCAGGCCTGGGAGAAATTGTGTTATTTCCTCCTCTCTCTTGACTGACTCCCACGGGGGATATTTGATTTGGGAGAAATCAGGGTAAATTGAGTTCCAATAAAAACTTCCTCCCAATCTCCTAAAAGGTAACTTGCAAGTGTTGGGGTGTAATTTCCTGGGCTGCTGGTTTTTGAGGTAGCCTTGTAGTAATTTTTATTTTTTAGTACTTTTCGGAAAGTCTATTGCTGGGAGCAGAAGAGGCCAGGACTAGGGGAAGGCCTGTGTCCTCACACTAATTCCCTGCGACACGTCTCTGTCTCTTTCAGGCTGGCCATGACATTTCGTCATCAGTGTCTGGCTTCCAGTTCAGATAAAAATGGTGAAATGAGCTTCCGTGAGAAGCTTCTGATTATTGACTCAGACCTGGGGGACTACGATGTGAAGCGAATCAAGTTTCTCTGCCAAGGCTTGGTCTCCCACAAGAAGCTGGAGAAGTCCAGCTCAGCCTTGGATATTTTTGATCATCTCTTGGCAGAGGAGCAGCTGAGCGAGGAAGAGCCTTTCCTCCTGGCAGAACTGCTCTACCTCATCAAGCAGAATTCACTGCTGCGGCACCTGCACTGCACCAAAGAGCGAGTGGAGAGTTTCCTGCCAACTCGAAGGAGGGTCTCTCTGTTCATGTAAGGAGGGGGTCTGTGATGGAGGCAGGAGGTTTTCCATCACGTTGTTCGTTTTGGCCACTGGACTTTGTTTTTTTGTTTGTTTGTTTGTTTTGTTTTGTTTTGTTTTTTACTTCTCCAATGCTATTTTTAATGACCGAAAGATAGATTTAGGAAGTTGGGGTCAATGTACAGACAGAATGAATGTGAACCAAATACATGAATTATAGAGTTACATGTTTTTACAGCTTCATGGTTTGACAAAGTTCTACTGCAGTGATGTAAACAAACACAAATCTATATTCACTGGTTAGAGGAGAAGTTTAATGAATTCAAGTGCCATTCCCCGCTGCATGCCAGTGGAACAGTGGAAGTGTTTCAGTTCCATGCTGCTTTGAAGGACATTTGCAACCCATTCCGGGCACTGGTCCGTAGTATCTACCATTTTACCTAAAGGCAACCAGTCACTTAGAGGCATACACCAGTGTGGCCACTGGACTTTGAAAGGAAGCTGGGATTAAGATCATTTTCTTATCTGCCTTCTTGGATGATAAACTAGGAGATTCTAAACCAGGGGATTTCTCAGCCTCAGAAGCTAATGAGATGAGGGCTGGGGATGTCAGCAAGGCTTCAGGACTGGCTGCGGCTCTGCGCCTGGAGGCGGCTTCCCTTTGTTTCATTTCTCACTATCAGTAGAGCCCACCTCAGTAGGCTGAGCCCTCGCTCTTCCTGGTTGCCAGCCCCGATGCCCGCAGATGCTTCTTCCTCCTGGGATCTTGAGAAGAGAGTAATGCATACTTGGAGCCAAATAAGCAGGATGAAAAAGGACATGCGTCTCTGGGTAGGGAGGGACATCATTTATGCCATGTCCACTTACAGATTTTACACATTTTGGGGTAGAAACTCAGAGAGGTGAAATATAGGCATTTTCCCCCCAAAAAGATAAAATATAGATATGAGGCCTATCATGGGTCAGAGCTTAGAAAACAGTGTCTTATTAAGTTGTCTACTGATGTGGTGTCCACATCAGAGAACCTCACAAGGAGGAGCCTTGGAAGGGTACTTTATGGTCTGGGCGATTAGAACCCTTCAGACTTTAGCACTGGAGCTGGCTCCCAGAATCTGAGCTGCATTTTGGTCCGTGAAAGGAATGGTGAATTCCAGAAATCCATATTTCCATTCTGCCAGTTAAACATCTGAGGGATGGTCTCTGGCATACAGAGATGTTAGTGTGTGAATGAAATACTCAGATTTTCTGGCTGTGGCTGACATGACTCTCCAGAAGTTGGGGTAGTTTTGTTTTTTTTTCAATATACGGTGGACTATGTATTGTCTGGCATCAGGTTCTCTCTACCGAGGGCCTATAATGTAAGCCAGAATTTCTAGAATGGAGTTAAGAGATGGGAGGGCATGTCGAAATCATGTTTTATGCCTTCCTAGTATGCTGGAATCAGAAGGCTTGCCTCTACTGCTTACTGTGCTATCTTAAATAGGTCACTTAGAAACTCAAAATTTTCATTTTTGAGTCTGTAAAATGGAATTAATAATTATCTGCTCACAGGCTTGATCATCCAAATGATGGATAACATTTGTAAAGGTGCATGATATACTCTGATGTTCTCTGCAAGTGTGAGGCTTATTTTCATTTTTTGTGTATACCTTAGAAAACTGCTCTATGAAGTGTCAGAAGGCATCGACTCAGAGAGCTTAAAGGCCATGACTTTCCTTCTGAGAGACCAGATTCCAAACACCTCGATGGTGAGTGGGTGACATAGAATGGGGGTCCATGGGAGCACCGCTTTAATCAGTAGTAGGAAGATGCTGGAAGGTGTTTTCAGGGAAGTTTATTTTTGTGGGAGACAGTATATGCAATGGTTATAGGAATGTCAACTTGGATGTTAGATGGCCTGGATTCTAGTCCTGATTCCCTGTGATATGGGGCAAGTGATGGAACCTTTCTGAGTTTCAATTTTCTTATGTGTCAAATTGTGGACCGTTGGGAGGGGTGGATGAAATAATATGCATAAAACATTAGCATGAGGCCAATATTTGCCTTAGCAACCAGACAGTAAATGCTACCTACTATTGATGTCCACTGTGTTTTATGATATAAAAATTCTCAGGACACAAGGACATAAGGAGGTGGTAAACAATGGCAGAGTAGAAATTATTTGTTCATTGTCTACTTTAGATGAGTTCTCTGAGAGAGCCTGGGTATCCTTTTCGGTGGTAGATCACAGTGCCTACCATGTAGGATTTCTGTGAAAATCAGATGAGATGAATATTTGAGTATGTGCTTTGTAAAGAGTTGTTCAGGTGCTTTGAATTAATAGTAATATTTTAAATGTTAATATAATTGCTATCACTAAGATTGCTATATTGGTCACATTTAAGGGCAGGAAAGTAGCTGCATGTTTCTCTTCTGGGCCTCAAAACTTTATATATATATAACACATAAATATATGTATTTGACTCTGATAAAAACTTGTGACAGCAAGTTTGATAATTTGGGAAGGGTCGATTTTCAAATTTTACCCTGTAACATTGTTATTCAAGTATTATTTTTTTACATTAGATTTTAAGTTGTATAACATTTGATAATTCAAAGAATACATGTAACATGTATAGAAGTTATGAAATGTAATGAAGTGTAACAGCCATGAACCCACTTCAGAATGAGAATATCAAAAGGCTCCTGAGCCTACATGTGTAGTCCTCCCCCAGTACTGATATTGTTGACAAATAACTTTCAAAAAATCACCGAGGAGTGGAGAGCTGTTTGCATGGAGTAGATCAAATGAGGACCATGTTAGTAATTTATTAAACACTTTTCTTGGTGTCAAGTCCATAGACCTGAGTGGGTTAATTCTGTTTTGGCTATAATCTTTGAGTGTTTTTTTTCTTTTTTTTTTTTTTTTCCCTTTTAGATCCCTCAGGGATTTCAGACTCTTGTGTTCTTCTAATTGGTCACCCCACTCTACCTCTTGGTGTTTTTTCTCCCAAAGATTGGTTGTGGGCTCCTTGAGGGTGGGGACTGAGAGACCCATCATTATAGCCCCAGAACCTTGCAGAATCTGTCACTAAGCTGTGCTCGGGTGATCTGAATGAAAACATGAGTGAATGTGATCATCTCTTTTCTCTTTCCTCCTGAGAAAGCTGCCTGAACCATTTCTATTTATGTGATTTTACAATAAAAAACTTGGTAGATCAGTAGGATGAGCTAAAGAACTACGATGCAAAGATACAATTATAACATTCTCGTAGTTGTTGTTCCTTGTCAGAATCTGCCAATTTTCTTCCTTGGATGGCACTTGGAGGTTCTGTGCTTTTTGTTTTTGTGTTTTGCTCTTTTTTCTTTCTTTCTTTTTCTTATTTTTAACCTTTTTATTGTTAAAAAAAAAAGCAACCAACAAAACATGGGTACAAAAAATGACACTAAACAAACCTACAGCTTGGTGTATTATTATAAGGCTAATAGCCTTGAAACCGCCACCCAGGTCAAGAAATTGAATTTTGTGCTTTAGCAAAATGACTTTGTATAATGTGCCATCTGGACTTTCTGTATGTGCTCTTGCGTTCAGTGCTTTGAAAACAAATGAATAGACCAGGAATTTTAGAAAAAGAAAGAAAGAAAAAAGAAAAAGAAATAGAATTTTGCCAGCCATTCTTCATTTGCCCCATCTAAATCACAGCCCTTTCCTGGACCTGGAAGTAACCACTGTCCTGGCCTTTGTAGTATGACACTATTATGTCTCTGTGGTTTTCTCTCTCTCTCTCGAACACACACACATATATAGGAGGGTACTTCAAAAAGTTCATGGAAAGATTCATATCATCCTTAAATTCTGTTTTTCCATGAACTTTTTGAAGTATCCTTGTATAGTTGTGGCATAGAACAGTGTGGTATTACTTGATCAAATTCAAGAAAACTGTGCTTCCTTCTTGGACTGTGAACGATCGCAGCTTTATTCTGAAGGAGATCTAATTCTTTATGTCAGAATTGTGGCTGAGTTCTACACCTCAGATAATCCGGGTTAATCTCCCTGGATTTTTCATCTCTAAGCAACCCAGATGACTTTCCATACCACGTCTGTATTATCTGCAATTGCAAAAGACTTTATCACAGCAATAAGTTACTTACCAGCCACTTGAGGAGGGCCTGAACATCCCTCAGCTAAAAGGGAAAGGTTCTAAATTCATGTGGTCTCTCTCTAGGGGGACAAAAACGATCTTTGTAGGGTGTTCTGGGCTTCCCTCGGATAACTTTCACACAGATTTAAGCAGTGTAGCTGCCTACATACATCCTGAGAGACCTGAACAACTATCAGGAAATCCGTTTGCAGCACAGCAATCAGGATAGAACTTTGTAAAGGAAACCACACCCAAACCATGTAGCTTTTTAGCAAAAAAAGCAAAACAAAAGACAATAGTTTTCAGACTTTTTCTGCTAGCATTTGCCAGAGTGGTTGTTTTAAACTAGATTGATGTACAGGGTCCATTTAGATTGTTTTATACTGCATATTTAAATTTTAATGAAGTTTTAAAAAAAATGATTGTGTGTGTGTGTGTGTGTGTGTGTGTGAGAGAGAGAGAGAGAGAGATTTACTAAACATTGAATGAACTTTTTACAAAATATAATAAATTTCCATCATTCCTTCTGGAATCACATATTAGCTCCCCTTCTTGCTCACGGTAAGATGTGAGTTTCAGTTTTGAGGTTCAGAGAGATCTCTTTTGCCATACCTATGACAGGGGGACCCTCTGCGACTCCTCCTCCCCTCGCTCCTGCTTTACTCCCTGGCCACGCTGTTGGCTGCTGGGGCTGCCTGAGGGGCGCTCACACGTCTTTGCTTCTTTGGTCCCCCTCCCTGTCTCTGGAACTTCTTGATGAAATGAAGACAGAAACCAGCTAAGTCTTTGAAACTCTGGCCTTTCCCTGGTTTGCTGACTTTTTGTGTGCCTTGTTAGAACACCCCCCCACCCCCACCCCACACTTTCATTAACCCTTCATTTTTTTTTAATATGTGTTTTTAAAATTTATTTATTTTAACTTATTTCTCACTGTATATATTTATTGTGCACAACATGATGTTTTGATATTTGTGTACATTGCCGAATAGTTAAATCAAGCTAATTAACATATCTATCACCTCACATACTTTTTTTGTGGTGGGAACATCTAAAAATCTACAATTTTCAGTAGATTTTTCAGTATACAGTGCATTCTTTTTAGCTACATCACCACGCTGTACAATAGATCTCCAGAACTTATTTTTCCTCTCCAAGTGAAACCTTGTACCTTGACCAGCATCCCCCCAATTGCTAATCCTCATTCCCAGCCCCTGGTAACCACATTCTATTCTCTACTTCTATGAGTTTGACTTTTTTTAGATTCCACATATGAGTGTAAGTGAGATCATAGTTTTTCTTTCTGTGCCTGTCTTATTTCACCTAAGATAATGTCCTCCAGTTTCATCCATATTGTTGCAAATGACAGGATTTCATCATTCTCGTATGTTAGGAGTGGTTGATTCTAAAACGTTTTTGTTTTGTTTTCTAATTATTTTATCATTCCAGAGGACAATTGACCTCTATAAAGGTGGCTTTAATTTAAAATTTTTAATGTTTATTTACATTAAATTTTCAGTTATTTAAAAATTTTTTAAATTAAAAAAAAACCAAAAAAATAAATTTTCAGTGATTTATGCTTATTTACTTTTTATTTTATTATTCTTCTTTCTTTTTTTCTTATTTGCTTTTTAAAAAAATTGAAACGTATCTGTGTAGTACAGCATTGAGTATCACTATCTGTGTGCAATATGTGCGGCTCAAATCAGGATAATTAGTACATTCAACATTATACAATGTAATCATTTTTTGTGGCCCTTTACCAATTTCTTGATAACCCTTTCTACCCTCCCCCTTTGTCACTTCTGGAAGCCTCAGCTCTGTTCTCTTTTTTTGAAAGTTCAGCGAATTATTTTGATTGTATCTTTCTTTATTATTTTTTTGTTTACCTGTTTATTTTTTTTTAGCTCCTACTTATGCGTGAGGATGAGTGGTTATTTCTCTTTCTGTGCCTGGCTTGTTTCACTTAACATAATTTTCTCTAAGTTCATCCATGTTGCTGTGAATGGCAGAATTTCATCCCTTTTTATGGCAGAGTAGTATTCCATTAGTGTATATATTTTCTTATCCAGTCATCAGTCAATGGACATGTAGGTTGTTTCTAACACTTGATTATTGTAAACAGAGCTGCAATGAACATGGAAGTGCAGGTATCCCTTCCACATGGTGGTACTTAAGTGCAGGTATCCCTTCCACATGGTGGTACTAAAAAAAAATGTCTAAAGTATTCCTGGGGGAGAAAAAACCAAGAATCAGCTAGTATTATTTTAATATTGAATTATATATGGGTGGAAGGCATCATAATCTTTTCAGTGATTAGGGCTTCTGAACATATTAATCAGGTTATGGAAAAAATATATGAACAAAATTATATTGGAGCCCACAGAAAAGAGTAATTAGAAAGTGAACAACTGAACACTATCTAACTACATACATAAGTATTCGCAGAATGGAAACTGGAGAAGTCTCCAGTCCATGCTGAACAGTTCAACATTTGAAAAGGGACAGTGTATTCAGGAAGGCTGGGACGGAGGCTGGAGTAACCTCAGTCCAAGGGAGAGCTCAGTAGGTTGGTTGTGGCTGGGACAGTGAGCTGGTGTCAGACCATGAAGGAACATACACACCCTGTGAGGAGGTTGGGCAAGTGTCCCATGGGTCAAGGGCTGCCAATAGCAGTCTTTAAAGAGTATAGTGACATGAACAGATTTGTTTTTAAATAGCAATCTTGGGGGTAGGTTAGAGGAGGAAATGGATTAGAAAGAAATTATTGGCAGGAAGATTAGTTACTCTGGGGAAGAGATGATCAAGACCTGGTCTGCAGCTAGCAGTGGAAAGGCAGAGGAGACACTGGATTTGAGAGACAATTCTGAAGTATAACTTGGTGAGATTTGATGATCTATTGGAAGCAGGTGAAGAAAAGAAGGAAGAGTGAAAGATGACTTCAAATGGTGAGACCACTCATTCATTCATCATGCATCTATTCCACAGAACAGGCTCCACACCAAACTGCACATGGGAGATGATCCTTGAATGGCATCTCAAAGGATGATGAGGCTTAACTGACAACGTGGAAAAGGGCATTCCAGGCAAAGAGCACCATATGCAGAAAATGAGGTTATGAAGAGGCTCTTGGTGGCTCAGCAGGAATAGTTGCATTGGAGTGATGCATGCTGAAGCCATACTGAAATGCATCGGAATGTGACTAAGGGTTGAGTTAGTGGGGAGAGAGTACGTATAGACTGTTATTTGAAGAAGTTTAGCACTAAAGGGAAGGAGGAAGATAGAGCAGTAACATAAGAAAGATGAAGTGTTACTCAAAATAGACTAAAGACTTAAATATAAGACCTCCCCTTCCCATCCACCTCCCCTTCCCTTTTCCCTCCCCCTCCCCTTCCTCCTCTTCCCCTCCCCCCCATATATTTGTTCTCTCTCTGATAGATCAACTGTTCCTCTAGGTTTGTTGCCTAGATGATTTGTCCAGTAGTGAGACAGGCGTGATCAAGTCCTCCCCATTATCGTAAATCAGATGCTTTTTCTATTACTCTGGAGTGTATTTTGCAGACACTGTATCTTTTTAAAAAATTGATTATGAATATTCATGGGGTACAAAGCTGACCATCACCACTTGTGCCCAAGATTGCAGACATTGTATCTTGATCGTCAATTCAGAACCTGGTGCTGAGTAGCCATGCAGGTCCTATTTAATGAATGAATGGTTAATCAGTAGGCAAGTAAATGAGACCCCATTGATTCTCTTGCAGACCTCTCTAAGTTTACTGGCATATCTAGAGAAACAAGCTCTAATAGATGAAGATAATCTGACGTTACTGGAGAACCTCATCAAAAAGACTGTACCTAGCCTAATGAGAAAGATAGAGGACTATAAAAGAGAGAAGGGTAAGTAGCTTATGTTTGCTTACTTGCACCAAACCACAGGAATTTTAAAACCAATTTGCTGTGTATGATGTTTACACTATTGCGAAAATATTCTCTTGCGAAAGCCAGAATCTCCCCATTTGTTCACTGAACTCATATTCATTGAGTACATACTTTGTACCAAGCATTATTTTGTAAGTTGTAAGCAAGGTACAGAGCAAAACTCCTGCCCTCTTGGAATTTACATTCTACTGGGAGAAAGTAGTTTTAGACAAATGTCTTCTGATTATACATGGGGGTGAGAGTATAGGAAATTTTTTTGAATGAAATAACATGAAAAAGAAAGAGCGGGATAGCGTAGGGGTTAAGAGTGGGGCCTATAGAGTCCGATTGCCAGGACTCCACTTATTAGTGGTGTATTGGCCCTTTCTTTAGCTTTTATGTCTTACTTTCCCCATCTGTAAAGTGGGTATAATAATAGTACCTACCTCATAGGTTTTTGTAAGAATTGAATGAGATAATTTCTATAAAATGCATGTCTGGCACAGAGTAAGATTATGTTTGTCATTGAGGAAAGTCATGAAGACTTTTGTATTCTTAGAAATTGCTATCAGAGAAGAACTATATTTTCTTGTTTTTTTAAAAAAGTCTATCTTATAAAGGTAGTTTTGCTATGATATTATAAAGAGGTAGAAGCACAGGGCAGAAATAAAATCTGGCTGCCTCACCACATATCAAAATGCTAAATATTTGTGTTTTTCTGAGTCCATTTCTACACTGTTAAACAAGAGCTATATGTAAAAATTCATGAATATATTCATAAAGGTTTTGTTCCACACCCATAATTTAGTTCAGTGAGTCAATCTTGTGCACAAATTTCCATTTTTTAATTAAAACATTTTTTAAATTAAATTTTATTTTTTTTGGCAGCTGGCTGGTATGGGTATCTGTAATTTTTGTTTTTTATTTTTATTTTTTTTGTTGGGTGTCCGGTACAGGGATCAAACATTGGACCCTGGTGTTATCAGTACCACTCTGTAGCCAACTGTGCTAATCAGCCAGCCCCAATTATTTGTTGATTATAGATACCTAGACCTGCTGTAGAACACTAGAACTTATTCTTCCTACCCAAGTGTAAGTTCGTATCCATTAATCAGTCGCTCCCTATCCCCCTACCCATTATCCTTCCCAGCCTCTAGTAACCACCATTCTACTCTCTACTTCTATGAGCTCAACTTTTTTCCCCCAGTACATAAAATTCTTTATTTTTTGTTATACTGTAGCCAGTTATTAATCTGAAGATTTAATAAGTAATTTTATTGGGATTATATCATAGTCATTACATAAATGCTATGTAAACAAGTTGCTCAATCTTTTTGTCTCATGGAATTGTACAAAACTTTCTATGTGTACATCCTGCATCCCTCGTGAACGTTGGGTTTACAATTTTACTACTTAGGGCCTGCGTTTGCCCTGTGCTATCACAGATCAGCAGACTGCTGTAGACAGGCGTGGAGACAGAACACTGACAGCAGTGGGGTCAGGATGCTCTCCGGGCCCAGTGTCCAGTCGGAAAACGTTCCTGGGTGTCGCAGCCTGTCGTGCCGTCCGCTCCCTGATAACCGGGCGCCGCTGGCCCCGGGTGCCGAATCGGAGCTCGTGCTTCAGTCGTGGTCTGCACTCTTTCGCTTCCGTGGCTGCTATTTTATGAGCTCCTGGGACCTGGTTTTTCCCGCCCCCTCCTAACACGGTTCCTGGGCAGGCTGAGGTGCCACAGGCCCTCGGAGTCCCCTGAGCACCGACAGCACGGGGAAGGCCAGGATCGCCAGCCCAGGGTCTCCGTGAGCGGAGCACCGTCGTGACCGTCCTTGCTAATGCCAGGCACGCCTTGCGGCCCTTGGAGCCCCGGGACCCCACGCCCTTGTCTCCTCTGTCACCCCGGTTTCCTCTGGGTCCGGAGTGTCCCAGCTCCCTGGTGGAACCACGATATCCAGGGGGCCCTCGAGCACCAGGGTGAGCGATGGAGCCTGGGGGCCCGGCCCAGGGATGTCCCCGGCGCAGGCGTCCTCGGCCGCTGCCTGCGCCACTGGCTCGCTCCCCACCCCCGCAGCTCCGGAGGCGTTGCTCGCTGGCTTCGTCCCCCGAACTCCTGTTTCCCGGTGATGGCGAGGTGCCCTGGATGCCCTGGACACCGCTGGTGCCTCTCTGGGGCCCAGCTCCCCCCGACCGCCAGACTGTCCTTTTGGTCTGACAGGACCGCTGGGTCTCGGTCCTCCTTTATTCCCAGGAGGACCCTTGGAACCCGCAATACCCGGGTCTCCCTTAGGGTCTGCGGCGCCTCCTCGGTCTTGGTCACCCACGTCACCTCGGAGGCCCTGGGAGCCGGGAAGGCCGACTCTCCCATGCTGTGCTTCCAGCCTGGAAGCCGCGGATGCCAGGGGCCCCAGGAGGGCCTTGCGGCCAGCCCATGAGCCCAACTTTTTTAGCTCCCACATATAAGTGATAACATGCAGTATTTTTCTTTCTGTTCCTGACTTATTTCACTTGACATAATATCTTCCAGATTCATCCATGTTGCTATGATTGACAGGATTTAATTCTTTCTTATGGCTGAGTTGTATTGCGTTGTGAATACATACCTCATATTCTTTATCCATTCTTCTGTCGATGGACACCTAGGCTGATTCTTTTTTTTTAATTTAAAGATGACCAGTAAGGGGATCTTAACCCTTGACTTGGTGTTGTCAGAACCACACTCACCCAGTGAGCTAATCGGCCATCCCTATATGGGATCTGAACCTGTGGCCTTGGTGTTATCAGCACCACACTCTCCTGAGTGAGCCACGGGCCAGCCCGACACCTAGGTTGATTCTATATCTTGGTGTATTAGTCCGTTTTGTGTTGCTATAACAGAAATACCTGACACTGGGTAATTTATAGAGAAAAGAAGTTTATTTGGCTTACGATTCTGGGATGGTTGCATAAGGCATGGGCCTCAGGCTGCTTCTACTCATGTGGAAAGTGCCAGGCAGCCGGCAGGTACGAGGAGATCACATGGTGAGAGGAAGCAAGAGAGAGAGAGAAGGTGCCAGGGTCTTTTAAACAATCAGCTCTCACAGGAACTAATAGAGTGAGAACTCACTCACTACCCCCCCTCCTCCAGGGAAAGCATTAATCCATTCATGAGGGATCCACCCCCATGACTCAAACTGTTCCCAACACGGCCACATTGGAGATCAAATTTCTACATGAGTGTTGGAGGGGACAACACATCAAAACTTCATCATTCTGCCCCTGTCCCCCCCAAACTCATGTCACTCTCACATACAAAATACAATCATTCTATCCCAACAGTCCCAAAAGTCTTAGCTTGCTCCAGCACCAACTTAAAAGTCCAAAGTCTCATCTGAGACCAAAAGCAAAAGTCTTTCCAACTGTGAACCTGAAAAACAAAACCAAATTTATCTACTGCCAAGATACAATGGTGGAACAGACATTGGGTTTACATTTCCCTACCAAAAGGGAGGAATAGGCCAAAAGAAAGGAAAAACAGGTCCCAAACAAATCTGAAACCCAGCAGGGCAGACATTAAATCTTAAAGCTCCAAGATAATCTTCTTTGACTACAACTTCTGCATCCTGGGCACACTGGGGCATCTGGGCCCCCAAAGCATCAGGCAGCCTTGTTCCCACAGCTCTGCCAGGCACAGCCCAGTGGGCTGTGCTAGTGCCTGTGGCCTTTCCAGGCCTGCATTGCACGTTACCAGTGGCCCTGCAGTTCGGGGGTCCTGCTGGCAGCCCTGCCGCCTTGGCTCTACTAGACATTTCCCTGGTGGGGGCTCTGACCCCAATTTCCTGTTCAGCATTGCTCTAGTAGATGGCCTCTGTGGTGGCTCTGCCCCTGCGGCAGGTCTCTGCCTGGGCCCCCAGGCTTTTCCATACGTCCTCTAGAATCTGGGTGGAGACTGCCACGCCTCCACTGCTCTCATGTCCTGCCAGCCTGCAGACTTAACACAACATGAATGCCACCGAGGTTTCAGGCCTCTACTCTCCAGGGCTGCTGCACGAACCACACTTGGGGCTGCTCCAGCCAGAGCAGCTGGGATGCAGGGAGCAGGATCCCGAGGGCAGCTGCACCCCAGGTCTGTCCTCCAGGATAACTCAGTCCTACTAGGCCTCAGGGTCTGTGATGGGTGGGGCACCCTTCCAGACTTCTGAAATGCCTGCAGGGCTTTCCTCTCATTTTCTCTGCTTTTAGCATCTGGCTGGCTTCACCGACAAGATAAGGTCTTTAGCAACCAGTCTATCTGCTTCACTCTTGTATTGTTTGCTGGCTCTCTGCTTCTTTACTGCATGGCCAGGCTGCAAATTTTCAAAGTGTTTACGCTCTGATTCCCTTTTAAATTCTGGCTTTACATCATGATTTTGCTGCCATAACTCAGAGTAGGCTCTTAAAAGCAACCATGCAGCTTCCTTAATACTTTGATGCTTAGAAATTTCTTTGGCCAAATGCTCTGGTTCACAACTCTTAAGTTCCAACTTCCACAAAGTCCAAGGGCACAGACACAATGCAGCCAGGTTCCTTGCTATGGTGTAGCAAGGGTTATCTTCTGTCTGATTCACAATAAGTCCCTCATTTCTATCTCAGACCTCATCATCCGCACGGCCTTTACTGTCCACATTTCTATCAGCATTCTGCTCGCCACCACATAGTCTCTAAGACATTCCAAACTTTCCCTCATCTTTCTGTCTTCTTCTAAGTCCTCCGAACTCCTCCAACCTTTGCCTATTACCCAGCTCCAAAGATTCATCCACATTTTCATGTATCTGTATAGCAACACCCCATTCCTGGTACCAATTTTCTGTATTAGTCCATTTTGTGTTGCTATAACAGAATACCTGAGACTGGGTAATTTATAAAGAAGAGAGGTTTATTTGGCTTACGATTCTGGGACAGCTGCATCTGGCACGGGTCTCAGGCTGCTTCTACTCATGGCGGAAAGTTGCAGGGAGCCAGCAGGTACAAGCAGATCACATGGCAGGAGGAAGCAAGAGAGAGGAAGCAAGAGAGAGAGAGAAGGTGCCAGGGTCATTTTAAGCAACGAGCTCTCACAGGAACTAATAGAGCAAGAACTCACTCATCAATCCACCCTCCCCCAGGGAGAGCATGAATCCATTCATGAGGGATCTGTCCCCATGACTCAATCAGTTTCCAACACTGCCACATTGGGGATCAAATTTCCACATGAGTTTTGGAGGGGACAACACATCAAAACTCCATTACTTGGCTATTGTAAATAGTGCTGCAATAAACGTTGGAGTGCAGGTATCGTTTCAGTATACTAATTGCCTTTTCTTTAGATAAACACCCAGTAGGGGGATTGCTGGATCATATGGTAGTTCTATTTGTAGTTTTTTGGGGAACTTCCATACTGTTTTCCATAATGGCTGTACTAATTTACATTCCCACCAATAGTATATAAGAGTTATTTGATATTTTCTGTCTTTTTAATAATAGCCATTTTAATGGGGTGAGATGATAGCTCTTTGTGGTTTTGATTTGCATTTCCCTGATGATTAGTGATGTTGAGCATTTTTTTCAAGTACTTGTCCATTTGTATGTCTTCTTTTGAGAAATGTCTATTCAGGTCATTTGCTCATCCAAAAATTAGATTACTTTTTTTGCTGTTGAGTTATTTCAGTTCCTTATGTATTCTAGATATTAACCCATTGTTGAATGAATAGTTTGCAAATGTTTTCTCCCATTTTGCTGGTTGCCTCTTTACTCTGTTGACTGTTTCCTTTGCTGTGCAGAAGCTTTTTACTTTGATATAGTCCCATTTATCTATTTTTGCTTTTGTTGACTGTACTTTTGCATCCTCTCCATAAAATCTTTGCCTGGACCAATGTCTTGAAGTGTTTCCTGTATGTTTTCTTCAATCAATTTTATATTTTCAGGTCTTACATTTAAGTCTTTAATCCATTTTGAGTTGATTTTTGTATACAGTGAGAGATGGGGATCTAGTTTCATTCTTCTGTATATGAATATCCAGTTTTCCCAGTCCCATTTGTTAAAGAGGCTGTCATTTCCTCAATGTACATTCTTGGTGTGTTGGTCAAAAATTAGTTGGCTGTAGATAACTGGGTTTATTTCTGGGTTTTCTATTCTGTTCCATTGGTTCATGTGTCTGTTTTTATTCCAGTACTATGCTGTTTTGGTTACTATAGTTTTAGTATATTTTGAAGTCAGAGAGTGTGATGCTTCTAGCTTTGTTCTTTTTGCTCGGGATTGCTTTGGCTATTTGGGTTTTTTTGTGGTTTCATATGAATGTTAGAATTGTTTTTTCTATTTCTGTGAAGGATGTCATTGGTATTTTGATGGGGATTGCATAGAATCTGTAGATTGCTTTGGGTAATATGAACATTTTTACAGTATAAATTCTTCTAGTCTATGAATGTGGGATGCCTTTCCATTTTTTTTTTTTGTGTGTGTGTGTCCTCCTTAATTTCTTTCATTAGTGTTTTATAGTTTTTATTTTAGAGATCTTTCACCTCCTTGGTTACATTTATTCTTAGGTGGTTTTTTTTTTTTTTGGTAGCTATTGTAAATGGGAATGCTTTCTTGAATTATTTTTCAGCTAGTTTGTTGTTGGTGTATAGAAACACTACTGATTTTTGTATGTTGGTTTTGTATCCTGCAACTTTACTGAATTCATTAATCAGTTCTAAGAGTTTTTTCAGTGTAGTTTTAGGTTTTTCTATATGTAAGGTCATGTCATCTGCAAACAAGGACAATTGGATTTTCTCTTTTCCAATTTGGATGCTTTTTATTTCTTTCTCTTGCCTAAGGGTTAGGACATCCAGAGCTCTGCTGTTGAAGAGTGGTCAAAGTGGGCATCCTTATCTTGTTCTGTTCTTAGATGAAAAGCTCCCAACTTTTCTTCATTTGGCACGATGTTAGCTGTGGATTTGTCATATATGGACTTTATTGTGTTGAGTTATGTTCTTTCTACACCTATTTTATTGAGAGCTTTTTATCATGAAGGGATGTCGAATTTTAAAAAATGCTTTTTCTTGGGCCAAGCCCATGGAGCACTCGGGTGAGTGCGGCGCTGGGAGCGTGGCGACGCTCCTGCCGCGGGTTCGGATCCTATATAGGAATGGCCGGTGCACTCACTGGCTGAGTGCCGGTCACAAAAAAGACAAAAAAAAAAAAAAATGCTTTTTCTGCATCTATTGAGATGATCATATGATTTTTGTCTTTCATTCTGTTGATGTAGTGTATGCACATTTATTGATTTATATACTTGCATTCCTGGGATATATCCCATTTGATCATGGTGTATAATCTTTTTGATGTGCTGTTGAATTCTATTTGCTAGCATTTTGTTGAGGGTTTTTGAGTCTATGTTCATCAAGGATATTGGACTGTAGATTTTTTGTTTTTGTTGTGTTTTTGTCTGCTTTAGGTAACAGGGTGGTGCTGGACTCATAGAGTGAGTTTGGAATAATTCTGTTCTCTTTGACTTTTTAAAATAGTTTGAGAAGAATTGGTGTTCTTTAAAAGTTTGGTAGAATTCAGCAGTGAAGCTATCTGGTCCTGGGATTTTCTTTGTTGGGATACTTTTTATTACTGATTAATCTCTTTACTCATTATTGGTCTGCTCAGGTTTTCTATTTCTTCTTGGTTTAGTCTTGGTAGATTATATGTGTCCAGGAGTTTATCCATTTCCTCTAGGTTTTTCAATTTGTTGACATATACTCGTTTTTAATAGTCTAATGATCCTTTGTATTTCTGTAGTATCAGTTGTAATGTCTTTTTTTTCATTTCCTCTTTTTTTATTTGGGTCGTCTCTCCTTTTTTCTTAGTTAGTCTAGCTAACTAATATATTTGAATATATGTAATATACATTATATGCCACATGCATAATTTAGTTCAGTGACTCAATCTGTGTGCAAATTTCTTTGGTTAAAAATAAGACTAGGGAACCATTTTGGATGTTTTATTTTCAGTGCTGCAGAAGACCTCCCTTAATCTTTATTTTTGGTCCTCAATGCTAAGAAGAGCTATTGAAAAGATCATAATACTGCAGTTGAGAAGAAAGGAACAGAGCTAAGGAATCGAGAAAAAAATGCCTCTTCTTGAAATGGATATAGCACTGGAAATAGAAGCTATAGAAAGGCTTAAGAATTCTATAATAAGGAAGTTTAACAAGCTATATGCAGTGATAGAGAAGGCATGGACAGAGAGCTTGAAAAGTATCAGGGAGTTGAGGGAGTTAATAGAAAGAAGGAACAAGCTGGATTGTCCACAAAATTACTGAAGTAAATGCAAAACAAGAGAAAGTCTCACAGATTGCAGACAAAAAGGGGAAAGAAATCAAGATAAGAAAAGAAGAGAAAAAGAGAGACCTAGAGGGCCTGTCCAGGAGATACAATCTATGCATGATAGGAGTACCCAAAACAGAGGACAAAGCAAATGGAACTGAAACAGTAATCAAGGAACTAATTGAAGAAAAATTTCCAGAGTTGAAGAACCAACTAGATCTACATATGGGAAAAGAGCACAGGGTACTTTAAAAATTTGATGAAAAGAAAGCAACACCTAGACATATTCTGGTGATGTTTTTAAATTTCAAGAATAAGATAAAATTCTACAAATAACCAGATGGAGAAAGCAAGTTATCTATAAAGGGGCAAAAGTCAGGCTGATCTCAGATTTTTCTCTTGCAACTCTAAATCCCAGAAGACAAAGGAACAACATACACAGAGTTTTAAGGGAAAATAATTTTGAAACAAGAATTATATACCCTGCCAAGTTACCATTTCTGTACAATGGCAACTAGAAGACATTCTCAAATATGCAGAGCTTAAGAAAGTATGTCAACCAAGAACCTTCCCTGAAAGATTTGCTGAATGATTTACTGCAGCAAACAGAGAACATGAACTAAAGTAACTCAAGAATAGGGAGGCAATTGTATGAAAGAATCAATGTTGTTTTCCAGTTAGCCTGGAGTTGCAAACTTGCCACAAGACACATAATATCCAGACTCCAAGAAATCAAAGAAGACTTCAGTAAAGCTGTACTGATTCCACCCTTAAGCACATCAAAATCCAGCAGGATCCTAAGATAACATCAAGGATGGGAACAGAAACCAGATGGAGCCTTGGTGAGAACTTGTACCTGGCTCCTTGCTCGGAGCCCCCACAGATCATATTCCCTTCCCTCCTGCTTTTCATGTCCCACATTCCATTCCCTCAAACCCCTGTTTAAAAACCCCTTGGTAAATCTGAGTCTTTGAGATGATTTTAGTCTAGCCATGTCCTTCAGGTTTACTGGAGAGATGGGCTTGCCTAACATCTCTCCTCAGGTCATGGGTATTCCTGATTAAAAGCTGCCTTCCTATTCCACCAAAACAAAACAAAAACCAATATTAGCTAAGACCAGACTTCTTTCTAAGAATTCAGTTAGCACAAAATGAGGTAAGGAACAAAATGTACTGTTGTAAAACTGATAAAATCTCAAACAATAATTAAAGCAATGAATAAATGTATAATTTAAGTAAAAGTTATGAAGAATAAAAAGTTATTCTTACCATCAAGTTATCAAGTGAGAAAAAAAGCAGGAAGTTGATATCAAAAAAGTATTTGGAATTTTCACATGAACTCTGAATGCTGAGTTTTTTTCCTGATTACATTGTTGTTTTCCTGTAATGTAGTATCCCACACAAAGTAGACATTGGGCAGGTGGTCATGTTATTTTGAATATTTGAACTCTGGAGAAGGCACACTAGTTTCTATGTAGTTCATGTTTACATTCACCTCAGCGAGTCTTGAGGACTGAGCTTTATATCAGAAGAGTTCTAATTGTGAGTTTTCTTTTCTACAACCTACCTGTGTATGATTTCTTTTGGGTGTCAATTATTATTAATATTTTAATACTGACTTTCTACGGTCCTAAGACTTTGGGCCTAATTCTGCCTTTAAGATGAGAGACTAAAGGACTGAAAAGATAATAGGTATGTAGATTTTGGGCTTTTCTTTTGTGATCCAGAGTCCAAGTCCATTGTATCTGATGAGGACATTAGCCTTATTTAAGGATCTCCTGGCTAACTTTCTGAGTTTCTTGAGCCTTGATGTTTGCTTTAGTACTTTAAATTTATTATTAAAAATAATGTATATAATTATAATAAAATTAAATAATAATTTAAATAATGAAAATAATAGAGTGTAGAAAGTAAAATCTCTTCTCCTTCTTCCTTCATTGCCAACTCATTCTCTAGAGATAACCACTGTTTAAAATATATTCTTGTAGATTTTTTTCTATATAGAAACAATTGTGTGTGTGTGTGCATGTGTGTAGATATAATACATGTATTTATCTAAGACCATGCTATTATATTCTATAATTTGCTTTTTTTCTCACTTAATATAGCTATTTTCCATGAATATAATACAGAAATAGCTCATTCTTATTAATAGTTCTATAGAAATCCATTTTATGGATATAACGTGTTTAGTTAATTACCACTTTTGAATGGCTTTTCTTTTTTCTTCATTCCATCCTTTCTTCTTTCTTTCCTTCTCTCTCTCTTTTTTATTTCTTTTAGCAGGTAGGTGGGACAGGGATTGAACCCTGGACCTTGTTGTTATCAGCACCATGCTGTAACCAACTGAGCTAACTGGCCAGCCCCATTTCTTTCTCTCTCTCTCTCTCTCTTTCTCCCTTCCTTCCTACCTTTCTTCCTTTCTCTTTCTTTCTTTATTCCTTTCTTTGCTATTATAGTCTGAATTCTGATATTATTTTTTGAGATAATGCTTTTAGAATCTCTACTTGGCAATTATCTGGTACATTAAACACTATAAGTTCTTAAATACTATTTGGTAATGTATACAGTAATTTTAAGAACTAATAAAATTATAAAATTAACAAAACATAAAACCAATAAGAAAGAAAATATAATAGTACAAGGAATGAAAATATAGCAATAATAAAAATAATCTATGCATTCACATTTTTAAGGGGGGTATATATGGAGACCTCCACAAGCAAATGCCATTTGAAATGTCTAAGTCTCTTTAAAATAATAGATTTTGGTGACAGCTTTTGATGATTGGTTATCTTGGATTGCTGCTAATCAGAAGGTGATTTTTGTTTTCCTGTCTGTGATTTTATTTCCAGCTGCTCAGGTAGTAACACCTCCGGTAGACAAGGAAACTGAGTCATTGCATCAAGGAGAGAAAGAATTAATTTCCTCATCGGACATTAAACAATTATGTGGAGCCTTACAGGTAGGTTTAGTGGTGTGCTGGTCAGTGTTTAACCACCAACTCCACACTCCATCCTCAACCCCTCAAAAAGAAAGAGAGAGAAAAAGAAAGAGGCCTTGATGTGTGGAGTTTGCTATAAGTACTCCGACTATGGCTGACTGTAAGTAACAAACATGACATCAACTAGATTGCAAATTTTCTGAAAATCTAACAATTGACTGTCACTAGCTGGTTTGACCTGACTCCAGTACATCCCTGGGTTGCTTTAAAATGGTTCCTCTCTTATCTGTTCACTTCGGTCAGAGCCAGCTTCCTGGGCATACCATCCATGCAGCTGCATAGGGTCCCATGCTTTGTTTAATGCTCTGCTGTCACCATTTTGAAATTCTTGGTAACATAGGAACAAGAGGCCCCAGAAATCGTGGAGCCAGTCCACCCCAGAGAGCAAGAACTGGGCTCCTGCTTTCTGTAGTGCTCAGCAGTGGGAGGATGGGTAGAGGGAGAATTTGCAGTACGTTCCTCACAATGTGATCATGACCCTTGGGAGACACATGACATCCTTCCATGGGATTTATGTTTCTTCCCAGCAGACTTGGGTAGTTGTACTTTGCCAATATCTGTCAGCATCAATGAAGTTAACTTGGCCTTGGAAATCCTTTTTTTTTTAAATTGTGGTAAAATACACATAACATAAAATTTACCGTCTTAACCATTTTTAAGTGTACAGTTCAGAAGCGTTAAGTACATTCACACTGTTGTGCAACCATCACCTCGATCCACCTTCAGAACTTTTTCATCTTCTCTAATTGAAACTTTTATATCCATTAAACAATAACTCCCCACTTCCTCCTCCCCCTGCGCCTGGAAACCACCATTCTACTTTCTGTCTCTATGAATTTGACTATTCTAGGAACCTCATTTAAGTGAAATCATGCAATATTTGTTCTTTTGTGACTGGCTTATTTCACTTAGCATAAAGTCTTCAAGGTCTATCCATGTTGTAGCACGTTTCAAATTTTCCTTCCTTTTTAAGGCTGAATAATACTCCAATGTGTGTATATACTACATTTTATTTATCCCCTCATTGATGGAGTCCAGGGTTGCTTCCACCTCTGGGCTATTGCTAATAATGCTGCTATGAACTTGGATGTAAAAATATCTCTTTGAGACCCAGCTTTCAATTCTTTTGGGTATATACATGTAGTGGAAATGTTGGATCATTTAGTAATTTTATTTTTAATTTTTTGAGGAATCTCCATACTGTTTTCCACCGTTGCTGCACCGTTTT
This sequence comes from Cynocephalus volans, assembly GCF_027409185.1. Lineage (NCBI taxonomy): Eukaryota > Metazoa > Chordata > Mammalia > Dermoptera > Cynocephalidae > Cynocephalus > Cynocephalus volans. The sequence continues at coordinate 266,495,183 of NC_084460.1, forward strand.
ACATTTCCACCAACTGTGCACATGGGTTCCGATTTCTCCACATCTTCAGAACACTTGCTACTTTCTTTCTTTCTTTCTTTCTTTTTTTTTTTTGTTTGATAGTAGCCATCCTAATGGATGTGAGGCAATATCTCATTGTGGTTTTGACTTGTACTTCCCTAGTGACTAGTGATGTTGTGCATCTTTTCATGTGCTTGTTGGCCATTTGTATGTCTTTTTTGGACAAATGTCCATTTGAGTCCTTTGCCCATTTTCTAATTGAGTTGTTTGTGGAAGTTTTATTTTTTATTTTTTAGCAATTCTTTCATAGATTCTTTACTACTTTCATAGTTTTATATTTTTACAGTTATAATTTAAAATTTGGGAATAATATCTTACAGGAAAGTTGCAGAATGTGAATAATACAAAGAACACCTATATACTGTTTACACAGATTCACTTACCTGTTGTTGATATTTTACCCTATTTGCTTTATCATTTTTGTGCACTCTTCTTGAGCTCTCTGTCTCTCCCTCTCTCTCCCATACACACATAATTTTTTTCTGAACTTTTTGAGAATAAGTTGCATACATCATGGCTGTTTACCTCTATATACTTCAGTGTGTATTTCCTAAGAATAAGGATATTCTTTTATAAAACTATAGTACAGTTATCAATGCCAATAAAGTTAAACATATACAATACTTTTATCAAATTGATGGTCCATATTCCAATTTTGTCCTTTGCCCCTATAATGTTCTTGATAGCTTTTTCCCCTCCAGTAAAAATTTGATCTAGGATCATATATAAAAACAATACAATATTGTAATTAGTTGTTATGTCCCTTTAGTCTCCTTTAATCTTGAACATTTCCGCAACTTTTCTTCCTCTTTTATAACATTGAGACTTTCTGAAGAATGCAGTCACTCCTTCCGCCTTTCATGAAAAAATAGCATTTTCCTTATTTTTGGTGCTTGTAGTGTTTCCTCATGATTAGATCCAAGTTATACGTTCTGGTCAGAATATCACATAGTGATGTTGTATCTTTCTCAGGGCATCACATCTGGAGGTATGTGATGTCCATCTGCCCCTCGTTAGTGATGCTAATTTTGGTTATTTAGTGGAAATGTTGTCTTATTTCTTCACTATGTAGTTAATTTTATATAGTCACTATTTTTTCTCACACAACTAATAAGGAAGTGCTGGGGAGACATTTTAAGAACCTGCAAATATCCTGCTCTGCATGAAAAGTTTCCTCCCACATTGAGCATCCATTGATGATTCTTGTGTGATCCAGTATTTACTATGTTGGTTGCAAAACAATGCTTTGCAAGCTCCAGTGTTTTGTCCACAATTATACTCCAGTACTCTGCACTCTACATAAGTAAGACCCCTCCTTTCTCACCCAGAAGTTGGTTTCTTGTTTTTTTTTTTTGCCTATGAAAGAGGCAGTGGAAACCAGCCTGATGACCAGTAGCTCCTGGAACTTGGCAAAGGCTGGGCAGATGGGACCCTGAAGACTGTGCAGGTAGCCAGAACCTGATGGGGAGCCAGGAGGCCTGTGGCTCTTGTTCCGAACCCCCAGATGGCAGGTGGGGGTGTTTGGGCATTTGAAGGAATCTCAGCTGGTGGTAGGGTACTTTGTAAGTGATCTTAAGAGATTAAGCGTATCCTTTCTTAAGAGAAATGGTGACACCTCTGCCTGCTTGCTGTGGGTTTGTTTATCTGAGTCCCCTCTCCAGCCCCAAATGGGACATAACACATAACTGTGATTTCTAAAATCCTAAATTGACTTCTTTTTTCTAGGAAAATAGCTCTTGATTCAACTGATTCCTATCCTGGAAAAGCAGAGAGATGGTTGCTCCCCTCGATTCTTTTACTATCATCCACGGGCACAGCTTGGGGCACAGAGTTGCAGAACCCTCCTCTTTTCCCCATTCCCCCTAATTTAAAAAAAATATGGTTTCCCAGCACTGACATTCTAGGATTCTCTACTTCTAAGTTAAGCTAAACTTAACTCCCTCCATCTACTTTTTCAACTAGCTTTGTGCTCAGATACTGATGTGCATGTAGAACTCACACACACACGGGATTCTGCTTTCTGCCTTACAGAAATTCAGTGGTTTCTAAAGTGGTGTGGCCTTGGCCTCCAAAGTGCTGCTGTTCCACTGACATGGGATGATTTGCAGGAAGCGTGGGGCTCAGCACCTCACACTGCATATGTTCTCATAGACTCTCAGGGTTGGAAGAAGTCTAAAGTTACCTAGGCAACACTGCCCCTCTCCATTAGTGATGGATAGAATAAGCCTTGGTAGTTCATTTCATGTTTCATAAGCACCTGAGGAGTTTTCTTATTTAAAAGAACATTGCCAATAGTTGGGTTAATGAGAAGAAACTCTTTGTATTTCAAACAACATCCCCTAATTTTTTTAAAAAAACTAAATCAATGTTTTTGACTGTAGGATAGTGTTTTCTTAAAGAGAGGCATTCTTCTCTATGGAGGAGCCATACCACCACTTCTTTTTAAAGCCTTACTGGACCCCTCTTGAAAATAGTTGCAAGAAGACTGAGTGTGGCCAGATCGTGAGTCATTCATTCATTCATTCCTCTCTGGCACAGAGACTTGGGGGTGTCAACAAAGTATGCAACATCCTAAGGGAAAGAGAAGCAGATGGACCTTAAAGATTTTCCCTGGTCCCTATTCTCTGTAAGAGACAAATCAAGGAAAGCCAGGGCCTGGAGGCACTGAGCAGACTCTGCTGCAGCATGGGCAATACCCTTAATCCCAGGAGATTCAATTAACTGCTGGACAAAACCCAAAGGCAGCCTGGCCAGGCCCTTGGATGTCACTGAGAAGGATTCTAAGATTCCACAGGAAGGAAACGTGGCTTATGAAAACAGGCAAGAAGTCTTTTAGAAAGTGTTTCCCAGAGCTGGGGAATTCCAGTATTGTGCAGCCCTGGGAGTGAGGCAGTGCAGCTTTGGTCTGGCTTGAAGACAGGTCACCATCCTGCAGCCAGAAGCCTCGGGGACTCCAGCGGGGAGGCATCCCCAGTGACTTGGGGATGATTTGCCAGTCCCCTCACGCAGTCCATCTAGTACTGCCCACCACAGGGCCAGCCCTTCCCCAATGCCTTGGTCAAGCCCCCTTTATGGCTTTCTGCAGCAGGCTGGTAAGGAGTTAGTATATGGGGAGAGGATGCAGAAAAGAAAGGGCCTTCGACTTTGTGTTAATTTTATATTTAATTATATAAAACATTAATGGAGGCCCAGAGTAAAAACTGTAGAGGACACTCAGAGAAGTGTGCATGGCATCCTGTCCCTCCGCGCTTTTCCCATTGATAACTGTTTTCATTAGTTTTTTTGACTTATCGTATTGTTGCTTTTGGAGAAAACCTTTATTACAAAAGAGGTAGCATACTAAAACGCTATTCTTCACTTTGCTCCCTTCGTGTAACAACATTTCCTGAAGTGTACAGAAATTGTCTTTAGCATCCTGCTCCACTATGTGGATGCACCATAGCTTTTTCAACCACTCTCTGTTGGTGGACATTAGGCTTCCATCCAGCCCTTAGTTATTCCAGAAAATGCTGGGATGAATAAATACCCTTGTGCATATGTCATGTTGTATTTCTGCCAGTGTGTCTTTGTAAAACTTCCTCTTTGGAAGGAGGGAGCTGATTTCTCTTTCTGTCTCCTGCTATTGACTCTTTCTATGGCTGGTGACTAGATATCTGTCCTTATCTGCATCAGGTCTAGATTTTCAGCCCTCATCCTACCTGTGTGAATTTCCTACATTTCATGCATTTTCTGTTTCTTCAACAGGAGGGGTCCTGGCAAAATGAGCAGGCAAGGAGTAATGGTAGGTGTTTCTAATTCACTTTTAACAGCTTGGATCAGTATGGCAGGAATAGATATGTTTGATATATACCAAGCAATTTAAGATGACTTGGGAAAGGTTTACAGATTAGTGGAGAATTCATTTCTTATTCCAATTCAGGGCAAACCACTGCATGCGTGGATTGCACCAGCCTTTTCTGTGGGGGGTGAAGAGGGCTGGTGGTTTCTGCTCTGAAAGCCTCGCACGGCAGATTCTGGGGAATACAGGCAGCTGCTCTCCCTCTACCCTTCAGAATTAGGTCACCTTCCATGGGCAGGGCAGCAGCCTGATGGCCAGCAGTAACAGAGCAGAATGTGCAGTGTGAGGAAATGTCTTCTATAGAGTGGCTCCAGATGTTGCTTCTATTTTTCAGAGGGAGAGAAGCAAGAGGCAGGGACTTGGCAATAATGTGTTTAGTACTCTGAATCCTTGCACAGAAACCATGACCTTAGGAAAATATTCCAGAATCTGCCACTGGACTAAACCGCTTATGAGCAAACAGGTTTTTGGAGAAGTCTCTCTGTGACATGTAAAGTTTACGAGTATCAGAGCCCATTCTTCATTTTTCTTCTGGAAATTTAACCTTCGGAGTCCAAGACAAATCATTTTCCTAGGCATCTCTGTCTTTTTGCCTAGGCTGGAGGTTGCAGCATATGATGTTGATGTTGATGATAGTTACCATTACTGAGCATTTGTCATGAGCCAGGCACTGCTCTAAGAGCTTTCCAGGAATTATCTTACTTAACCTTCCCATCACCTGGAGATAGGTACTACTGTTATTCCCACTTGATGACCCATGAGGTCTAGTAGTGTGCTGAAGGTCTACAGGTAGAAAGGAGTGAAGCTGGGATTTGAACCCAGCAGTCTGACTCTAGAGCTCACCCTCCCAGGACCCGGCTCTACCACCACGTAGCTGTGTGAGCTTGGGCAACCGCTTTTCTCCTCTGAAGAATAAAGCAGTTTCTTTCAGCTTTGCAATCCTGCCTCATTCCAAAGGTTAGACGTGGCTTCCCGTGCAGTGTTACCTTCGCCCAGAGTGAGGGGAATTTGCAGGTGCTCTGAGCCACTGCAGCTTGGGTCCCCTTTGGTGTGTTCTCTGGACCTGTTCCAAGTACCCAAGCTAAGCCCTGAGGACTGACCAAGCCCCTAGGATTGACCCTTGATCATAGTTAATAACTAACTGGTGCCCCAGAGACAAGGGTGGAGCTTGGTGGATTCTACTAAAAACTTTCTGGGAGTGGGAGAAGGAAACAGTTTCATGTTACATTTTCCTGTTACTGTCATGTGACAAGTAATTCATCTATAACTTCCTGAAAAGATGGTAGATTCCTATCCAGAGGAACCAGGAAGTTCACAAGAACACCTCAAAGCAGTACAATCCTCAGCCAGTGCCAAAGGTACAACTGAGCTAATCCCAGTGCTGTGGACTTTGCGCTGTCCAAGTTGGGTCTCTAGACCTTTCTTTTTTTCCCCCTCTTTTTTCTTCTTGATGTTCACCTCGTCTCTGTATATCAAATGAAAGATAAATGCGACCTAAACCCAACCAAGCTTTTTCCCAGGAGCCCTTGAGCTGATTCGTGTGATCTTAATTCCCCAACCCATCCTCTGCCAGCAGCACAGTCTCCAACCCAGACAAAGCACAAACATTTCAAAAAAGAGGACATCATCCTCTCCTGTCAGGAATGGTGGCTGAATTTATGACTCAGGAGTGCCTTGAGAGAAAAACGGTTCTCTAGAATTAGATGCTATGTCAGTAAATTATTAGTAAGGACGTTCCAGTGCTTGGGGAAAGACATTTGAAGAGTCTGAGTACCTCTCTTTCTAGGTGACAGAGCTATGAATGGTGCACCAACCCCGGTCTCCATGGAGATGTTGGGAGCATCTGCCAACACTCTAAATTCTGAAACCAGCACAAAGGTGGGGATAGTTTCTTCAGGTGCTGCCTCCTGGGGGTCCAGCCCTTGATGACTTTCAGGGCTCAGAGCTGTTTGTTTCTTACTTGGTTCTTCCTCTCTCTGCGATTATCTCTGTTCTTCCAGCCTTTTTCTGTAACAATCAGAGGTGTGTTAACGTTTGGCTATGGAGGCAATGCTGTTGTGCTTTCAGTCATCATATCCTTTGGGTTCTCCAGAAAGGGAAAGTTTCTTTTTTTATCAACTGAAGCCATTTCTTTTCTGCTTGGATCAAAAATGCAGTACATTTTCAGGAGATCATTTTAGCTCTGCAGAGGCTCCACTGAAGCCAAGTCAGCTAATTTGTAATGCTGTTCCCAATAGCCATCGAAAATAATCACACGTATGTTTTAATTCCTACTGTGATTATATATTATTTTATGTTCAGAAATAAAGTTACAAAAGAAATTCGAGAAAACAGAGCCTACTATCTGAAAAAAAAAGTACCATCTGATATTTGTTGTCTCGTTAAATCCTTATCTATGTTTCTTCATATTGCTAATCCAAAAGGAAGATGCTTTTGCATAAACCCTGGGTTTGCCAAGGTAACAATACGTATTCTGGTTTTTTAACTCTGAAAATTGGGATTCTCCAATCCAGGTGAGGTCTGAATTTTAATCAGGACCTGGTATTCCACCTTGGAATTAATTGGTTAATTCCCAACAAGGGCCAGGGTCTTGAGAGCTCTCTGCTTGTGGTACTGGAGGTGGCATCTGGAAAGAAAGGAAATGGCTGGTCTTTAGTACAAATGAGATTTACCCTTTGTCCTGAGCTCTAGGACTGAAAAAGAACCTTTGAAATTGTATTCAGATCACAATTTAGCAGCAACATTGAGTGCATAGTGGTCAGAGTCACCAATCTTTCAATGTGTGACTTTAGAAATAATATGGCATGAATATTCCAAGGGGTTTAGACTAGGGTATAAAAATATGGTTTAAGAAACTGGTTTTAAAAGATGCACCCAAAATGGACCCATTGGGGTGGTTGGTTAGAAGCATTTAAACACCTAAAATAAGGATCCCTATTAAGTAGTTCTTCCTCTTCTTCTTCAAGGAGGCAGCTGTGTACAGGATGGATCGGAAGCACAGAGGCCACTGTATCATTGTCAACAACTACAAGTTTAGCTCCCTGGGTGAGAGAGCAGGGACCCATAAAGATGCTGGTAAGAAAGTCTGTAATAGTTTATCACATGTGAGTTGGGAATTTTAAAATCATTTTTTAAAATTTTTACATGTTATTTCTGTAACTTTTATCTTTGATTTAAATGTAAAGACAATATCATAAATGTTTCTGAGCCTCTTCTATATCTTTGCGGTGTTACCAATCTGCTAAAGAGTGACAAGAGTCCCTGACTATTTACAACTCATTGGTTTGGGGTACAGCATTCTGAATCAGCATGAAAAAACCTGGATTTGAACTCTGGCTGCACCCTGGTTTGTGACCATGGGAGAGTCATAGGGCTTCAGTATCTACATCTGTGAAATAGGATGAGACACTGGTCACTGCTGACTCTCAGGACTGTTGTGACAGCCCTGTGGGTACTATAAGAAGGCAGGTTAATGGTAAGATTTTATTGTTATAAAAGTAAAAATGATCCAAAGCTTCAGGCTGTTTGCTGTGCAATTTTTGTAACTATGAGCATTCTTTCATTCATTTTATTTCATTTCACTTCATTTTATTATTTCCACTTTCCTTTTTTTACAGAGTGCCTGAGGCTTGTGTTTCATTGGCTTGGGTTCAAAGTACATACATATGATGATGTGACTAAAGTACGCATGGAAGAGGTTCTGCAGGAGCAAAAGAGTCACCCCGGCCATGCTGATGGAGACTGCTTTGTGTTCTGTGTTCTGTCCCATGGGAAACCTGGAGCTGTCTGCTCCTCAGATGGGGCCCTCATTCCCATTCGGGAGATCATGTCTCACTTCACAGCCCAGCAGTGCCCTGGACTGGCTCACAAACCTAAACTCTTTTTCATCCAGGCCTGTCAAGGTATAAAGGAGCAACCTTTCATGTCCATTGAAACAGATGCTGTGAATCCTGAGCACATGTCCCTTCTCCCCAAGGATAGTATTCCTGTTGAGGCAGATTTCCTGCTCGGTCTGGCCACTGTCCCTGGTTATGTATCCTTTCGGCACCAGAAAGAAGGCAGCTGGTATATTCAGTCTCTGTGTAATCATCTGAAGAAGTTGGTCCCAAGGTGAGAGTTCTGAGTTGTTCCATCCACCTACCTGTTCATCCATTCATCTATCTATCCACCTACCTGTTTATCTATACATGCCTCCACCCACCCACCCATCTACCCATCTACCCATCCATCCACCATCCACCCGTCCACCTGTCCACCCATATGTCCATCCTTCCATTCACCCATCTATCTATCCACCTACCTACCTATCCATCCACTCACTCATCCATTCACTTATCCATTCATTCATCCATCCAACAGCCTTGTATTGAGCACCATCATGGACCTGGAAAGGAAGATACAGAATAAAAAAAGACAGTCCCTTCCCTAAGTTGCTCACAAGCTAGAGGGATAGGGAAACAAATACATGGGAAACAGCATCTCCAGGTGGAAAATACACATTGTACTTTTCAAGCTGATGTCAGATTCAGTGTTGGTCAGAACCTTTCAAGTGCTGGTGACAGAACACTCAACTCAAAATGACTAAAGCAAAGAAAGGAATTGAGTGCCTCTTTTGCCTGGAAATGCACATGGAGCTTAGGGGTTGTGGAAACACCCAGGACAAGCACCTCTTCCAGATTTGGAGGACCAAAGACTTCTAGAGATGACAGATAGATGTTAGGCAAAGAATCCGGGTGAAAGACATTCTGGGCAGAAGGAATATTATGGACAAAGGCATGGAAGCCTTTTGTTTCTTCATTTATTAACTTATCATTCACTCATATTTACTGAGCACCTGTGTGCTGTCCTTGGCTTTCTATTTGCCTCTGCTCTGACAACTTCCCTTCCGTCGCTGCCATATTGTCCTTATCTGTACTCTGGAGATGGGCCTTCATCAGCACTTTGTCCCGGACCCCCTTCTCTATTCTCTCTTTCGCTATCTGCCCCTCACCCCCATGGTGCATGATATCTGGCATCTAAGACCTGGTGTGTGGTTTCTGCCTGCAGACATGAAGACATCTTATCCATCCTCACCGCTGTCAACGATGATGTGAGTCGTCGAACGAGCCCAAGTGGAACAAAGAAACAGATGCCCCAGCCTGCTTTCACGCTAAGGAAAAAACTAGTATTCCCTGTGCCACAGGGAGCTCTTGTAATAGAGTAGGGAGTTTTCACTGACTCTTAGACTTGAAATGAACCTTTGGTTACATCTCCAGCCTCCCACCCAGTGCAGGAATCAGTGATTGAGGGTGAGCTAGCTAGTCTCCACCTGTCATTCTTAGTAATAGGAAATGCCTTGTTTTCTGACACAGTTAATTCTGTTCTTTTGTCTTTTGACAAGTCTAAATGTTAGAAAACTTTATTGAAGACTTGGGCTGTAGCCTTGGTTTCGAGTATGCACCCTGAAGAGAATAATTGGCCTTGGTTTGTGTGTCTCTGAAATGCAAGGTGGGACCAGGTACATTTTAAGCTTCCTTCAAGCTCTAAGAACCACTGTTTGTAGCCTCGATGGAACTTAGATTTCCTATATAGATGACCACCCCCTGGTTATAATTATGTGTCCCCTCTGTGTGGCTTTGTACATTGGATGATGTGATCATGACCCACCCACCCTCCTGCTGCTCTTCCCCTTCCTAAGCCTTCTCTTCTGCACATCTACTGAGGTGAACATTTGGTCTATGCCATGCCCATTTCCTACTTTAGTGTATGGTGCTCATGCAGGAACTGTTTTTCTTGGGCTGGAGACAGGTCTGGCTATAGGATGGCAACAGAAACTTTACAAGCTGATGTCAGATTCAGTGTTGGTCAGAACCTTTCAGGTCCTGGTGACAGAACACTCAACTCAAAATGACTAAAGCGAAGAAAGGAATCGAGTGCCTCTTTTGCCTGGAAATGCACAAGTAGGTACTACTGGCTTCAGGCAAGGCTTGAGTCAGGACTCAGTCTACGGGACAGCACTTTTCTTTTGGCCAGAAGTCCTGAGGGTGGGCAGCTGCACAGTGCTGACAGCAGTAAACTGCTCCCACCTTGTCACTGATATACTTTACTCCTCTGGCCCAGAAGACAAGGAGAGAGAGATCAGGTCAGGGACTGAAGCTGTTCAGAGGGATCACTGGGCTCTTCTGTGCCTTGGGGGAGTGGCTCTGATACCTTTTAAAATTAAGCTTTGATACTTTTTCTCTCTTTTTTTTAAGGTTCGATACTTTTTAAATTAAGGTTTTTTTGTTTGTTTGTTTGGTTTGGGGTGGCTGGCCACTACCAGGAAGCGAACCCTTGACCTTGATGTTTCAAGGCTGTGCTCTAACCAATGAGCTAAGAGGCTAGTCCCTTAGGTTAAGGTTTTGAGCATCTTTATGTACCCGAACTTTTTTCTTTGAAGGCAGAGCAACCTGCACACAGTCCTCCAGCCAGTCATTGTTTACAGGACTTTGTTTCCCACTTAAAGTGAACTGGAATGCCATGGAACGTAACAGTATGTTATGGGTGTCTCCTTGGATGGGCATATGCTCATAAAAGATGTCAAGAAAGGGAGAAAAGTAACTCTCAGGGGTGCCTGACTTTATAATTATCTATGTGAACGTCAAATTCGCTTACAGTAAATTTTCTGTGAGAAGTATTAATAAGAACGCTGTTATAAGGTCACATAATGCTGGCTGTTGCATGGATTTGAATGTGGCTTGAGTGAGGAAATAAGTCTAATGCATATGTCAGAATAATTTTCCAAAACCAATGTTCAAACACGTCAAGGCTAAAGGCTGGTTGTCACAGACTTTGTCCAGTTGGATACACACAACCTTTGTCCATTGAACGGTCCTTCTCTGCCAGTGCAGGATGGTGTGGTAAAGGGAAGAGCAGAGGGTCTGGAGGTCACAGCCCTGGATTTCCATTTTGCTCCATGACTCCCTTGCTCTGAGACACTAACTAACTAAAGCTGGCTTTTTGAGCCTGATCTGTAAAGTAGAGAAAATATTAACAGTTGGGAAGATGAAGAAGAATGTGTATATGTGTGTTCATTTAAATCTAATTCTGGTGAGATGCATATAAGGCCTCTAGGTGGTAGAATATCTGGTAGTAACTTAAACTGAAATAGCAGGGCTCAAATTCCTTTGCGTCTAATTTCAGCTGATTATATAAGCAGCAGCTGAACACCAGCAATACCCCCTGACATCCTCTGAGTGAAGAGCCTATATTTCCCTCACTGGTTCATGATGTCCCCAGCAGCAGAAGGCTATCTCTTGACTCTGAGTCCGCTGAACAAAACACTGTTGATGAAATCTCCTTTGTCAGAAGCCTTTGGGGTTTGATGCTTAAGTCCAGTGGTCTACTTCATATTTTTGTTTTGTTGAAACTTAGTGCTTGTACAAGTTTAACTTCTGGAATCAGAAAACATTCCATGAACTTTTCTTTTAGAGGCCTCCAGCAAACCTTTTAGGGGTCCTTGGACATTTATGCCTGTGAGTCATGGATATATGCAGACACCAGGAATGCAGTCATCCTCAACAAATTTCTCCTAACAGGGCATGTGCATACTTGTTAGATGTGCCCTCCAAGATTATGTAAAACATTATTCTTGCCTGTTTTTAAGTGTTTGTCTGTGTAGTTTGGTTACAGTTGTTTGGCAGTGGCTACAGCCATTGTCTGTCCAGACGTTTATAAAGGAAATGTGCAGGTTGAGTGACGTTCCTATATACTTTGCCCAGATTTGCTCAACCTACAAGTTTTGTTCAAACTACAAGTACTTAATTTTTTCTTTCTGTTCTCTTCTTTTTCTCTCTTTTGTTCTTTCACAAAACTTTGGCTACTGCCAAGCAAAATGAAAGTCGTAAAAACATTTGATAAAGTATTATACAAATGCTACAGTTATTTAATACTGATACTGCTGGTGTTTATTATTACTAGAGCTACTAATCACCACAGCATCCTACTGGCCTCTGCTTGAGGGATTCACACTGTTGGGGGCAGATTTAATATCATGAGGATTACCGTTAGCAATACATTATATTCCACTAATGCTCAGGTGGTGTTAAACGTATAAACAACTGGAACATTGTGGATACTGACCAATCAGAACAGCAGTGACTTGTATAACAATCATGAATGTTGCTGAATAGCAGCTCTTTGTCAATGATCAAATCTCCACTGAGGTAAACCAAGTTAGAAGTTTACCTCAGTGTACACATAATTTTTGTGCCATACATGATTCACAAAATCGGTCCAAGTCTGATACCTTCTGAGCGATCTAGTCATGTCGTTCTTGACTTGGAATTGTTGGGCCCTTAGGTGTTTGTGGATTTATTCTCAGGGTCTTTAAGTTCTCCACCTTCATTTTTAAATGTTTTAATTCTTTTTTGGTGATAATCTTTCAAAATTAATAGACACGCATCCTGGCTGTTCTGGATGACTGCTTCATAACTGAGTACTGCTGCAATTTCTGTGCCTACATTCTGGTGCCTACAGAAAGTGATGAGCTTTACCTTGAACTTTTTAATGGTGCGTTGATGGGTGTGCATGGCTAGGGATCCTCAGTTTTATTGTCAGGGGCCAGTGGTTAATCTCTTTGAAGCTTGCTCCAATCCATGCTCTCATTCCACTACAGACTCTTCCTCGACCATTCCTCACTTCTGCTTACCTCTTCTAGCTGAGGGAACTCACACCACAGGTGCAGTAATGGATTTGGAAACTTGAAACAACCCTGGTGACCCTCCAGTTCAGCCCTCAGAATGTTAACTGACTCACTGAAGTCTCACAGCCATTAGTGTAGGATTTGCAATCTTGTGTCTCCGGATTTGTAATCTTGTGTGTTTCCAGATTTGCAATCCTGTGCCACCAAGACACCTGGTTTCACTTTTGGACAGCTTTAATTGTTCTTTTCTCTGTTGGCCTGGAACCTGCCTCCTTAGAACTTATTTAAAACCAGTTGTTCTCATTTTTAAACTCTGGAGCTGTACCAACCAAGTCTAACTGTTCTCTAGTGAGGTATATATTGTATGTGATAAATCATTTTTTTTTTTTTTCCTGTTAGGGTCTGTGTTTTGTTGAAAGTCTACAGTTTGTTTTAAGGATGTGGTAAGAATGTACCAACATGTTTGTATCTTTGAACAGGAAGTAGATTTTGAATTTAGTTTTTTAAAAATAGAACTTTTTACAAAATTTTGTTTAAAGGGAACATTTAAAAAATGTACTATACTAGAAGAAATTCTCTGTTTAAAGAATGACTTTAAAATGTAAACAACCATTTCCTAATATAACTTTTGCAAATCTGAATTTTTTAAAAAATGTTTTTCTATTAAAATTTTTTAATTGTATTACTTTTTAATTTTTAAGGTTAATTTGGAGTAGGTAATATCTTTAAATTGTTCAAAGATGAGAAAATATGAAAAGGTATTCAAGAAACATCTTGCCCCCAATTCGACCCACCATAACTCAGTCCTCCCCACCTCCTTATCCCATAGATTACTCCAGGGTTTCTTAATGCTAATACCAGTACAACAAATACTAATGTATATATATTTTTAAATAGGTATTCCTTGAAAGAAAGCATATATACTGTGAAACTCATGTTTCTCCTTTGGTCCCATTTTAAATGATTCTGTAAGATGCCTGGGAAATACTGGTATAATTCTAGAATGGGAATAATTATGAGCTTTGTGGACTGGGTACTTCTGAATAGTGGAAATTGACTTACTTATAAATAAAGGGAATTTTTTCTCTTTTACCTTTGAGTAATATCCTTGATTTTATTTAACACTGTTTTTCTGATTACACAGTAATGAAAGCTCATTGTGGAATATTTGAGAAATACGAGAACACACAAAGAAAAGTATATTCATAATTCCATTTTTGTTTATATTTTCCCATTATTTCACCCTGCATTTGGCCCTGATCTTCCCCACCCTCTTTAAATGAGCTTCTCCTCCATGTCCCCCTCCAATCATATATCCGGTAAACTTTGTTATTACCAATAGCTGTACTTCACCCAAATCTCAATTTCAAGCATCCCCCTCTCTGACAACCACCTCCAATCATTCCGTCCCACTTCCTCTGGGACCCTCCATCCAACAATCAATGCCCTCAGGGCCTCACGTTAGTTGACTGACCCTATGTAGCATCTTTCCAATGTCAGTGCTGTCCCCACCCTCCCAACCCCCCTTACCCAGCTTAGAGTCCCTGCATCATCATTAAACCCACTCCCGCTCCCAACCCTTTGCTTTCCCTCAGTCCCACTCAGGTGGCAGGATGCCAGCTCTGGTTAGTCCCATATTCCCGCTTACTCCAAATTTGTCCTGAAGTCCTGGATGTGGGTGGTATAAAACAGACCACATTGCAGACAGGTCTTGTTGAAAGCCAACGAGCACCACGACTGTAGGCGCTCAGTGGCTTGGGCAGTCCCGTGACATCTCCCCAGTCATGTCACCTTTTGCTCTTTTGGACTGTTTTTCACTTCCGTCTCCTCCGACTCTGGCACTGTGCACTCTCCTCACTTTCCTTTGGTGGACTCACTCATCTCACTAAGGGAGGCAGAGGCCAGGGCTTCCCGCCGTCCACACCAGCCTCCCGCCTGCCTGCGCTTTGACTCTGACTCGCTGCGCTCTGTCCTGCCGCGTGGCCGAGCTGCCTGCGCCCCTCGCAGAAGCCAGCCCTCCCTTCTCTCTCCTGCCTGTCAACTTTCCGCTCCCTTCCAGATCATTCCCCGCAGCGTACGAACCATATTGTAACTTCTTTTTAAGAAAACAAAACAGAACCCCGCCAAATGCCTATCTTCCGTCAGGTGCTGAGAAAGACCCTGGGAGGAGGGTCCTCTGCACGTGGTTTGTTCAGGACGAGCGGGCGGAGGAGCCAGGCCGGGAGCGGGCTGGTCCTGTTGTCCCTCCTGGCCTGGAGGGGGCGCTGTGGGGCAGAGGACCGTCCCGGAGGTCGGCTCGGCTGGAGGCTGGGTTCGCCTGCTCCCTCACCCCTTCGGCCTTGGCTAAGATCTGCTTCGGGTGGGAGGACTTGCACTTCCAGGCACGTCCTGTGGTCTGCAGGCAGCATCCTCTCACGCAAAGGTGCAAGCGTCACTTTTTCAAGCAAAAGCTCCCACAAGCTGGTGGAGGAGGAGGAGCAGGGGCTTGATCTGTGGGGAGCACGGACAGCACCCCCTCGCACTCCGCCTCCCGCGCATCCCTCTTGACCCCACAGCACAGCTCATCTTCCCACTTGTCCCTGTCCTCAGGCCTGTTCCAACATTGGCAGAGCCGGGGGCAAGAGCAAAATTGGAGGCCCATAAACCGTATTTACACATATAAATATTCAACAAACTGTTAACATGTTCTACCCTCCTACCGCCTCCTTGGAGAGGCCAGGATAGGGTTTATAATCTTTGTGGTGTGAAGAGTGCCTGTCCCTGGCACACAACCTGCCCCTTTCTCTCCCCCCGCAGCTCGTTTCGGATTACCTGAAGCCCTAACGTATGCATAAGAACATGAAAAACATCATACTTAGTCAGATCAATGTTTCCTTGAGCCCAGAATTTTGTGGAAGAATTCTCTATGACGTCAACATAAAAGGTTAGAGGTATTCCCTGAAAAGCCCCACCTTTTTCCTTAATAACCCACTATCTGTCATTGTGAATTTATTTAAGCAGAAACACTTTCTCTTGTTATCTATTTGACTATTTTAAAACACCAAAAACAACATAAAAAAACTGAAAGATGAGCCACAAACTGGAAAATGGTATCTGCCAGAATATGTAACCGACAATAGAGATATACATATCCACATACAGTCATGCGTCGCTTAACGACGGGGATACATTCTGAGAAATGCATTGTTAGGCAATTTCGTCGTCGTGGTCGTGCAAACATTGTAGAGAGTGCTCGCACAAACCTAGTGGTACAGCCTATTACACACCAAGGCCATGTGGTATATAGCTTGTGGCTCCTAGGCTACAAATCTGTACTGCATGTTACTATTCTGAATACTGTAGGCAATTGTAACACAATTGGTTACTTGTTTGTCTGAATGTGGAAAAGGTACAGTAAAAATATGGTATTACAATTTTATGGGACCACTGCTATATATGAGGTCAGTCGTGTGTTGCATTACTATATGTAAAAGGATATACACATATATAAAAAGATGTACGCATATAGATATATATATAAAATCTTCTAAAAATCCATAAAAAACCAAATGACCCAGTTAGATGGGCAAAAAAATATGGATCAGTAATTAAAATGGGCAAAAATAAAAATGAATCAGTTCATAGTTGGGCAAAAAATATGAACCAGTAATAAAAAGAATAGGAAATATGAAGGATCAATAAACATATGAAAATATAATCTCCTTACTAATCAGAGAATTGCAAAAATAGAGCCACAATGAGATAGCATTTTATACCCATCATATTGACAATATTTAAAAATCTGTCAGTACCAAGTATGGGTGAGAATTTAGAGCAAAAGGAACTCTATTACACTGCTTGGAGAAAGGTAAATTGACACAATTACTCTAGAAAACAATTTGCAATATCTATAAACATTGGATATTTGCACATAGTATGATCTAGCAATTCCATTTTTGGATCTATGTATCAAAGAAACTCTCACATATGTACCAGAAGACATGGAGGAGAGTTTTCAGAGCAGCATTGTTTATAAGAGAGAGAGAAAAAAAAAAAAGAACTAGAATTATTAGATTGAACTATATGAAATTGTCTTCCAGATCAGACACAACCAAATATCGGCAGATTCATGTGGTTTGAATACATGTATCAGAAATATAATGCTGAGCAAATAAAAGTATATATACAAAGTGATAGACATATGCAATGGTAAAGACACACGTAAGAGTCCTATATGTTGCTTATGAATTCATAAGCATATTGTACAAATAAACATGCATGGGGGTGATAAACTAGCAGATTAGAATAGCAGTTGCCTGGGGCGGGGTTGCGGGGAGAGAGAAGAGGACGTGATAGGGAGAAGTGACAGGGGCTTCAGATGCACTGGTCATGTTTGATTTCTTCACCTGAGTGCTAGATGTCTCAGTATTCTTCTTAAATGTTTTTGCATATCGATGCTAACTAATGTAATTTGCCTACCAGACTGGGTGATTTCTCAGCTCCTCGTTGAGTACTCAGCCAGGTAGTGTGTGCAGGTGGTTTTGCCCTCTTGCTTGGGGCAGAATACGTTTCTCCAACCCAGTACCTGTCTGTACTTTTGGTGGTGGTTATTTCTGTGGTGGTAAATATAATCAGTGTTGCCAAAGCAGGGATACGGGGCATTGACTCACTTTTTATTGCACTGAGCCATCTCTGTTACAAAACAATCATCCTGACATCTGGTCTGGAACAGGAAGCAAGCCTGCAGCTGGGGAACTCCCATGCGATGCCTCTGCAAGTCCCAAACCTGTTTCTAACAAATCAGTGTAAGTGAAGGGGACCAACTGCTGACTCAGTCTTCTTTATCCATGAACCCCCATCCCCCTCACTGCTGCTGACATTCCTCCACTCCCGGAACGCACATTTGGAAGCTCAGCACTGTATCCAATCTGTCTGCTATTTCACCACTTGAAAAACCTTCAAAAAGATCCTTAAAAATTTCAAGAGGATCCTTCTACCAGTGGAAGGGTAAGAAACCTTACCGTTCCACTCATACCTTCCTGAATCCCCAGTCTGGCCACACTGTGAGGGGACAGTGACCCAGTGTTGGCTTGTGACTTCTTACTGCTGCCAAATTAGCAATTCCAGCTCTTAGGTCTATCCTCTTGCTGCTGCTGAAAATGATGACCCTGTGAGAGCGACAGAGAGGTGTAATGGCTCCCATTTTACAGATCAGAAAAGCAAGGCTCAGAGAAGCCTAGTAATAAGCAAGATCACACTGCTAGAAAGTGGGAGGAACCAGACTTGAACTCTGTTGGCCGACCTCCTAGTTGAGGTGCCTGTCCTTCCTGTCTGCACCACACTGCTCTTATGAAAATGTTTCCTGAGGGGCAGAGGGTGGGTGTATGCAGCATAATTTAAACCCCAGCCCTAGTCCTGGAGGTTGGAGCCATGGCCTCCGCACTGGAGTTACCACTCTGAAATGTCTGGGACAAGCCAACTTTATCGCCAGTTTCAGGCCTGTGAAAAATGGGCTTGGCTTAGGTTGAAGATAGTGATCACACATAAAAGCAGGCAGTTTCATTACTGATGGGAAAGCTGAGTCATTCTGCTTTCTGTAATTGGAAGTGCAGCTGCTTGTACAAGAGCCAGCCTGGTCCAGCCTCCCCAGCCCCCAGCACTGAGTCCTTGGGTCTGAGGTCCCTGCGTGTGACGAATCCACTCAGCCAGCCTCCCCTTTTATTGCTCTTTGTGTTTAGTAGGAGGTTATAGTGCCTGGGAAGGACAATGCAACTAATTCAGGGACAGGATGAGAATGCATTTGGGGCACTGAACAGATTCTCAGATCTCAACAACTTTCCTTCTCAGGGCCACCTCTGCTCGGACACCCTGACCCCCATGCACAGGCAGAGCAGCATTTCCTAGACCTTCCCAGAGACTTGTTTCCTCTGTCCACCCGCCAGCTGCATTCCCCGAGATTCACAAAGCCCTGAAGCAAGACGCAAACCCGCTCCTTTACAGCGCTACCTTTCAACTGTGGAGCCACAGAGCTGAGACTTACAGCACTCTTCTGCTCTCTTACTGTTCACAGTTTCATTTCATGCGTATGTATCTATCTCATTTCATCATAAACATACTTTTAAAATCCCCATTTTCTTTATTTGGAAATGAAATACAAGCAGATGGTTAAACAATTCAAACAGTACAAAAGACTACACAGGAAAAAGGAAATTTCACACTGTCCCCTAAACCTGCAGTTTCTTCCACAGAGGTAATTATCATTTCCAATGCTTTGAATATCCTTTCAGAGATATTTTATTCTTATATAAGTACATGTGTATTTGTGTCTTTCCCCTATTTTCCCCCCTCATGTGCTAGCAGAGTGTTATGCACCTTGGTTCCAGATCAGAACATATACATCTCCTTGACCCTTTTCACGACTGCTAGAGCTCCATTGTATGTATGAATCATCAATGATAAACTGGCTCCCTGCTGATTTAGACATTTCAAACTTCACAAGGGCAGAAACAATATCTTAGCCTCTATTTTCTATACTCCAACCTAAGCCATGCTTTGCACAAGGAGTGAATTGGACTGTTTAGTAATTAAAGCACAAATAATCACCACAAACATACTCATTCATGAATTGGTGAACAGCTTTTATTTATTCTAAGTTCTGACATTTGCTGCTTTATTTCACTAAAAATGTGCTAGTTCTCATTCTGCTTCCTATCAGTCATGCCACAACCAACACGTATGAAGCTCTGCTGTGTATCAGGTAGGTAGGAAACTTATGGTTGCAAGAAATGTCCTTTCCCCTCCAGGTAACTATAATGTTGTAGAGGATTCTTAAAGCAAATGTACTTCACAGGGCCTGGTTTTCCAAAGCCTTGCGGTTTCAAATATTGACCTTGTGGAGGACTGGAAATTTTCCTCAGGCTATAAAGTCTCTGGTGTAAGATAAAGATTTCTGGCACAGCAAGGTTGCTGGCTCAAGGACAGACAGGTTACTGATTGATATGTGTCGATACTGGAAAATTGTAGAGGGAGAAGGAATGTTTGCTAAGATCAAGATTTTGTTAATGGATCACTTAATTGCCTTACTGGAATGTCATCTAGCTTGTTTCACTGAAAGTCACCAGCCTATATTGTTAAACTATAACCCCACCTATGTTCTCTTCCTGTAACTTCCTGGTCTGGAAATAAATGCAGGAAGAGAACCCCAATTTGGGGTTAATTTCCCAAGGAAGGGATGCCTCTTGCTTGAGGGTTCTGGCAGGAGATTAGCCACTTTGGGGTCTCTCACTGTTTAGAAGAGATGGGCTTTGAGGAATCCTTTGCGTCTCCGTCACCCAGTGGAAGTGGGGTGACAAATCCGTGGGGGGCAAAGCAACATAATCTGGGTGGGGAGAGAAGATAGGTATCTTTCTGGCAAAGGTGACATAATAAAATAATCAAGAAAGGTTGGATTAAAAACAGGCATTAAGACAATTGGCTCTTCACCTGCAAGAAAGTAAAGTTAGATGCCTACCTCAGACCATGCACACGTAACAAAAATTGCAAATGGTTTAAAGACAAAAATGTAAAAAGAAAACTAGAAAGGTATTAAAAGAAAATACAGGAAATAAAGGACCAGGGAAAGTTTCCCTAAGCAAGACATAAAAGCCAGAAGTCATAAAGGAAAAGGTTGATAAATTTGACTACATAAAACCACAAAACTTCCATGTAACCTAGTACACAAAGAATGCATTAAAAGACATACAACGAAGTTAGGGAAGATGAAAAAGCTTTGGAGATGAACAGTGGTGGTGGCTGCACAACACTGTTAATGTACTTAATGCCATGAAACTATACCCCTGAACATGGTAAATTTTATATTATCCAGTGTATATATTTTATCACAGTAAAAAAAAAAAAAAAAAAAAAAAAAAGTGCAATGAATCAGATGAAAATAGAAGCCATAACTTTATTTTTTAATTTTTTTAAATTTTATTTTGTCGATATACATTGTGGTTGATTATTGTTGCCCCTTAACAAAACCGCCCTCCCTCCTCCCTCTCCTCCCTCCCCCCAAACAATGTCCTTTCTGTTTGCTTGTCGTATCAACTTCAAGTAATTGTAGTTGATATATCTTCTCCTGCCCCCCCCGTTTTTTTTGTGTGTGTGTGTGAATTTGTATATTAATTTTTAGCTCCCACCAATAAGTGAGAACATGTGGTATTTCTCTTTCTGTGCCTGACTCATTTCACTTAGTATAATTCTCTCAAGGTCCATCCATGTTGTTGCAAATGGCAGTATTTCATTCGTTTTTATAGCTGAGTAGTATTCCATTGTGTAGATGTACCACATTTTCCGTATCCACTCATCCGATGATGGACATTTGGGCTGGTTCCAACTCTTGGCTATTGTAAAGAGTGCTGTGATGAACATTGGGGAACAGGTATAACTTTGATTTAATGATTTCCATTCCTCTGGGTATATTCCCAGCAGTGGGATAGCTGGGTCATATGGTAGATCTATCTGCAATTGTTTGAGGAACCTCCATACCATTTTCCATAGAGGCTGCACCATTTTGCAGTCCCACCAACAATGTATGAGAGTTCCTTTTTCTCCGCAACCTCGCCAGCATTTATCGTTCAGAGTCTTTTGGATTTTAGCCATACTAACTGGGGTTAGATGGTATCTCAGTGTAGTTTTGATTTTCATTTCCCGGATGCTGAGTGATGTTGAGCATTTTTTCATATGTCTGTTGGTCATTTGTATATCTTCCTTAGAGAAATGCCTACTTAGCTCTTTTGCCCATTTTTTAATTGGGTTGCTTGTTTTTTTCTTGTAAAGTTGTTTGAGTTCCTTATATATTCTGGATATTAATCCTTTGTCAGATGTATATTTTGCAAAATTTTCTCCCAGTCTGTTGCTTGTCTTTTAACTGTTAATTGTTTCTTTTGCTGTGCAGAAGCTCTTTAGTTTGATATAATCCCATTTGTTTATTTTTCCTTTGGTTACCCGTGCTTTTGGGGTCGTATTCATGAAGTCTGTGTCCAGTCCTATGTCCTGAAGTGTTTCTCCTATGTTTTCTTTAAGAAGTTTTATTGTTTCAGGGTGTATATTTAAATCCTTAATCCATTTTGAGTTGATTTTAGTATATGGTGAGAGGTATGGGTCTAGTTTCATTCTCCTGCATATGGATATCCAGTTATCCCAGCATCATTTGCTGAAGAGGCAGTCCCTTCCCCAGTGAATAGGCTTGGTGCCTTTGTCAAAGATCAGATGGCAGTAAGTGTGTGGGTTGATTTCTGGATTTTCTATTCTATTCCATTGATCGGTGTGTCTGTCTTTATACCAGTACCATACTGTTTTGGTTATTATAGCTTTTTAGTATAGCTTAAAGTCGGGTAGTGTTATGCCTCCAGCTTTATTTTTTTTGCTCAGCATTGCTTTGGCTATGTGTGGTCTTTTGTTATTCCACATAAATGTCTGGATAGTTCTTTCTATTTCTGAGAAGAATGTCTGGAATTTTGATGGGGATTGCATTGAATTTGTATATCACTTTGGGTAGTATGGACATTTTCACTATGTTGATTTTTCCAATCCAAGAGCATGGGATATCTATCCATCTTCTTGTATCCTCTCTAATTTCTCTCAGCAGTGGTTTGTAGTTTTTTTTTTTTTTTTGATTTTTTTCTTAATTTTATTTTGTCGATATACAATGTGGTTGATTATTGTGGCCCATTACCGAAACCTCCCTCCCTCCTCCCTCTCCCCACTCCCTCCCAACAATGTCCTTTCTGTTTGCCTGTCGTATCAACTTCAAGTAATTGTAGTTGTTATGTCTTCTCCCCCCCCCCCCAGTTTTTGTGTGTGTGTGAATTTATTTATTTACTTTTGGCTCCCACCAATAAGTGAGAACATGTGGTATTTCTCTTTCTGTGCCTGACTCGTTTCACTTAATATAATTCTCTCAAGGTCCATCCATGTTGTTGCAAATGGCAGTATTCCATTCATTTTCATAGCTGAGTAGTATTCCATTGTGTAGATATACCACATTTTCCATATCCACTCATCCGATGATGGCCTTTTGGGCTGGTTCCAACTCTTGGCTATTGTAAAGAGTGCTGCGATGAACATTGGGGAACAGGTATACCTTTGACTTGATGATTTCCATTCCTCTGGGTATATTCCCACTGGTGGGATAGCTGGGTCATATGGCAGATCTATCTGCAATTGTTTGAGGAACCTCCATACCATTTTCCATAGAGGCTGCACCATTTTGCAGTCCCACTAACAATGTATGAGAGTTCCTTTTTCTCTGCAACCTTGCCAGCATTTATCGTTCAGAGTCTTTTGGATTTTAGCCATCCTAACTGGGGTGAGAAGTATCTCAGTGTAGTTTTGATTTGCATTTCCCGGATGCTGAGTGATATTGAGCATTTTTTCATATGTCTGTTGGCCATTTGTATATCTTCCTTAGAGAAATTCCTGCTTATCTCTTTTGCCCATTTTTTAATTGGGTTGCTTGTTTTTTTCTTGTAAGTTGTTTGAGTTCCTTGTATATTCAGGATATTAATCCTTTGTCACATGTATATTTTGCAAATATTTTCTCCCACTCTGTTGGTTGTCCTTTAACTCTGTTAATTGTTTCTTTTACTGTGCAGAAGCTCTTTAGTTTGATATAATCCCATTTGTTTATTTTTCCTTTGGTTGCCCGTGCTTTGGGGGTCGTATTCATGAAGTCTGTGTCCAGTCCTATTTCCTGAAGTGTCTCTCCTATGTTTTCTTTAAGAAGTTTTATTGTTTCAGGGTTTATATTTAATTCTTTAATCCATTTTGAGTTGACTTTAGTGTATGGTGAAAGGTATGGGTCTAGTTTCATTCTCCTGCATATTGATATCCAGTTCTCCCAGCACCATTTGCTAAAGAGGCAGTCTTTTCCCCAATGTATAGGCTTGGTGCCTTTGTCAAAGATCAGATAGCTGTAGGTGTGTGGGTTGATTTCTGGATTCTCTATTCTATTCCATTGATCAGTGTGCCTGTTTTTATGCCAGTACCATAGTGTTTTGGTTATTATAGCTTTGTAGTATAGTTTAAAGTCAGGTAGTGTTATGCCTCCAGCTTTATTTTTTTCACTCAGCATTGCTTTGGCTATGTGTGGTCTTTTGTTATTCCACATAAATGTCTGGATAGTTCTTTCCATTTCTGAGAAAAATGTCATTGGAATTTTGATGGGGATTGCATTGAATTTGTATATCACTTTGGGTAGTAGGGACATTTTCACTATGTTGATTCTTCCAATGCAAGAGCATGGGATATCTTTCCATCTTCTTGTATCCTCTCTAATTTCTCTCAGCAGTGGTTTGTAGTTCTCATTATAGAGATTTTTCACATCCTTGGTTAACTCAATTCCTAAGCATTTCATTTTTTTGGTGGCTATTGTAAATGGGAAGGCTTTCCTGATTTCTCGTTCTGCATGTTCACTATTGGAGAAAAGAAATGCTACTGATTTTGTGTGTTGATTTTGTATCCTGCTACTGTGCTGAAATCATTTATCAATTCCAACAGTTTTTTTGTAGAGGTTTTAGGCTGTTTGACATATAGGATCATGTCATCTGCAAACAGGGACAGTTTGACTTCATCTTTTCCAATCTGGATGCCCTTTATTTCCTTCTCTTCTCTGATTGCTCTGGCTAGTACTTCCAACACTATGTTGAATAGGAGTGGTGAGAGTGGGCATCCTTGTCTAGTTCCTTTTCTTAAAGGAAAAGCTTTCAGCTTTTCCCCATTCAGGATGATATTGGCAGTGGGTTTGTCATATATGGCTTTAATTATGTTGAGATACTTTCCCTCTATACCTAACTTATAGAGGGTCTTTGTCATGAATGAGTGCTGAACTTTACCAAATGCTTTTTCAGCATCTATAGAGATGATCATATGGTCCTTGTGTTTGAGTTTATTAATATGGTGTATCACATTTATTGATTTGCGTATGTTGAACCAACCTTGCATCCCTGGGATGAATCCCACTTGATCGTGATGAATAATTTTACATATGTGTTGCTGTATTCTTTTTGCTAGTATTTTAGTGAGGATTTTTGCATCTATATTCATCAAGGATATCAGCCTGTAGTTTTCTTTTCTGGTTATATCTTTACCTGGTTTTGGTATCTGGATGATGTTTGCTTCATAGAATGAGTTTGGGAGATTTGTGTCCGTTTCAATCTTTTGGAATAGTTTGTAAAAAATCGGTGTCAATTCCTCTTTGAATGTTTGGTAAAATTCTGCTGTGAATCCATCTGGTCCTGGGCTTTTCTTTGTTGGGAGCCTTCTGATAACAGCTTCAATCTCCTTTATTGTTATTGGTCTGTTCAAATTTTCTACGTCTTCATGGTTCAGTTTTGGGAGCTTGTGTGTGTCTAGAAATTTATTCATTTCCTCCAGATTTTCAAATTTGTTGGCGTATAGTTGTTTATAGTAGTCTCAAATGATTCCTTGTATTTCAGATGAATCAGTTGTAATATCGCCTTTTTCATTTCTAATGTTTGTTATTTGAATCTTCTCTCTTCTTTTTTTTGTTAGCCATGCTTATGGTTTGTCAATTTTATTTATCTTTTCAAAAAACCAACTTTTTGATTCATTGATCTTTTGTATTGTTTTTTTGGGTTTCAATTTCATTGAATTCTGCTCTGATCTTAATGATCTCTTTCTGTCTGCTAACTTTAGGTTTGGATTGTTCTTGTTTTTCTAGTTCTTTAAGGTGAAGTGTTAGGTTGTTCACTTGCCATCTTTCCATTCTTCTGAGGTGAGCATTTAATGCAATAAATTTCCCCCTTAATACTGCTTTTGCAGTATCCCATAGGTTTTGGTATGATGTATCATTATTTTCATTAGTTTCAATAAATTTTTTGATTTCCTGCTTGATTTCTTCTTGGACCCATATGTCATTAAATAGAATGCTGTTTAATTTCCATGTGTTTGTATAGTTTCCAGAGTTTTGTTTGTTATTAATTTCTAGTTTTAATCCATTGTAGTCTGAGAAAATACATGGGATAATTCCAATTCTTTTGAATTTATTGAGACTTGATTTGTGACCTAATATGTGATCTATCCTGGAGAATGATCCATGTGCTGATGAGAAGAATGAATATTCTGAGTTTGTTGGATCGAATGTTCTGTAGATATCTGCCAATTCCAATTGCTCTAGATTATTGTTTAGATCTTGTGTTTCTCTACTGATGATCTGTCCAATATTGACAGTGGAGTGTTCAGGTCCCCTGCTATTATGGTATTATTGTCTATTTCCTTGTTTATGTCTAATAGAGTTTGTTTTATAAATCTGGCTCCTCCAACATTGGGTGCGTACATATCTATGATTGTTATGTCTTCTTGATGCATCAGTCCTTTTATTATTAAGTAGTGTCCCTCATTGTCTCTTTTTATGGTTTTTAGTTTAAAGTCTATTTTGTCAGATATAAGAATAGCTACTCCAGCTCGTTTTTCTTTTCTGTTTGCATGGTAAATCTTTTTCCATCCTTACACTCTTAGTCTATGTGAATCTTTATGGGTGAGGTGGGTCTCTTGTAGGCACAATATAGTTGGATCCTCCTTTTTAATCCAGTCAGCCAGTCTATGTCTTTTGATTGGGGAATTTAAGCCTTTTACATTAAGAGTTGTTATTGAAAGGTGTTGATTTATTCCTAGCATTTTATTGGTTGTTTGGTTGTCTTAGGTGTCTTTTGTTCCTTGCTTTCTGATTTACTGTTTGGTTTCTGTGTTTCTTGGTTCCTTAGGTTGTAGATAGAGTTTTTGTTTGTTTGTCTTCTCTTTCTTGGGTTTTTATGGCAGTGGTAGTTATTTTTCAGGAACCAAACCCAGTACTCCCTTGAGGATTTCTTGTAAGGGTGGTCGTGTGGTAGTGAACTCCCGCAGTTTTTGTTTGTCTGAGAAATATACTATTTGCCCTTCATTTCGGAAGGATAGCCTTGCAGAGTAGAGTATTCTTGGCTGGCAATCTTTGTCTTTTAGTATTTTGAATATATCATCCCATTCGTTTCTGGCTTTTAGGGTTTGTGATGAAAAGTCTGTTGTTAGCCTGATTGGGGCTCCCTTATAGGTGATTTGATGCTTCTCTCTTGCAGCTTTTAAGATTCTCTCTTTGTCTCTGAGTTTTGCCAGTTTGACTATAACATGTCTTGGAGAAGGCCTTTTCGGGTTGAATATGTTTGGAGATCGTTGAGCTTCCTGGATCTGAAGATCTGTGATTTTTCCTATACCTGGGAAGTTTTCTGCCACTATTTTGTTGAATATGTTTTCAATGCAATCTCCGTTTTCCTCCCCTTCTGGAATACCCATGACTTGGATATTTGAGCGCTTAAGGTTGTCTGATATCTCTCTCAGATTTTCTTCAATGTCTTTGATTTTTTTTCTTTTTTTTTTGTCTGCTTGTGTTATTTCAAACAGCCCATCTTCAAGTTCAGAGGTTCTCTCTTCAACTTCGACAAGTCTGCTGGTTAAACTCTCCGTTGTGTTTTTTATTTCGCTGAATAACTTCTTCAGTTCGGCAAGTTCTGCTACATTTTTTTTCAGGACATTGATTTCCTTGTGCATTTCCTCTTTCAGGTCCTGTATACTTTTCCTCGTTTCATCATGATGTCTAGCTGAGTTTTCTTGTATCTCATTCAGTTTCCTTAGAATTATCACTTGAAATTCCTTGTCAGTCATTTCAAGGGCTTCTTGTTCTATAGGATCTAGAGTTTGAGATTTATTATCTTTTGGTGGTGTACTTTCTTGATTTTTTGTATTTCTGGTATCTTTTTTTTTATGTTTATTCATTGTGGCAGGGGGTTTCACAGTCCGCTGGTTTGAGACTATTGATTAACTAAGATGTTGCTGTGGTTGCCAATTTGGTATGGTTACCTCTGTGACTGCTCAGTTGGCCTCTAGTGCCTTGTGTGTGTGCTTGCCTGGAGTCTTGGGCCTCTCTGGGGAGCCACCTCTCTGGTCAGCTTGGACTCTGCTGGGGTGCTGAACCACCGGGCGGTAACTGCAGGGTGTGTGGTCTCTGCTGAGCTTCCACTTCCCATGCAGGACTTCTCCCTGTTACCTGCGCTCTGGCTCTGGCTGCTAGATCATGCAGTGGAGACCCCACAGGGTGTGTGGTTTCTGTCCAGTCTCCGCCTCCCTAGCCGGACGTCTCCCCACTCTGTGCGCACTAGGCTGGGTTGCTGGATCTCGCAGTGGCGCCCCGCTAGGTGTGTGTTTTCTGCCGAGTCTCCGCCTCCCTAGCCGGACATCTCCCCGCTCTGTGCGCACTGGGCTGGGCTGGGCTCAGCTGACAAAATTTTTACCATGACCACTCATCCATGATAAAAACTGTCAGAAAACCTTGGCTGCAGACGCCCCCCAATCTCCCCTTTCCTCGCTTGGCTCCCGCTCACCTCCTCGGTCGGAGTCGGGATCCCCGGACCCACCTCCGAGTCCGCGTCCAAGCAGCCGTCGGAGTGAAGCCATAACTTTATTAATGATAGAAACAGAACAAATTTCAGACCAAGCTGTAGTTACTTTTTTGAAACACCAAAAATGTCCTCCTTTTCAGATGGTTACATTGTTAATTCCACAATAGCATCTACAGTGTCATTACTGTTGTTCTTCAGGGCTCGGACTGCCTTTGCTCTGGACTCATTTGCTTGTGACATGACCAGTTCTATGTCCTTAACTTCCATAACTGTTTCATCAACCTCTTCTTCACTCTCCTCTTGTACAGTCGGAGTCTGTGTTTTTTCTTGAATGTCTGAGCCAGCTTCACCTTGAACTTTGAATTTCTCAGCAGCTGCTAGCTGTGCTTCCTGAGATAAATCCTCAATCTTAGCTTCCCCCCAAACTATGTAGGTATCTGAAGCTGAGCTCTTGTAAACATCTGGTTTTGTGATGAGGAAGAGGATATTCTTAGATTTCTGGGGAGTGACTCTAGTAACCCCTGTAATCTGTTGAAGACCCAGTTTGGACACAGCCTTCTTTTCACTCCGACTGTTTTGCTTTACTGACTGGTTCTTCATCAATTTCAGCAGCTGCTGCCAGCTGGGCTTGTTGTGCGGTTGCCCGTGTGGAATCTTGTTCCTCGAGCTCTGGTACTGATTCATCACTGTCAGATTCTGTTCCAGACCCTATCTCAGCCTGCAGCTGTGGCAACTCCTGCTTTGTAGCAGGGACGGTTTCTGTGGCTTCTCTGGGCATTTTGGGCAGGAAACATGGAACGAAGATGGCCCAGGTGAAAATATTTGCTACCTAAGTAACTAAGGATGAAGGCCTGTAATAAAATTTGTAAAACTAAGAATACTTTTAGGAATGAACCAACAAAGGGTTCTGAGAATCAGGAAAAAAGTGACAAACAGTTCAACTGAAAAATGAATAAAAGATATGAAACAAATATTTCACAGAAGAAATAAAAAAGGACAATGAAGTTATGAAAAGATGTTCAATCTCCTTAGTATGAGCATAAAACAAACTAAAACAATGGGATACTACCCCAAAGATTAGTAGATGTTAAAGTAAAAAATATTGGTGAAGGTGTGGGGAAGTGGGTAATTTATCTACTATTGTTGGAAATATAACTTGGTGATTTTTGGGAAAATAGAATAGTTTAATCAGGGCCCCTCAGTTAGGTCCGGTTGGGAGTGGTGCAGTGCATTCTTTGTAAATGAGTTGTGTGTGGGTGGAGTTAGTGTGCATGCGCAGCACTGCCATCTTGGCCGGCATCTACTGCCTTGGGCAGCCACCTTTGCAGGCAGCCATTGCTCTCCAATCTATGGCTTCAAGGACATTTTGCCCGGTTACCTAGCTCCTAGACCTGCATGTGAAGGGTCTAGGGACACAGCTTGGCATGTCAAGGGTCTGGTGACCCAGCCTGGCATGTGAGGGGTCTGGGGATCCAGCCTGGTATGTGAAAGGTTTGTGACCCAATCTGGACAATGGGCTTGAGGGGTCTGTGAACTCCAGACCCAGCCCTAGCTCTACAATTGGCTCAGTCGGCAGGATTATGGGCAAGTAAAAGAGCGCAACAATTGGCGACGTTGGCAGGATTCTGACATTAGCCTAGCTCCACAGTGATATTTCAAGGCTTTCAGGGAGAGCAATTTTAAAACATGTTTCAAAGATGTAATTGCACAATCCTATGTCAGAGCAATTCACTGGTAGGATTTTTTCCTTCAAAAATAGTGATATAGACAAAAACACACGTTTACTACATAGTGTATAATTGCCAAAAATTGGAAACTATTCACGTTTCCTTAAATAGGGGAATTACTAAATAAATTTTACAATCTATATGATGATATACTAGGCATGAATTAAAAGAATGAATTAGGACTACATATATATCTCAGTTAGGGTCCAGTTAGAGATGGGAATCACACCGGTAATTTGAAAGGAAAAATTTAATAGGAAGAATTATTAACTAGTAAAAGGTTAACTACTAAAGATACAAGAACACTCTAAAGAACACAGGAGCAGCAAATGTCGTGAGCTGCTGTTACTTCTAGAGCTGAGGAACAGTACCCAAGGAACAGATTGGAAAGCCTGCTCCCCACCCCACCAAGGCCGAGAATCAGAACTGGTTGAAGAAAACGTGGCTGTGGCCCACTGATAGCAGAGAGGTTGACTGGGATATCATGGCCAGAGCTCGTCCGCAGTCGGCAAGCGAGGGCTGATGCGCAGGAAGCTGCCCACTGGATTGCTGCCAAAACTCTCTGAGGGTGAGCACCACTAGGTCTTCTACAAGGAAGGGGTGGGAAGAAAAGCACTGGAACCAAGAGAAAGCCCTTCCTCTGCCAGGCCTGCCACCGTCCCTCCAGCGCCCTCTATGGACAAAGCCAAACTTGTGCTAGCTGGCAAAGTAGATCTTTTTATGGGTGTGGCCAAGCAGGGCAAAGAAGAGTGAATTAGGAGCTGAGAGCCTCCTTCTGTTAACAGTGATAACCTCGAGGAAGTATTTAGGAGACCATGGGAGAGGTTTTCACTTTTTTAAAAAATCAGTACTTCAAATAAATTAATACAGTGACATAACTACTGCTTTTTGTTTTGTTTTTGTACATGTGGATAGGTGGTTGTTTTTCATTGTTTGCATTTTTCAAAGAAGAAACAAAATCATTAATAAAAGAAAACTCACGGTGCCAAGCAGTAAGAAACAAGTGTCCAGTAAGTGATGGAAAATGTGAGCTCTCAGCATGGCGGGAAGAGTCTATTCCCTGCCGGTGCAGTGGCCTGGACGAAGGTTTGGGGGAGGATGAGTCACCTGCTCTGAGCTGCTGGTTTCTGGTTCACGTTGTGTCTGGGCTGGTCTGAAGGCTGGTTATCTGTCCTGCCGTCTTCACCCCGGCAGCTTCAGGAAGAAGCATAGCAGCAGGCCACCAAATAGCTTTTATGCTCTCTGTAAGATAACGTATGTAAGCACCAGTATTACTCCCCTCACGCCCCATAGCAACCCTATCAAGGAGTCATTTTCCACATGAAAAGACGGAAGCTCAGTGAAGCAAAGTTGTCCAGATTCCTCAGCAAGCGAGGGACAGAGGCAGGATTCGAATCTAGATCTGTCTGACACTAAAGTCCGAGCTGCTTTCCAGGTAGTAGAAGACGAGGCCCCTTTCCCAGCTCGCAGTTTCTGGAAGGCTGATCCTGGTGGCTGACCAGCAACTTTGGTTCCTTCCCCAGAGGCCATGGGCTGCTGGTCAAGACGTCAGCAGGGGGAGGGCCCAGCCCGAGGTGCTGCCATTGGCTTCCCACTCCGTCTGGTTCTCCTTCCTTAAAGCAGCAGCCCCGGGGCACATTCACCTCCAGGCAGTGTGGGGTCGGGCCTCAGCAGCCTGAGCACTCGAGCTGGCCACTTGAACCTTGGGAATATTGAGGTGAGTCCAGAATTTCCAGAGGAAGTCTGGGGGGAAGAGAAGTGGTGGACACCGCTACCGTGCTCTGTCCAGACACCAATGACCGACTGGAGCGGGTGTCAATTGGGATTTCCCCTCCTCCCTCTCTTCCCTTATTAGTCCGTTATTGTTACCTGCAGGCAGGGTATGCATGGAGGGGGCAGTATTTAGCCAAGTTCCTGATACCTTTGCTGTGAGCTAATACATTGTCCCCCTACAGTGCGGGACCCCACGATAGGGGATACTGGGTGGGGCATAGACATTATGCATTAAACAATGATGAGTCACGTAGTGAAAAGTTATTCTCTTTATAATTCTCGTACATAGGGCAAAAAATCCATCGTCAGTACTATTATATCTTTATTATGTTGAAAACATGCTAATTTGCCTTTTTGACAAAGGAGAGCGTAAGCAATCGTATCTAGCTAGAACTTAGTAACAGTGTTACATTCTCATTTTATTTATTTTTACAGCTCCTCTTTTGCAGCAAATGCAGTTTCTCCATTTGTGGTGGTAACATAAGATATCCATTTTAATAACTTTAAGTAAAGAAATTGAATCAATTAAAAACATAGTAAATTAAAGAGCAAGTAAATAGGGAATGTGACAAAATTGTCAAAGTCACTAAGGAATGACTGAAGTGGGCAACTTGGTGCCATTCGTGATGAAGGCCAAGTTGCTCTGAGAGACAGGACTTCAGTGCCCAGCTCAGCTATGGGAACCTGGGCTGTTTAGGGACAGTTCTTGAATGACTTGGTCAGAGATCAGTGATTTTAGGATCATAGTAAGGAGCTCCTTCCTATCACTGCTAATGTGCTTTTTCCATCTTGGAAGATTGGGAAGGGTGGGAAGGGAACAGACTATAAATGATTGACAGGATGTCAGTGATTCTTCTTGTTGGACACAAGGAATGGGTATTACCAGACACTCCTGGGAAAGAGTAGGAGACAGTAGCATCCATTTACTAGTGGGAGATCCCACTGCTCCCCACCTCCCAATCCTTTTCCCTGCGGTAACACTTTGAAAAAAATATCAAAAGCTGTTTTTTTTTTTTTTTTTTGGCAGCTGGTCAGTTTGGGGATCTGAACCTGTGACCTTGGTGTTGTAAGGCTGTGCTCTAACCAGCCGAGCTAACTGGCCATCCCCTGCCTGGGTATTAGATTCCACGTTTTTATATAATATACTTATACTGCTACCTCTTGACCAATCAATTTTTTATCATTTAGGTCAAGATCGTTAATTGGGTTCAAATCTTCCATAGCTCTACTGCCTTTCTGTCTGTCTTATCAGTTACTAGGAGAGGTGCATAAGTGTCTCACACTATGATGGTGGACTGTCCATTTCTCATTTTAGTTCTGATCTTTTTTGCTCTATGTCTACTTTGTGTGACAGTGTAATGAAATCAGTTGGTACATTTTTTTTCATCCTCGTATCCTCAGTGTTTTGGTACCCTTACACTTGAAATGTGTGTTATAAGTGGTGTATTGTTCAGTTTATTTATTTTTTTTAAATCTAGTCTGGTGAGTCTTTTTCTTAAAATTATTGTATTTAGACCATTTTCATCTAATATAATTATGATATAACTGGACTTCAATCTATTATCTTTCTAGTTGTTTTCTATTTGTGGCATCAGTTCACTTTTCTATAATTTCTTAACTTTCTTTAGATAAATTATTTTTTAAAAGTTCACCTTACTCCTTTATTAACTTGTTATTTGTAAATTTTTTTAGTACTCTTTCAGTGGTTACACGTGAGCTGTACTGCCCGATTGTGTAGCCAAGAGCCATGTGTGTGTTTAAAACAGCTTTACTGAGGTACGATTGAAATACAACAAATGGCACGTACTTGAAGTGTGTAGTTTGATAAGTTTTGACATGTATAAGACAGACAGACAGACACACACACACACACACACACACCTTTGAAACTATTTCCACAGTCAGGATAATGAACGTATCCATTACCTCCAAAATATTCCTTATGTCCTTTTGAATCCTGTCCCCCTGCTCCTCTGCACCCCTAGTTACTTTAGGCATTTAATACTATAAATTTCCTCTTAGGTACTGCTTTAGTCGTATTCCACAGATTTTGATGTGTTTTGTTTTTTTTTTAAATTCAGTTCAATATTCTACCTAATTTCCTTTTGATTTCTTTTTTGACCCATGGATTATTGTAAAGTGTTATTTAGTTTCCAAGTGTCTGGGGATTTTCCAGACATTGTTCTGTTGTTCAGGCTAATCACAAATTCCTGGCCCTGTGAGGTCAGAAATCTGATTCCCAAGGGGAAGGTTATACCCAAGAATCTCAGATACTTGTCAGTGGTCATTACCCGAGTAAATTCCAGTGTTTGTGATATATGCCTTAATAAACCCACCAGAGGGCAGCAAGTAAACATGAAAATTCTATTAAAAATATCCTCTCTGATCCAGTCAAACAGATGGGGCCCAGCCAGTGAGAAGGAGGTTGCTGGCAGAGTGGAGTGGGCTCAGGGTTGTTCTTTAAAGGAGGGTAGAGGGAAAGGAGGCTGGGGCGAAAGTCAGAGGAAAAGGTGGCACAGAACTCTCTACACAGTATAATCCAACAGTTTTTACACACACACACAAAGATGATGCCTATGGGTAAAAGATTGCTGCTGAATTTTACATTTTCTTTTATGCTGTTTGGCATTTCAACACTGTTTGAAGTGAGTATGTAATATTTTTATTATCAAAAAATTTTTAATCATCAAAATTTTGAACGAGGTCCTTAAAATCAAATTGTCTGTTGTGGGTAGGAGAGCGGCAGGGATCTGGACAGGTTTCCTTGTGTCTGATCTGACTGCACATCCCAGGTTGGAGAAGGCAGATGAATGAGGTGCTGAGGCCCCGGAGAGGTGAGAGAGACCCTCCTTATTTGGTAAGGGGAAAAGAAGGATGTGCCCTAGCCAAAAGACCTCAGACCCAAATGGCAGATTTTCTTTCTTTCTTTTTTTTTTTTCTGAGTTAACTGAGGCCATTTTGAAATATATATAATGAACGGGCATATTTGGTTGATAAATGCAAGCAAATAGGAACAGAATAAGGACACTCAGGACTAACAAACTCTGAGTTTTAACTACTTGAGAACACAAAGGATTTTAGAGGGGAGAAATGTCTGTTCACAACTAGCCTAAATCATACTGTTGGGCCCCGGCTTTTTAAAAACAACCTCTGAGCTTTCCTCACATGGCAAAGATACTGAAAATACCTACTGGACTTCTATTCTGTAAGGAATGTCTATCAAGAAGTGAAAGATAAAATATGGGGAGTAGAGATGAGGGAATATAGAAAAAGATAAATCCTGAAGGCTCACATTCTCTGATTTAAAATACAAAACAATACAAAACAAACAAACATACAAGAAGAATGATGTGATAAGATTTTTCAATTGATGAATAAATTTAGCCGAAAAACAGTGTCAAGTTATCCCCCCCTGCCCCACTGGAATCTTTATAGTCTTTGTCTTTCCTCATCAGATTCTTAATCACTTGGATTCTTTTCAACGTATCTAGGTTTCTTGTCCCCAGTATGATCTTTTTCTCTGTCTTCATGAAAGCATCTAGCAAGGCCTAGGAGGAAAAACAGAAAATCAGAAGACTAAACTGGGTCACATTAGTTTTCCTAATGTAAAATTTGTATTGGAATATTACATAAATATTGAAGAATGCACAAGTCATAAGTGCACAACTTGATGAATCATTTTGATTTTTAGATAGTTTTTTTCCCACTTCCTTTTTTCTTCTCCAAATCAAGGGTCTCACCTCTTTTCCCAAGCACATACTCCCCCTAAGAAAGCATGTTGGATTCCTGGTATGTATCATCAGGGGAAAAAAAAAGGAACCATGCTGGTTTGTAAAGTCATTAGCTTGCTTGTGCATCGGTGGATGGTTCTGTGGTTTCTGGCTTCATCCTTGCCCAGAAAGACAGAAGTTAGAGTTGAGAGTCATACTGTTTTGGTCTCTGTGCCAAAGCTGTTTGTGGGCCAGTTTTATGTAATGACCAAGCAAAAGCCTTACATGTCAGCTGTGACATGGGTTAAAAGACCAGACTGGGGAACAATGGGAGGAGGCATTTTGCAGTCTCATCAAACAACCTTGACATAAACTTTGAGAACAGCCTGTAGGCAAATGTAGCATCTGTGGGTTTCTGACTGAATGTGCAAGAAGAACGTTGACAAAGAGACATCCTAGGCTGGAGCAGTCAGGGTGAGCTTCCTGAAGGAAGCGGCAAGTGTTGTATGGATTCACATTTTGGAGGTATCGAGGTGGAGAGATTATTCCAATCTGGGGAACAAATAGCAGGTGGACAAAGAGAAAAGGGTGAGGGAACAATACAATCTTATCAGGGATTTTAGCTGGAATTGAGATGACCCAGAAAAGAGCCCTGGGAAGGCTTGGGGTGCCTTTTGAGAGAAGTGGAGAACTCGCTCTATTTGAAGAAATATACGTTAAACATGTACGATGTCACTTGGATTTTCTAAAGATTATTTAAGAGATAATTTCAGTGAATAGTCGCTCCCACCCTTAGCACAAGAGACACTGATATATTTATTCTCTTTGCTCTTCTTAAATGCATTTCTCCTCACCTCTTGGGTATTTTCATCTAATTTCTGTTTGTTTTTTATTGTTGATGTTGCCTGATTTGATTTTTGCTTTTCGGTTAATAACAAACCTTTTTAGGAGTTACATAGACACTTAGCTTAATTTTCTAATAGGTTTTCTCCTGAATTCTCAGGTATCTTAGGCTGGTTCTGCTCTGGTTTCATTTGCTTTTTCTTAGTGATCACTTCTTTCAGTTTCCTTCCCCTCTGGCTCGACAACTGTCACCCTTTTCAAGCGAGGGAGTCCTCCCTGTTGCGGCCTCGCTGGTGATGGGCAATCCTTATTTGGATTCTCTGGGAGCTTGCTCTGGGGAAGCTCACGCTGCAGCAGGATTGTGAAGCTTTGATGTTGTCCCTGGTGGCTTCTAATGCAATCTGGTATAGTATTTGCTTGTTGATAAATGAAGCCAAGTTCACGGGACCTGGCCCTCCTTTGCCTTTTTTCCCAATGCTGGGGAGCCCCTCGTCAGAGCATTTTAAAGACTTATGATCCCTTCTAGTTACCTGTTGATTTGTCCCTCCACCTGCCCCCAGGCGAGTCTATAAATAAATGATCTCAAATTAGTTCATAGATATTCCTGAAGCACCCATGTTACTGAAGACAAGCCCATTTCTAGCATGTGGGAGGTAAGGCCTAGACTTGAAAGTCTAAGCCAGACTGGTCAGATTGCACGCACGAAGGCAGGTTTGACCCGTAAACACTCTTCCTTCAGGGCCCATTGTCTTTAGGGACAGAAAAGAATTTTAAGGCCCATTCACCATGTCACATTTTCCGTTATTTTTCTGTATTTTTCTTTCACCCTCCCCCCAGAGAAACATTAGGAACATTCCACTTTAGAAGAGAGAAAATATAATGATGCCTTCTGTCATCACTCTTTTTATTTTATCTAGTGAAACAGCTTATGTTACCATCTAAAAGGGAAGAAAAAGAAAAACTACAGGAAGAAAATTAAACTTATACTCTGCTGACCAGATAAAAGATAAATTTATAGTAATTAAAATGCTGAAACACCTGAGAACTACATGAATAGAAAAATGAAACAAGTAGGTCTCCCCATAATAGTTCCTAAAATATGCAAAAGTATGACATAGGCAAAGTGAATGTCACAAATTGACAGCAAATTTGGGAATATTAAATAAGTGGTGCTGGGACAACCAGTTAACTACTTGGACAAAAAGTCAAGTTGGAACCTCACCTTGCGTTGTACACCAAAATTACTTTATTGAATCATGTATTTAAATTTAAAATAAAAAACAAACCAATAAACAAAAATAAAGTGAACTGGATTTCTTATCTCTGCATGGGAAAGATCTATCTAGGCTTAAAAGCAGTTAGAGAAATTGCCAAAGGAATATAGAAAGATATGATATTATAAAGATGAAGCACTTTAAGACACCTAAAAATTTCTTGCTATTGACCAAATAGAGCTCAATACCAGAAATAAAATAGGTAGGTTTAAATGTCCAAGAATTTAAAAATACACACACACTCTCTCTCAGTCTCTCTTTCACGTACTCACATACATGCACACACATATGTACACACACACATGTACAAATAAAACAGAAGAAACAGAATGGGAAAAACATATGTGAATATGGGAAAAACACAAATGGTAGTGTTTTTCCCTCAAAGCTCTTACTCAGCAACAAGCAACACAGTAGAACAACTGCTCACTTCCGTGACCAAAATTATGCGGTTATCTCCCCGCTAGCAAACAAGCCAGCAATTCTGCAGTGGACACTAGCTGGGTGCCCTCCAATCAAATTCCAATGCTATGGACCTGGAAATAGTGTCCGATTGCACAAGGTGAGGGCTCAGTCCCCAAGACTGCCCCCCACTTCAGATGCCAGTTGCAAGTCCAGGCCGCTGGAATGTCTGACCAACCAGGGTTCCCACAACCCTTTCCTTGGGTTCGATTAGTTTGCTTGAGCAGCTCACAGCACTCAGGGAAATATGTACTTACGTTTACTAGTTAATTATAAAGGATCTTATAATGGGTACAGATGAAGAGATGCACAGGGCAATGCCTGGGGGAGGGCTGTGGGCTTCCATGCCCTCCCTGGGCACGTCACCCTCCAGGAACCTCCATGTGTTTGGCTATCTGGAAACTCTCCCCAAACCCAGTTCTCTTGGGTTTTTATGGAAACTTCATTACATAGGCATGGTTAATTAAATCATTGGCTGTTCATGATCAGCTTAACTTTCAGTCCCTCTCCCCTCCTCAGATGTTGGGGGGTGGGACTGAAAGTCCTTCTTTGGTCTTTCCTGTGACTAGCCCCCATCCTGAAGCTACCTCGGGGCTGCCAGCCATCATTAGCATACAAAAAGACTCTTATCACTTTGGAGATTCTAAGAATTTTAGGAGTTGTATGTCAAGAGCTGGGGATAAAGACCAAATATATATTCTCACAATATCACAATATGTAATTAAGAAAATAAATAAAAGCCTAAGAAATCTATATCACGAATTTATCTACTGTAGAAGATACAGAAAAGAAAAAGGAATCAAAGGCTATTAATAACAAAAAATTAACAAAACACAAAGGAAGACAGTAAGAGAAGAAAAGACAGACAAAAGAACGGTAAGACTAACAGAAAACAATGAACAAAATGGTGATAGTAAATCCTTTCCTGTCAATATGTCTTTATTTTTTTTTAAATTTTATTTTGTTGATATACATTGTGGTTGATTATTGTTGCCCCTTACCAAAAATACGTCTTTAAATATAAATGGATTAAACTCCCCAATCAAAAGACACAGAGTGGCTGAATGGATACAGTAAACAAGACCTAACTATATGCTGTCTACAAGAAACTTTAGATTTAAGGACACAGATAGGCTGAGAGTGAAGGAATGGAAAAAGATATTCCATGCAAATGGTAACCAAAAGAGAGTGGGAGGGGCTATAGTTATATTAGACAAAATAGACTTTAAGACAAAAACTGTCACAAGAGACAAAGAAGGACATTATATAATAATAAAAGGATTGACTTACTATGAAGATATAACAGTTATATATATATGAGGGGTCTTAGAAAAATTTATGGACAGAGGCATATTATCTTTTAATTCCATTTTCCATGAACTTTTTGAAGTACACTTGTATCTGCACCCCAAATCAGAGCACCTAAATATATAAAATAAATATTGACAGAAGGAAGAAATGGACAGCAATACAATAGGGGACTTCATACCCAACTTTAAATAATGAATAGAACATTCAGACAGAAGATCAGTAAGGAAACAGAGGACTTCAACAACACTATAGATCAAATGGACCTGACAGAAATATAAAGGTACTTCAAAAAGTTCATGGAAAAATAGAATTAAAAGACAATACAAATCCTTCCACGAACTTTTTGAAGTACCCTCATCTATAGAATATTCCACTC
This sequence comes from Cynocephalus volans, assembly GCF_027409185.1. Taxonomy (NCBI): domain Eukaryota; kingdom Metazoa; phylum Chordata; class Mammalia; order Dermoptera; family Cynocephalidae; genus Cynocephalus; species Cynocephalus volans. The sequence goes on from NC_084460.1 coordinate 266,534,626, forward strand.
AACAGCAGCAGAATACACATTCTTTTCAAGTGCACATGGAACTTTCTTCAGGATAGATCATATTAGATTACAAAACAAGTCTTAAGAAATTTAAGATATTAAAATCATACCAAGTATCTTTCTGACTGCAATGGAATGAAACTAGAAATCAATAGCAGAAGGAAAACTGAAAAATTCATAAATTTGTGGAAATTAAACAACACACTGTTGAACAACCATTAGGTCAAAGAATAAATCAAAAAGGAAATTAGAAAATACCTTGAGACAAATGAAAGTGAAAACACAACATACAAAAACTTATGGGACATAGCAAGAGCAGTACTAAAAGGGAAGTTTATTGTGATAAACATCTACATTAAGAAAGAGCTCAAATAAACAACCTAACTTTACACCTCAGGGAGAGAAGAGGGAGAGGGGAGGGGGAGGGGCGGGGGAGGGGGAGGGGTCAGCCTAATCAAATATATAGTGCATACGATAAATACCCTTTCAAACAATTGCAGCACTAAGACCCCAGACTGCTCACCTGAGATGTGTAATCTAGGCCAGAGTTATTCTGTCCCCTCCATTGGTCACATAACCCTGTCCATCATCGTCCACTAAAACACTCATCTCTATATCTTGGGGGTGATGTAGAGCATAGAGCGACCGTCATATGCCCTACGATGGGGTGCATTTGATAGTGTGGTGTGGGCCCAGAATCTGGGGCCATGATCAGATGCATTCCATGCCTGAGAATCTTCCAGTTAAGATCTGGATTGTGTCACTGACTGATTGACAACAAGGAGGTTTAATTGGACCTGACAACTAGCAGGAGTGGCATGAACAAACATACAGATCTGGATCTGGTTACAATCTCATCATCTGCTCTTTCTACTTCCTCATTATAGACCTGGGGGACCAGCAGAATAGTCTGCCATTACTCAGGGTTTGGGATGAGGCATGGTCCCAGCCCGGTCCTGCTGACACTGCTGTTATGGTAGCAGATCAGCTGTCACTGTCCAGATGTGAATCACCAATATGTCCCTGCTGGATTTCTGCTTGGCTGCCTCCTTCCTGGTCCTTTGGCCAGAGAAAGCAATCTTCTCTTTTTTTGTTGTTTTTCCTTATTTGTGTTTGTAAATCTAGACCTGTTGGTGATTCTGGGATGCATATCTTTTTAGTTCCTAGTCTGTTATATATGGGGTTAAAAAGAGAGACCAGGGCACAAAACAGGGTGTTGTTTCTGTCTCCATGTCCCCAACCAGTCTGCCTTCTACTCTCTACCTCTCAGAGTCATTGTGTGATTGGTGAAGTATTCCCGGGGTATTTAGTTGGACTTAGAGGGGACTCACAGGGAAAAGCAAATCTATGCCATTGTGTCTCAGAACTGAAAGCCTCCTTCCATTTTAATATAAGAGAAAAGTCAGACTGAATCACATCATGAGGGCTAAAACTTTTTCAGTTTCTTTCACTGCCTTATGCTAGGCCACCAGCTGGCTTATAATAGGGCCTTAATAACTATATTTTGAATGAATGAATGTCTAATTAGAATCCTGGAAGAAAAACGAGAACCTGAATGAAAAAAAGAAAAAGAACATATCATGCAATTATCAAACGTTTGAACTGAAAGAGTTCTTAGAGATTATCTAGTCTAACTCCCGCATTTTGGAATGTGGAGGTTGGACTGCAAGTGGAACTGATAAGCCTGTGCTCTCTCCGCTCCACACCGGGACCTGCCGCGGGGTGTGGAACAAGTGAGCTGCATTTCCTGCTCAGGTCCCAACCCTTCCACACTGATTTGTCTGTTCTGGCCGCAGACACTCCAGAAGTTGCGTCAACAGGAACACTAGCAAAATGGTCTTCATTTGACTTCGATCATTTTTCTGAGCTGTTTTTTTGGCAAGAACACATCCCAGGAAGGAGTTGTAATTGCCCTTTGGTAAGATTTATTTAGAATTTTAGGAGGTAATCTATTTGTTCCTAGAATTGTCTAGGCTATTGAGTGGCCACCGGAATCAACTGCCAGCCCGTTTGGGTCTCTACAGCTTGCAGGCTGGAGGTCCTTCCTCCTGGCCCTTACTTTTACCCTCAGCTCTAATTCTTGCCAGGGTTGCTGGACTTCTCTCAGAATCCCCATGAGCATAACCTATTAATGAGTAACAGCCATGATTTTTGCTGTTGCACACTCCACTTCCTTAGTCATGGCAATCAAATCTCTCTCTTTTTCTACTATTTAAGTAATTAACAAGATAAAAAAAAAAAAATCCAGAACAATATAATAGGAAATGAAGGGCAAGAAAATCCTGAGGAACTGTGCCCTATGGGTTGATTAGGTGCAGCGATACTTAAGCATAGAGCTGGGCTGTGTGAAGGCCCTGGCAGAAGGGAGCTTGTGTGTAGCCAGCGGCGTGCTGAGTGAATGTCGTCTCAATCTGGTGGGGACATGGCTGACTGAGGCCGCTGTGATGGACTATCCCAAATAGTAGCCTCACCACTTCAGGTTTTCAGCATGAGTGAGTCTTGACATTAATATCCACCTCAAAACAAGATGAAGATTTTCCTTCAGGAAATCATTGAAAGGTTTTTCACTTTGGCAGGGTTGATCCTTGATATTGAAGGGCTGGATGCAGAGGAGACGCCATTGTGTAATTTCTAGTGGTGGTTCTGTCCGCGTCTGTTTATCATTCCATCTATGGATGCTGTTCTGCAACACCCCTGTTCACTTAACACACCTTGGACATTGCTCCGTATCGTAGCATTTCTTCCGTTCTCTAGCCTGTCTTTTTACTCTCTTAATGTTATTACTTTTTTTTTCTGAACAGAAGCTCTTCTAAAATAGTCCAGTTGATTATTTCTTCCCTTTGGTTAGCACTTTTTGTGTCCCGTTTAAGAGACTTTGGCCACTCCAATATCATGAAGACATTCTCTTAGGGTTTTTTATAAAAGTTTTATTGCCTTCCCTTTCATATTTAGATTTACAGTCCCTCCTGGATTTGTATTTTTTGTAGGTAGAAAATCAAGGTTCATTTTATTTTTATATAGCTATGCAGTTGATCCGTCATTACTATAAAGACCATCCTTCCTTCACTTCACTGTCCCATCATCTTTATCCACTTGTCAGGCGATCCTATGCAAGTGAGATTTTAAAAACTTAATAGACTTTTTTAAAGAACAGTTTTAGGCTTATAGAAAGTGCAGAGAATTCCTATGTACCCCCTTCCCCATGCTTCTCCCCTCCACACGCTTTCCCCTACTATTAAGATCTTGATAGTGTGGTGCACTCGTTACGAGTGATGAGCCCAATACTGGTACGGTAGGGGAGGAAAAATATCTTTTTCTTCAACCCTTCTAAATTCATGGCTAGAAGCCCTATAACAAAAGACACATTTATAAGAGAAAAGCATACAGATTTATTTAATGTAAGTCTTATGTGACATGGGTGCCTTCATAAGGAAGTGAAGACCCCCAAAAACAAAGTTTGATGTAGGTTTGATGAAGAGTGTGTCTATACTGGAGGCAGCAGGGAGACCCTGAGGACAGACATGTAGCAGAGGAACTGGGGAGTCCTCAGAGTGAAAAAGCAGCAAGGCCAGTGGCTGCGGTTCACAGAGAAACCCCATATGGGGTCTGCACCTGACTGGACCCAGAGGTGTCCCTAGTGAGGCAGACCCAAGCTGCCCCCTGAGTGAGCGAGTCAAGAAATGAATAATGTGGTGTCCTTACAGGTCACCCACCATCGAAGAAGCCACCTCTTGCCAGTGTTTTGAATTTTAGCAATTCTGGAAGATGTGTAGTTGTATCTCTGTTGTTTTAATTTGCAATTTCCTAATGAGATATGATGTCGAACATCTTTTCATATGCTTACTTGCCATCTGTATTTCTTTTTTTGGTGTCTGCTAAGATCTCTTGCCCACTTTTTAATTGGGTTGTTTGTTTTCTTATTGTTGAGATTTAAGAGTTTTTTGTACATTTTGGAAAACAGTCCTTTATCAGATACATGTTTTGCAAATATTTGCTTCCGATTGGTGGCTCTTCTCCTCACCCTCTTAAACGTTGTTTGAAGAGCAGAATTCAATGAATGTCTGGTCTTCTACAACGTATCATGTAAGGTGAGAGATGACTCATTTTTTTCAGGAATTAGAAGTTCATTTCATGACATAAACCACAAAAAATTTAATTGTTATTATTATTTTTTATGCGCAGCTGGCCAGTATAGAGCTGGAGTCCTGGCCCATGGTGTTACCAGCACCATGCTCTAACCAATTGAGCTAACCAGGCAGCTCCAAAAGTTAATTTTATAACCTAGTTTCTACATCTACTCATGACTTTTTTATTTCATGAAACAATAAACAATCACTGGGCACTTCAGCAGTGTTTGTTTAATCATGAATGAATATTAATTTTACCAACAGGTCTAAGATGTTATGTGGAATGACTACCATCAGGGCTCTTTGGCTTAATCTCCTTCTGAATTCCTTTAGAGAAAAAAAAAATCTGATTTGGAGAGTTCATAATATGCATAACCTCAATGGCATGTGAAGCAGGAATCCAAAGGTCTCAGCTCCCATGGTCCACGTGGCATTTTATTCTCCAGCCCTGATGTTCTGAGGAGGCCCAGTCAGTTTGCCAGAGACTTGGACTAAAATGCACATTGTCCCAAGCAGTGTTAAACTCTAGCCTAGAAATTCTGAGCAGTAATGAAGAGGATGAAGGCAGTACACAAGTACTGATATGAAAATCACTATAAAATAGAGTTAGGTAAAAAAATTGTACAGCGCACACACAAATGTTTACATACAAATCATTTGTACAAGAATTAAAGTATATACAAATATGTTTATTTTTGGTTTTGTTTAGAATATCTCAAGAAAGATAAACCAGAAACTGTATTCATCCTTACAGTATAGCAGGTTAGTTATGATTTTGTTTGGGTATTGCTGAGAGCTGGATTCTGTAGGAACGGGATATTGACTATGTGCTTGGGAGGGACACTTCCAAGAGACAGAAATAATATCCTGTAGGGGAAGAAGCCAAATATGCAGCCTATTTGGCAGTCTCACCTGGGGCTTGCTCTTGTCTGCATGTCAGTTATTCTTCTGAGAATTTGTGGTGTTATTATTTTCACCAATAGTTCTGAGAAGAAAATTATTGCTCAATTTTTATTAATGAATGTGTTTCATTGTTACTACCACAGTCATTCTTGAAATTCTCTTCTTATGGAAAAAAAATGAATTTCCATTGCAGAAAGTGAGAAAATATCTGTTTCGGGGAATAATCCTCCCATCTTTTGATTTTTTTTTTTTTTTTTTTTTTTTTAAGAAGCAGTTACTACTGCTGTATGTGGATACAGTAGCTGTGCAGTCCCAGCTGAGTCACCTCACTTTTCTGAGCTTTGGTTTCCTTAATGTCTCATATAACACATGTCTTGCCTGTGTTAGACTGAAAAATGTGGTTACCAGTAATGATCAAATGAGACAAAGTAGGAAAAATGCTTTAAAACTGTACAGTGCTTTACAAATGCACCGTTACATTATTAAAAGTGATTCTTGGGTGGTGTTGATGGTTACATAACAATGTGAATGTTCTTTATACCACTGAGCTGTACACTTGAAAATGGTTAAAATGGTGAGTTTTATGTTATGTATACTTTATCACAATTAGAAAAAATTGAAAACTGACTCTTGACACTTATCCTTAGGGTTTCAGGTGCCCCATTTCTTCGGTATGGGCATGTAGTGAAGCAAGAACATTGAGGACCCTCACCTCTTCTATGCTCAGAACTTAAAGAAATTTCTGTTAAAGCTAGGTTGGTGACATGAATATTGGAATCAGAACCAGTTTAGCTGACTGTATCTGGCGCACACAAATGGTTCCATAAAGATTAGCTCGTGCTGTTATTAGGCCAACTCCTTTTTTTCTCAGGTGACTAAGAACCCAGGGACCTTCTGACCTTTGTTCATAGGTCACTTTGTCTTAGTTTAAATTTGTTGCTCTTCCATCCACATGGTTCATTTCAAATCCTAAGTGCTGGGGAAGAGGGAGCTAGTGTGTCATAGTGGAAAGACCCTTGTTTTCGTCCCAGCAGGACTGAGTTTGAGTTCATATGACTCTTAGAGCCTCAGTTTCCACAATAGCATGGGAGAATAATACTCTGCATTACTGTGAGAATTAGAGATAGTTTATGTAAAGGATGCAACATATAGTTATTGTATTATTGTTGGTGTTTTAGTTATGAAATGGCCTTTTAGTTTTCAAGATGTGAAAACAAAAGGGCAGAAAACCCTTTAAAAACTTCAAACAGAAAACAGAGGCAGAGAGTGGGGATGAATGGTGGCAAGGGAGAGCCTCGGCTCAGGGGCCCGGGAAGCAGACCTCAGTGTCCCATGACTCCAGGCTCAGCGTTGCAAAGACACTGGTTACTCCTAACACCACGAGCAAGGCCCCGATGGGAACTCCAGGGTCGTTACCTACCCCTACCCTGGCCTGGGCCGGAATCCCCTCTCCTTTTCTGTGTATGTTCTCCCTTTATTTTAGCTACAGGCCAGCTTTGACCCAAGAAGAGTGCCTGAGATACCCTCTGCGGGTCTGGCCCAAGGCTTCACTGCTGAGGTTCGGTCCAGGGCACGGAGGGAAGATCCCTCCCCCTGGATCCGCTGCGGGGAAGAACGAATGGCATTTTACCTGCCACAGACACGCGTTCCTAACACTAAATGGAGCCAGTACAGACGCTCTCCAGCAAAGCACGTCCAGCACCCTGGTTTCCAGTCTGCACTTCAACGAATTGTCTGTCCTCTTCCTCTTCTGCGTGACTGGAAAACGGGCCCCGGTCCCCTTAAATAAGAACCATTGCTTGTCCCAGTGAGTCACCTCTGTCCTCCTGCCTTGGGAGTGAAGTTCACTCTCCGGTGCTTTCTGCGGAGGAGTTTTCTCTTCTGCCGAAGACCTGACTCTGCCGTTCTGCTGCAGGAAAAACCTTTCTCGGGTCCTTCCTCTCCCACCTCTTGGGACGTTTCTGAGGCCTGGCCGAGCTGGCGAGCGACTTCCGAGCGTGGAGGAGGCGGACGCGGGAAGGGCGTGCCCGGGTCGGCGGGCGGGCGGCGGCGGCGGCGGCGGCGGAGCGGCCGAGAGTCGCAGGAGGCGCCCCCCGGCCCCGGCTGGGTTCGGGGATCTTCTCCAGCGTAGACAAGCCTCGGGAGCTTGAGCGTGTGAAGTTAGGCAGTTTAGGGGACTTGGTGACGTGATGGTGCCGGGAAAGGGTGGAGCAGGTGAGTGCCTGGTGCCGACGTGGCTTCTTCCACGGGGGGAGACCCGAAGGGACCCCACAGTGTGCACTTCTTGACTCGCTCACTCAGGGGCAGCTTGGCCCTGCCCCACCGGGGACACCTCTGAGTCCGGCCAGGCCCGGCCCCCCTGTGGAGTTTCTCTCTCAACCACAGCCGCCGGCCTTGTTGCCTTGTCACTCTGAGGACCCCCAGTCCCTCTGCTACGTGTCTGTCCTCAGGGGCTCCCTGCTGCCTCCAGAATAGACACACTGTCTCCCGCCTTGACCCCGTTTAGAGATTCCAGAAAACTTTATTTCTCTACTCATGTTTGTTTTCTTTTTCGTTTAGCCCTGGGGCAGAGGGTTCAGACGACGCGGGGTCCTTGGTCCCACAGCCCACAGCCCGCTGCTGCCCCTCCCGCCTTGTGTTTTAGGGGCTTCCTTCATCTCCCCACCCCCCACTCCCCACCCCCTCGCCTGCTCCCCAAAGACAACTCTCTAATGCTTTAAATTACTCTCTAATGCTCTCTAAATTCAGATATGTATCTCTGAATTTATCTGTATCTTTGCAAAATATATTTTTGTTTTGTATGTGTACACTGTTTTTTTTAACTAAGTGACTTCCGGCGAGTCATTTCTCTGTGCCTCTGTTTCCTCATCATTAAATGGGATCAGTAACACGTGATGAAGAGTTTGTGGGGGCTTAAGGAGATAATACTTGCAAAGCACTTACAGCAGTGACTGGCACAACTAAGTACCCAGTGAGTGTTTGCCGTTATTACCACATGTTAACACTATGTGTATTTTATTTTGCTCATTCTGTTTCTTACTTTTTTTTTTTTTTTTTTTTTTTTTTTTAGAATAAACACTCAGCTCTTTAAATTCTGTGTACTGGCCAAGTCCCAGTTTCTAACCACTACATGGTGTTATATGATGTGTAGTCTCCACAAATCCTGTCGAAGGTCAATATAAGGACTTCACTGGTGTGTGGACCCAGAAGGGTTGCTGGTGGTGGCACATGTGGATACATGATCAGACCAAGTCCTGCCAGCTTGCTTTCCTAAAGCTTCCATTGCCCTCCCTCCTGGCCAAGCCTCGGCCTGACCTAAGTAGCAAACCTTTACCAACCAATAGGGATAAAGTGGGCGTCTTGTAGCTTTATTTTGCATTTCCCAGGTTACTGATGTGTGTGAGCAACACTCTGTACGCTTTAGCTGTTTGAATATCTGTCAGGGAACTCCGTGTTCATAACTGTAGCTCTTCTACAGAGTTTTTCTTTCTTGCTGATTTGAAGCAATCTTTGTATGTTCTAGATACTGCTGTTCCCAAGGCAGATCCTGGGGACACAAACGTGAAAGATGCAGCCCCTGCCATCATGAAGCTCACAGCCTGGGACAGGAAATAGTCACAAAACAGTGGGACAAATGCTGGGATGGAGATTGTCCAGGGTGCTGGGGAAGCATCAGGAAGTCAGGATTTAGCCACTAACAGGATTTCATTTGGTGGTTGTGTTCTTGCTCAGACTTGACTGGACAGAATCAAGTGTCAGTTGAAGGCATTGATATTACAATGTCACCTTTTTCTAGTCCTCTAAGGTGAAGAGGCACTTGTAGACAACTCATTCAATCCTGTTAGCTATAAGATGGGTCCCTGCCCTCTGAAAGCTTATATTCTATTTGGGGAAAGACAAGACAGTTTCAAAGAACAGAGGTCTTGATTTTCTTTTCCTACTTTTAATATCAGAAAATATTTCAACTTACTTGCAGTGTGAAGGCAGGGGTTTATATGTCTGTTTTGTTACTGGTATATCCTCAGGGCCCAGCATTGGTGAGGGCCCCCGGATTTGCCTCTTTGGTAAGATGGGCTTGGCCTTTTGGGAGGAAGGCTTTTGATTTTAGAGTTTTTTAGGTTGCTGAGGGTGGGATCTGGTGGCTTTGGGGCCACAGAGATTATCCTTGGGTAAACCATGAGATTTAGCTGTGGCAATTAGCAGACGCTCTGAGAGTTTGCTGAGCGAACTACAGTGTCCAGGTCCCAAGGCCTCTCACAGGTTCTCAATCTATATTTATTGAATGAAAAAGTAAAGTTTCATTTCATAATACAGAAAAATCTTTAAAATCCTGAAATATGAAAAGAAAGGGTTCTTAGTTATCATCCAGTCCAACTTTCTCACTTTGGAATGTGGAAATGAGGCCCCAGAGGTAGAATGACCCATCCAAAGTCACGAAGCCAGAAGCAAGGCTCAGGTGGCCACACTCCCGCACAGAGTTCTCGGCCTCTCCTTTGCAGCTTTAGAAGGATCTGCTGCTGCTCGTACCACTTAGAGGCCAGCCCTCCTCTTCTAGCGTTTGTGAGTCAGAAGTTTCAAAAACAGGAAGTACAGTGGCTGTGCCTTCATTTCATTGGTAGCACTTGTCTTAGATGCACAGACAGGCAGTGAAGAGGCCTGTGGAGAAAGTGCTGCCATTGTGACAGACTCTTTGGTAAGCTTTGACTCTGGTATGGTCAGCTGGGCCTTTTGGGAGGAAGATCTTTTGGTTCTAGAGTTTTCTAGGTTGCTGAGGGTGTGATCTGGTGGCCCCGGAGCTGTGGAGGTGATCCTTGTATTTGAGAGTGGATGGGGAAACCCTGAGAGTTGGCACTGGGAGTTAGCAGTCCCTCCAAGAGCATTGCTGAGGGCCCTGTAGTTTCCAGATCTCAAGGCCCCTCCCGCTTCCTTTTATGTAATCCTGGGGGTTTCTGAAATGCTCCAAGTACATCTATCTCTACAAAGCCTTCATCCTTATTCCGGCCAAAGTTTCAAAGAATAGTAACTGAAATTTGAATCTTCCTTGACTTTGCTGTTGTGGCTATCCATCAACAACACAGATACCCCCAACACCACACACATCCGCTCACACACACATCCACTCACACACCCAAACACACACACACCATGTGGCCCTAGTAATCCAATTATCTATTTTTTTGGAGAAATTAAAAAGATACAGAACAGTCCAGAGAATAATATAGTGGGAAGCGTAGACGGACAAAATCAGAGATCTGTACTCGTGGGGTTAAGCATTTACAGGTGAAGTTATGAATTTTGTTCAGTTTGAAAATTATGGAATTAGTTATACATTTTGTGGAAGTCTGGACACATTTACTGGGTTGTATGAACACCCTGGCTGCGGGGCCCTACTGTGGGTCGTGTTTGTGTGCCACGTGGGCATCTGTGTGGTTCTCTGGGAGCCCACAGTCTGGGGTAGCTGGCCAGGCCTGGAGGGAGTGGTCATTCTGTGGGTTAGGGGTTTGGGCCTGAGAATGAGAGGATTTCAGGTTCTCACAAGCTATGACTGAAATGCTGATTTTTGTCTTAGAAGTTAATGCAAGTTTTGTTTTGTTTTTCCCCCTGTCTTTGGGATAGTTATCAATATCACAGGAGCTAGGATGCTGCTAGAATATTGCTAGAATGATTATGATTGGTTGAAATTGATGTGAGTGCTTCAAAACATTTATGGAAAGATTCCTATTGCTTTTCAATTCTATTCTTCCATGAGCGTTTTGAAATACTCTCATATTTGCAGTTAAATTTTGGCATACGAAACAGTGGTAGAATTGGGACTCTGGAATGAAATGCTGAGGTTTTAATCCAGACTCTAGCACTTCCTTTGTAAGGCTCTTATCCTCCCTCTACTGTAGCAGATTTGTTAAAAACTCCTGTTTTCATGGTTTTGTTGTTTGTTTTGGTCTTTAACATTTTTAAAAAATTTTAATCTCCAAAAATATTATGATTTTGTGCCTTTCTTCGTTTAATTTCTTCACTGCCTTCCAACTGCAAGTAGAATAACTTCTAAATCTTTAGAGGGTTTGTTATTAAAGCTTTTGAATGAGATACTTAAATGTGAACCCAACTCTCTTACTAGCTTATTTCTAAGCTATGATTTTTAACATAGTTAAATGGAGATGATAATAACAATTTCTTCAGAGGCTTGTAGTGCAATGAGACAAGAAAAAGTGTTTTTATATTTCTAGATATATAGGTTATAAACATATATATCATAATATAAACATTTACTTATTCATATCTAAATACTTAGGGCATAAATATATTACATAAAATATTAAATATACTTTTATATTATTATGCAGATATATTTATATGGATTTATTATTTAACAGATATATAAAATATATGCATTACATGGCAAAATATTCAAATTTATGTTTTTTATATGTCGTTGGCCCTCTATATCTGGGTTCTGCATTCGTGGGTTCAACTAACTTTGGGTCAAAAATATTTTTAAAAAATTATGTCTGTACTGAACTTGTACAGACTTTTTCCCTTGCATAATTCCCTGAACAATACAGTATAACAACTGTTTACATAGCCTTCCCATTGTATTTGGTATTATAAGTAGTCTAGAGATGATTTGAAGTATACAGGAGGATGTGCATAGGTTATATACAAATACTACACCAACTTATATCAGGGACTTGAGCATCTAAAGGAGGTCCTGAAACCAATCCCCCACAGATACTGAGGGAAATCGGGGGAAAAATCACCAAATATGCCCAAAGAGTTACTTCTAAATGGCAAGTTTTTAGGTGCTTTTTATATTCTTTTCATACTTTTCTGCACTTTATGGAACAAGTGTTAATTTTATTATTTTCAAGAACAAAAAATACAACAAATGTTATTTTAAAAAAATTAGCACAGCAAAGTTTCTAGACGATGAGCTCATGTAGTAAGTCTAGGTCCTATACAACAAGAACCACTTTTAGTCCCTGTACTAACAGAGCTGATGGCCTGTTCTTAATGGCGTCATAAACCCTGTGCAAGTGACTACTTCCTGGGTACTGTGACTAGAGAGATGTGTGACCTAAACAAAAAACAAAAACAAAAAACAAAAACAAAAAAGACTGACCGTCATAGGACAGTGTGTCCTGGAAAACTTGGGTCAGGAAAAAAGCCTCATCAGCTTTTTCTTCTAATTGTCAGTTATGATTTGATGGAAAAACCACTTAAAAAGCATTGTCCTATTATTGCAAAGGTAATGAAATGAGTGAGATGAGATGGCAAAGAGGATAGGAGGTAAGCACCAGTCACACTATATCCAAACTCATGTCATCTGGCCTTTGATTGCTATTTTTTATTGTATGAGGGTACTTTAAAAAGTTCGTGGAAAGATTCATATTATCTTTTAATTCTATTTTTCCGTGAACTTTTTGAAGTACCCTTGTACACTGTCAGAAAGTGCTGTTGATTATGTAACAAGAGCCTGAAAAAAGTTTATACTTTTTGACCCAGTAATACGACTTTTAGGAAATTATTCTAAGAAAATAATCAGAGGTATACTTGGAGATTTAAAGATCATCCTAAATGTAACCGGAGGCGGGTTATGTAAATTGTGGTTCATCTGTATGATTGAATGCTTTACAGATATTAAAACCGTGCTATAGAAGAAAAATAAAAAAATAAAGATATCAAGATGGACTTACAATAAAAGATGTACTTAGTGGAAAAATCTATGTATACCATAGAAATATGGAGTGTTCACATATAAGAGCAAATATATACACATAAAATATTTAGTATTTAGTATTTAGGAAAGATAGTAAAATTTTACTAGGTATTTATCTTTGGATAGTGGAATTATAGGTAATTTTTACTTTCCTTTTTATCTTTTCTGTATTTTCTAAAAGTAATACAATAAGCATTGTTATCATCAGAAAAAAACATTGTGTGGGGGGTGGAAAAGGAGGTCCTGCTTTTATTTGATTCTTTGGTTGATTTTATTCTGTAAAAGGAGATTTTAACAGAGGTTAGAACCGATTTATAATTTTAAGGACAGTTGACCCAAGGGTTCTAAAAAGGACTGGACCTAGTTTATATCCTTCACAGCATATGAATAAAAAGGGGTCTTTAAACAGAGATTTTAATTTAGATACATGTACAGTTAGAATAAGTAATACATGCACATGGTAAAATTTCAGACTAGACAAACTGTGCAAAAGGGGATAAGACGTAACGCAAGTCTCACTTTTCCTCCACCCATAGGCCTCCCCAGGTCCATGCCCAGGTCTCTATTTCCGCTCTCAGAAACCACTGAAGCAGCTTCCTGTGTGTTTTTGTAAGAGCTCTTTTGCACATATATACACAGATATATGCATCAAGTAATATATCATGTAGATCACGTATATCCAACCACATTCTTTCTAATAGCTGAATAGAGTTCCTTTGAATATGATTAATAGATTACTTAACTCTTCTTATACTGATAAAGTTGTATCTGCTCCTTTGTTAACTTTAAGCAATGCTACCACAAATAGCCTTGTACATATTTTTTTTGAGTATATTTATGTTTAAGCGAATGTAGGAAAAACTCTTGGAAGTTAAATTGAGGGGTCAAAGTGTATGTGCATTTTTTGTTTTGACAGAGATGGACAAACTACCCACCCAGCTGTTTTTATTCCCACTATGTCACAACACTGTTTATTGCAATTTTTGTACTTTGCCAATTTGGTAGTTGAAAAACGGCCTTTTGTTATAGTTTCTGTTTGCTTTTTTCTTATTGTAAATGACATTGAGCATCTTTTCAAATGTTTAAAAGCCATTGGTTTTAAAACAGAAAGCCACTGGCACTTACTTTTGAACTGTTTGCTTGTGATCCTGATACTGGTCTTTTTGTTTCTTTCTTAACTGACTTACAGGAAAACTATTTTAAGAAAATTAGCCACTCCCTTTTAAAATCATATATGTTGGTATTTTTTTCCCTAGTGCAAGGTTTACTTATTTTTAAATTTTGTTTGGTTTATTTTTACAGAATATTTTAGTTATTAATTAAGGAAATTGATCAATCTTTTCTTTAATGGCTTTTAGGCTTTGTTTTACTTAGGAAGTATAACACTTTGCCACTGCAAGATAATTTAAAAATATTCTGTAATGTTTCTTTTCTTAGCACTTTATTTTTAAGGTTTAAATCTTTGATTCATCCACAGTTTGTTTTGATGTAAGGAGTTGTTAGGATCCATTTCAGTTTGTTCTGAAAAGTCTGCCCAATTGTTGTAATACCATGTCTTGAAAAAGCCACCTTAGCATGGTCAGTCCTTTTTGTAGTGTTATTTGATTTGGTCATTTTTCATTGTTAACTTAAAAAAAAATTTTTTTTTGATTTAATTTAATTTTATTATTATTATTATTATTATTTCAAATTTTTATTGAATCAAAATTGATTATACATATTTTTGGGGTTCAACATTGAGATATGTTGATCAAATCAATATTACTAGCATATATATTGTTACAAATCATAATTATTCTTTATGCCCATTGTCCAATCTCTCCCCATCCCCTTCTCCCTCCCCTCTCCCCCTCTAACTACCCTAGATTTCTTCTCCTGAAAGAATAATGGTTATTCTGTTGATTTGTTGCCTAGATGATCTGTCCAATGCTGACAGGTGTGATCAGGTCACCCAATATTGTCATAGAGCAGATGCTGCTTCTGTCACTCTGCAGTGGGATTTGTAGAGAGAGACAGCCTCTTCTTTTCTTTATCTCTGCTGGTGATTCTCCTTGTGTCAATGCACTCCAGTGGCTGGTGGACCATCTGTGTGGTGGCTGTGGCATCTAGCTGCTTTTGCGGCAGCCATGGTTATTGTGGTGGCTGTGGTGGGCCACTCACCTGGAGGTAATGTTTTTGGCATGCTCTTTGGTGCTGGCAGTGTGCCCAGTTGTGGGGAATGTCTGGTCCCTGGCTCCATGCCTTGGGTCCCCATGTGGGTCCCAAGGCGCTGGCACGGTGTGCCTGGTTGTGGGAGGGGTGTCCGGTCCCCTTCTCCTTGCCTTGGGTCACTGGGTGGGCCCCTAGGCACTGGCGTGGTGTGCCTCATTGTGGGAGGGGTCCTGGTCCCTTTCCCCGTGCCTCAGGTCCCCAGGTGGACTCTGTGGCGCTGGCATAGTATGCCTGCTTGTGGGAGGGGGGTCTTTGTTAACTTCTAATTTCATTGCATTGTGGTCAGAGACTATGAATTGTATTCTTTTCTTTTCTTTTTTTTTTTGATGGCTAGCTAGTAGGGGGATCTGAACCCTTGACCTTGGTGTTATATGAATTGTATTATTCCTGTTTTTTGGTAGTCTGTTAAGACTTTCTTTGTGAATAGTTCAGGTATATTTGGACAGGTGTGTATTTTCTATGGAGAGTAAGTGCCTGTTGAATACTTTGTCAGATTTGCTCCTCAGACCCTCTACAGTCTTCCATATATTTAGTCTACTAGATTTTTTAGTTTCTGAGAGAGATGTATGAAAGTTGCTGCTATATAGATTTTTGGGGGATGGGGGGAAGTAAGTTTCTAGTTCTAAGTTCTTTTGAAAGCTTAGGTCTTAATATTTTGTTATCTCTGGGGCTGGCCCATGGCTCACTCCGAAGAGTGTGGTGCTGATAACACCAAGGCCACGGGTTCGGATTCCATATAGGGATGGCCAGTTAGCTCAATGGGTGAGTGTGGTGCTGACAACACCAAGTCAAGGGTTAAGATCCCTTTACTGGTCATCTTTTAAAAAAAAAAATTTTTTTTGTTATCTCTTAAGAACACCATGTGACTGTGCCACTCTGCACCCTGGCCTCCTTACCTGCCTTGGAGGATCCACGCTGCCTGCCCTGGGCTTCCCACTGACCCTCATTTCCTGCTCTGCCCCACTCCCTTTCTTACCTCGATGCAAGAACACACCCAAGCTAGTATTTTCACAGTAATTTCATTTACACAGAAAGTATCTGTGTATATTCTCTTTAACGCACTATAGAAAAAGGCAAATTCCCTTTCCTCACTCCTTAACCCCCAAGTACTGGTTTTCTTCTCCATTCCCCAGAGGGAACAACATTACAAGTTTGATAGTCTCCTTCCAGAACTCCCCTAACCTTTTATTTTCTGCTTTTACATATATGTCTGTAGTCTCTGAAAATCTATAGTATTGCTTTGAAAATTAAAAAAAAAAATTGATGGTATGATTTTCTGTTATATTGCAACTTGATTTTTTTTTCCACTTTTTTCAATGTCTTGGATAGCTATCTATTTTTATTTCAGAAGATGAGGTGCATACCACTTTGCAGTATGTGTGTACCTTAGTTTGTCTGGATATTCCTTTATTGAAGGGCGTTTGGGTTGTTACTAGTTCAGGGTTGCACATAGTGCTATGGTACAACTCCGTGTAAGTGCTCTGTTGAGACACCTGTATGTCTGTAGACTGTATATTAAGGCATGGGCTCACTAGATTGTTCCCTTGTTTGCCCAGCAGGTTTTGTTCGTTGTACTTTGAACATGGGTTCTTTGGTGCTGGCCACATATGTAAAATATCTTTCTTAAATAAATGTACTTCCATTATCATTGGTTGCTTTTGCAGTGAAAAATTTAGGCTCTGCAGACTTCGCGAACCTAATGCAATGTGTATCATTCCAAGACATTGTCCCTCTCAGTTTCCTAAATCAAGAAAGCTTGTTTAAACAATGATAGAAGTTCTAGATCAAAAGGGAGATAAGAGGTTTTGCCTCATAATTCTGGTTCTAACTATTTATTCTAAGGAAATAATCAGGGATACATGCAAGATATATGAAAAAACCTCTCAATGCAATATTATTTTTAACAGAAGAAATAAAAGAGTTATTAAAAAAATAACTTTTAATGAAAATTATTGCTTACAATAAACTTTGATATGTCTACATGCTAGAAATCAAGAAACATTAAAAATGTGCCATAGAAGAATGTTTAATGGTAGGGAGCAAATGTTTATTATAAATATTAAGTGGAAAATAAAAAACAGATGTATACACCTGCATATGCAGCCTGTTTCCAATTTTTATATCAATGTATCCTTATGTGTATGTGTGTGTTGTGGTGTATGATAACAACTGTGACGATATTATAATTTACTGTATTTTCAATTTTTACACACACACAAAAAAACCCAAAACCTACAACACTGCCACTGTAATCAGGTGGGGAGAAAAGGGTTTTTTGTGTGTTTTTTTTTTAAAGATATAGCTTTGTTGTTGTTTTGGCAGCTGGCTGGTACAGAGATCCGAACACTTGACCTTGGTCTTATAACAACATGCTCTGACCAACTAAGCTAACTGGTCAGCCCAGGAAAAGGTATTTTTGAAAGGGAAAACAAAGTTTTCAAAGTGTTTTGAGCTACTTTTTAAAAATATTAAAATTTATTCTAATATGCAAAAGTATTTTTATTTTAACATCAGATGTAGAAAATAAATGGGCATGGTTCACTTTATCACTGCCTCTCAGTGATAGCTAGGCTCAAGGTTTGTGTTTCATACATGACTGTTAGTGAAGGCAGGGAGCTTAAAGATCCAGGAACTCATGTGCCTTGTTGCAGGGGAGGAAACAGGTCCAAACAGGTTAACGTTACTGATGATTAAGAAAAGTACCCAAAGGTCTAGAGTCTGTGGAATCATAGAAATGATGGAGCTGGACGGGAACATAGAGGTTTTCTAGTTTAAGGTTCCAGGATCAACTCTTAAGGGCAAGGGAGCTTCTAAGTAAGTTCTTCAACCTTGGAGAGTTTGAAAAACCACTGCTTCCAGCTGAATTTTCACATTTTTCTACTGAGGAAATGGGAAAACTGGGAGGGTGAGAGAAGCACTTAAAGTCCTATGTCCTTTTTGTCAGGGCCCATGGCCAGGGACTTTTTCCTTCTTTTTGGTTAACATTTATTTGGCATTCATTAGTTGCTGGGAATGATTCTAAATGCATTCTAAGTGTTAAATCGTCACAATGACATTAGGAGATGGGTGTTCTTCTGATCCCCATTTGACAGAGGAGGAAGCTAATGCTTTGAGGAAGTGACTGCCCAGGGCCTTGACCAGTGTCACAGCTGGGCTTTGATGTAATATTAAGTGCATGCTCTTAAAAACTGTATTACCTGCCTTCCCCCAGCAGTGAGCTGCATGGCTTTTACAGTGTATGAGGGAGCCGTGTCTGAGTCATCTTCCTATGAAGGATCCAGTACAAACACTGCTCCAAAAGCTCCTATCACCATGGACACGGGCCTGTCAGAGCAGGGAGGGTGGGAAAGAAATTGATCAAGGTGGCTGAGCCTCCGAGCACAAGGGAAGAGAAATCCCAGATGCTGGGCTGCTGGCTTGAAGATTGGGGTTTTCTGAAACACTGCTCTCTTCTTTTTAAGCATGTAAGTTCGTGAAAAGACCACATAAGCTGACTTAGACACTGTTTGGGATGAAAGGGCTGTCAGGGTTGACCTGGTTCCATTTCCGGTCTTGGGTTCCTGACCAGCTGTCGGTGCTGGTCCTCAGGCCCTTTGGGGACAGTGCTGCACCATGTCCTCCTAACCATCATTCTTCCAATCAGACCCCGTTGCTCCTGCCCACCACTGCTTAAATGCCTCCTCCTAATAGGTCCTAATAGGCCTCCTGCCTCCAGCTCTTCCAGTCTATCCTCCCCACTTTAAAAGTTAATCCCAAATTGGATGACATTATTCTGATTTTCACAATCCTTTCTTAGTTCCCCGTCATCTCCAGGACAAAACCTGGACCTCTTGTCCCACAGTATGAGGTCCTTTGTGACATGATTCCCGGCTACAGCTTCACCTCTTTGTCTCATCACTGTGGTTGCTTTATTGAGCTCCTTGATCCTGCCCGAATTGACTTGAAAGTTCTTGTCTCCATCTTTTGCATAACTTGTTTCCTGCAAGAATTGTCCTTTCTTGCCTCCTCCCCAAAGGTCCCTTCCTTACAGGAAGCCCTTCTCCCAGGCTGAGTTATGGCCCTTTGCTGTGTAGCCCTACTGTGCTCTCTCACCATTGACTTGTTTGTATATCTACCTTCCTAAATAGTAAGCTACTTGAGAGCAGGAACTTGGCCTGTTTCCCCCTCTCCCTATTTCCACCAGAAAATATCTGGCATATAGTAGATGCTATAGCATTTAATGAAAGAACAAATCACTTTTCTTCATCATTTGAACATAACATTATATTTTGACCTAGATTGCTTCTCCTGTCTCTTGAGAAGTATGGATTTTAACAGCTGTCTTTACAATATTGGAGAAGAACTGGGCAGTGATGACCTGGTGTCCCTCAAATTCCTGAGTCTGGACCACATCCCACAAAGGAGGCAGGAGTCCATCAAGGATGCCCTGATGTTATTCCAGAGACTCCAGGAAAAGAGAATGTTGGAGGAAAGCAATCTGTCCTTCTTGAAGGAGCTGCTCTTCCGAATTAATAGACCAGATCTGCTGGTCAAGTACCTGGACACTAGCAAGGAGGAGATGGAGAGGGAACTTCAGACACCAGACAGGGCTCAGATTTCTGCCTACAGGTGGGTAGAAAGGCCACAATGTGGGGACTGGGAGGTGTGGATTGAATGAACCCATCTTCGTGGGCATTGCTCATTGGGGGTCGTCTGTGTGGTATGACTTTGGAGACTCTGAGAAGATATCCCATCAGGGCCAGATTAAGAAATTGAGGGGCCTTGTATATGTAATTTAAAGAAAAAGAAGCTAAAACCATAAAATAAATTCATGTTTCAAAGGGAAACATTGCCTATAGGTACGCTGAAATTAAAATAGACTTTTTCTAAATGTTTTAATATTTCTCTTTCTCTCTTACCTCAGTGCCTCTGCTTTGCTGATGTGCAGATCATGTGCTTGCTTTGCCTGGCCATGGGGTAGAGTGTCACTGCTTCCCACCCTGAAACTCCCCTCCCACCTGCTGCTGGATGCCCATGAGATTTTCAGTGGGGTTTAAAGCTTTTATTCCACACTTAAGACTCCAATGACAAAGTTCTCGAATGAGGTATGTGCTGCCAGGCCTCACCTCACCGAGACTGCTCAGTTCCTGTTAGCACGGCTTCACCGTGAGTCTAAACTGCGGGAGAACAGCGCTGCCATGGGTCATCAGCCAAAGGCCGAGAAACTCAGCTTCTCCCCACCTTTGGGAGAGTGGGCAGCCATGAAGTGTGATCGATAAGCTACTTTCAGTTACAACTTCATGACTCTGTGGCAAGACTTTACAAATAGAAACACGTTGTCACCTTCTTTCTTTCTACATTTGCTGTTATTGAGCACTCCTTAAAGTAATTTGAGCGTTCCTTTTTAGAAAACTACTTGAGCCTTAGCTTTGGCCCATTTCATTGTCTCTGCTTGCTTGTTAATAACTGTGGCACGTGAGACAGAAAGGCCTCACAGTCAGGGCTGACAGCCCAGCCTATTCGTGCCCTGGTCCTTCCATTCGCAGAGACCTGAGGTTCTGTCATGTTCCTTGTCATATGTCTCCCTATATGAGGGTTGGCTGTTTTGATTTTCAATGACAAAATAGATGTCCTGGGTATATGAATCTCCTAGGGCTGCTGTAACAAAGTACCACAAACTGGGTAACTTAAAAAACAATGGAGAAGTTTATTCTCTCATAGTTGTGTAGGTTCAAAGTCAGAAAACAAGATGTCAACAGGGTTGGTTCCTTTTTGGAGGCCCTGAGGGGACTCTGTCCTGTGCCTGTCTCCTAGCTTCTGGTAATTGTTGGCAATCCTTGGTGTTCTTTGTCTTGTAGATGTGTCACTCCAATCTCTGCCTATGTTCTGCTTGTCTGTTTGTCTGAATTTTCCTCTTATAAGGATACCAGTCATTGGATTAGGGCCCACCTTAAGACCTCATCTTAACAAGATTTTATCTGCAAAGACTTTGTCAAATAAGGTCACATGCTCAAGTTCTGAGTAGACATGAATTTTGGGGGAGTGGGGATGATACTATTCAACCCCGTGTGCTGGATCGCTTTGGTTTGCTAGAATTGTGAAGTCTTTATAAGGATTTTATTCATTGAGGCAGCAATTAATCCTAAGAAACAGCAGCCCCAGAGGTAGGAAAGCTGGGGGGAGGGTCTCATCTTGTGCCCACCATCTTGGTCTTCTGAAGGTAGAGATTCTGCCATGTGAGCTAAGCCGAGGCAAACTGCTGGTGCCAAGGATCTGTACCTTCCTGGTGGAGGGCTGAGAGACTCCTAACAAGGGCAGGATCTGTCTGTTAAAATCTCGAACACATTGGCTTAGAGACAAAAGGATCAGCACAATCATGACCTACTGCTTGTTCATCATTGTTGAATATTAACCAGGAGATTAAAAAAAAAAAATGCTAGTGTGGCCACCTACCATTATAAGAAAACACTAGTCATTTTATTTTAAAATCATAATTGCAACCTATAAAATAAATATCTCATAAACTATCCAGGTTATAACTAGACAATGATGATACAAGAAAGCCTGTGGGTTTCAATAATGAGGAAATTAAAAGGGCAAAATACCTTGTTAAAAAGAGTCTGTCTCCGTCTGTCTTTGGTCTCATTGCAGAATACCTGAAACCAGTTAATTTATAAAGAAAAGAAATTTATTTCTTACAGTTCCAGAGGCTGGGAATTCTAAGGGCACGGCTCAGCATCTGGTGAGGGCCCTCTTCTTGGTGGGGAATCTGTGGAGTCATGAGACGGCGCAGGGCACCGCGTGGTGAGGGCTGAGCATGATAGTATGTGCATGTGCTAGCTCAGGTGTCTTTTCCCCTTCTTATAAAGCCACCAGTCCCACTCCCATGGTAACCCATTAACCCATTAATCCATGACTAGATTAACCCTTCATGAGGACAGAGCCTTCACGATCCAACCACCTCCTTAAGGACCCGTTTCTCAACATTGCCACATTGGGAATTAGGCTTCATCATGAGTTTTGGAGGGGACATTGAAACCATAGCAGAGTCATAGCAGCTGTTGACTGGAGCCACTCTTGGTTAAACTGAGAAAGCTTTAGAGAAATGCTTCTAGGGTAGAGGTTCCATGAGAAGAAGATGAGGCAGGTGATAATACTGAATAACTTCTGTTTCTATGCTATTTTTATTTTTAGAATTTAAATTTTATAATTTAATCTTGAAGTTAATGTGTTTTTGTATTAAAGTTATTTTCCATTAGACCATGATATTGAAAAGTTTGTTTCCATAAAACATTCCTTTATCCACCCATTTAATGAACATATTCCAGAGCCTAAATATGCCAGGCATAGATTAGGAAATAATAGTTTCTATTGCTTACAGAACACTTAGTGTATTGCCAAAGTTTGGTTTAAGTACTTCATGTAAATTTGTGTGTGTGATGCCTGACATCTTCCCATGATGTACATATACAATTATGTCCAGTCTACAGATGAGGAAAAAATGTGTAACATGTTTAAATTCACAGCTCAAAGATGGTGGAACCAAAGTTCTAACACCAGTAGTCTGAGTCCTCTGCACTTAAACACTGCACTTCATAGCCCTCTGGGCTTATGAAAATTCAAGGGACACGAACCCAGCTATGAGGGAACTCAGACAGTTTCATAGATGGGCAATTAGAATACGTGTGTTATCCTTTGGGTGATACAAAGGCACAGCAGAGTGAAGGCAGCCTGAGGACACTCGGGCAATGCTTGAGCTAATTGTGGGTGGGTGAGTGGGAGTCTGCAGACAGACAAGGGAATGGGGTGTGGGGGGCACAGCAGAAAGAGGTGAGAGGGCAGGACAGCTGGGTGTGTTTGGAGCTTCAGGTCCTTTGGTGTTGGTGGAGTCTGTGAGGGCTGTGCTGAGGGCATGTTCAGAGTCCTTGTATTCCAGAACCAAATGTTTGACTTCCTACTGATGGTAAAGACCGGGAGAGCACTGACCAGTTTTAATTAGGGAAGTGATGATCCAATTTGCATTTGGAAAAGCATAATTTCCAAAAGTCAAAACTTTTTTCTGTTGCAACAAGATCCTGATTTTATAGTGAAAGACCAAGGAAAAACGAAATTTATCTAACTGAAATTAACTGAAAGACAAAGTTGACGGAACTCTAAATTTTAAAGGGTAGGGGCTGGCTGGTTATCCAGCTGGTTAGAGCATAGTGCTGATAACACCAAGGTTCAGGGTTCAATCCCTGTACTGGCCAATAGCCAAGAAAAAAAAAAGTTAAGGGTGGAATAGTTGGGCATGAGTCAATAGATGTCTGTGTCACTATACAAACCTCTTTCCGAGGACTCAACTCATGGTCTAGCCAATTAGGTCACTTGGGAGAGTGTGGTGCTGATAACACCAAGGTCAAGGGATCGGATCCCTGTACTGACCAGCTGCACCCCTCCCCCCAAAAAGGGAAAACAAGGACTCATCTCATAAATCATATCATCAACTGGCTTTATTTTAAAGGGAGGCCATTGGAACCAAGTGTGCTGTGACTCCATTTATCAAATGAAAATTTATTTAGGAAAGCATTTCTAAAGTGTCTCCATTTCCTACCACAGGGTCATGCTATTTCAGATTTCAGAAGATGTAAGCAAAGCAGAATTGAGTTATTTTAAGTTTTTTTTGAAGAAGGAAATCTCCAAATGTAAACTGGATGATGACATGGTAAGACCTGACTACAGAGAGGGGAGATTCTGGTAAAAGTACCCCAGATTCTCACTTCGTGTTGTAGATATGATTCCTTTATACTGTGAAGTGCTGCTTGAATTAATTACCAGGGGCAAGGCAGAGTCAAGAGCCAGGAGAAGAGAGGTTGCACAGGCACAGCCCAATGTGGGACCGGCAGACCCTGGAGAGACAGTGGTGGCCTGAGACAGCCCCCACTCCTGTAGCCTCTGAAACACCTGGGGGCTGGAACTGTGTGTGTGTGTTGTGTGTGTCTTTCTTGTGTGTCTGTGTGTGTGTGGTATGTGTCTGGGTATGTGTGTCTTTCTGTGGTGTGTGTCTATGTGTCTGTGTTTGTGGTATGTATGTCTCTGTGTGTGGCATATGTGTCTGTGTGTGTGTCTCTGTGTTTGTAGGTATGTGTGTCTGTGTGTCTCATGTTTCTGTGTCTCTGTGTGTGTATGTGGTATGTGTCTGTGTGTGTCTCTGTGGTACATGTGTCTGTGTGTGTGGCATATGTGTTTGTGTCTTTCTCTGTGGTATGTTTGTGGTACGTGTGTCTGTGTGTCTCTATGTCTGTGTGTGTGCCTCCATTTGCATGTGTCTGTGTGTGTATGTGAACTCAGGTCTGGAGGTGGATTGAGTGCCAGAGGCAATTTTGGGGTGTGAGGTGGTCCCCAGGCTGTCACCATGTGTCTCAGCCGCATACCTCAGGCTGTTTCACAGTCTTTACATAAAGGCATCCAGAGGCAGTTTGATCACAGGACCTGGGGACCAGGTGACATCTGATATAGCTTCTCCTTTATCCTCTCACTTCTGTCTTTGTGGGCTGGAAAACAGAGTCGCCTCCCTAGTAGTCTACGGGCAGCACGCTTTCTCAGAGGGTTCTGCTTGGGAGGTGAGGGCGGGCCCTTCGTTTGGAGAGAGTAGAAGTAAAAAGAAATTTAATCTAAAAACCAGTAAGGCTCAGTCCAGTCTTCCAACTTTATTTCTCTTCTCCCTAGAACTTGCTTGATATTTTCATGGAAATGGAGAAGAGGGTCATCCTAGGGGAAAGCAACTTGGACACCCTGAAAAGAATCTGTGACCAAATCAATAAGAGCCTGCTGAAGAAGATCAATGATTATGAAAACTTAAGCAGAGGTAGAAATAACCCAACAGCTGTTAATCAGCAAGACATGTTCTCAAATTGACAAATCCCTCGATGTCACAACTGTTCCTAATTAAATATTTGGGGGCTGGGTTTCTCTTTTAATTCAGAGAGAAGAGTGAGCCTTGAAAGAAGCCCAGGTGAATTTTCAAATGGTAATGCTTGGAGATGCGTTTTCAAGATGTATTTAGTTCATTTACTCTCTGAGATCCTCATGCCTCCTCTCTCAACCCTCTGCCACACTGGCATCGTAAGGGACCTGCTCTCCCACTGTCAGGATGACAGTTCACTGGCAGCTTGTAGTCACCTTCTCTACATATCGAGACATATGAAAAGAGTGTTGAAAGGCACAGACCCTGCAGCCCCCAGCTGGCAGGTTTGAAACAGGTGCAGAGTTAGTCAGTAATAAGGTTTTAACTTTTTTCTGTGTGTTTTTTTCCCCCTTGACATCTGCTGCCTGTGTTATGCACTGGGTGGTTGAAATCATTTTTCAGAACTTCCTTGGTTAAGTCACTTCCTTTTTTCACAAGAACGATTTTGCTCTGTTCTCCAGCTAGAGGGCCCCGGCCAAGGGTGAGTAATTTCCCCCCGTCAGTCCCTGGGGCTCCTTCGTGGGGCCCCACACCTGAACCTGAGCTCCCCGTCACCTGCCTGCCTTGCCCTTGGGAGGCTTCAGGCACATCAGTCTTCTCATCCCAAAGGGAGAAACTGAGTTCAATCCTCTGTCCATTTTCCCACCTACGTAAGTCAGGCTGAATCAGGAGAAGGAACTCTCAAGTATCTCCTTCAAAATTTTGATTAATCAAATATTCTTTCTGATAAAATTTACATATACTTAGCGAAGATGATTTTAAATTCAGGGACATTTTAAAAAACCCGGTAAAGCCATTACCCCACAAATATTATTATTAATATTTTTGTTGTATATTCACCCTGGTTCTTTGTGGTGTGCGTGTGCCCATGTGTATGTGTGTTGAACACATTTTGCATCACCTCTTTTAAAGATTAAATCTGAACAATGTCCATGCAGCTTGGTCTTCCCTATTCCCTCTGCTCGAGCCCGAGGCTTTAAGAGTTCTTTAAGGAGTAAGGTATTTTTAAATCAGTAATTCTCATCTAGGCAACAAATCAACAGAATAACCATTATTATTTCAGAAGGAGAGAAGAAATCTAGGGTGATTAGAGGGGGGAGGGGGAGGGATGGGGAGGGGGAGGGGAGAGATTGGACATGGGGCATAAAGAGTAACTATGATCTGTAACAATATATATGCTAGTAATATTGATTTGACCAATATATCTCAATGTTGACCCACTAAAATATGTATAATTGATTTTGATTCATTACACATTTTAAAAAAATCAATAATTCATCCTGAGATAGTGGTTTTATGAACAAATATCTCACAAATTTTCATTTAAAAAGGGACCTTATGTTGCCCTAAGTGCTACATATTTTGTTTCCAAAGTGCCTTTCCTGCCATGTCTCATTCTGGATGTGTCTCTTCATTGCTCGTAGGGGAGGGGTCATTCGGAGTGCTGGCAATATCGGACTCTCCAAGAGAACAAGACAGTGATTCACAGGTACGTGGAAACCTCCAAGTCCTCTTTCCATTTGCATTTCAGATTCTAGTTATTGTATTTGTTAGCTTTTCTTTAGCTGCCAGAAAAACCAGTAAGGGGTAGAAACTTATTGAAAATTTTAAGAACTGTAGAAAAAATCTACAGAAGGACAAATTAACAATGTGACTTAATTTTTAAAATGTGACCTCTTCAGTTTCTTTTGCATTAAATTTTTGTTTTAAGACTAAAGGCAAAGGTATTGGAATACAGTCAAGCACTGCACAATGACATCTCAGTCAGCAGTGGACTGAGTATATGACGGTGGTCCTATTAGTTTTTAATGAACATACCTCATAGCCTAGGTGTGTAGTAGGCTATACCATCTAGGTTTGTGTAAGTACACTCTGTGATGTTTGTGCAATGATGAAATTGCCTAACAATTGCGTATCACATTTCTCTGACCATGTCCCCATCGTTAAGCAACGCACGACTATAGTTGGGGGTGGGGGAGTGGGGAAGCCTCCTACCTAATCTTCTAGCAGCTGTTTAAGCCTAAATGGGGGACCACTTAGGGGGAAGATACTTGACATTTTGAAAATATTTCTCCTTTGTGATTAGGTGTGAGCAGCAAACACTCATAATCTAGCCATCTCTATGTTCTTGTCTCAATGAGCCAGCAGAAAAATTTCCTTTCTAGACATAATAACTTCAATTTATGTAACCTTCAACAATTCAACAAATTAGGTTATCCACTTTGCCCTTGGCAGGAAGCAGAGGAAACCCTGAACGCCTGAATTAGGCTGGAGAGAGACTCTTTACTAGAGGGGGATCCTGTGAAAACGACCAGACCTCTCTCTGTCTGAAAATCAAGAATTAACCGAAATACTGTATACTTTGTAAGCAGTATAGCACTCTGCAAGCATTGACCCCACCAAACAGTTGAAGATATTAAGTCGTAATATCTTTGTAAATTTTAATCTATCTTAGTAAATACACTTAACATGCTTAGTAAATGCTTAGCATACTTAATACTTAGTAAAATACTGAATATCTTAGTAAACATACTAAGATACTAAGAGATTAGGTAACTTGCGCAAAGTCTTAAGGTTACAAAGTAGTAGAGCTAAGAATTTGCCTTCCTACCCTGGAGCCCTTTTCTCTACCTCAAGTGTCTACACAGACTTTCAACTAAATGCCTTAGGAGCATGGGACACAGGGCCACCTCTGACCAGTACTGTCAGATGCTACAGTCTGCGTACTGTAACCTACAGCATAGCCACGATCTACCTGACTAGCCCATCTCTCCCCACCAGCTGCTGTGGTCCTGAGAGCTAGGTTACACCATCAGCTTTAAAAATCCTGAGGCCACACTATGTCATGTGTAGGGCAGGCCCTCAGCCATTAGCCAAGCAGCACGGATGATTGAGTAGATGGCCAAGAGAATCACAAGGTCATGGAGGGGCAGCCCAAAGACATTGAATGAATGACTGCATGAATATTCACTCAGCAACTCTTGATTGAGCGCTCACAAATTAATAAATCCTGATCACTGGCACAGATGTTATCTGCCTTGAGGAGTCTTCTGTATAGTAAGGGAAGCAGATAAGGGACAAGTAATAATTTGGAAGCCCAAGTTTTGGGACACTGGCTTTACAACTCTCGGTGGGGACAGAAGTTTGAGGGAACAGGTGGAGACTAGCTTTTCAGGGCAGTGACTCCAAGTGGGGGGTGGGGCAAGGGAAAGCGCTTCCCTCCTGGGTTGGCTCAGGGGCCGCGTAACCTATTACTAGTAGTTGTTTGTTCACGTCTCTAGTGTTTGACCTGCAGAGTCAGCTCCTGGATTAGGTTTTTTTTTTTTTTTTTTTTTGCAGACTTCAGACAAAGTTTACAGAATGAAAAGCAAGCCTCGGGGGTACTGTTTGATTTTCAACAACTATGATTTTAGCAGAGCGCGGAAGGATGTGCCCAAACTTCACAGAATTAAGGACAGGAATGGAACGCACTTGGACGCAGGTACGTGGAACTCAAAAAGAGAAGTAAAATATTTCTTATACCTCTGTTTTTTTATCAAAAGTGGGAGAACAAAAGCTGTACCGAAAGGGCTATGTGTTTCAAGGAAGTGTATTTAAACATATTTCCCTGTGGAGGTGATGAACATACTCATATATTTGTTACTTCCCTGCTTTTGTTTTTTATAAATTAATTTTTAAAATGAAAGCAATGTATTTATAAAGATACAATATCAAATCTTACCAAAAGGCTTATAATGAAAAGCAGCAATAAACTTTGCATTTAATTCAACTGAATGAATGGTGCTTCTGTAGAATGCATTAGGTGAAAAAATTACTTTGGTATCAAGACTCTTATAGAGGTTGCATTTATAAAAGTTGGGCTAGTGAGTACAGCAGAAATTGTGGATTCTTAACAGAAATAGCATTTTCATATGTTAAATTAGCCATAAATTCTTTTGCTCAGCCTATTTAAGCTATGCTTGAGAACTTACTCATACAAGTTAAATTAAAAAGTAATTTGTGGTATTTGAATATAAAAATAACTACAACTAAAAATAATGATAGAAATTATCCAACCCTACCATTAAGATATTAATAATTTCAGTTTGATCAAAGAACTTTTGAAAATGGTGTTTATAAGTCACAACATCAGTTAATGACATTTTAAAAATTGAATCAAGTTTAGAAAATTAATGTAGATTGATTATACTCATAAGGATTCTCTGATGGTCCCTGTTAACATTTGATTCATTTATTCAAGAAAATCTATTCTAAGATTTTAAAAAGCCACAAAGCTTAAGTCCATTGACTACATCATTCGTCATGTACTTGGTATTGAAAAAAAGGTTTCAGGCCTTTGATTTTTATTCATTTAATATTTAAAGAATTCTATTAAAATGATATTTGATTCTGTTTCCGGCAGTTCATTTTTCCTATATGTGACCCATGATCAACGGTCTTGGTTGACATTGAGTTTGTGTGTCCTGCTTTTCTGTTCCAGTTCTTATGTTCCGTGCTGAATGAGTAGAAGTAGGAGACACAGCTGCTTGGTCATTGCTCCTGCAGTGCTCCCCTCTGTTCTGTGGCAGTGCCTTGGGAACTGCTTTACAGTCATTTTCTATATCAACATCCCACATTGCCAAAGGAACCAGAATTTTGCCGTAGAACCAAGGCACTATATTAATCTTGCCGAAGTTCTTTCAGACTGAATAAACCAAAGATTGATTGCATTTCAAAGTTTTTTCTCTATTTCTAGTGCTAAGTTGTCTCTAGACTGATGATTTATGTTTAGTTATGATGTGCTGACAGGGACGAATGCTAAAGAAAGAATAAAACAAGGTGTAACAGGATCAAGAGAACAGAAATGGAGACAACAGCTAATGAAAGGTTTTAAACAATTTTTAGAGGATGAAATAAAGGAGGGGAGGTAATAGACTTAGAGAAAAATCACAACCCAAGCAATTAAAGAGCGGGGAACAGAAAAGAGGCAAACTCATTTACCCCACAGAATTCTGGAAAAATTTAGGAATTGGAGGTACAAAGTGTAGTTGAGGCAATGAGCTGAAATTAACATGATTATTTTAAAGCCTGTGTAAGGCACATCGATACCCCAGATTCATACCCTCCTCTCATAGAGCCAACAACTATTCCTATTCCATCTTAATAAGGAACAAGAAATTTATTCTCTTATAAAATTGTACCAGAGAGGCTCTAGACTTGGGAATACTAGGCCCAGCAAAGGAAGCAGTGAGGCATCTTATCGAAGACAGAGATGGCATGGTGCCATGGAGTTAGTATCTAATACAACTTGGTTCCAAGAACACTGGCAGCAGATACAGATTTTCCTCTGAAAGCCCACATGAAAGACCAGCAGATAATGACATCTGGCGGTCTCCTAATGCAATTGTCAGGTCTCCAACCAATTATCCTGCTACAAAGTCCACCCACCAATGAACCAACCACACCCAAGAACACAGAGCTTTCAGTGAACTTTTTTTTTTTTGTGGCTGGCTGGTATGGGGATCCAAACCCTTGACCTTGGTATTCTAACACTGCACTCTAACCAGCTGAGCTAACTGGCCAGCTCTCAGTCAACTTTTTAATTGTCTAATTAGTCAGTTTACTAATAGATAGCCAAGGATTATCAGACATTTGAAGAAAGCCTCTAACGTAAAAGAGAGAGGCAATACAAACAAGAAAAAAACAGAATATGAATGAAACAAAGGTAATGTTGAGAAAAATAAACCTTTATAAAAGCTATACTTAATATTCTCAGAGAGACAGTAAAAGGTCCATAAAAGAACAGAATGTTATGAAAAAGGAACAGAAAAAGAATCTGTGAAAATCGAATATATGGGGATCAAAATGAAAATTTCAGCAGTGTGGAAGATGAAGTCTCAGAAATTAGGACAAAAAGACAAAAAAGAATGAAAAATAGGAGCAAAAGCAAGAAAATTTGAAGATCAGTGAAAAATGTCCAACCTCTGACAATAAGAGTTCCAGAAAGAGAGGACAGAAAATATGGGGGAAATGGAAATTTCCAAGAACTGAATGACTCAGTTTCCAGACTGAAAGGGCCTAATGAATTGAGAAAGATTCATATCAAAGCATATCACATCCTAGAAGCTTCCAGAGAGAAAAAAAGTCAAATATATAAACTATGAAGAATCAGAATGTCTCAGTAGCAACACGAGTCCAAGACAGAGAAGAAGTGTCTTCAAAATTCTGAGGAAAAATGCATTTGGAAGTAGAATTGTATATCTAGCTAAACCATCAAAAAGCTGAAAATGGAAATAAAGACACATCATACAAGGGCTCAGAAAATTTACTCCTCATGTATTAGTGGATATGCTCCAGAAAAACAAGCTAGTAAACCAAGAAAGAAGTCATAGGTTTAGGAAACAGGGAATCTACTGCGGAAGAGACAGAGAGATGTCCCAGGAGAAGAGAAATTTGTGAGGCCTAAGGAGCTGACAGTTGAGACTGGAGCAGAAGGATGTAGTGCTTAAGATAGGAAGTCCGGGAAAAAATAAAAATGAGTCAGGCAAGCAGCCTAAAAGTGTTGGAAGACTTTGCCCAGATCTATTAGCGCATTTGGGGAAAAATAATGTTAAGCAAATAAGAAATAAAGAAAAAGTAAAAATAATGCGTTAGTAATTCCAGGAAACACAAAAAGTTTGGTAAGAAAGGAAATATAATTAAAGGACAGTATGTTTACTAGTTGTAGTACTACAAGTATTACTATGGATTCAACCAAAAATTGTAAATAATTGTGTAAGAATAGCAAATGTTCATCATCCATAAAAAGATCTTACAAAAGTCCAAAATGTATAAATGAATATATAGCAGTGGACCCATTTATTACAAAATGGAGGCTAATATAAAAAAAAAGCAGTTAAAAGCTGAAAGTGGTTGCCTTCTTTGAACAAGACTGGGTAATAGGATGGGACACAGAGGGGGTAGCTGATTTTGTAATAGGTCTTTTAGTTCCATTTTTTTAAAAAATTGTATCTTTTGATAAATATAATTTTGAGAGTGTTCAGCATAAAATAAATATGAATCTTATTCAACAATTGTTTTGTAGAGCTGGCTGGTTAGCTCAATTGGTTAGAGCACAATGTTGGTAACACCAAGGTCAAGGTTTTGGATTACCATACTGGCCAGCTGCCAAAAAATTTTAAAAAGCCACACACAAAAAAACCAAACAAACATTCTTTTGCTTTTTTCTTGATTATCTAAGTCATATAATCATCTTTTAAATTTGTTTGTGGTAAGCCTGAATTATAGCTTACCCATTTTGTAAACCAGTCCAGAAAAGACAATAGGCCAATGATATGATAGCACT
Source organism: Cynocephalus volans (assembly GCF_027409185.1). NCBI lineage: Eukaryota > Metazoa > Chordata > Mammalia > Dermoptera > Cynocephalidae > Cynocephalus > Cynocephalus volans. The sequence continues at coordinate 266,566,830 of NC_084460.1, forward strand.
CTCCCTTTCTCATTTGCCTCAGGGCTTGGGAATGTTGTCAGCCAGTGGCAATAAATATCAGAAGCCTGTAGAATCCAGCTACTAGCATAGAGGATCTTATTCTTTGCGTTCTGGTTAAATTCATATCAAAGTTAAACCCTCTGTTCTCTTCAGATCTGGGCTGTGGTCTGGGAATCATTGTAGTACAACGTGACTTCTTATTTCTCTTTTCAGAGGCTTTGGCCAAGACCTTTAATGAGCTTCATTTTGAGATAGTACCTTACAGAGACTGCACAGCAAAGGAGATCTGTGAGGTTCTGATGTCCTACCAAAGCATGGACCACAATAACAAGGACTGCTTCATCTGCTGCATCCTCTCCCATGGGGACAAGGGCATCATCTATGGCACTGACGGACAGGAGGCCCCCATCTATGAGCTCACCTCTTATTTCACTGGTTCCAAGTGCCCTTCCCTCGCTGGAAAACCCAAAGTCTTTTTTATTCAGGCTTGTCAAGGGGATAACTACCAGAAAGGTATAGCTGTTGAGACTGACTCAGAGCAGAAGGAAGCCTATTTAGAAATGGATTCATCATCTCAAAAGAGATATATCCCGGATGAAGCTGACTTTCTGCTGGGAATGGCCACTGTGAACAACTGTGTTTCCTATCGAAACCCTGTGGAGGGGACCTGGTATATCCAGTCACTTTGCCAGAGCCTGAGAGAGAGATGTCCTCGGTAAGTTTTGCCTCCCCAACCCTTCTCAGTTTAACACTACCTGCCCCCCTGCCCCATCACCACTACCTTATATTCATATTCAGAGTCCACTAGAAAGTGCTTTATGATTGAGATAATATCAACAGATCAGAGAGGTGTCCAAGGGGAGTGGTTTCTAATCATCTCTAAATGTCTAGCTGTGGATCATGTAGCTATACTTCCCAGGTCAGTTGCAAAGCGGGAGAGATGGCAAGTGTTGACATCTTTAGTTCATAGATGGAAAAATTGAGATACTTACTGAAAGGTTTCCTTTATTTAGCACCTCAAAGGACAGTCAGGGTACCATGGAGCTGGAAAGGACATTGAAGTCATATAATCCGGCTCTCTGTCTTTGGGCAGAAAAATGACTGAGCCAACTCAACTGGTTTTGGAAGTCTTCCAAGAAGGGAGTAGCCCATTTTAATATTTAATATTCTCCAGCTCTGTCAAAAGTTCTATGATAGCTAACCAACCTCAAACCCTCTTGATGCCTTGTGGGAGATAAGTAGCAAGGAGTAGGGTTAGCCTGCTTTGAAGACAAATATGTGGGGAAATATCCTTCCCTTATTATGGCATATGCTTCCTTTAGTTAAATTATCATTTCATATGTCATGGTTCACCCAAATGCACACACTACTGACAGATGAATAGCAAGGAATCTTCTGGAGGTTCCCCTAGCCCTGTGTGTTGTCATGTTTTGAGTGTATGAAGAGCAAAAATTTCCCTTGACATATAAAAGAGTGAACCATAACATCAGTGCGATGTTTTCATTTTGTAACTTGGCCTGTGAATCCTGCGAGGTTCTGGGGCCTAGCTACAGTGGTAGGTGAAGAGGGTGCCCGACACAACTGCTGAGGGCCTGGAGAGAAGAGGATGGGGTGCTGCAGGAGACAGTCGACTTTCACTTGCCTAGAGTTTGGCTGCATCATAGATGAATCCACAGAAGCAACGTCAATTGGAGGCAGAGGGTAATGGGGGGCCTTGAGGTGATTGGGACCAAGTGACATAGTACATGGAGCAGAGTGAGATACACAGAGGTCAGGAGGGAAAGAAATCGAATTTAACACTGAATCCAAGGTTTCTGATGGTCAGTAGAGATCCTGAATAAACCAAAGATAAGTTATTAAGCGTGGAGACAACTCACTTACCGGGAAGCTGTGGTAGGTCTTGGTTTAACAACTTATTGTTTCAAATGCCTGATGTTTTGAGAGGAAGAACCGTAGAATTATCGCTGAGCACAGAGGACGGGACGGTTCATCAGCTGTTTCCCCCGTGGGTGGTCACGATGTTATGCTGTGTTTTTCAGAGGTGACGATATTCTCACCATCCTGACTGAAGTGAACTATGACGTGAGCAGTAAAGATGACAAGAAAAACATGGGGAAGCAGATGCCACAGCCCACCTTCACACTAAGAAAAAAGCTCGTCTTTCCTCTTAATTGATGCTGTTGTTTATATGTGTAACACTATGCTTTATTTGTTGATAAGCTATTACTTAGTACTATTTTGCACTTTGATGGCAGAAAGGGAGTTTAGAATTATTAGAATGCTTATATGAATTCAAGCCGGAATCTCTGGCTTTGCAAACAGTAATAGCCAACATTGGCCATTTATGGCCATGCTATTATTTTAATTATATGTTTAATAAGATGAAAACATTTTTTAAAATAACTTACAGTTGATCAAAAAAGTATAGTAAGTTTAAAAGAAATATGACAAAAATCTCCTAAAAGGTTCAAAATCCGAATCCTTGACCTTGGTGTATACAACACCGAGCTCTAAGGTAGGCCAACCAGCCATCCCCAATTCCCTTCAAATTGTCAAACATTAGAAACAAAACAAAAATCACTTAAGAGCATTATGCCAAAGATTTAGCCTTGAACATGGTGTTAATAATAGCACTGGAACTTTTTAAGGCACAGGAAGAAGAGAAGTGGTGAAATCACTTTCCCACCAGGAGGCCTCAGAATAATGAATGTTAAAATATTTGGAGACAGCAAGTGTCCCTTCTGTCCGTGAGAGGGCTGATACCTCTTTTCTGGTTCCTATGATAATTTGTCAGATTTGCATTCCCACTAACTGGGTGGGATTCTGTGGCACAGAACAGTTGGTATGCCTGTGACACCCTCTCAAAGGTCACCGACTGAGATTTTTGTGATCCAGTCTAGCTAAAAAAAAACCAACCTCACACACTGAGGTTCAGTGTGTAATGCTCCCACATCCAGCCTGACGGTGGCCGGTGGGTAACACGAGTAATATCAGAAACGTGCACCTCCTCTGTGCCTCCTCCCTTGAGCAATGGGAAGATCCTATGTTTCAGTGATGAAAGACACCATGACTCTGTGTAGGGTTAACATTTCAGAATAACTCTCTTTCTAAGCCATCCTCCACACTACCTTTTAATGATACATTTTTGAATGTTGATTTTTAGTGTAAAAGATTTAAAATACTAAAATTATTTTGAAAATTCGTTATAATCTGTCCCCAAACTCCCTTTTTGGCCTCTTCTCCTGTTGCTCTTATAATATATACCTGCTTTTGCAGCATCCAATGTGACTGGCTTTTTGCTAATGATGCAGTGCTCTTTTCCTTTATTTGCATTTGCTCTTTCTTTGCTAAATTTATTCCAAATCTTTAGTAATTAATTTCTGTAACAGCTGTATTTTTAAAGAATATTTTTTTAAAAACATTTTTACTAGAATAAAATATAATTTTATGTTACTGCTTCTTGGAGATTTTTTTGTTTGTTTTTGGCCAATGGCATCTCACAGGTGGAAAATGTTTGGATCACAGACATTTTATTTGAGCCTATGGATACTGGCTTAGATAGCTGTATTTTTAAAATTTGTTGTTAACATTTAAAAATTAGGAAGTATCACATGAAAAACCAAAATGCCTTCTGAAGAATCAGAATATCTGACATTGATCCCACGCTCCTGTATGTCAGCCTTCAGACTGGGCATGCGCTCTGCGGTTCACCAACCCCCACACTCTCTCCCTGACCCCCATGCATCTCCTCCATTGAGGCTGCAGTCAATTATCACTTGTCATTGTGCTTGCCAGCCCTCTTCACTTTTTCCTGTTGTCTGCCCTATGGGCATTTGAATTCTGGTGATGGTTTAGAGGTGGTGGTAAGAAGCATCAGGAACTCTTCCTAAGTCACAGGTTAGGGAATATGATTGAGAGCTGGAGAAGGGGGGGGGGCACATGTATGGGAGAAAAAGATTTTGGAATCAAATCAGTTATCTTTCTTGCTAGCTAAATGCCCTAGGGGACAAAAGGCATGCCCCCAAATATAGTCAACATCCAATAGGACGAAGGCCTTCAAATCAGTCTCTTTCTAATGAAATCTGTAAAGGTGGTACAAAAAATAGCACAAAACCCACAGAAAGCTTAGCTCCAGGTATAGAGAACATCACTTTTCCATGAAGGGTCATGATAAGCTGTGTAATTGAGGTGAGAATTCAAACATTCCCAACCTCTCAGAAGAAAGCAGTTTTTGAGAAGATAAAAACAGTCAGAGTAACCCAAGAACTAAACTTGTCATAAGCATTTCCCAAGAAAACCTCAGAGGAGTCCCCTAGGCCTAGAGAGATGGTGTTTCTACCATCTTCAGCTATGGAGAACAACTCTTTGTTCACGACTCTTGTCCCCTGTTGCTACTAACGTCTAAAAGGTGAGAATCATACTCATAAGGAGCAATAGAGGTTAATCTCCCAGATTGACCGTAAATTTCTTCATTCTTGGCAATTATCTTTTGCCTGTGAAAAGAATGGAGAGATGTATCACCAAGACTCAAAGGGTAGAAAGGGGTAGGTGACGTTTGAAGGGGGGAGAAATGTGACTTCATTCCTTCATTGGGGGCAACTTCACTCTACTCGTGGTGGTTTTGAATTTAGTGAGATGTGGTATTTGGGTGACCAAATTCACATATGTGAAATTTTCTACTAAACTAACACAATGAATAATTTTCCTTTATTAAAATATTGACTAAAATTTAGTTTAATGATTTAAGATGCATCTTCAAGTCACAGTATAATTTCTGATCTGAGGTTGATTTCCATAGGAATCAGAGGCATCTGATTCCATAGGAATCTGAGGGTAAACCCCCAACTCTCAGGGAAGGTGGATTTAAAAACAACCCTCAGTCAGAGAACTGAATAAACTCAGATACTCACAGATAAATTTCCTGTGTTGGTTTGCATAAAAACAGAGACGCAGGTAAAGAAGTCTAGCTACATCCCAGTCCCCCTCACACCAACAGTCTGACCTCTGCAGGTAACTCTGTATCCAGGCTCCAAGTGATACACTTCCCTCCCCAAAGCGCCCATGCCTTGACATGTTTAGGAAGTACTTGGGTCATCTTCTTAACCTATTCTTCACTCCACCTCCCACTCCTAAAGATAACTCAGCCGTGTCTTTTTGAGCAGCAGCGTTCACACCTTAGATGAATGTTTTCCTCTTTCAGGATCTGTATGGTGCACTTATACTTTTCTTCAGCTTCAGCAAACTTGGCCTGGAGTGTTTTCTCCAGATTTCCCACGGTAGTTTTCTGAAAGATGTGTAAATTTTAATAGCTATCTTCGCCAACCCAGAGCCATCCAGGGCAGAGCCATATGGCAGAGCTGCACAGAGACCTGGGTTCCTCTGCCAACTCCCAACCCTGCTCCAGCCAGGACTCACCTCTCTCTGGAGTTCCATCTGGGTATGGTAGAGGTTTGTGTTAAGCGACTCTAGGATAAGAGCTTGTGCATGTAACTCTTTCTCCATGACCTGCATAAGAAGACATTGTTTCCAGACATCATGCTGGTGTCTCTGCCTATTTATCCCCCTTCTCCAGGGCACCTGAACTAGCATGTAAAGCAGCACCTTCAGGCACTCCTTCTCACAGCCAATCAGTCACCTCACCCTATTGATCTATGTCCTCTCTGCCCCGCCCATTGATACCCTCTCTTCAGCCTCACTGTCACTGCTGTGGAGCCGGCTCCCACCAGAGCTCACATGGACTATTACAATGGTTATCAACCATTCATTCACTGAACAAGTCTTTATTAAATACCTACTACCGATTCCAACTATATGACACTTTGGAAAAGGCAAAACTACAGAGACAGTAAAAAAATTAGAGGTTGCCAGGGGTTGGGAGGGGAAGAAAGGGAGGAATAGGTGGGACAGAGGGCATTTTTAGGGCAATGAAAATATTCTGTATGACGCTGTAATGGTGGATACACGACATTACGTGTTAAGCAAAACCTATAGAGTGGACAACACAGAGTTTACCCTAATGTAAACTATGAACTTCAGTTAATAATAATGTATCAAGATTGGCTCAATTGTAACTAATGTATCACCCTAATGCAAGATGTAATAATAGGCAAATGGTGGGGTGGGGTGGGGGAGTATGTGAGAGCTCTCTGTACTTTCTCCTCAATTCTTCTGTAAACCTAAAACTGCCCTAAAGAAGTAAAGTGGGGAGGGAGAGGGAAAAAAATTTTAAACCATCCATTAAGTAAAAAAAACTCCAAACTACTACAGGATGAATAGGAGCCTGTGCAAAGGTCCTTAGAAGGCAAAATGCTTAGTGTATCTGAGGACCTGAAGGAACACCAGTGTGACTGGCAGGATAGTGGGCCAAGGTGAGGAGACGCAGAGGAGGCAGGTCATAGCTGAGAGGCCAGGGGACCTGAAAACAATGTGCTGCTACTGAAGAGTTTTAGAGAAGTGTTTGCCTTTACCTCACTGTTTACACTTATCTCAATGCTCTGTGGAGATTGGACTGGAGGAGGCAAGAGGGAAAGAAGGGGACTAAGGGAGAGAGTGCTACAGTAGTGCAGGGCACAGAATAATAGACTAGGGGGAGGTGCCACAGAATTGGAGAGAAGTGGATGAATTTGGAATATGTTATAGAGGACTGGCTGATGCTGATGGATTGGATGGGGAGAAGAAAAGAAAAGAAATCAAGGATGACTTTAAGTCTAGGCTTGAACAGCTGGGCAGTTGTCAATTTGGGGGTTCAAATCTCAAGTGGGAAATCAAGGGTATGAAGATGAGCAGGTTAAGTTTGAGGTGTCTGTAAGTTACCTATGTAGAAATGTTAAATGGGCAGTTGGATATACAATCCTGGAGCTCAGAGAAGGGGCTAGGCTGGAGGTATCAATCCTAGCGGTCAGCACAGAGATAACATTGACATCTATGTGGACAGATGAACTCAGATAAGGAGAAAGAGGAGATAAAGAAGAGAAATGGAGTCTAAGATCAAGCCCTGGAACATTCAAAGACTTAGAAATTAGGTGGATGGGGTGTGGGGGGACCTAGCAAAGGAGACTGAGGAGTGACTCGAGGCAAAAGAAAACCAGAAGCCTATGAAAGCCAAGAGAGGAGAGTGTTTCAAGGGAGGAGTGACCAATTGCACCTGATACCGCTAACGCCAAGTGAGGTGAGGCATTCCTCGGACTTGGCGACTTGGAAGTTACTGGTGATTTTGACAAGAGCAGTTTCAGTGGATGGGGTTGGAGCAGAAGCCAGGTTGCAATATAAATGGGAGTGACCCTCCGACAGGTCCTGCGTCCCATCACTTTGCCTCTTCAGACTCGCCTGCACATTGCTACGAGAGTTGTCTTCCCATCTGATACTGTCCTCCTCAGAAACCTCCAGTGGCTTCCCACTGTCTACAGACTCAAATCCAGACTCCTTGTGGTGATGAATGGGGCTACTGATGGCCCAGTGAGTCCAGTGTTAAACACAAAAAAAGGCTTCTTTGTTCTTCTCTATGGGCAAACTGGAAGTTGGGTTCATTTTCCATTGTGTTCTCCTGGAAAACTATGATAAAGGTGGAATATCAGCCTTGTTACTAGGCAACATTGCAGAGAGTAAAATGAACTGCGCCTGGACTGGGAGGACTGTGAAGCAGCACAAACACCTGGCAGAAAGCCATAGCTTTGGTCTTCCCTGGGGGCAGTGATGCTTGTAACTGGGCACGACCTGGAAGTTACGCCTGAGCATCTGTTGCAAAAGATTTTGGGACAAGAGGCTTCTAAGCTAGATTAGCTTCTGCACCCACATAGGTGAGTCTCATTTTCCCTCATCTGAACTGTTTCTTGTGGGGCCACACAAGACCAGCCCTGGACCACCCGAGAACTCTTGCGAGGCTCCCACAGAAGAGGAATCTCCTGATGCTGCTTTCCTGGCAGGCGGTGCTTCCTGCCTTAGGGCCTTCTAAGTGAATCCAAGACAAAGTGCGGCCTGTGCTACCACATGAGTGTGAGATCCTAGTTGGAACTAAGAACCCTTTAACCACTGGCCCTAAGCTACCTTTCCTAATCAGTCTTGCTCTTTCTTTCATACACCAGGTCCTTTCATTATGTCACCAGTTTTGCTCATGTTCTGCTCTCAGGTTGGAACTCCATCTCCACTCCCTCCTCATTTCTGAGATTCAGAAACACTCAGCTGCCAAAACCAGCTCAAATGCCATATTGTAACCCTATCACCCACTTCACCCTCAACAGGACTAGTAGTTCTTTCCTCTGAAGGATTTATACTGTGCTTACATTTTATTATAAACATGTGCCTATTTGTCATCTTTGTAGTACCTCACAATCAGCACCTAAAAGGTGCCGTATGCATTCTGTTAGGTGCCAAAGAGACTAAAAAAATGAACTCGATGGATCTCTGCTTCCAGGTATCAGCCCCATTTAGCTCTTATATGTCCTCAGAGCACTAGAGCTCTTCCCATGTAGTGTGCAGCCTGCCAAGATGTATGAATTGGAGAGGCACCACCATGTACTGCAACTGCATTGTGCAAAGTGCTATACTAGGTTGTTTTGCATTTATTTAAAAACTCAGTTACTATTTATTGAATGCCTCTGATATGCCAGGCACTCTTCTAAGAATTGGGGATGAGCAGTAAATAAAACAGACAAAAATTATCCCTGCCTTTATTGAGTTTATCAGCTTAGAAGATTATAAATCTGAGTAGAAAAATAAAACAGAGAAAAGAAAGTGTTGGGGCAGGGAGCTGAGCCTTTAAATAGAATAGCTCCTGAGGAGGTGGCATTTAAGACCAGAGGGAAGAAAGAACGTAAGCCAACCGTATGGATATCTGGAAAAGAGCGTTCCAGGAAGACATAATATTAAGAGTAAGATAGGAGCAGCCTGGCCTGTTAAAGAAGCAGCAGGGAGGCCAGTGCCTCTGGAGTGGAGTGATGGAAGGAAGAGATGGAGATGATGTTGGGGGAAAAAAACCACCAGCAAGGAGCAGGTAGAATGACCCCCAGGGCCAACACAAGACTGAGAATAGTTCACAGACCTACCAGCCAGAGTAGAAAAACCTTCTAATACAGAAAGTATTGGGTAGAGTATTCGGAAGGGTATTCCCTCAGCAGTTCTACACTAAAGCTTTAATTCTGCCTAATAAAGCTTAAAAGCCAGGCTTGGAAGGATCAAACTGTTTCCAAGTAACTTAACTGCATCCCAGGAAAAAGCTCAAGAATATTTAAAGGGATATAAAAATATTCAGAACCCAAAAAAGGTAAACTTCACAAAGGCTGGCATCTAATAAAAAAAGTTACCAGATAGGCGAACGAAAAAATATGAGCATAAAAGAGGAGAAAAATAAATTAATAGAAACAGAACCAGAAATGACACAAATGATAGAATTAGTAGACAAGCTCATTAAAACAGTTTTTACAATACACCGGGTCTACCTGGCTCCAAAGCGCCTTCCTTTACCTTGCAGAGCATTGCAATCTGTTTGCCCCTCAATAATGCCTGGAGATCTGCCTGGGCTCTGAAGTATCATTCCTCTATAATGCCTCTATAATGACTAATCTTTTCCCAAACATGACTGTTCTGGATCCAAATTAAATCTTCAGTGGAGGAAGAACACAAGGCACTTTGCAGGTTTGAACAGCTTCTCTTTAGTTATCTCCCACAAGTGCAGTAATTTGTCACAGAAGAGTGAAGTCCCTGGGGAAGTTGTCATGTGTGAGGTATCCTCAGAGTTTTAAGGTGAAGCTTGGAGACAGAGTTGCACGGGGGACTGTGCTTCTCAGAGCTCAAAGGGAAAAACTTGGCATTTTATAATTCCAGGTCCTTTTGTGGTTTGAACCTTGATAAACATGGAAGGCATTCAACATTGAAGACCACACAGTATATTGCTGATGTATTTGTTCAAATCTGGCTCTAAAAAGATATCACTGGCTTTATTTTAGAGACAGTTCTAAAATCCTTTTTGACTTATTGAATCCAGCAAACTTAACTTTATTTTTAATTATTTATTTCTTTATGTAATTTTATTAATATTATTTTTTACATTCAAGGATGTTGTTGCAGAGCGGCTGGGGGGAAGAAGGGAAAGGAGAAGGAAATGGAATGGAAAAAGGAGGAAGGAAGAGGGGCAGGATTGAGGCCTGTGGCACCCCCCTCATTCCCACAGGGGAGACTGGGGGGCTTCCAGTGGTGGCCTGGGCATTGCTGGGCTGGGTGCAGATGTCAGGTGGGTGTGGCTAAAGCTCTCATCCTCCACTGTCCCAGCTTGGGAACCCTGGGCCCTTCTTGCTGCGGCTTGGTGGTCACTGCTAGGCTGGTTGCACATGTCAGGGGGGCATGGCCGAGGCCTGAGGCCCCCCCCACAGCCCTGGCTCGGAAGAGCCCAGGGTGCTTCCTGCAGTGGCTCAGTGGTTGCCACTGGGCTGGCCAGCAAACTTAGCTTTAAATCTTCCATTTTTTTTATTGGTTTGGGGAAGATTGTCATAGATTCCATTTTGCTGAGAGTCTATTATTTTACTGATGTGTTTGTAAGATACAAATTCCATAGGAAAGAATGAAAAAGCTTACCTCTTTGGTCTTTCTCAGCTCCTTTAACTGCAAGGTGTCTCTTTCATGTTGTTTCACAAGCTCCTAAAAACAATTTTATTTGGAAAAGATCAGCACTATGGTTCTGGCACTTCTTTCTGAGAATTAAGAAAGCCAGAATAGGATTCAGGAATATAATATTCACCAAAGCTATACATTGGTATAATGAAGCACACATTATAAACTAGTGACATAACATGTTGAAGTTAAAAATTTAAAATCTTACTGATGTGCAACCATATCACCTTGACAAATATTAAGAGAAATTATATTTTCAGCAAATGCTTTTCTTCTTTTATTTTTTGGTTTGTTTGTTTGGCAGCTGACAGGTTCAGGGATCCAAACCCTTGACCTTGGTGTTATAACACTGTGCTCTAACCAGCTGAACTAACTGGCCAGCACCCAAAGCTTTTCTTAAGTCAGTACACAGATGCAATACTGTTAAGAATTCAAATCTCCACAGATTGAACTTTATATTCAATGCAGTCAAAATGTCAGTAAGCTTTCTTGACAAGCTAATCCTAATTCTAAATTAATTCTAGTTTTAAAATTTATATAAAAATGCAAAGGATGTAGAAAAGCCAACATAATCCTGAAAAATAACAGCAAAGTTCGATGATCTTTACTACCTGATTACAAGCTACAGTACTTCAGACTGTTTTTGGCCTAAATATAGACAAATAGTCAAAACAGAATGAAGAGTCCAACACACCTTCCCCTACCCCCGCCAAATACAACAAAGATACCAAGGGAACTCAATGGAAAAAAGAAAGTTTTTTCAACAAATGGTGCTGGAACCACTGGATATCCACATGGAAAAAAATGATATATAACTTCCATTTTACTCCATATACAAAAATTACTAAAAATGGATCATAGAATCATAAAAGCTAAAATTATCAAGCTTCCAAAAAACAGAATGTCCTCCTGACTTTGGAATCAGAAGTATTTTATAGAGAGGACACAAAAAGGTGTAACCATAAAAGGAAAATAATTGATAATTTGCCTTTCATCGAAATTAAAACGTTTACACAACAAAAGACTCCATCAACAAACTGAAAAGGCAAACCACAGGCTGTGAGACAACATTTGCAACACAAAGATCTGACAAAGAACTTGTAACCACAATATAAAAAATACTCCTACATGTCAATAGTAAAAAGACAAGCGACCCCAAAGTTTTCAGACAGCAAAAGACCTGAAATGACACTTTACAAAAGAAGATACATGAATAGTCTGATAAGCATATGAAAAATTGCCCAATGTAATTAGTCATCAGAGAAATTAAACCATAATGAAATACCACTTCATACCCACTGAAATGGTCAAAATTAAAAGACTGGCAATGCTAGTTCATTGTTGTGGAAGATGTGGACCACTACAGTTCTCACACATTTAAGATGCAAGAGTAAGGTGACACAACTAGTTTGGAAAATAGTTTGGAAATTTCTTACAAAGTTAAACCTCCACCTACTCCAGACCCAGTAATAGCACCACAGCCACAGCAGTTACAGTCAAGGATGAGGGCATCCAGAAATGGGATTTGTGCAAAGTAGGGAAATTCAGGTTCTGCATATTTAGCGTTCTCTTTCCAGTTAATTACAATTTTTATTCCAATATCCCTGTGGTAAGACTGTCCAGCTAAAGGATGGCAAGACTATCAGGCTACTTGTATATATTTCCAGGAAAGCTGGGAGAAGAGAAGTGTGCCCATAATGACAAAGAGGTCACCTAACCACGGAGGCACACCTGGGAACTGGAATGAAGCGCTCGGACTACACAGTGAACCACTGATGTGCTTTGTCTGAGTTACCTCCTTCTCCCGAATGAAGTTCTCAAAGATAGCACTGTAGGATTCATTTATTTTCTTCTTCTCTTCTTCTGACTCTAACTCAAACTTTTTCATCATCTTGCTTTCTGTGGAGGTGAGAGGAAAGCATGTGTATGCGTAAATGTGGAAAAAGCAGGTGCATTAAGAAACCCAGCATGTCTGAAGATAAAAGCAATTCCAGACTGGGTCAGACTCAAGGTCCTTTCAGCCTGGTGTTTAACCTCTGACACCCACCCGGGGATGCCTGCAGCTGGGATGAGCATGGTGGTTATCATCAATCACATTAGCTGTATGAGATTTACTGCCAATCTCTCTGGCTCTTTTGTGTGTAGTTTATATTGGATCTGTTGCTTATTATTTTGGCCATTCTCTCTGCTGAAGTAACCACTATACTTTCTTGAATATCCTTTTCTTAAAATAAAGCTCTTGACTGCTGTGACTTTTCCAGCAGTAAAATTCATTCTGTACTGAGCCCTGGGGTACAGGTCGGCTTAAACTGTTTTCTGGGGCAGAGAAACCTGCCAGCCGAGCCGCAGTACGAAACAGGAGGAAGCAGCAGGGAGGGGAAACACACAGTTCTTCAATGTCTCAATCCTGTGGATGGATAGGGAGTCTCTGGGTTGACAGGGTAACTCTGGACTCAGCAGGGTGATGAGTGGCTAAAATCTGGTCTATCAAAAACCGAGGTTGCATCTTAACCTTGGCTCTGACGATACGGGATGAGTGTTGAATGACTAGTGAGAAGTTTTCGAGATGACCTAGAGTATGTTGCACCAGGATTCTAGGTAAAGCCTCACACAGGAGAAGCTCCACATCCCACTCACCAGCCGGGGGTCTTCCTGCGACTTTCTGGCAGTCCAGAGTCCCCAGTAGAATGTAAATAAACTTTCCCAGGGAGTATCTGCCTTTAAATGAGTTATTTATTAAAATCAATTAAATGTGAGATGATTTTAATCATACATTTAATTGATTTATTAATTAAAATTAATAAATTTAATTTATAGGTGTTGGTGTAGGATGTGGAATAGGTTTGTAGAGGCCACACTCCTATCTTAATCAGTCCTCTAGTCCTGGTGGCAATTTCCACAAATTCTTTTCTGCTTTTCTCCACTTATGAAGAAGCTCATTGGGGGATGGGAGGTGCACCTATGGAGCACTTTGTATGATCCAAGCTCTGTGCTTAGTGTTGGAAATATTAAAAATATTCATCAAACATGGCTCCCTTTGGGGGGATGTGGAGGGGACAGCAGAGGCTCTTGGTACAAGAGATTGTGTTGTCCCTCCCACGCACATGAATAAATATTTAAAAGTCTAATTCAAGAACTCCTGGAACTTTGGGATCACTTGTATCCAGATAACAAGTCTACACTCCTATATAGGTCCCAGCACATGTTTCAGCCCACGAGGGGCAAACTTGGAACTAGTGAGTTTCGAAAGGTACAGGCTTAGACCCCTTATTTCAGGTGTCAGAACTTCAATAAAGACCCTACCCTTGTGGTCACTTTGCTTTCTCGAAAACTCTGGGCACCTTCTATTCAGGAGTCCAGTATGTGGCCCAGCATCCTTGGAAAATCCGAGGCCACCTTACTCTAGTCAAGACCAAGCTTAATGGAGGTTTTTTGATGTACTTGTCATCAAAAAGCCAGTCCTTTCTGTACTCACTTTGCTGTAGCAGGACCTTCTCCTGCTCCAACTTCTCCTCCTTCTCCCATTCGGCCTTTCGCTTCCACCACTTATCTTCCATTTCCTCATACATGCTGTCCTGTGGAGGTACAAAAGCACCATGAAGAAAAAGGTCGGAAACAGGGAGACCTGGAGGGGCTGTGAACTGATGTGAGGGAGGGCCCCTCAGGCCCTGCACCCCGGGACGGCACAGCACCGTGACCTGGGCAGCGTCCCTCACCTGGGGCCCTCACTTCCCTCACTGAAGGGCCCCTTGTGGGTGACTGGTGGGAAGTGAATCCAGCCTAGCCCAGCAGAGAGCTTGCAGGGCTTCGGCTGAGGACGTGCAGTGTGTTCCATGTGGAAGAATCATGTGTCAGCTGCCCCGGAGTCATGAATGCCTCATCAATAGCACATGAAGAAAGAAGGGGACTGCCTAGTGTTAATCTGAACACTTAGAAAACAATGGGGTGTTTCTCAGACAGTGTCCGTCTTTTCTCAGCAAACCCAACTTCCGTTTGTGGTTGAGGTTCCATGAGCCTAACCCAATGCCAGTCCTGTCGGTTGGCCCAGACTTCATGAGCTCGGAACCCCGGGAGGGGAAGGCCCAGGACCTGGGTGCTGCTAGTGGGGTCTTCGGACCCTAATCCCCTTCCTTTCAAGTCAGCAGCAGGATGACTTCCCAGCTCGAGCATCAGCACTTACTCACATTGGGGGTTCTTTCTCACTATTTTCATGACTGGTGGGCAGTTTGGTTGCCTTAGAGGTCAGACTCTCTGGAGAGGCCCAGAATGAAGCAAGCACAAAGTATTCCCAGGAAACTGGGGCATCTTACCTGGTCATCAACCTGACACTTCTTAGGCTTTGTTCTGTTATGTTTTCCCTGACTGTATATCAAGAAATATCTTGAAAAATAAGTTTTGGCTACAAACTCAAAACGGAAACTGTGAGTGATCAATAGAATTTCAGGGGTGGTGCTGGTGTTTAACCTTCGATCGGGTGACTAATTCCCCTTGTTTGTCTGGGACTGAATGGTTTCCTGGGACTCTGGACTTTCAGTGCTAAAACCTAGAAAGTCCCAGGCAAACTGTTGCAAGAAATTAGAAAAGGACAAGAGCAGGAAGAGGAAACCTGGTGGTTTGCGAGTAGAGTAGCTGGTATAGCTGGTTCCCTGGGGAGGGGGGCATGCACAGCCACAGGAAATACAGACAGACAGACAGCTCCACCCCACGTGGGGCACCATTCCGTTGGACCCATGAGCTCCCACCAGCTAAGGTGCCAATCAACAGAGACTACCAGGGCTCAACCAGTGACCAAATGACACGAACCCAGCTGGGAGGACTTAAACCCCTGGGAAGATAACTCTCACCTGAGCTCGCTCGTCCTCTGGGTGGAGTGTACTCTCTCTTTCTAAGTAAAACTGCTCTTTGCATTTCGCCTGGGGCTCTTGATCCACACTATCACTCGAGCCTGCTCCATCCTCTCTGGAGTGTACTTTCTCTCTTTACTAAATAAAACTGCTCTTTGCTTTTCACCTCTGGTGTGTCTTGTCCAGTTCTTTGTTGGAGACACTAAGATCCCGGACTTAGCTGGTGGAACCTGCAAATTTCCTCTGTTTCCTTTAACATCTTGGTTCCCTAACAGGAGAATCCTGCAGTTTCCCCTAACATCTTGGGGCATTGGCCAGGAAACAATCGACCTCTCTTAACAAAACCAGGACTAGTTGGTCACTGCACTTGGTAATTAAATAAGATGGCGGCTTGAGGGCTCAGTCCTTCCCCTGCCCACTCCCTACCTCTCACTCTCTTCACCCCCAGTAGGAAATCACGCCCTCACTCTGTTTTCCTGGACTTCATCAGATTAGCTAATAAAATGAATGGGTTATGTTTTGAGATGGCTAGAGCACTCTGCTTGTGGGGGTGCACAGTAATACACTCTTTTTGGGTGGCAATTTGGCCAAATCTATTAAAGGCCTTAAAAATGTTCATTCCTTTGGACCCAGCACTCTACTTCTAGAATCCAGGATGTTCAAAGCGAAAGTATCTGCTACAGCAAGCACTAGAAACAACTCAAATGGCCAACAGTAAGGGAGCAATGAAATACACTTTCATTAATAAAAATGATTGCACTTTCATTAGGATAGTATCTAATCATTAAAAAGGAGGGCAAGGCTTCTGATATGCCAGATGAAAAGAGGATACAAAAATGTATAAAAATTTTATACAATATGACCTCAACTACAGTTTTAACAAAGTACAAATGTTAACAGTGGTTGTCTTTGCATGGTGATATTTCTTTCTTTTTGTTGTTGCTATTGTTGGTTTTTGTATTGCCTTTAAAAAAAAAATAATAAGCAGCTATTATTTTTGTAACCATAAACGTATTTTTCACTGGCTTCTTTAGGGTGGATGACTGACACGCACAGAAGCCATCAGGTTCACGCTTCTCCCCAGGTGCAGCTGGTGCCTATTAGGTCCATGGATGCTGGGAGTCTCAGGACATTATTTTCTGGCCAAGAGCTCAAGATTCAACCCAATGTTATCAGACAGAAATGAGCCTTGCTTCTCATTCTCATAACCCACCGAGGAGCTCTGTATCTCACCTGATACATGTGAAACATATTCTTCAGATACTTATATTCCTTTCCCATCTCCTCTGGACAAAAGGAAACAACAGGGTCATCATTATTCCTCTGATAGGCATGTTTTTCAAATTCAAATGTGAGCTCTCCAGTACCCCTTCCCCACTCCAAACTCATCCACTAGACACAGCACCTTTGTGTGCTCCGGAAATCACCCTGCAAGCCTCTTAGAAACCACAAATGCCTGTGTCCCACCCTAAACCTACTGAATAGGAGTCTCAGGGGAGGGGCCTAGTATTAGTAGATAAATATGCTTCTTGGGGATTTTGATGCACACCAAATCTGAGAATTAATCCCCAGGGGTAAACCTACATCTGAGAAAAAAAAGGTACGAAACCCCGTAGCATGCATCCGCTGCTCTCTTTCAGATAACATTTTCTAGTTTACACTGATTATGAAAACAATACAAGTTCTCTTTAGAAAATTAGAAAATTAGCAAAGTATAAATAAGATACCACCTTTTAAAAGCTTTAGGGAAAATAAAGGAAAAGGTTATAGAATGTCTCCTCTCTGTGGAGATGCGTCTATAAACCCAGAATTCCGAGGACACACACTCTCCCCCTCCCAAGAGAAGGATAAACAAGTCAGCCCCCTGCCCTCCCCCCAGGCTCACTTTCCCAGGGCTCGACAGTACCTAGCTTCTCTTGGGCAGCCAACTTCTCTGCCTTCAATTCTGCTTTGTAGTTGTTCTCCAACTCATTGAGTTCTACTTCATGAGTCTCTTTCAGTTCCCTGTTTGGCCCCCCAAGAGAAAGCCACAATCATCAGTGAAAAGAAGTCCAGAGCTGAGCTGTTACACTGACCCGATCCTACCCCTTTGCCCTCATGCAGGATGTGGGGCCTCACTTCCCGAAGCATTCTCCTGGCATCTGTCCAGAGTGGGGTGAGAGGACTCCTGTTTTCCATAGCCACTATTTTGAATGGAGTCAGTGGGGGCCTTAGACTCCCCCTAATAGTCAGCACAGTCTTTGCTGATAGCTTGCTTAGGAAAATGTGGGCTGCATTAGCACTCAGAAAATTTTAGAACCCAAGGTCTCTCCAGTCTACATCCCAGGAGGCAGATGTTGGCAGTGTTTAAGATGAGTGTTAAAATGAATCTATATGAGCTATCAAGCCACAAAAAGGCACAGAGGAGCCTTATATGCATATTAATAGATCTGCAACATAACCAGTGCCATTTTAGACAAGCCCAAGTACAAAATGGCGCTGCCCACTCCCTTGCTTCCCCTCACCCCTTCTCTTTACAAGAAGCCTCCTGATTTAAACAGAAACCCCTTTTGCTTCTGCAAGGACGTAAGGACGCAGTTCTCCACCCTGATCCAATCCACATTAGCATAATGACCCTCCTCGATGGTATCAGCCAGCCCTTGGCACACTATATAAGCTCTACCATCCCCACACCTGGTGCTGTCCCTTTTTCAGGGCAGCCCTGGGCTGCCTGCCCCTCTGAGCACAGCCCGGCAACTTTCTTTCTTTAATAAAGCTTGAACGGTACCCGGCATCTTGGCTC
Source organism: Cynocephalus volans (assembly GCF_027409185.1). Lineage (NCBI taxonomy): Eukaryota > Metazoa > Chordata > Mammalia > Dermoptera > Cynocephalidae > Cynocephalus > Cynocephalus volans. The sequence continues at coordinate 266,585,058 of NC_084460.1, forward strand.
ACTTTCTTTCAATTAACAATTAACATTGTTAATTGTTTCCTTTGCTGTGCAGAAGCTTTTTGTGGAATATACTATAAAGCATATGTACTTCACAGGGCCTTGTTTTCCAAAGCCTTGCAGTTTCAAATATTGACCTTGCGGAGGACTGGAAATTTTCCTCAGGCTATAAAGTCTCTGGTGTAAGATAAAGATTTGTGGCACAGCAAGGTTGCTGGCTCAAGGACAGACAGGTTACTGATTGTTATGTAAAGATACTGAGAAATTGTTGTAAGAAGGAATGTTTGCTAAGATTGAGCTTTTGTTGATAGGACCACTTAATTGCCTAACTGGAATGTCATCTGGCTTGTTTCACTGAAAGTTACCAGCCTATATTGCTAAACTGTAACCCCACCTATGTCTCTTCCTGTAACTTCCTGGTCTGGAAAATAAATGCAGGAAGAGAACCCCAATTCGGGGTTAATTTCCCAAGGAAGGGCCGCCTCTCACTTGAGTGTTCCCAGGGAAGTTAACCACTTTGGGGCCTCTGACTGCTCAGAAGAGATGGGTTTTGAGTAATCCTTTGCATCTCTGTCACCCGGGGGAAGTGGGGTGACAAATCCCTGGGGGGTGAAGCAACACAAAGCAACAGCTTTTTTGATATAATCCCATTTGTCTATCTTTGCTTTTGTTGCCTGTGCTTTTGGGGTCAAATCCAAAAAAGCATTGCCGAAGGGCCATCCCGTGGCTCACTTGGGAGAGTGTGGTGCTGATAACACGAAGGCCACAGGTTCAGATCCCTATATGGGGATGGCTGGTTGGCTCACTTGGGAGAGTGTGGTGCTGATGACACCAAGTCAAGGGTTAAGATCCCCTTACTGGTCATCTTTAAAAAAACCCAAAAAACAAAAAACAAAAAAGCACTGCCCAGACCAATGTTGTATAGTTTTTCTCCTGTTTTCTTCTAGTAGCTTTACAATTTCTAGTTTTACATGTAAGTGAGTTGATTTTTGTATTTGGTGTGAGGTAAGTGTCCAGATTCATTCTTCTGCATGTATATATCCAGTTTTCCCAACTGGATTTGTTGAAGAGACTATTCTTTTCCATTGTGTATTCTTGGCACTTTTGTTGAAAATCAATTGACCATAGATGTGTGGGTTTATTTCTGGGCTCTCTACTCTGTTCCATTGTTTGATGTCTTTTTTTTTTTTTGCCAATACCATGCTATTTTAATTACTGTAGTTTTGTGGCATAGTTTTAAATCAGGTAGTGTGATATCTCCAGCTTTGTTCTTTCTGTTCATGATTGCTTTGGTTACTTATTTATTTTTGTTGTAATTCCATATGAATTTAAGAATTTTTTTTCTATTTCTATGAAAAATGACATTGGAATTCTGATATGGATTGCACTGGATCTGTAGATTGCTTTGGGTAGTATGGACATTTAAACAGTATTAATTCTATAAACCCATGAACATGGTATATCTTTTCACTTATTTGTGTTATCTTCCATTTCTTTTTTTCTTTTTCTTTTTTTGGTGGCTGCCTTCTGTTTCTTTTATCAACATTTTATAGTTTTCAGTGTACAGGTCTTTTACCTACTTGGTTAAATTTATTCCTAAGCATTTTAAATTTTTTGTTGCTATCATAAATGGGATTATTCTCTTGATATCTTTTTTCAGTTTGTTGTTAGTATATAGAAATGTTACTGATTTTTGTGTATTGAGTTTGGATCCTGCACTTTACTGTATTCATTTATTACAGGTTGAGTATCCCTAAGCTGATAATTTGAAATCCAAAATGTCCCAATCTGAAACTTTTTGAGCACAGACATGATGCCAGAAGTGGAAAATTTTACATCTGACCTCATGTGATGGGTTGCAGTCAAAATGCAGGTGCACAACACAATTTATTTGGCATCTCCAAGGGAAAAGAGATCTGCTTCCTTCAGCTGCAATATATCTTTTCGACACATGCCTAGATTTCTCCATGCAAGCAAGTCCACAAAAGCTAATAAAACGGCACAGTGCAGGCTGGGTGTGCCATGGCAGGTTTCCCACAATGTTCCACATGGGGCCGAGACCTAATGAGCATTGCTCACTATGTTGTTTTGCTTATTCTCTGCTCTGTGGTGTAAAGATATTGTGAAAATGTCAGAAAGGTCTGCAGATACCCAAATGTGTAAAAGTGATAAGAAAAGAGGAAGCATTTATGTCTGTGTATAGAAAGTCAAGCTGTTGGAGAAACTGGACAGCAGTGTAAGTGTGAAACATCTTCAGAAGACTATGTTGTAGGAATGATCACCATATATGAACTGAAAAAACAGAAGGATAAACTGTTGAAGTTCTATGCTGAAAGTAATGAACAGAAGTTAACAAAAATAGAAAAACACTGCATAAAGCTAAAAATGAAGATCTCAATTTGTATTGAAAGAGCAGACCCATCAGTGTCACAGTGAGTACATACCACTTAATGGTGTGCTGATTGTGAAACAAGCAAAGATCTATCAGGGTAAACTGAAAATTAAAGGAAACTATGAACATTCAACAGGCTGGTTGCAGAAATTTAAAAAAAGACACGACATTAGATTTTTAATATTTTGTGGTGATAAAGCATCTGCTGATCACAAAGCAGTAGAGAAATTCATTAACGAGTTTGCCAAGGTCATCGCTGATGAAAATCTGATGCCAGAACAAATCTACAATGCTGATGAAACATCCATTTTTTTGGTGTTATTGCCCCAGAAAGACACTGACTAGAGCTGACGAGACAGTCTCTGCAGGAACAGAGTCCAAGGACAGAATAACTGTGCCGGGATTTGCTAAGACAGCAGGCATGTGTAAGTGTAAACTTTGCTCCGACAGGTAAAAGCTTGTACCCTCACTGTTTTTAAGGAGTAAATTTCTTACCAGTCCATTATTATGCTAACAAAAAGGCATGTATCACCAAGGGTGTCTTTTCTGACTGGTTTCACAAACATTTTGTACCACTGGTTTGTGCTCACTGCAGGGAAGCTTGATGACAACTGCAAGCTTTTGTTATTCCTTGACAACTGTTATGTTCATTTTCCAGCTGAAATTTTCATCAAAAATAAGGTTTATGCCATGTAGTTTCCCCCAAATGTGACTTCATTAATTTAGTCATGGGACCAAGGTAACCTTAGATCAATGAAGAATAAACATATAAACACTTTCTTGAACAGCATGCGAGCGGCAGTGAACAGAGGCACAGGTGTGGAAGGTTTTCAGAAGGACCTTAGTATGAAGGATGCTATACAGTCTGTTGCCAACGCTTGGAACATAGTGACTTAAGACACGATTGTGTGAGACTGATACAACTTCTGGCCTGCAACTATGTTCAGTGACGATGATAAACAGGGAATTGACTTTGAAAGGTTCTGTACATCAAGTGAGAAAAAACGTCTGACCTATTTACACATGCAAAAAATATACCTTCAGAGGCTGTCAGTAAGCTGAAAGAAGTGAAGTTCGAAGCAGTTTCTAACATCAATGAGGCTCCAGATTTTCACTTAATTGACCAACGGGGAAATAGACAAAATTGTCCTGGATCAAGGTGATCATGATGAGAGTGATGGTGAAGATGACATGGTTAACACGGCAGAAAAAGGGCCTATAGGCAACGTGATGAAAATGTGTGATGGGCCTATTGAAGGACTACAGCCGCATGCAGTCATAACACAGAAATCCTGTCAATTTATAAAATCAAAGAGAGGCTTCCAAGACAAAAACCATCATCGATTAGGCAGATGACTTTGGAGGAAACATTTTAAAGAGCCATCCAGCACAATGCCTCTTCACCCCTAGAAGACCCACTTCCTTGTCCCTCAACTGCTTCTAATGTTTCTTCTCACTTAAAAAAATAAACACAGTGTACAATAACCTTTTAATCAAAACACAGCCCTGTAGTGGAGACAGAGAGCCTACCGTTATTTGTGGCTGCTGTTGTTTAATAGCTGATAATGGCATTCTCGTGATGCTCTTGTGCTGTGGCTTAGTTACTCTGAACACATTATTTTTTCACTGTATTAACGGTATGTAATTTTTTTTACTGTTAAGTACATATGTGTGAATAATTGTGAGAAAATGATTGCTTTTCAGTAGTATATAAATCCAGAGTCAGGAATGATGGTGATACCAAACAACCATAGATTGTTCACATGGGTGACAGATTGTGACACCTTTGCTTTCTGGTGGTTCATGGTAGAGAAGTTATGTTTCATGAACAAAATTATTTAAAATATCGTATAAAATTACCTACAGGCTACGTGTACAAGTTGTATATAAAACATAAATGGATTTCATGTATAGGTGTGGGTCCTATCCCCCAAGATATCTCATTATGTATATGCAGATACTCCGAAATCCAAAAAAATCTGAAATGCAGAACACTTCTGGTCCCAAGCATTCCAGATAAGGGTTATTCAGCCTGTAGTTCTAATGGTTTTTGGTGGAGTCTTCAGGGTTTTCTATACATAAGATCAATTCATCAGCAAAAATTGACAGTATCACTTCTTCCTTTCCTATTTTGATGTCTTTTATTTTCTTGCTTGCCTAATTACTCTGGCAAAAACTTCCAATACTAGGTTGAATAGAAGTGGCAAGGGTGGGCGACTTTATCTTGTTCCAGATCTGAGAGGAAAGGCCTTCAATTTTTCACTGTTGAGTATCCTGTTAGCTTTGGGCTTCTCATGTATGGCCTTTATTGTGTTGAAGTACTTTCCTTCTATACCTAATTTGGTGAATTTTTATTGTGAAAAGATGTTGAATTTTGTCATCTAGTGAAATAATCATGATTTTTGTCCTTCTTTCTGTTAATGTGATGTATCGTGTTTATTGATTTGCATATGTTGAGCCTTCCTTGCAGCCCAGGGATCAATCCCACTTGATCGTGGTAGATGATCCTTTCAATGTGCTGTTGAATTCAGTTCCCCAGTATTTTTTTTTTTTTTTGAGGAATTTTTCATCTATGTTTATCAAGGATATTGATCAGAAATTTTCTTTGTTTGTAATGTCCTTGCCTGGCTTTGGTATCAGAGTGATGCTAGCCTCATAAAGAAAGTTTGGAAGTATGTGGTTCTGACAACACCAAAGTCCAGGATTTGTTCCCTGTACTAACCAGATGCCAAAAAAAAAAAGTTTGGAAGCATTCCCTTCTCTTGAATGTTTTGGAAGAGTTTGGGAAGGATTGCTATTAGTTCTTGAAATGTTTGGTGGAATTCAGCAGTGAAACTATCAGGTCCTGGGTGTTTCTTTGATGGAAGACTTTTCATTACTGATTCAATCTCCAATGTTTTTGGTCTGTTCAGAGTTTCTATATCTTCATGATTCTGTCTTGGTAAGTTGCACATGTCTTGGAATTTCTTCTAGGTTATCCAGTTTGTTGTTGTATAAGTGTTAATAATCTTTTATGATCCTTTATATTTCTGTGGTACCAGTTGTAATGCCTCCTCTTTCATTTCTGTTTTGATTTATTTGAGTCTTCTCTTATTTTTTCTTAGTCTAGCTAAAGGTTTGTCTTTTTTGCTTATCTTTTTTAAAAAAAACTCAGTTTCATTGATTTTTTTGTATTGTTTTATAGTCTGTATTTCATTTATTTCTGCTCTTATCTCTACTATTTCCCTCCTTCTTCTAACTTTGGGTTTAATTTTTTCTTCTTTTTCTAGTTCCTTGAAGTGTAATGTTAGGTTTTTTACTTGAGATCATTCTTCTTTTTTGATGTGAGCATTTATTGCTATATGTTTTTCTTTTAGAACTGCTTTTACTGTATCCCATAAGTTTTGGTATGTTGTGTTTCCATTTTCATTTGTGTCCAGATACTTTTTAATTTCCCTTTTAATTTTTTCATCAACCTATTGATTGTTCAACAGCATGTTGTTTAATTTCTGTGTATTTGTGAATTTTCTGAAATTCCTCTTGTTATTGATTTCTAGTTTCATACAATTGTGGTCAGAAGAGATATTTGATATAATGTTAATCTTCTTAAATTTGGTGAGGCTTGTTTTGTGCCTTAACATGTCATTTATCCTGGAAAATGTTTCCTGTGTGCTTGAGAAGAATGTGTATTTTGTTGCTGTTGGATAGAATGTTCTGCTATGTCTATAAGGTCCATTTGGTCTAAAGTGTTATTCAATCCAATGTTTGCTTATTAATTTTCAGCTGGATGATCTGTTCATTTTTGAAAGTAGGGTATTGAATCCCCTAACATTATTATTTGGCAATAATTCTTTAATATTTGTTTTACGTATTTAGGTTCTCTGGTGTTGGGTACATGTGTATATATTTACAATTGTCATATCCTCCTAATAAATTGACTCCATCATTATTCAATGTCCTTTTTTGTCTCTTTTTACAGTTTTTGACTTAGTCTATTTTATGTGATATAAGTATAGCTACCGCTGCTCTCTTTGGATTTTCATTTGTGTGGAATATCTTTTTTCATTTCTTTACTTTCAGTCTGTGTGTCCTTAAAAGTGAAGTGAGTCTCTTGTAGGTATCATATAGTTGGGTCTTGTTTTTTTTATTCATTCAGTTACTATTTATCTTTTTATTTGAGAATTTAATCCATTTATACTTAAAGTAATTATTTTTAAGCAAGATCTTACCAATGCTATTTCGTTAGTTGTTTTATGGTTGTTTTGTAAATACTTTCTTTCTTCCTCTCTTGCTGTCTTCCTTTCTGCTTTGATGGTTTTCTGTAGTGGTATGCTTTAAATTCTATTTTTCTTTTGTGTTTCTGCTAAAGATTGCTGCTTTGTGGTTACCATGAGGCTTACATAGAACATCTTGTACTTAACCTATTTCAAGCTGATAACAACCTAACTTTGATTGCATAGAACTATATACTTTTGCTCCCTATGCACATTTTATGTTTTTGTTGCCAGAATTTACCTCATTTTGTAATGTGTATCCCTTGACAATTTATTTTAGCTATAGTTGCTATTAATAAATTTGTCTTTTAACTCTCATATTAGGGATAAAATTGCCTTGTACACCATTGTTACAGTTATAAAGTATTCTAAATATGGGCCTGCTTTACTTATACCATTGATTTTTGTGGTTTTGTATGTTTCATGTTATCAATAGCTTTTTGTTTAAGTTTTAAGAACTCCCTTTAGTAATTTAGCAATTCCCTTTGGCAAGTCTAGTGGTGGTGAACTCCCTTAGCTTTTGTTTGGGAAAGTTTTTATTTCTCCTTCATTTCTGAAAGATAGCTTTGCTTGATAAAGTATTCTTGGTTGACAGGTTTTTTCCTTCAGCACTTTGAATATTTCATCCTATTCTCTCCTGGTGTGCAAGGCTTCTACTGAGAAATCTGCAAGTAATCATATTGGCACTCCTTTGTAGGTGATGTGTTTTTTATCTCTTTCTGCTCTCAGAATTTTTTCTTTGTCTTCAATTTTTGACAGATTGATCTACATGTCTTGATTTATTTATGATTTGTTGATTGATTTATGTGTACTCCTCTTTGGATTGAATTTGATCAAATTTGATTGGCAGGGGATATATGAGAACTCTCTGTACTTTCCTCTCAATTCTGTTGTACCTAAAACTGCCCTAGAAAATGAAGTCTATAAATAAATAAAGTCAATAAATAAATAAATAGAAAGAGCAATGACTCAACTAGGAGCATTGTCTCTGCAAGGATCCTAGGATGCTCTGGTGCCCAGCAGGTAGCCTGGAAGGGGACGTTTAGATTCTCCTCATCCACACAGATGACACATCTCCTTCTAATTTCCCTTTGACTTATCTTTGCTCCTGTGCCTCCCACGCCTTGTTCCTATTTTGCCCAGGCCCTGACCTAGCAGCCAAAGATAGTAGAGATGAGAGGCAGAAAAAGAGCAGACGGAGGAGGAGAGGGAGGAGGATCCTGGGCTGAGGACAACAGTTGTTTATCACAGAACTCTCATAGAGAACAAAAATGGCTCTTCTCAGCAACCAACAAAAAGAGAGACTGTAACGGAAATGAAAAAAATTGGATAATAAAATGCAAAAGCAGGAATAACCTTCTTTGTGCTTCATTTTCGTGGCCTCAAATCAAACCGACCTGCTCTCCAAAGACTTGTGCCTCCCTCATTCCTCCCATCCCCACCCTTAACTCCATTTGGCTGTGTCTGAAGTCCCAGTGAACTGAAACCCTGCAAAGGATGCAGGAGCTTTGGGGCCCTCTGCACATAAAGGCTTGTGCCAGAAAGTGTACCTGTGCTTATTTTCAAAGTTCTGTTGCATCTCAGCACAGCGGAGATCCATTTCACTGGAGAGCTGAAAATGAGGACGGCATTAACAATACAGGCTTGAGGACCCCAGCCCCGCTCTGATCTGCATCTTCTGAGAAGCCTTCCCATCCACCAGGTGAACCCCCTCCCCACGCCTCTCCCATATGTGTTCTGCAGTGCCAGACGGCACGTTATTATGGAGGGAAAGAAACAACTCGTGCATTGGTCTGTGTTGTTTTATATTTAATCAGTTCATAATGTTGGTGGTGCATGGAAACGATCCCTTTCACTAACCGGTTTTTGTAGGTGGGTCTGGTCTCCTCCTCAATTTGACACAGATCTCTTTGTAAAATCATGGCTTTTGGATTCTTGGATATATAATTCATTTAAGCAATCATTTATTAAGCAAAGGGCTTGGCCCAGAAGAGCCAAATAGGACTTAGACTCAGATCCTGCCTTCATGGAGCTTAAAATCTAGTGTTAATCTATCCTTGTTGACAGCATATTTGGGTTCTAGCAAACAGGATTTACTTACTTTCAGGTGATCCTCCATTATTACACATCAGATCCTCTGACCAGTGTCTCAGGAGGAATGGACACTCCAAAAACGGTCAGTGCTCACTGTCAGGTAAGATAAGGGGTCAGGGCTTGTCCCTCTCTGACTGTCAGGAGGAGCCAGGGACTGCCTTGTACAACCAAGTGGTCAGCCCTAGCCACTCGAATGGAGATCAGCACAATGACATCCAACAATCCTCCCCTCCACAGAGTCACACAATAAATTGGGTGTTTGCAATTTATTTTTCAGGATCACAATCTAGGGGCCCTCCATGGAAATAGTCTTTAAACATATCTTCAGCAAGGCCTGTGCTTATAAGTCGAAATATGCATTTTCCCCAATGACCCACCACTGTTGAGCTGAGTCATTTTATGCAAATTATTTAACTTCTCTGAGCCTCCATTTCCTTTCTATAGGAGACCATTAACCTGGCAGGGTTTTCAGATAAACAAGGTAATGAATCAGTCGTGGGGGAGGTCTCAGCCTGAGTCATAAGCTGGGTCACTATAGGATTCAGACATGTCTGGATATGTCAGAGGGTCCTACTGGGAAGCAGAACCTTACAAGTGGGTTTCAGTAACACTAGCGAGGATTTCTGAGCACAGCTCTGGTCTATCACTCCAGCCTCGGCCACCAGGCACAACTGCTTGAGGTGGTAGGGAAAGAATCATGATGAAACAGATTTAAAATCTAAAGAAGTATGTGACTAAAATCTCCAGAAAGCACAAAGAGTGCAAATTTAGCAGATTTTGAAGTGTGGGTGTTGACAGTTTTAACAGTAACAGAGAGTGGGCCCTGGAAGCTTTCAGGAAGCTTTTGAGCAATGCTGAAAGCATCCACCAAACTGGTGTCTCACAAGCTCCGAAGCTTAGCTCACCACAAAGGCCAGACAGGAAATGACCAGCGCCCCCTAGTGTGGAGAGGACAGTGTCACTGCACACACAGGAAGCATCTAGAGAACTCCCAGAAATGGATGAGTTAGGCCTTGAGGAGGGACTTGAATTCTTGCAATTATGCATGAGGATGGATTCAGAAAAATACTGCTGGGTGACACAGCCCTATCTTCAGAGTCCTGTTGCTTGGACAACGTGGGTCACATACGTAAAGTACGTGGTATCTTGCCCGGCACATAGGTGACCTGAAAATATTAGTCTTGCACTACCCTAGTTAAAGATGTTGATAAAGATAAAGATGTTGGCTAACATGAGGATCACTCACCAATTTCTGGGCAGACTTGTGATCTCGATTCATTTGCTCTATTATTGCTGTCAGCTCTGAGATCTGCTCTTCTAGGTCAGAAATGATACCGGTCCTGTGGGACAAGTAATTCTTCTATGATCCACAGAGCTTATCATTCCATGCCAGCTAGGCCACTGAGCATGACTGACTCGCCTGGTGAGAGCCAGACCAGGTTCTGTGCCTGCTTCATCGTTATGGGGTGGGAGGATGGAGGGGTGGTCTTGGAGAAGGCATTTTACAGTAGGGTGGTTGGGCCTCAGATCTGGCCTTTTGGGTAAGACAGCCAGAAGTGAGAAAGTCGGTTTGGTGCCCATTGAGTAGAATGGAAATAGGAATATCTCAGACATTTATTAGGGTTTGAGCTTGATTTGGTAATGATAGTTGAAATGGAAGAGGGAGAAGTTCAGAAGATTAGGAAATGGGAAGGTGGAGAATATGACACTGACAGTCCACCACTGTCAAATGGGCCAGAGACGGGACTAAGAGAGAATTTAAGAGTGTGACTTTCAGAGCAGATAATGGTTTCTGTGTTTCTGGGTCTGGGGTCGCCATGATATCTGTAGATTATTTATCTCTATCTGGTTGAGCCGGAGTGGACAGGGTGGCAGGTAGTGCTACATGCAGTGGAGCTGAGAGGAGGTCCTCAATTCAAAAGACTTTGGCCCCTTTGGCTAATCATCCTCCCTATACAATCAGGCACAGAGAGAATGTGGGGTGAGAAAATAAGAGAGAAGACATAGGAGGAGAGAGTGTCAGGATATGAGAAAGACGAAAGGGCATGAGAAAGCTGAGTAATAGGAAGCCCCTGGTTTTTAGACACAATCTTCATTATAAACGATATTCACAGCTTTTCCAGGGAATAAAACGAGCACGGGCTATTGTGTTTTATTATGCTACATACAACTTGTGACAACCTTCTCATGAGGCCATGAGTGGGTGCTAGCTTCAGGACGGGTACATGACCCATTCATTCTCTTCCTGCAGAGGGTCATGAATGCAAGGAAAAGAAGACAGAGGCTGAATGTCCCCACTGGGTGGGATGACAGGGATTTGGGTCTGGCTTCTCTGAGCCAGGTCAGGTTAGGGCCCGGCCTCGCTTGACTTGGGGGCCTTTCAGCCTCATCCCCAATCTGAATCCCTTCCTAGAGGTAACCACTGCTCACAGTTTGGTTGTGTCCTTTCTGCACGCTGACAGATAGGTAGGTGGTTTTGTGTACGTGTGTGTGATCTGTTGTTGTTCTTGGTCTTTTAGATTTCTGTACTGAAAAGATAGTTCTCATAGCAAATTAAAGCCCGAAGGAAGAGACACTTGGAATGCTATTCAGTAGAGCAGGTGAGAAGTAAGATGCTGAACTATGGTAGAGCGTGGGAAGGAGAAGACAGGAGAGATTTAAGAGGTAGAATTAAAAGATGTGGGGGCAGACGTGACCTGGCATTGGAGAGAGTAGTGGGGGCTTGACTGACAGGATGGTGTGTGCTCAGTGACAGACGGAGCCGGGTTGGAACCTTCCATGCTGCATGTCCCAGAGGCATGAACTGAGTAGTATTTTTGGAAACAATGAAAAAGAGATGTGTACTCCAGCCTCCCAGAAACCCACGCCCCAAATTCAGGCTGTTCTATGAATATTTCGTGTGTTCCTCACCCTCAGGAGCATGTTAATTGCTCTTCTTTAGCATAGATCACACTACTCCCAATCGTTTTCCAGGTCAGCTGCCTGACTCCATCTTTATCCTGCCCCTAAAATCCGCACATGAATGGGATCAGAGCAAAGAAAAGTGGGTGTGGAGAGCAGCAGCCTGGAGGGAGGAGGACTTACAGCACCTTCACCGCAGGGACCGCCAGGGACCAGTGTGGCCTGGTTCTGGATGACCAGGGGCTTGTCCCTGAGGCCATCTGGAGCCAGATGGGGGGATAGCTCTGAGGAGCTGGATGTTGGTCCAAAGACATTACCTAGAAATCTCTACTTTGTCCGCAATCTCTGATGGCAGCTGCTTTTTCCTGTTGAACATTTCGTCCCCCAAGGTGACGGAAATCTGCTCCCGATTCCGAATGAGTTGATAGCCAGGTGACACGTTGATCACTTCCTGGGCATCAAGGCAGAAGGAAAGATAAATTCTCAGACTTTGAGTGCTGAGATTTCTCTAATTCTTCTACTACTATCTTACCCACATCTTAAAGCAGAGACCTGAGATGAGATTCCAGGGCCTAAGCCCCTTCTCTGTCTTCGCCCATGATGGGGTTTGGATGTGTTGTCCCCTCCAAAACTCATGTGGAAATTTGATCCCCAATGTGGCAGTGTTGGAAACTGATTGAGTCATGGGGGCGGATCCCCCATGAATGGATTAATGCTCCCCCTGGGGGAGGGAGGAATTAATGAGTGAGTTCTCACTCCATTAGTTCCCGTGAGAGCTCGTTGCTTAAAAAGACCCTGGCACCTTCTCTCTCTTGCTTCCTCTCTCTTGCTTCCTGTCGTCATGTGATCTGCTTGTACCCTCTGGCTGCTGCCACTTTCCGCCATGAGTAGAAGCAGCCTGAGGCCCGTGCAGGATGCAGCTGTCCCAGAATCATAAGCCAAATAAACCTCTTTTTCTTATAAATTACCCAGTCCAAGTATTTCTGTCACAGCAACACAAAACGGACTAAAACACCCCGTTTTCCACTCACCCTCATAGGTCTGAGATCCAATCCCAGCACTCAGCTGGCCCCTGCATGTCCCTAGAGGCCCCTCGAGCTCGACTCTGCCAAACCAAACCAAGGACGCCCCTCTCTGCACTCTGCCCCCTCAGCCTCTCCTCCTCTGTGTTCTCCATTGTGGCCACGACTGTGGAAACCACTCGAGTGTTGGAATCAGACTGGCCTGAGTTTACATCTGAGTTTAAACCAATCAGTAGCTATTCAACATCTCTGTGTCTCAGTTTCCTCATCGGAAAAAGTGGATAATAACTCTTCCTCAAAGGGCTTTTGTAAGGAAAAACCAAAATAACACGTAAGAAAAATGACTAAAAATATAAAAAAAGAAAAAAATATAGTCGTTCTTCGCCTTCCCCCACTAGCTGCCAAGTCAGAAACCTGGGCAGAACCACCTGCTGGCGTGGACCAGATTGGAGCTTCTCGAGCTGTGCAGCACATGAGACCTGTTGTCTTTACCTCCTCCATGTCTACACCTCACCCTCTCCCCTCCACGCCCCTGCCCTGACGTGGCCCAGGCCCCCACCATCTTTCTCTTGGCCTCTCAAGACACCTGACTGGCCTCTCTGCCTTCAGTCTGGCTCCACCAAAGTTCATCATCCCCTCCATCTAGAGGGCAATTATGTTTTTGTTTTATTTTTCTTCTGACCATTAAAGAACTGCACAATCTTTGTTTAAGGAAAAGAAAAAAGGAAAACAGATAAAAACAGAAAATAGTAAAAAGTACCATTAGTATTCCACCAAAGAGTGTTTTTCTAAAATGTAGATCTTATGGGGTCTAGAGCATGTGTCAGACCAGTAAAGGCTACGGGACACTAAAAGGATTGGACCCACACTCCAGGCACGTGTCACGATCCTCCTGGGTTTGGTCCCCATCTTTTTCTCGAGCACCCTCCTGCCCCTGCTCCCCTCACGTGCCCGGACAGCCTCTTCCCCAGCATTTGTGGTTTCCCAAGTGTGGCAGATGGTTTCCTGCATCGGGGCATGAGCTGTCCCTGGCCTGGACTACTTGTCAGTGTCTGGTTTCCCTGGGACACTCTCTTCGCCCTGCACAAGGCAGCACTCTCTGTGGTGTGCCTGAGCCGAGTTCAAGTGGCAGTCTGCCACTTACCAGCCACATGGAATGTGCAATAAAGACAGCACCTCCTCCTAGGAGGATTCAACGAGGTAAGGACGTGCGAAGGCCCGTGCTTGCACACGGTAGTGCTCTATACATGACAGTCCCTCTGCCCTCTTCCCACTTTTACTCACACAAGGTGACTTAATGCTCTCCTCTTGCCTTCCCAAATGCATTTTCACTCTGTGAGGGAAAGACATGTTCAGAAAGCAGCCAGAGAGCAAAGAGAAGTTCAGATCTTAGGACCGGCTCCCTGACACCGTCATTACCTGATTTCTGCTCTCTGAGTTTGGTCACCTGATCTTCTTAGGGGGTCCCCGGGAAGCTGGGAAGCCACTGAAGCAGGGTCTCTGAGAGCCCCAAAGCTTGAGGTCTCTGAAAAGTCCCGACCAAGGAGGTAGAAGAGTTGTCTTCCTCATGATGTTGGGGCAACTTCTGTTTTGGAGGAGTGTAAGCCAGATAGAACCCCAATATACCCTCCCTGCAGCACGGCTCTGTGTGCCAGTGACACCTCCCTGTGCACACGTGCTCGGTTCAGTGAACGGTGTCTAGCCCTCTTCACTGAAAAGTGAAATAGTCTACACAAACGAATGTTCCAGATAATAAAATGTATTCCATTAAGACACAAAACATTTAGGTTTAACCTGTTTTTCATTCAAATCTTTATATATGCTATATATAAAATGAATAGCATGTGTGCGTGTGTATATTCATATATACACAAAATGAATAACATATATAAAAAGTAAAATGAATAGTATATATGTGTGTTTATAGACTGGCAATTTTAGGGAGTAATTGTGTTAAATAGTATTGCTGCATAGTTTTTGCAAATTAAAAATAAAGAAAAGGAATCAGAAATTACTTTATCAATTAAAAATTCATAAAGAGGAATCAAGGATTCCTCCTAGCATATAGCACAGAGTCTAGCACATAAAAATGTTTGCTTAAAGAACAGAGGAGCAGCCTTGTAACGCCAACGTCAAGGGTTTGGATCACCGTCCTGGCCGGCGGCCAAACAAACAAAACAAAACAAAGGAGTCATACATAAAAAACCAGCTCCACAGCTGGAATAAACCTCTTAGCCACTCTGGGCACTTTCACTCATCTGTGACAAGGGACATTTCTGGGATGACCTCTGTGGCCACTGCCAGATTGTGTCACCGACATCACTGCTTTGGATTCCTGCAGCTGCATGTCATCTGGTCCCCTCCGTCTGTCCTTGCCCTTTGCCCATTCTCAACGCGGCAGCCAGATCAGTCCTTTCAGGACGTGGGTTGGATCATGGCTCCTCCTCAGAAAGCTCTGATGGCTTCCCAGGCCTTCTGGGGTAAAAGCGAAGTCCTTACAGTGGCTGCAAGGGCCTTCATTGAATGTTTCCTATCACTTTTCTAACAAATGACCACAAACTTGGTTTTGAACAACACATTTGTTATCTTATAGGCCCAGAGGCTCAGGTCTGAAGTGGGTCTCGCTGGGCCAAAGTCAAGGTGTGGGCAAAGCTGCATTCCTTTGGAGGCTCTTGAGGAAAGTGCATTTTCTTGCCTTTTTCAGCTTCTAGAAGCTGCCCGTGTTCCTAGTGGCCTTTTCCTCCACCTTATCAGCCAGTGACCGCATCACTCCGACCTCTGCTTCTGTTGCCACCTCTCCTCTGCCTCTGAAACTCTGACTCCCTCTTTCATGTGTAAGGACCTTGGTGATTAAATTGGTCCCTCCTGGACAATCCAGGAGAGGCTCTCCCTGTCCAGGTCAGTGGATTAGCAACCTCAGTTCTCCTTCAGCAAGTAACATAACATGTTCGCAGTCTCCGGGGATGGGGGCGGGGACATCGTCAGGGGCCACTGTCCTGTGTACACACTCATCATCTCGTGACCTTCTCTGAGTTCCTCGCCCACCGCTCTCCCCTCACTCCCTCCAAGTGTGCCATGCCGGCCTCTTTGCTTTCCCAGAAGCAAATTCCCCCTCAGGGCCTTTAATCTGCTGTTCCCCTTGTCAGGAGGGCTTGCCCCAGACATCAGCGTGGCTCCCTGCTGCCGCCTTTACACAGGGACTTGCCCTGACCTCTCTGTATAAAGTAACAACCCCACTCTCACATCCTCTACCCCTTTGCCTGCATTACTTTTCTCCGTAGCACTTGTCAACCTTGGATGTGTTAACCTGTTTAGGGTCACCTGCCCCTCTCCTCCACACTAGAATGTAAGCTCCAGGAGAGCAGACACTTTATCGTGTTCACAGCTGTTTCCCCAGCACCCGAACTAGAGCCTAACAAATCATCGGTGCTCAATAAATATTTTCCAAATAAATAAATAAATGGAATACAAAGATTCATGCAAAGACCCAAAACTAAGTTACACTTTTAAGCTTGTAAAATGTGAGTAGAAATTTTAATTTGTGATTTAAACAGAGATGCAGTCTACAGAGAAGCTTAGACACAGGAAAGTAATCAGCTAAAGAGTGAGTCTCCCCAGAAATACATGGGAGGCTTGCAAGGCTCTGTGCTTATGGCATACATTGAGCATTGGGCCTGTTCAGGGCAGGAAACAGCTATTGGAGGCATCCTGACTGAGAACACATTGCAGTGACTTTGGAAGCTGTGGGCACAGAGAACCACAGAGTCTATGTGCAGGGTCTGAGTCTTGGGGGAAATTATGGTGGATTCTGGCAATTCTCTGACATCCTTGTCAGCAATTAGTTCAAGTCAGGTAGGGCTGTGAAGACCAAGGGAGGAGATTATTTAATTCACATGCCTCAGAACATTTCTGACATGAAAGTACTTACTTCGGAATGACAACAGGTTTTGTTGTTGTTTGGAGGTAATTGTGTTGTTTTGAAGCTGGTGTAAGAGGAGTTAGCCTGAAAGTGAAAAATAAATAACTAAAAAGAGAAAATTAGAAATTCAGAAGGCTGTTCTAACAGTCCCAGATTAAATACATTCCCACGGTGGCCCCAAGTTGGAATATAAGCTCTGACAAGTGGAATCTTTAAAACCTGATGCCTTTAAAGTGTCAGGTCCAAGGCCTTGGCACTTGTTCACTGTCTCAGGAAGTCCCCAGGGTTAGCAGCAGAGCTTGTCCCCCAGTTCCTAAAGCTCTTGGTCCCACATGGAGGAGGCAGCTGCCATCGAAGCCCTTTGGTTGGAAGTTGCACTTTCCCTGTGGTACCAACGCTGAGGCTTCCTCATTTAAAATGACACTAAGCCCAGGCAGGACCAGCAAGATCAGAGTGCAGCCAACTGGTTGGCAGGGAGCGCTGGCTAAAGCCAGGCTTTCTGGCTCACTGGGGTTTTTCTGCCAAGCTTCTGTTTTGGAATCTGGTGAGAGAAAGAAGCCTACAAATGGAACCCAAGCCCCCCGCACCTACCCCATCCCAGATGATCCTTACTTGGACCTCCTTATGGAGGGCTTCCTTGGTGGCTGAGGGGTCTTGATTAGCTTCCGTGGTCCCAAGTTCCAGGGGTCCCAGCAGGTACAGTAGATGAGAGGGTTGGGGTACATGGCTCAAGGTCAAGGGCAGTCTTGGCTGCCAGGTCAGGAAGCTCTTTCTGAAATGGAAAAACAACAGCAGAGAGTTAAACCATTTAGAATCAAAGCAAAACTACTTAGAGACAGATTGGGAAGGACCCAGGGAAGGGCCAAAGAACGACGGTGGATTCCAGAAGCTGTTGATCTGGTGCAGGGTCTTGAATATAGAATAACACCTCACTCCTTGCTGCCCGGTAGACTGGACTTGAACTATGTATGGCACAGAGCAATTTTTAAAAATGTATCTATGTGTACAGACCGAGAGGTTTGTGGGAAATTACCCAAATGTGTACCAAATGGTCATAAATAGTACACACAGCAATTTAAAATTTTCCTTAATTGAGTGCTTACTGTGACCCACGTACATAATTGTTTTATTATTGGGATCCCACTTTTACATTTGAGGATACTGAGGCCGAGAGAGGTCACAGAGGTAGCAAGTTGCAGAACTGGGGACAAACACTAGTGTACATGACTCCTAAGCCCCTGCTCTTCCCTCAGGCCACGCCAGCTCACACTGAAGTGAAGAGAAATCCCCACAGCAGGTCCTGCACAAAACTTCCTGGAAATGGCCTCTGTTATTCAAACTACAGTACAAGTGAATCTCCCAGTTTCTTATTCCCGGTCACCTGCCTGAATTACACGGTGGAAACTCTTCTTTCCCAGCTCTGTAAAAACAAACCCCTGTTGTGAGAATCTTCATGAGAGACTGCTAAGATAAACAGGCAGGCTTGACTACACTTTTTTTTCCTAGAACTCCACTAAGATGATTAAAAGAGCTTTAATTCCACAAGACAAAGAGCACAGGATTAAAAGAGCTTTAATTCCACAAGAACAATAAGATGGGAGAGGAGGCAATACTGCACAAGGGACGTCAGGATGTGTTTAGCATCATAACCAGGGCCCTCCCCACTGTGGCCTATGTGCCTGTAATGGGGATGAACGAGACGTAGCCAATTCACACGTCAGAGGTCCCCAAAGACTCAGGACTTGGAACGGGCAGACTCTCTGAGGATAATGATAGGCAGTTGACAGATCTATTGGAGCACGTGGCAGGATGAATAATTCCCCCCTCCCTACCCCCACCTGCAAACATGTCCATATCCTAATCCCTGGAGCCTGGCAGTGTATTACTTTATGTGGCAAAAGGTACTTTGCGGCTGTGATTAAATTAAAGATCTTGAGACCTTTCTCAAGATCTGGGGAGATCATCCTGGATTGTTAGAGTCAGAGAAGATGTGAGATGGAAGAAGAGGTAGGAGTGATAGAGGAAGGGGCTGGGAGCCAGTGAACTTGGGCAGCCTGTAGAAACTGGAAAAGGCAAGGAAACATTCTCCCCGAGAGCTTCCAGAAGGAAAGCAGCCCTGCCAACACCTTGCCTTCAGCCCAGTGACAGCCCATTTCAACTTCATCCTCCAGAACTGTAAGATAATAAAGTAATGTTGTTTTAAGCCATTACATTTGTGGTAATTTGTTATGGAGAAATAGGAATCAGGCTTTGGGGGGGAGGTGGTGGGGTATTGACAATAGAAATATAGAAAACTAAGGAAATAAAAATGTGCAATTACTACAGGCTAAAAAATATTGTATAAGAAAGTAAACATCATCATAGTAAAATACCTACAGTGTAAACACTTAATAATGATTTAACCCAAAAGTGAATTGTGACCACCCTGGAAGAGCGGGGGGAAGGGGATGGAGGGAGGATGTGTGAGAGCTAAACCCTCATCTACTGTAGCAGAAAGTCAATGAAAAAGATCTAAAATGGAAAAATTAACAAATAGAGTAGAGGTAAATTACTTAGGATTGTGAGGTTAAGTTCCAAAAGAAATAGCTAAGAACTGAAAATAATTGCCCCCGGGTAGCATGCAGAGGAGAACTGAGAGGTGAGCAGGGGTGGGGCAGAAGATGTTAGTTTTTCTTAACGCTGTCTGATTTTTAAATGATGTCAGTGGATTATTTCATAAAAATTTTAAAAAATAATGCCAAAAAATAAGAGGAGAATCAACAGAAGCCCAACATAGCCCAACAGAAGTATTTAGAAGACAGCAGATTTAACTCAAATTTCTAAGTCAATGACTGGTTTTTAATATTACACTGGAATCAATTTGCTTAAGACCGGGTGAAAAATGAAATAAACCTTTTTATATAACGCGACTGATGCTTGAGAAACCCTGTTACGTGATCTAATGACTTTTAGAGCTAAAGGAGACGTTAAGGTTGAATCTATTTTACAGAGGAGGATACCGACTCAAAGAAATGAAGAGACCGCTCACCTGCTCATAAATGCACCAATCCAGCCTCCCGCCGTGAGCACCATGGTAAGTGCTGGGTGGCTGCTGAAGACATGGAGCTCACCTGCAGGGAGCCTGCGCTCAGTAGCGCAGTCAGCAGAAGGGGAGGTGAGTAAGCGAGCGTGCGGCTAAGGCAGAGCCCGGCCTTGGAAGAAAGGCCAGGTGAGCAGGTGGAGGTAGGTGCAGAGGGTGGCTGGGCCAGAGGTCTGGGACCAGGGGGCCATGTAGAGTAGAGGTCAGGGCTAGGAAGGAGGCCAGGAGACTGGGTAAACAGCGAAGGCCTACAGGTCAGGTGACAGGGCCACCATATATAACTGTCCATGCTCCACTGTGCTTGGGGACCCTGTCAGGTGATCTCCTGTGGCGGGGCAAGTCCAGGTGACAAGGTTGGGGAAGCAGATGGAGTTGAGCAACCCAAGTGAGAAGATGATGCCACAAGGGGCTAGAATTCAGGGGAGAATCTGAAAGGAGGCTGCAGCAGTAGCAAAAAAGAAGTTTTGCTTCTGCTGAGGTTCTGTGAGGAAAGGGGCCAACTCTGAACTTGGGAGATTTAGCAGGAATCCCTGGGGCAGGAAGTGAGAGGCCAGGGCAGACCAGCTCCTAGCAACTGCCTTCTCTATTAGGTCTTACCTGCCCAACTGGACTGTGTGGCTATAGAAGGGCAGGACTCCTCCATGGTATTCTTTCTGCCCCCTACTGAGCCTGGCAAAGCGATTTGTCCACAATGATGAATATGTTATCTGATTAGAAAACTGGGTGTTTGTAACCACAGAGACCAGCTCAGCAAGGAGAAAAGAGATCCACAGATAAAACTTCCAAGATTTTGTTATCATCAGTACGATGTTATAGATAATATTAAATATTAGAGCTCAAAAACCAGAATGCAAAGGTAAATTGCATGCATGGTACAATCACTCAGTGGAGTTTACACAGATTTAAAATTTTATTTATTTTAAAATTTTTTTGGTAGCTGGCTCTTATGGGGATCTGAACCCTTGAACTTGGTGTTATAACGCTGCACTCTAACCAACTGAGCTAACCGGCCAGTCCCCACATATATTTTAAATGCTCATTTAAAAATCTGTGGAAACATGAAGTGCTTATAAAAAAAAGATATAAGATGGTATTTATGCAATTGATACAATTATGTAAAATTAAGTGCTGATGTGGATAAGGGTTAGAAAAGAACATAATAAAGAATGCAAATTGAGCCAGAATGTCAGGATTATGATTCCTGCTCCCCCACCCCCCAACATTCTTTACAAAAATTTTGCTTGGGCATTGGAGTCAGATGAACTTAACTTTGCATAGAAGCTCCTTACCAGATGTGAAACAGCAAGAAATTTATTTTTACTTTTCTGAGCCTCAGTTTCCTCATCTGCACAATGGGGACCATGGGTGTTCATGCCTTATTGGGCTGCTGTGCACGTCAAATGAGACCACTAGGAGTTCGTGGCACACTGTCTGGCACACAGTAGGTTCTCAAATATTGGTAACTGAGGGTAGGAAAACCATGAACCCCACAGTGGTGTTTTGCATATAGAAACCTTTAGTTCTACTTTTTTTGGGAGAATGGGGTGTGTTTGTGTGTGTGCGTGTGTGCGTGTGTGTGTGTTAAACTAAAATACACTCATTATAAAGAAAATCACAACAGAAAAGCCTAAGCAAGTAAAAATTATCCAAAATACTAACACCTAGAGATGACCACTGAAAATATTTTGGTTGATATCTTCCAGAATTCTCTCTACTCTAAAGAAACAGATTTATATAATTTTCCATAAATGGGAACAAACTGTATTTATATTCTAGATCTGCTTTTTTTTAAAAAAAACAATGTCACGAGCTTCTTTTAATGTCAGTAACTATAGATCAATATCACCATTTTTTAAAGTCAAGCTTTTATTATAGAAAAAGTTTTAAAATGTAAAGTAAAGAGTCTAATGAACTAGCTCTCACCTCGCTTCCACAATTACTAGTTCATGGCTAATCTCATTCTTCTGTATCCACTTCACCCCTTTAACACCAGAGTATTTTAAAGCAAATTTAAAGCAAATCTTTTTTCAAAAGGTTTGAGATTTGTTTCTATATCATCATGACTGTAAATCTCTGTTCTGTGAATGCACCCATTTATATTTAACCAGTTTTGTATTGATGGACATTTGGTTGTTTCCTCTCGTTGCATTACATGCAATGCCTCGGTGTATATTCTTTTGTTCTTAAAAAGGAGAAGACCTCTGCCTCTACGGGGTGATACTCAGTATTTAACAACCAGCAAGACAAGGCTGGTGAACAATCAGAATAGACATGGGCTGGAGTGCGGGAACAGTCTTGGAGGACCTCACTCCCACTCCCAAGCCAGGCATTAATCCCTTAGTTGCTGAATCATGATCAGCTCTGGGGTGCCAGGGAAGGAGTTGAGGCAACCAAGGTAGCAAGGAGGACATTCGAGGGGCTTGGGCAATGGTCATTTACTGACCAGTATGCAATATTTCAATATTTCAGTAACTGTGCACACCAGGGGAACATCAGCCCTTTACTTCTGATACCCTCCCAAGAGGGAACCACTGCCAACAGTTTTTTTGGTATCCTTCCAGAAATGTTGTATACATAAATGCGAACATCCTTTGCACACTATGCTGTACCTTGCTCTTCTTATGTAACAGAATGTCTAGTAGATATTTCTGTATCAGCAGATAGATCTACTGCATTTACTGTGGCTTGGTGTTCCATTGTATTGTATGGCTCTAAGGATACAGGAGTGTGTGTGTGTGTGTGTGTGTGTGTGTGTGTGTGTGTGTGTTTATGTGTGTGTGTGTGCGTGTGTGTGTGTAAAGATTCTTTCTCCCTCTTCTTTTCCTTTCCTGCATTTCTCCCTGATGATTTTACCTAAGGCCCAGAGGGCTGAATGTGCCAGTTGGTGACACTGTAATCACCAATGAGCCAGCAGAATCTTCAGAGAGGTCACTGGTTAGGATTAACAACCAGCAGGAAAAAAATGATATAAAACATGTTTTTTCCAAAGAGCTTACCTTGAACTGCCCGAAGATTTGTTTTTTCCATGTGGTTCCTTATCAAGTCAAGAGTCTTAAAGAAACCACAATGTTATAGAGAGACTGTTCCCCATCAGCATAAAATCAGAGTTCATTTTAGGTCAAATCCAGAGGTTCCAGAACTCAAGACCTTCACGGTCATTCCAAGTGATTGAAATGTCAAAGCAGAATCCACAGTATGTATAGGGCAGAGAGACAGATTTGCAGCGAATCCAACTGAAAGGCTGGACTGGCATGAACATGAATTTCCCTTCTAAAAACAATCCAGTTAGAGTCTCTTGGTATTGCAACGAAAAGTCAAACTACAGGAGAAATTCACCCTCCATTCAGATTCCCTTGACTTGTGCCCGAGTTGTGCGGTTTGCCCCCAAGAGATGGCAGGCAAAGGTTTGTTTCTTTTATTGCTATGGAAACAGAACAGCAGCACCTCATTGGCTCAGGGCACTCTGTTCTTAAACAGAGAAGGTTGGAGAAACAACCAGTTAAATTCTCCAAATTCATACTCCCAACACTGGGTTTCCACTTTCATCATCAGCCATAGGACAAAAGAAACTTAAGATATATTTTCAGAGGAAATAGAATTAAATGACACTCCTAGGCTTACCTGGCCTGTGGCAATAGTTGCCAGGCAGGATCTGTGATGGATTTTAAATTCCACTGTCATTTGCTCACAGAAACCTAAAACTCTTAAGTAGGCACAGTCTTCCTTGAATTTAAGGCTTTGAAGTCTGTAAAAAGTACAATCCCCCCAGTGCAGGAGTCTTTTTCAGTTACCAAGGGTTTCAGTTTTATTTCCCCCCTAAATAATGTTGCTTTTTCATGAGATGAAAAAAGTTCTTGCTTATTATAGCCTAGTGGCTTTCATTTCAATTTTACTGCAACTCATTATAAGAAATAAATTTGACTCATTTTATAATAAAAATTTCATGAAATAATGAAATGATGCCCTTATTGCTTGCTAATCTCTTCTTTTTTAAAAAAAATCTTTAAAGTTGATTATAACCCACTAGATTGATTTCATGATCCACTAATGGGTCACAACCCACAGTTTACAAAACATTGTTGTAAATTCATATATTCAGTAAACTCATTTATTGTCTCCTGCGTGCTAGGCACTGTTAGGTGGGGGATATATCTCAGTTCCTGTGCTCAAGAGAGCTTGAAGTCTAATGGGAAAACAGACAATAAATAAGATTGATAAAAGCACAATGAATCTTACATTAAGAGACTTACCAGATGCAGTGGGAGTTTACAGCAGGGATTACTCGTCTAGTCTAATGTGTCAGGCAACAGTGTTCATCAGAGAAGGGATTTGATTAGAGCATATCAGAAAGATCATTCTGACTGCAATGTAGAGAAACAATTGGAGAAATCAAGAAAGGTGGCAGGGAAACCAGTTAGGAGACTGTGGCAGTGGTCCAGGTGGGACCTAATGGTGGCCCTGACTGAGGGAGCAGCAGTGGGGATGGAGAGAAGACAATACAACAGAACTTGGTGATTGATTGATTGGATGTCAGGGGAAGAAAAGGAGGAGGCAATGATGGGTCCTGGGTTTTTAGGTCCAGCAGTCGAGTAGATGGTAATGCCATTTACTGAGATGGAAAATTCTGGGGGATAAACAGGTTCAGGGGAGCAGATTATGAGTTTGATTTTGGATATGGTGAGGTGCCAGGGCGACATCCAAGTGGTGATGTTTATTACAGAGTTCGTTACATGTTTTGAGAATTTAAAAGGAGTGTCTGGGCTAGAAACAGATTTAGAAGTCTTCAGAGTAGATAACATCTCAAGCCAAAGGAGTAGGTGAAATCACGTGTGGCAAGGGTATCATGTAAGAGAAGAGGATCTAGAACAAAGCCCTGAGGAACACTGCTGTTTATGACAGTACTTTTCAAAGTATGGGTGTTAGTTGAAATACGTGCAGCTGTTACTTGATTCTCGGTGGCCTAAATCAAAAAGGTTTATTAACTTCCTGAAACACAAAGTCTGAAGGTACTGCTATCAGAATTGGTGCAAAGACTCAGCAATGTCATTGGAGAACTGGGCTCTTTCCATCTCTCTGTTCTGCCAGCCTCCATGTACTGACTATGGGAAGCCTCATGGTTGCACGGTGGCTGTCACAACTCCAAGCACCATGAACAGACTAGTTGGAGACAGACTTTTAAAGCCTAAAGGGAGGGAAAGAAATTTCAGAGGACAATTGATAGATCTGACTAGTCATGTAGTCAAGTCCATCTCCATCTGGAGTCTGGATGTTTACTTTGAGTCTGTTTATTCTACATAATTTTGTATTTAAATCTTTTCTTGTGATTAAAAAAAAGCAGGATTTGGGTCATGAGTGAAGAGTGGTTAAAAACCAAGATACAAAGGAAGCAGGTGAAGAAAACTCCAGCCACTTAACTTGGCCGAGGCTTAGCACTAATTATGCCTACTTTGGGATTTTTTTCCCTTTTCCTTTTTTTTGGACACGAGTACAGCTTTATCAGCTCTAAAACAGCAGAGGAGAAGGAAGTGAAGGCTTTGGGGGGCTAGGTGTTGATTGCTTTTCTCTTTAATTGCACTTAGGGAAATGTTGGCATCCTCAGTAACTTCCCCCAAAGCAATGCACCTTAGTATTTGGAACAGTCGTTGGAGGAGGCGAGAATACCAATAGAATACAAAGTTGAATAAATGAGAGAAAAACTGTGATGGTTATCTATCAGAATTAGTCTGCGATTTGGTTGGGCAAATGAACACTATCTGTGTAATGCTGCAACTCTCATGAGGTGGTCTATGTTATCAGCCACGAGCATTTAGAGACTTTCCATTTGTGTAGCCCTATTTGTAGTTCTACGAGAAGGTTCTCAGTGTGGAAAAGATGGTGTTCTCTTAAGGAGCTTATGATTATCTCCAACTTGCTCAGTTCCCTTGGATCATTTCTTGTCTTTCAAGATCTGACTTTAGGGTGGTGTTACACTAACTGCTGTAGACTCACTCCACTGTTCCCAAATAGCCCCAACCAGGGAGCCACAGGAATCAAGTGAAAGCCTGCACTGCTACCCTTGCAACCAGAAAGAGGGGCCATTGTTCTGAGTCCTCGGCTTTTGAGGCTCTGCATAGCACAGGCCCACAAAAATCTAAGTTTATCAAAGAACACATGAGCACTTGATCTGGAACAGCAGGATCCATAATCCTAAACATCTACTGTCATCATTAATACCATTCAGGTCTCGAGAATGCTTCTCCATATCTCTTGCCCTTTACCTTCAAAACAATGAAGGTTTGTGGGTTGTGATACTGCAAAGTTCAGAGACAGACACTGCTTTGGAATGCAGGAGGGATTGGGGCAGTAGTAAGAGGAAAGGTATCTTGTTAAAATCTGTCAGGTAGCATGAATGCAAGATTAGTGCATTATAAAAAACTGTTATCCAGTGGTGCTAAGCATCCAATTTTGCATCTTTTAATGCCTTAATTTGCAATTCCACAGGTACTCATATATTGGAGTGTATTCGCAAGAACCACACGTGGTGGCTAAAGTATATTTTGCAACATGAATTGATTATCTTTAAATTTACAAATGTGTAGGTCTAGATGGAACAGAATGAAGCATGGTACCAACCTTTCATATTACTGGATGGATCTACAGATTACAAGAGAAGGTGAAGATAGCCATGTCAGTGGTAATGAATTATATGAAATTAAAATATTTTGTAAAATTTCCTGGCCATTATAATGTTTGAATGTGATGTGAAAAATACTCCTTTTTAACAACTTAATGATTTTGCTGAGAATGCAAGAAAATTAAATTTTGTGAAATAATATTTTGATTTTTATAGTCATGTTCCACATCATGATGTTTCAGTCAATAACCAACTGTATATATGATGGTGGTTCTATAAGATTGTAGTGGAGCTGGAGGTGTGTAGTAGGCTATGCCATCCAGGTTTGTGTAAATACACTCTGATATTCACATGACAAAATCACCTACTGCTGCGTTTCTCAGAATGTCTCCCTGTCCTTAAGCTATGCATAACTGTATTTGGGTTTTGCGTGCTTTTCACTAAAACATCTCATAACACCTGTTGCATGCTTTCCTAAACTAAAGATGAAAACACTTCACGCTATGGCTGGCAACACTGCCTGCCAGCCAAGTAGTATTTTGGCAACTTTGCCAAACTTGCACAGTAACATTTGTTCATTTAAAAATTTTGTGGTATTTTGGCCCTTATTTCATGAAAACTAATTTGTAAAACAGGAAAACAAATCTTGGTGTTAGTATAAGAAACTTAATATAGTGAAAACAGATGGAAGTCAACAGGATGCTCAAGGCCTCAAATCTTTACCCTCATCAGAGGTTTTTGAACTTAAACACATCTACAGATATTCATGTGTGAAAGAAAACACAATTAGATGCTGGGAATATCACTAAATTTCATAACAAAGAAGTAGTCTCACATTTCATTTATTCTGTATAAATACCCACAACTCTAAACAGATATTAAGTTTTTAAAAAAATACAGAAATTTAATTAAGGAGATAAGAGAATATCCAAGGATTTTTTCTGTTAGAGTCCAACAGTGTTCAAATTTAGTTTCTTTTCTTTTCTTTTTTAAAAGATGACCGGTAAGGGGATCTCAACCCTTGACTTGGTGTTGTCAGCACCACGCTCACCCAGTGAGCTAACCAGCCATCCCTATATAGGCATCCGAACCTGTGGCCTTGGTGTTATCAGCACCACACTCTCCTGAGTGAGCCACGGGCCGGCCCGAAATTTAGTTTCTTGTAAACAATTTTTAAATAGCTAAGTGTGCCAACAGAAAACTGTAGACTATAGGAAAAGAACTGCTTCACACTTCCTGAATCTTCTCAAACTTAATATCTGCACATAAAGGACTTCAGATTCTATTTTTTGTTGCTATTACTTTGCTAAGGAGACATTATGGTATATATAGACACTGTCTATTCTATTTTTTAAAAATACGTAAGAAAATACAATAAGATCTGTTTGCTACTTATGACTATTAGTGCGTGTTCTGTATATGGTAGTTTGACAAACAGATTGTTTCCTAATCGAAAATGACATAATGGGAAGTATAGACTTAGTGCAAGATTATCTATGCAAATGGCTAGGACAAAAACACAGGGACACAATGAAAACTTAAGAAGATAATCATGTTTATTATCTGATTTACATTTGACAAAGCCAAGGTAGGTGCACAAACAGCTGTTTGACAAAGTCAAACCCCAGATACCACACAAGCAGATTTCCCTGACTGCCCCACACAGAGGGCACTTATGCCCACTTCTGGGGCTGTGCTCTGCAACGTGACCACTCAGTTACCAGACTATGCTGCTGCTGTGTTGCACATGGAGTACAGGTCCCTGTGCATCTGACATCAGAGAAGTGGACGACTAAACACTAAGAGCCCTAGTTCCAGATGTCAAAAGTTGATGTTAGGAACCACCAAGTATTAATTATGTACTAAAATGGTAAGAAAAAATAACAAGCTTTGAATACTGTGTAAAATATAATTTTAATAGAGAACAGGCTTCTGTCGTGAGCTGCCTCTTCCTTCCTTCCTTGTCGGAGTGTTCATTTATGTCAAATCTAGGACATATAGCATAAAACTTTTAATGGTCACTAACTTCTCCCTAAAGATCCATGTCTAAGGCTATTTACATAATATTTGGGATCTTCATAATTCAGGAGAACTTTAATTCTGAGCTCACAAAAATATCTCTCTTACTAGGTAATAGGATATTCAGAAATACCTGAGGTATAATCACTGAAAATCTTGAAGGAGAAAAAAAAAGGCTGCCGTTTCCTATACTGGCATGATAGTACATATACAGTTGATATTACAGAAAAAACTAAAATGTGAACAGTACCAAAGAATAACAGATAAATCGAGGAACTTGCTTTAAGGCTCCAGCTCTTTTTACTACACTTTGCAGACAATTACATTAATAGGGATTCTCAGGCTGTACCAAAAATGACATTAGGTGGAAACTTCAGAGAGCAAAACCCAGTTTTAAGACAGGATGCATTTCTAGAGACAAGCATGCACCAGTATATAGTTATTATGTGGAATGTCAACATCAATTTAAATTTCAAAAACCTAAGTCTGGTTGGAATGTCAACATCAATCTAATTTTCAAAAATCTAAATCTGGTTCTCTTTAACAAATGTATTTATTTGCTCGCTAGTATGCCCCCACCTTGCCTCCAAAGTGATCATTTAGGCATTGATTATAAAAAAAGTATACAAATTATACTCAATACAGAACATTACAATACCTAGTTGGATTACAGCTCTTTATATAATATACATAAATCTGTTAATTTAACTTTGTGCTACTCTCTGGCCTTACATTTTCCTACTTCCTGATGTTTCTTGGAAAATGTAAACATCTGGACAACAGGAAGATTACTTTCCTTGGGAAGAAATAAAAAGCTTTAAGAGTTGGCTAAAGTAAGTACCCCAGAGTTACTTTATAAAGTAGAAACCCAAATACTATTTTTAAAAAAGTGAATTGGAATATTTAAGAAATTTAAACATCAGGAATTCTTCTCCTTAATGTCTGCTCCATTCAGGGACATTACATTCACTTCTGGACCTGTTGGAATCCTTTCTAAACGTGTATGTCTCAGCATGACTGAGCCATGGGGACAGAAAGGGAGGGGACATCTTTACCCTTTGTTTTCGAGAAATTCATTTTTAAAAGATTTATTAAAAGATTCTAAAAGGCATGGAAAACTCACACATTCTTAGCACTGCCTGCATGTTGGTTTTTCTCTCCTTTTGAGCACGTAGCTCTTCATGTAGGGGAGATGCCTCAAGAGGAGAGAGGAAGACTCTCCTGGCCTAGGAATAGGTGTACTGATGGGAACCACAGGAGCAAGAGTAAAGAAATCTTCAGAAAATAGCCTTTTGGTTAGAAGCAGGACAAAGGAGCAAAACATTATAAATTAAGCACCAGAAAGATCAAGTAATACACTCGCCATTTCCATAAACAAAATAAATAGCCCCCTCCCTCATCTTCTCTCCATCATGTCTTTCATATAATGGTATTTCTTTCTGAACTGCTCTGCCTAGACAAAGCCATGTCATCTGATGAGGAGCAGATTTAGATCAGCAACACTCAGAAAAAAGATCTGTTTCTTCCCAATTCATAGTCTTGAGTCATACTGCTGAATGCTGAAACCTAATCCCAGGCTCTCAGTTTTTTTTTTAAGGGGGGGAGGGAGAGAACCCAGAAAGAAAAAGAAAAGCTTTGACTCTATTAAAAAGTTCACTCTCTAATTCTATAGACATTAAGAACAAGGCAGATATGTTTCAATTTTATTTTACATTAGGAAAACATATCACACAATCTCAAAGCAAGCACCTGGGTTTTACTTCAATTTATAATAATTTAATGTGCCTGAGAATTTTTGTGCAAATACATGTCATCTTTCATTAAAAATATGCATAGCATACTTTGGAAAAAGTTAGTTGCAACCAACTTTCTTTAAAAAAATTTTTTTACACATATAAATATACAACATTCCTAATTCCTATTGATTACACATCTGGTTTAACCCCTTCCAGCCTCCAGTGAAATTTGAAAGACATGCACTTCTGTTTGTATTCCTTGGCTACTGTATTATCCAAAAGAAATATTCTAAAAACAAATTTCCTTGGTTCCAATTCACCCATATCTTCCTTCTTAAAGTAAATCCCTCCCACCCTCTACCCACATAGTTTTTTGGGGATGTTGTATAAAAATACAAATTAAAAAAATGA
This sequence comes from Cynocephalus volans, assembly GCF_027409185.1. NCBI lineage: Eukaryota > Metazoa > Chordata > Mammalia > Dermoptera > Cynocephalidae > Cynocephalus > Cynocephalus volans. The sequence goes on from NC_084460.1 coordinate 266,615,494, forward strand.
ACTTTTATTAATCATAAATACAAAAGAATTTGAGTGATTTTTGGGCTCCCAATGGCTCAAAGGCCTGAGAACAGAAAGGAAAAAGGGAGTCTCCACTTATGACCTAATGACAATGATAAAATTGTTTGTTTTGCTAATGCTATAAGCATACCATTTGATGGATACATAACTTAACCAGACATTAACAGAGGAAATATATAAGCCATCTCACTACTGTCTCGGTAACAGATTAAGCTTACCCTCCCAACCTTCAGAACAGCTTTCTATAAGCAACAGTCAAAGCTACTCCTTTCCTCTTCCCATCTTTCTAACCTGGGTTCTCCTTGCTTATGTTTCTCAGAAGTAAATGTGCCAGCAACTTCAGTATTTCTGTGTTTCAATATACCTAAACTTATTTTCTACTCACTTTTTATTTTTAAGACAAGAAAACTCAACTGAAGGAGTGTATTAAACCTCTCTTCCTTTTCTGCCTCCAAACACTCACGGCCCACCCATTCATTTATACTGTCAATTTACCAAACTTCATCCATTGGACCCTCATCCCAATTTTGTTTCCATTTCTCCACCTACCTCCTCTTTTCCACCCTCACGACCCTTCTGCAACATTCCTTTTCTCTCGAGTCAGACCAGACCACATGTATCAGTGCTTATCTATCCTGCATGTGCTGATTTGTACACGAGGTCAGCTAACTACTGAGCCTCAGTCTTCCTTCAGGATACCCATTTTAGGTGAGGATGTGCAAACCGGGGTGCCAAAGCTACCCATCATGGCTGGAAGGCTCTGATTCCTCCTCAATCCACCCAATAAACTGCTACTTGAATTTAAATAAACAGCAGAGTCTGGTTTCTGAAAACCAATTTCTGCCTCTTGGCTTCTTCCATTCTCCTGGGCGTCAGGGGTCTTGACCACTCTGGCTATCCCCAATCTTTTCAGCCTGTCCACTAAGCTCATCTTCAACTGGCTCACATCAGGAGGGTTCCGGGAAGGTCTCAAGCCATACATCTCCTGGAGGAATGTTTCAGCTGGTCGGGAGGCCAAAAAATTTTCAGAAGGATGTACTCGAGGCTCAAAGGGCAAAGGAGAAAGGCAAGGTGAATGAGATGGTGAATTTGGTGGTGTGGAAGGGATAGCCAGAGCTTTAGGGAGAGGGTGGAGGAGGGGGTTCTCTGAAATTGGGCTGTGGTACACTTTAGCAGAGATGCCTCGCTCTTGTAGAAGTTTGGCCAAGCTCACGGTGCTACTGAAGGTGATAGTAGAATCTCGTCGGTTGGTGACAGATTCACCAATGCTGAGTCTGTAGGACACAGCAGGAGAATTCACAGCCGTGTTTGATGAACTGCTACCACTACTTCCAGAGGATAATGAAGGGAAACCAGAGCTTTAAAAAAACAAAAAGTGGAAGAGAGTGTTTAAGAATAAAAAGCAATCCACAAGCCAACATTTAAAGTAGTTATAGTAGTTATCCTTGGTAAATGTAGAGGAACAGGCAACAAATCATAACCGCACCCTGTGAAATAGATCTGAGGAATAAAAATTTTGACATAATAGTTCAATGAATGGTTATTTGTAATCTGTAACTTAGTTCTGAAGTTACTAAAACATATCTTTTCACTAGAACATGAAAAAGGTTGCTGTACTCACAGGTAACTTTGCTCTTAAATTTTAACTCTATCTTCTAAGGAGAAATTTATTTCTTTTTAATCTTTCAATTTTATATCACTGAAAAATAACAAACTTCTAACAGTTAAATTTCCATTTTGAATTTTTCTCAACCTTAACTTGGAACATGTGTTTCTAGGAAATTAAAAATATCTTAAAACTTTGACAGCTATTAGAATCTTCCTTCTTCTTCTACGCTTAGTTAAAAAGAAAAACTAAATAAGAGATCATGTACTTAGGAAATGGTGATGGAATGAAGAGGGTACTTCTTTAGCCAATCTTCCCCCCTGAACAAATGTTGCCAGTATTTAATAGATAAACTTTCACTTCAATACAAAATACTCAGTATCTAAGATATCAAGATTTTTAAAGATTATAAAGAAAATTCAAGTTTTAGATTAATATACTTTCTAAGCTCCAACTTGTATAAAAGAAGCAAAATTCAAACATGTTTTTCTCCTTGGTCAAAGCAGTCTGACGAAGAACCTCGGATCTAGTGCAGTCTATATACTGTACTCCCAGTCTCTGACCTCCTTATTCCTCCTTTACTATAAAATTGCTTGTACTTTCCCAACTTGTACATTTTGTATGATGGCATCAACCTGTAATAAGAGTCCCCCCAAGAACCAATTTTAACTTATCTTTGTGTCTATAAGAACAATGTTGAAAAATTGCAGATATGCTTGTTCATTACTTTATTGGGATCTTTATTGGATATCGTCCAAATGCTTCCCTAAACAACTGATTTGCTTCTAATAGGCACTGTGAGTCATAATCATATTTCCCTCCATACTGGCAGTTAGAAAGTTAAGACTCAAATACATGGCTCACTTTAGCAAGTATATAAGAATTTATGGTATAATTTGTACACTAGTTTTATTCTTTTACCCATCCTACATCCTTACTCTTGATTCTCCTTTGCATCATCTTCTTTCCTTTCTTCTAGTTAACATTATCTCTACAATGTTCTACATGTCTTTGAAAGCTACCTTAGATCCTTTTGGGAATTGGTAGGATAGAAAGAGCATCTATATGGATTAATAAGAAACTGTTAGAATACCCATGTTCTAGCCTGTGTAGAAAATAATTTGGCCTTGCCCAGAGAGGTCTGGCCTTTGTCCTCAGCTCCTGGAAGACAATCTATGTCATAACTGATAGGAATGTCTTTAAGTTAGAGTTGGGGCTTGTCACTCTAGATCTTATGGTGGGTCCGGCCACACTTAACAGTCTTAGGGTGAGGGATGGCCATGCCAGAAAGACCAACGATGGGATTTAGGGTAGTGGCTTTGGGTCATGCAATATCAGTAGACTGGGAGGCTGAGTTCAACCATGTGGGTAATCAATCAATCATGCTTACACAATGGAGCCCCAATAAAAACACTGATGCTTAGGTGAACTTCCCTGGTTGGCAATATTCTGTGTGTACTGTCATATATCAATGCCAAGAGAGCAATGAATCCTAAAGACAAAGGATGCTTCACATTTAGAACCTCCGAAATTCTGCCCTATGCATTTCTTCCTTTGGATAATTTTAACCTGTATCCTTTCCTTGTAATAAACAGTAGCCATGAGTATAACAGCTTTCCATGAGTTCTGTGAGCCTTCTAGCAAATCATTGAACCTAAAAGTGGTTTTGGAAACCCCCTGAACATGCAGGTGGTGTCAGAAGCGAGGGTGGTCTTCTGCAGAGGACTGGTCCCTCAAACCTTGCAGTTTGGTTAACTCTGGGTAGGTACAGCCTTACCTAGGTCATTTACTAAGTGTCTGCCCTTGGACCAATCACCTCAACTTTCTATGCCTCAGTTTCTTCATTTTACACAATACATACTAACTTGCCCTTTCTACTTCAACGAGTTACAATGATCAAATGAGAAAATACAATGTGAAGATATGTAAAGACAAATTATTATAGAAATTAATTAAAATTCTGGGAATTAAAATGAAGGTGATTTAAAATAAATAAATAAATAAAATAAAATGAAGGTGATTTAAAAAAGAAATTCATAAAAACATAGTTGAGGAAAGAAGCGAGGCCTCAGATTTCCCAGACCCTCCTACCTGGGGGTAACTTGAGTGATGTCAGAGGGATGTAATATCCTACAGGTGGTGAAGGTGAATGTCGAGTTCGTGCACGACAGACACTTTCCTGGGTTTGAGGATGCACCTGAAATATAGATTTTTAGGAAGTCAAACACAAAATTGAAAGATTAGGTTAATGCAAAAAGCTCATCATTACTTATTAATAATACATTTACTAGGTGCCTTTTGTATGAAAAATCCCCAAGTCTGGAAACAAAATATACATGAAGATTGTACAAGTATCAACTGGTTAGTAAGAAACTTTTTCTTTTTTTTTGCAGCTAGCCAGTAGGGGGATCCGAACCCATGACCTTGGTGTTATAAGGCTGTGCTCTAACCGACTGAGCTAACCAGCTAGCCCCTCAACTGCTTAGTATATAGCTGAATCCTTCAATATTTTAACACTGTAAATCACAGGCATAAAAATAACTTAGAAACGAGAGGAAAAACACACACTGAAAAAATACATTAAAGAAAAATCAAAACAAGTCATCTGAAGTATCTAGCCAAACTATCTATTCCAGTAGTTCTCAAAGTATGGTCCATAGACTCCATGGGATGCAGTAGTTATCTAGAGGAAAAGCACCTGTGCAACTGAATTGAATTTTGTCATGGAATGCCATTTTTACTTGAAAGAACAACTAACAGACTAACTATAGTTATTCAGACTTGGGTATTCAGCAGACATTTTCCTGAAGACAGATGAAGTGTGCCTGTCCATTTAAGGAAAACAGCTGAAAAAATATTTTTTGCCAGTGACAAAACGAGCTTTCAAGTGAAAATTAGAGTTTGGAAAACTTGTATCCACCAATGAGAGCTTGAAATCTTCCTAATACTTATAGGGCTTTTCTGATGAAGACAGGTGATGACATTAACGTGATTTAAAGTATTACATAATGATATGTGTCCGCATTTGGAAAATCTGCATAACTCAGTAAGTCAATATTTTTTAAATGACCAATGCATGATTTACAAAACCATGCATGGGTAAAAGGTTCAATCAAAATGTAGGATAGACCAATGCTTTTAATGTAACAAAGTAAGAAAAGTTCATTGACAGGGTTTCAGATTCCACATTGCTACAAATGTTCAAGAAATTGCCATTCACCAAATTTTGGTGTAAAGGCAAAGGATATCAGCAAATCCCTGAAAGGACTATTAAAATACTCTTTCCTTTTCTAACTACATGCTTGTTTCAGGCTTGCATTTTCTTCATATTGTTCAACCAAAACAACATATTACAAAAGACTAAATGCATAAGCTGGCAATGAGAATCCAATTAAATTCTATTAAGCCATAACTTAGAGACTTGCAAAATTGTAAAACAAAACCATTTTTCTTACTACTTAAAAAAATATTTCTCATATTTGTGTAACACATAGTTATGTTTAAGTGAGTTAATAAATATTTTTATAATTTCTCAGTTTTGATTTCTAATGTGGTAAACACCAATAGATTTAACCCACATAGACAAGCCCTCTGGAACTCTCAATGGTTTTTAAAAGTATAAAGAGAAACTAAGCCCAAACAGTTTGTGAACCACTGACTGAATTGATCTATTTCTGTGCTCAGTTTATTTAAGAAGGCTGGCTAAGATAAAGTGGAAAGAATTAGGAATGCCGCTAATCGTATAGATTTTCATTATCTTTCTTATATCCAAGATTGAGTACACTCCAGTGAGATTTGAGCAGAGGCAGCCACCTGACCATACAGTAAATCAGAAGGCAAAGCACTATTGGTTCCTAGACCATATTCAACTAAGCACTCTTCTCACCTGTAACTGGTCCACCTGCTGAAGTAATGGGTGGAAGGAAGATTCCTGTTACTGGCTTGGATATTGAAGCTTTATGTTCCACTTGAAGAGGCTGTTGAACCTGAAAAGTAATACCTTCTTCTTCATCCTCTTCTAAATCTGAGATGTGATAGATGGCTTCTTTGGGCAACTGGGTAAAGCCTTTAGTAATGACACCAGGTCGTGGATCAAGAATGGTTCCCAAGTTTGGTTGAGCAAGCTGTTGCCAATGATAGAGAGTCTGTGATCCTGAACATGCAGGCCAAAGGGGAAAAAAAAGGGCATGTTTTACATGTCCCACAAATATTAAATCTTGAAACAGAAGCTAAAATTATATGTGGAATAACAATAGTGACAGTTATAAAACTACTTATTTGGTCTTAATATTTTGGTAAAATTTGCAAATTAAAATTCTCTGTGGAAGACGGACAAGATGTTGAAGGTATGAATAATAATCTTTCTATTTCAAAAGTTAACTTTATAAAGGACATCTAAAGAAGGGTGAAAAAACCAAGAAGTTACCCTTAAGATGAACTAGGATGCTGAGGCAGAGATGAGAAGGAAGATACAGCCCACCTCTAAGGCGAGTATTTTTCCATGTGACAAAAATCAATACTCCCCTGGCCTGGAACTATGCCTATGAACTTGGAAGTTAAAAGCCAGACTCCTAGGTTGGAAGACACCTTGAATTTTCAGTGGTTTGTCTGTGTATTTCCCCATGCTGCTCATGACTCTTCTTTCCCCAGGCTTCCAGGGAGAGAAGGAAAATGAAGGAGATGACAAAAAGGGTACATCCCCGTGGTTCCAATCTGTGGAATGCTTGTGAACGATCATCCCAAAGCACTTGCAAATGCAATGTCTAATTATGCCACTGTAGACATTTCATTCTAAAAATGGCAACTCTGACAAATATCTGCACTGATTACTAATGAATAAAGCTAAGTAACAGAACTTTTGATTTTGAGGGGGTCCTTACAGGTTACCCACTCAAAATTCTGTTTAATGCAGAACTCTTTTACGATACTGTCAGAGAATCATTTGAGAATTGTTAATATTCTATAAAACAGAGAAATTTATTCTGAATTCAAGTTCTATACTAGAAAAAACCAGAAACTGAATTTAAACTAACAGAACTGAAAAAAAAGAAAAATACAGGCACGCATACCTCTAAGTTAATTATACTTCTTGGGTAAAGAACTATTTTTTTTTTTTTTTTTTTGGTCGCTGGCCAGTACTTGGATCTGAACCCCTGACCTTGGTATTATAATACCATGCTCTACCAATTGAGCTAACCAGCCAGACCAAGAATGCTTTTATGAAAAGAAAGGTGAAGATGAAGAATTATCTCTAGATTATTTTCATTTATCATATTCCGTTTATCTTACCATGGAAACTGCTGTCAAAGATATTCCATAGCAAAAGATAGAGAAAGATTATTCCTCCTCCCCCCTCATATCTATATTAAAAAGAACATCAGTAGAAGGGAACTGATGACTTATGACTTAGAGAATGCAGATCTCTTCATTCATTAATTTTCCACAAAGTACTACAATGCACTGTCACCCAAACAGTGAGATTTAGGGATAATAAAGATACCTTCTGAACAATTACAATATAAATCTCAATTCTAGGGAAAGGTAAGTCCAATAAGCCACATAGCTTGGAAAGAACACTTAGTGATTTATTACCTTCAAGGGGCTTGACAATTTGTAATTTTTCTGGCATAAACCCTCGAAGGCAACTGGCACTGCTGAAGTCTGTAATCTCTGACTGGTCAGTGCAGAGAGAGGCAAGACTCTCTGTGGGGGTGCCACAGCCACTAACTCCTTCTTTCTGGTCAGCCAGAACCCGGATCTTCCGCTCCCATTCTTCAGCAAAGAACTGCTTCTCACTTAAATAGTTCTGTCGACGCAGGCTAAGGCGATGCAGTGCTGTAGCCAAATCACTATCTCCAGAGGGTCCTGGTTGGCCCATCTTCTGAGAGTTCCTATGGGAAAATCACATCCACTGATTAGATCTTAAGGGTCATGAGCACAACCTAGGCCTTTTCTTTCTACAACAGTGAATGTTCAAAGAGACTGATCTTAAAAATGCATTTTCTAAGATATCTAGAATACTTATTAATAATACAACAAATCAAAATTACCAACAATACTACATATCATTTTTACAGATCATTTAAAATAACTTCAGAGAGGCAAAAAATAAACTTTATTATATTGTGTGTACTAACTATCCTATTTGATTTAATTTATGAAACTATAGATATGACCATCTATAAGATTCAGATTAAGTAGTTACAAAAGTAAATACATATCATATTTCACTGAATATATAATATCATTGATTGCAAGAGATACCATTATTTTATGTACTATGAAGAAAGAAAAAATGCTACTCATTAAATTCTGAATGCCATTAGTTGTACGACACAACAATTTAAAAAACACTAAAATGTGAAAAAATTTGCTTTGGGCCATAGAATCGCCCACAAATATTGCAGAACATTTAAAAGAAAACAACATTTGTATAATACTGTATTTTCATAGTTCTCTGATGCACATTATTTTGCTTTTCAACATTTTTGAGGTTGGGAGGTGTCTTACAATTGATATCAAAAGCAAGAGTAGCAAGCTGAGTTGTCGGTGCTCCTGGCTACTGTGTGTAAATTCAGATAGATCTGTTTTAGATCTTCTCCTAAGATAATTGTGTAACAATGAGGCCGTATTGACACAGAAAGTTACTCTGGCTGCAGAATGCTGCCCATGACAGACCAGCCAATACAATGGAAACCTAGTGTGACGGATTTCTGCATCAGGAAAGATTTCCTTCATGTGCTAAATGTCTATCTTTCAAAGGCTTTCAGCTGACTTTTCAGTAAAGCTGTTTAATTTCCAGTTACCCATAATTCAATGAAATAAATAGAAAGAAGGAAAAAAATCTAAGTTTAAACAATTAGGAAATTAAGAACAACTTGGTTGCCTTCAATATGTATTTAAACTTACTGTTTATCCTAAAAGCACCAAAGCGGTTGAGATTATCAGCATGGGTTATGAGAGAGTGTAATTTGATGCATTTATGTCAATGACCAAGTGAATTCAAACAAATTTGGCTTTGAACATATAGATTTAGACTCAAACTCTGCAACACTGAAGAAGGAAGTAATAAACAATTCTAAAGTTACACGCAAGCTCCATTTTCAATATATTTAATTAAATATAGTTTTTTCACTCCAAAAACTTTTATAAAATCATGATCTATCTTACAAATAATAATATAGGGTATCATAACTGAATGAAAACTGACAGTTCCAAAACTTTCTTGGGACAGTACAGAGTAATGCTGGAATCTGAGTGTGTGAACCTGACATGTCAACACCACAAGAAATGCAGAATCACTGCCACAATCTACATTTCTTACCCTGGAATCTCCTCCGAGTTGCTCCCCTGGTTCAGGAGTGTTTTGTCCTCTGTCTGCTGTAAACCAGACTTGAAAGGTTTTGCTGTCATGATGACACTTGAACGGTTGGAGCCTGGGATGGGTAGCAGAGCTGGGAATGGGACAGAGCGGCCCCGTGTGTCATTGGCAACCTTGACAGTATCAAATACCCGTTTCTGTTGGGCTCTGTCCAAAGGAAGTGTTCATTACTATCATTGCCAACCACTAGAGTGCATTAGAAAAGAGACTTATATGTACAGTTCATTAGAAATAAAGCCATCCCGAGTAGCCTCTAATGTTTAGGAGAAATCATTAGAAAATAAACTTTGGAACAAGAGAACTCTCTCACAAATGAGGACACTGTGAAGAAAAAACTGAATAGTAAGCAAATTTACTACAGAATCTCACCATATTTTTAGTTTGGATTGTGGCTTCTTTTTAATTTCCATTCCAATGGCTGAGTAACAACACACGTGATCTATACTTACTTTTGTTTAAAAAAAGAAGATTCTTCATCTACACTCAACTTTTTACGCATGGTGCCCTCAATCTCAGCTGCCAAAGATTCCTACAAAAAAGAGTTTGAGATTTGTGACTTGATTATTGCCCTTAATTAGAGTCTCTACAATCTGATAGTACTGTTGTTGTTATAATAAAAGACAAGAAAATAGTCACAGGCTAACTTCAGGGAAAAAAGGGTCAATCTAGAAGTATAACTTTTAAGCAAGAACCAAGTACCTTTTCAAGACATATTTTTACAGGAAAGCAGTGGGAAAAATCAGTATGATAAACAGAAAGAATTACACATGCAGACACACAAAAATAAAGGCCATAAACCAAGTGTTAATAGTGATTCAGTGGAGGGTGAAATTTAATAGTATTTAACCATTTCTTTTTGATTTTCTGTAATTTCTAACTTTTCTATAGTAAGCACGTACAGCTTTTATAATATAAAAAAATCATTAGAAAAAATAAGCAAGCTTCCTTTTCCCGGGTAAGGGATGAGGATTCAACCAGCATGGATCATGTGCTTGGTGGCGCTGACCTGAGGATGACAGGAATTGGAAGCACTGGTGTGAGCTTATGATTTTTAATATATACAGATATAAATATGGATAAAGACAGATATATGTATTATGTGAGTGTATGTACGAAGCACATATATTTCCTAGTTCTATCTGCTGAGAGGGCCTAGAAGCCATGATCCTCTAGTGGCAAAGGGCACACCTAGCACCCAGATGTTGGATTCTAAGTACCATTCCTCAAGAAAAGTAATGAAAGCTCTTTGGAGAAATGACTGATTCTAGTGCCGGGACAAAAAATACAAGACCCCTTCTGGCCACATTTGGGATAGTTTGAGTATCAAAGTAAATAATAATAATAATGGCTTCACCAAATATGATAGGAATCCATGAGTCCATACTGACATACTAAATGAACAAATGAATAAATAAATGGGAGAGAAAAGCTCTAACTTACAGAAGAATGCCAATAAATGTGAAAAAAAAAATGATGGAATTAGAAAATCACCATCTGGCAGTTATCGTAGCAATAACGGAGTTAGATAAGAACCAGCAATGGGTATAGAAACTAGTGGGTTTGATGAGGAACAGGATTAGTCTCAAAGTACCTCCCCACAAAATATTAACTTTGATCACTTGGCTAAAGTAGTACCTGCTGATTTTCATCACTGTAAAGTGAATCAATAGTGTTAATTTAATTAATTATCATTAATTAACTTTACAGTGAAAAAAAATTGGCAGATAACTACCTTAACCAAGAGATCAAAGTTAATTAACATCAGCAATAATGGGATAGACATTGTGTACCTCCAATATGATGCAATGAGAAGAATGTAGCATTATTTCTGTCAAAAATGCATTATCTGTATCTAATCATGAGGAAACATCATACAAACATAAACTGAGGACATTCTACAAAGGTCATGAAAGACCAAGACAGAACTGTCCCAGATTGAAACAATTAAATGCAACATATCCTTTAAAGAACATTATTAGGACAATAGGCAAAATTTGAATGGGCTCTGCAGATTAGATGATAGTACTGTAAATATCAACCTCCTGATGTTGATGTCTGTAGTGTGGTTATGTAGGAGAGTGTCCTCATCTTTAGTAAACACACACTTTAAGTACTTAGGGGTAATAGGGTGTATCTGCAACTTACTGAAGTGCAGAAAAAAACAAGAAGATGATATGGCAAATCCAGTAATATATTAAAAATTGAGGAATCCATGTAAAGGATATATGAGAGTTCTCTGTGCTATTCTTGGATCTTTATTATAAGTTTAAAATTATTTCAAAATAAAAAATTAAAAAACAAAAAATTCTACGCCCATATCCTTAAGAAAATCTACTAAAATTTAGTTTTGGTCTTTCAAAAAATTTCACAGGATTGTACATAAGTGTTCAAAAATCAGATTCTTAAAATAACTCTTTGAATCAACATTACAAATTCTAGCATAAACTTGGAAGTTTTTATTAATTTCTTTAATTCAAGAAATACTGTTTATTAATGAATTAAACAAACATGATTCCTGTCTCACGGGCCTTACACTCTAACTGGAGTTAAACATACCAAGAAACTCAAGATTTATTGAAAGAAGTTTTAATAAATCAATGTTCAAAACACGGTTTAAATAAGTGGCAGGTGGTGGGCCTTGGGTTGGATTACTCAAGTTTAAGTAGCTCTGTGGCACACAGACCTCAACCTAGTCTCCCTAGGGTTCATCTCACAAATTACAATAAATCAGGAAGGTCATCTGTCAGAATAAATAAGAGTATTAAGGAAGATCTAGATACACACTTAAGGTCTAAATCAATAAGAGCGTTCCAGAAACAAGGACAAACTATGTTATTGCTTCTCAAGATGCGTTATACCATCATAATCCATATCACTTTCTGGAAAATCTAATCTTAAACAAGTTTCTTTAAAAACACAGCATCTTTCTCAGTTACTTACCCCAGTAAAAGCTCCAAAGGACTGGGAGAAGTAGAGATGAGCAGCAGGGCCAGATCTACTACGAAGTTCCTTTATTTCTTCTTGGGATTCATGTAACATACCCAGACATTCCATATTCCTGTCTTGTAACTCATGCAGCTGAAAGAAAGGATGGCAGTGTACTTTTACTGTCTTCTCAAAACAACAATGGGAAGAAAAAAACAAGAAAACTCCTTGGGATAAGTATTAACTTTATCTAGAGGACTAGCTAATTTTATATTATTTCAATATTATTTCAATTCTGAAACAAACTAAGCAAGGAGAATATATGTATTTCAAGCTGCCAGAATTAGGAGTATCTTAGCCAAAACTATAGACAAACATGACTTCCCAAAAATCTGAAACGTAGCTGAGACAACCAGAACTGTCAATTCAATATTTAATGCTTCATACCCTAAAAATCTTGTACAGAAAGTATAATAGCTATGGTCAAGTTAGGCTTAGCATAATTTTAATCTTTAAAAAAAAAAATCACTCTGAAGTAGTAAGTGACAAGATCAAGAGTCTACAATGTATTATATATGTCAGAGTGCTCAATCATCCTAAACATGTAGTTTCATCCCCCTTGTTTTAGAAACTTCTTTACAGTTAGATACACAAGTCTGGTAAAAGAGTACATAATTTTAGAGTATATAAAGGTACTTCGAGAAGTTCATGGAAAGCTTTTTTAGTACCTTTTAATTCTATTTTTTCCACGAACTTTTTGAAGTACTCTTGTATTATGTGTACCAGCTCATCAGAATCACCAGGGCTGGGATGCTTATTGAAAATGCACATTCTAGCCCCTCACTCTAGACGCAATGAATTAGAAACTCTTGGGATAGTGCGTGGGAATCTCAACTTAAAACTTGCTCTCCCTGGTGATTCTCATGAATACTAAAGAACTACTAAGTTAAATCTAATATATAGACTTCTGTATAGACAGAAAATAAGATATTTTTGCTATTTCACCTGACATATCTGTGAAAACACTTATTACAAATTATCTTACTTTAAAAAACTGTTGGGCTAGTTAAAGTAGGCTGGTAAAAGGGTCATATATTCCTAAAGAATCTTCTAAAAGTCAAGGTTTTCCCTATTAATCAAGAAGGATGTTGCCATGTTATTAGTTTTAGAGATAAGATTTTTTAAAATGTTTTAGTTCTTAGATCTCATAATTTCATCTTAATCTTTTGTTGATGTTGATGTTGCTTTTTAAATCTAGTGATCCCCCTTTAAAAATTCTCATTCACAAAGATGAAAGAAACTATACACTCATTCTTATCCCTCCTGAATTACACAAGACCAAGGAAGATTTTGTTACCTCCATTGTCAGTTGTCGCTGGGCATCTTTGGAAGCTTGTAGGTGAAGTCTTAGTTCTTCCTTCTCAATCACATGCTGACAACATATTAAGAGAGACATGTGAAGTCTTCCCTTAACATTTCCCATATAAAATATACATCTCTCTTTTAAAGATATCTTAAGATTTTCTCTCTGGGGTATAGTCTTAAGGCATATAAAAAGCTAACCTTTCAAAAGCCAAGTAAGAGCAACACAATGGGCAGAATACAAAATCCATCAAGGCGTTCAGAGGACAATGAGCATGAGTCAATAATTCATACCACAACTTTCTGAGGAAAATCTAACCCCATTTTACAGAGAGAAACAGTGACTTGAAAGTAGTTATTCATGATATTTTATGCATAAAGAAGATTAAAACAGCAATCAGACTAACACATTTTAAAAGGGTATGACCATGTTTATTTTGCTTACTGTATCTAGCACTTAGCACAGTACACAATACTAGGTCAGTGCTTAACAAACATCAGTTGAATGAATAAATAAACCTACTTCTTTAAGTTTGTGCTGAAGATCTACAACCTGAGACAAGAGAGAGGAGATCTCTTCTTGGTGTCGAATCAGTTCATCACTCTTCCCTGACAATTCTTCAGTCATTCTGGACATCTGAGCATTTGTTTCACCTTGGAAGCAAAGTGAAATTTAAAAAATTAATATAAGTGTATGGCAGGGGTTGGCAAACAACAGCCTGTGGCCAAATCTTGTTTAATAACAAGCACTGGACTATCAGATTATTCTTTAACATAAATTAAAAAATAAACCTGGAGAAGCCAATAGAGAAAAATAATCTCATCTATGTCTTTGAAAACTCCTCAGGGACATAAATAAAAAAATCCCATAAGTAATGAAAACTAATCTGAACACATCTAACAAAGGAACACTTCCAGAATGGAACAGTCATACTCTATAAGAGCAGGACCTCTAGAACAATTTTTGCAGCCTGGCACTTCTGCAAGCACATGAAATAGAATCTCTGAAATTCTACTGAGGAAATAAACCTTTATTTCAAATAAAAAATTTGACATCTAAACACAAGCAGAAAAACTACTTCTCAGTGTCTTATAAAACTATTTTTAAATCGACAGAAAGCCTCTAACATTTTAAAGGATGCCAGTAAGGAGGCAAGAGATCAGGATGTGGGCTCTTGGGAAAGTCATTTCTCCTTTGTTTTGTAAAGTGTAAAAGGTGGGTAATAGTAGCATTGGTGGAAGAGAAAATTCAGTGTATGTTCCTTCTGGTTCTCTAATATTCTATTATTCTAAGGTATCACATTTTGAGGCCCACAGCCCAGATGGGCTGATGTGACATTACCATATCAACTCTTTTAACATAAAAGTCTGTATATATTTATAGAGAAATTAAATATCTTTCTCTAGTGAAACCATCTTTTTACAACTGATTTATTTTAAAAAATTATTTTAGTTAACATTACCTCCAACCAAAATATACTCCTTTAAAGACACATAACTGGTACTTAATATATACTCACTGAATGTTAGGTTTTATGCCATCATTTAAGCCCTGGCTCTGCCACTTACCAGTTTTCTGACTCTGGCAAATCATATCCTCTACAGGACTTTTTCCTAGTCGACAAAATAAGCTTTGGTTCCTTTCTTTTTAACATGCTATAACTTATTTATAGAAAATTTAGGTCTTTATTTAACAATGATGGCAATTTGAAACAAATGTATTTCTTAAAAATACATATGGTATCTTATTTAGGTTGTGAGCTCAATGTGATATTCTAAGATTTTCAGTAACCATTAAATTGTTTCTTGAGATGCTTCTACTGAAATCACTGATATAATTTCCAAGTTGGAGATATCCTACAAAAGATTTCCCAATGGCTACAAAACAGAATATGTTAATACTTACGAAGTTCTTTAACACAGTCATTGACAAGCTGTTGTTCCTTCTCTTCATAGGTAATAGTTTCTGTCTTTATATGACAAGCCTTTAAGAAAAAGAACTGGTATGTGACAATATCTTCTAATGATTTTATAGTAATAGATACAAAAACCTTTGCCATTTGAAGATTAAAGTTCATTACTTACAAAGAAAAAAAACCCAACAACCTGTCAAGCATTATCTGCCATAAAATAAAGGTATAGAAAAAGACATAACAAGCACCTCCCCCTCACTCTTCTCAGTGCTTCTGCATATGCCTACTCATGCCCCTTGTAACCTACATGTCTGCCTGGGTAATCTCCAGCCTCATTCTAAATGTCACGTGCTTCAGTGGGACTTTCTTGATTCTCCCCATTATATAAGCTCACAGAACCTTGCAGTTTTCTAACAGCTCTTATCAGAGTTGTAATTACTTAGTTATTTGTGTAAACTCCACAAGATACATAATCTATGTTGTGTCTTTCTCTATTTTATCTGTCAACCTGCTATTATCCACTTTTCAGTGAGATCTAAGTTACAATGTCTGCCACCCCCTAATTAGAATGTTCATAACAAATCCTTGGTTATGCCATATTTCACCTCAATACCACCTGGACACAAACCTTTTATCTGTTATTTTTTTTGGGCAGCAGGCTGGTTCTAGGATCTGAACCCGTGACCTTTGTATTACAAGGCTGTGTTCTAACCAACTGAGCTAACAGGCCAGGCCTTATATCCTTTAAAAGAAAGGAAAATGAGAATTAGGTTAAATGTACCTTGGATCGAAGAACCATATTCTCTTCTTCCAGTTCCTTGAGCTTTTCTTGCAGCATGTCCAACTGCAGCAAACCTTGAGATAAGCTAAAGGACTCATTGAACCGAAGAGGTGTAGAACAGCTGGAATCAGTTTCACTCTCTTCAGAAGCAATGGAGACAATTCGAAGTAACTCATCTTTCTTGGACAGCTCATGCTGCAGCTGATTAACCTGCACATAAAAAGTGCTTGACTTACAAGATTTTTTAAATTTTGTGCTATTTACATGCAATACAGCTTCTAATTAGTGGAACAATTGTTTTTCACTATTAAAAAAAATCACAAAATCAGCTGCTACATTTTACTGGCTAAAGTAACAAGTGCTAAATAGAGAATAACAAACCCAAGATAATTCCTAATCTACAGTTTTAGGTCATAACTCAGTAAAAACAGCTTTGTCTATAGTAGGTGAGAAGAAAAGCTGATTTTCATATTCTTTATAATAGGAATATAGGAAAACAATTTCACCTAAGATAATGATATATTCACAGTTGAAAACAAAACAAAACTGAAGAACATTCAAATTATCAGAATAGACCCCTACTTCAAATTCTCATCCCAAGGGCCTATACCTTTGAGCTGTATATAACATGCATGTCTTCCCAGGAGTACTAATTTTAGTTCTAGGGAATAAATATTTTCAACATAAAGGCTCAAATGTTATCAACTATTATACACTTATCAAATACAAATAAAACCAGATAAAAATAACAAGTTACAGAAAATTTGAAATTTAACCATTCAAGTTAATAATAAATCAGTTCTTCTATTAATGTTGATTGCTATGGAATAAATACATTTTCAAAAATTTCTTTTTCTTTCTCCCTTTTCTTTTGGGTTTTGAATAGAGATACTTACATTTGGGCATGTATTTTTTAAAAATTAAATTTAAGATAAGATTATACCCAAAGTCCACACAAAGGAGTGAGAATAGTCTTAGAATTTAAACAGGCTGCCAGAGATACTACAAATACTGAATATAGGCTTTAAACTGACTTAAGGTTGAGTCACACTAATGCTCTTCTATACAATAACATTTCATTTTTCTACTGGTTAGTTCAATGGTTGCGAACAAAGTCAACAGGTTCTGGTGTTATTTACCTACAGTTATCATTTCAAGGACTCCCAGGAAAATAAATTTCTCCACTGCACAAGACTTAATTATTTCATGCTGCATATATTTGATCAAAGACTTACTTGATCAAAGGCTTGTCCCAATTGCTCCTCCAGGGCTTCATTCTGCTCAGACAAGACATGGTTCCGCTTTAAGAGAGCTTGTCCAATTCTAGCAGCTAGCTCCAGATCACGATCCCTCTGTTAAAATACCAAATACAACTTTTCTTTGGGTATAAATAAAATTAAATGGCCATTTAGAAAATTCTGCAGTCAATTTTGCTAAACTCAAAAGCAATGTCCTAGAAAGCATCAAGTTTCATTTTAATGCCCAAATGAACACAAATGAATACAGGTAGTGTTTAATAATGTTGGTCAAATGCATGACCACCACAGTTACAAATGCAAGAAGAGGACATCTCTTTTCTTGATATCAAGTGAGATTTACTGATCATCCTAGTAAATAAGGGCCCAGCAACCCAACCTTTTACAATTTTGTGGAATTACAAAATCAACATAGTCTTTAAAATGATGGGACCTGAAACACAGTAAAAGCCTACACAACAAATACTAGTTGAATGCATTTCTCTATCAAGCATGGTAATGATACAGAATTAGATATTTGAGATATGGGAATCAGGTAGGTAAGTTGCAAACAGTTTCATTAGGGCAAAGCTTATACACACTCAGAACCAGCAGTTTAGAGGAAAGTGAGCCAAGTGCCTTGTTGCCAACTGATGCAAGAATGATATGATATAAAATAAAAAAATGGGATAAAAGTCTGGAAGTTTTGAGGCTACAGGGTTCTGCCTAGAGTATAAAAAAGTAGGGAATCCAAAGAAGTTGGTGGTAATGATGCAGGGAGGCCTGTAGAAAAGCCAAGCAACAGGCTTCTACACAGAGTTCTTCTTTCTGGGTAGATGGTGATACTTAGCAAGTGCACAGGAATCCCATCTGTGTGGCAGTGGTGAGGACAGTAATAAATCTATATTTATTAAAAAATTACACACACATATATATATATAATATATATATTAATAACTGCCTGCCTTGGATTATCCCTCCAAAAGTTGACCCCCACTGTGACCGTGTTAAGACAGTGGGAAATCCTATTACATAATTAAAAGGTGCAGTCTTGAGGAAGTGATTAGACTGTAGGACCATGTTGCAGTGAAGGATTAATAATGGTGGTCAGGGGCATGGTTCTGAGGGCTTTAAAAGAAGAGCACATGAGAAGATAGTCTCTTTCTCTCTCTGCAGTCTTCTGCCATGTGAGACCCCTGGGTCACTGGTGCCACCAAGGCCTTCACCAAGTGTGTTCCCTAGACTTTGGACTTCCCAGTCTCTGAAACTGTAAGCAATAAATTTTGTTTTCTTACAAATCACCCAGTTCCAGATATTTTGCTGTAAGACTAATACACTGCCTTATACATATAAGTATGGGTTTCACTTACATTAATCACTATATAAATAAAATTAAGTGTCTATCCTTTCTCTCCATTGCATATGAAAATAGATGGGAGGGTTTATCTCCTAATTTTCAAGTCTCACTTATATCGTTTTAAATACAGGTTAAGTGGCATCCATAGTACTCATTCTGTTGATGGGGTGGGGGGAGATGGGAGAAGGGTGCATTAAAGAGAAAGACAGTTTTCCAAAAGATCAACTGAAACTGAGGTACAATGGGAGACCTGTATTGACTGGCAATTGGCCAGCAGCCAAAAAAAATTTAAATAAATAAATAAACAAATAAAATTAAAAAAATAAAAATGCCATGGACAAAGTAAGCTCAAATAATACATCAAACTGAAAGTAAAAAGGGGAGATGTTCCAAATTGCAGGTGTTGAGTTGCAGTGGAGCTACTCCTTGAAAGGGTGACTTTGTTCCAGGGTGAGTAACAGCAGGGATTATTTAAAAACAATTTTTAAAAAATGATTAGTGCTTTTCTAGGACAGGTAGGTCAACCAGAACCATTTAAATAAATAAATAAATCATCTGTAACTTCACAACAATATACTTTAAGATCCATTCTGTATGCCAATTGGTATGCCAGTTGTTCCAGCCGTAACACCTTTATACAAAATAATCCAAAGTACAGACAACATACTTTTTCATTTTATGTGTAGATTTGATAGATTCCAAATGATCTTCAAGTTTAAGCTTTTTCTACCAGAGGAAAAAAAGACATATTCCTACCTCTGCCAAGAGATGTGTAACCATGTCAACGTCATTGTAAGTTTTGGTCATCTGCTCCACCCTGTCTGTGCCTAAAACTAAGAGAGATAAAAACAGCTGTTTATAACTTTAGAAATAGCAGAAAATTTAAAATATTCATAAGGATTGAAAGATAACAATGACAACAACAAAAACCCCAGGATTTTAGAAAAAGTCATTTAGGAAAATAATGATGTATGTGAAAAAAGAAAAAGAAAGAGATATTTTACGTATTGGACACTCAGGAAATCAACCAATAAATTACAAAGATACATCATACAATGAAGTAAGAAAGTATCGAATGATCACAATACAGTCATGTCTTTTTTGTGTGTGTTTTTTTATTCAAAATATTTTAACATTTACTTGAACATATTTGTGGGGTACAGTATGTTGTTTCAATACATGCATGTGACAGTTACTTCTTGACTATTCCCCCCTCACCCACCCTCCCAAGATAAAAAGTTTATCCCACTCACATTTGAGAATGTTGGGTGGAAGAATGAATTAAGTTACCAACTGCTTTATACCCTAATCTAAACTGAAGTTACTGAGGGGTTATGTAGTTATAAAGGAATTTAATTAGAATTCTGCTACAATCACCATCCATCCCTCTCTCCACCCCTCTGTCCATCTATCTATTTACCATGACCATCTAGGATCAAATAGGACTTGTAGGATATTTTATAATTCTGTTATAAACCATAGTCCTTTTAAGTTTAATTAAAAACCCTTTATCTGTATGATAACCATCAAATCTAGGCCTCTGCTATAAAATAAATTCTATGCTATTCTATTATTGTATAATTCAAGCCCAGGATTTCTACACTTCACAAGTTCAGGAATTGTCGATGCACCTGGATAATTTAGCTCAACAGAGAAACATGATTCCACTGATTCCACAGTCACACTAAGCAGTACCTTTTAAAAGTAATGATGCATAACAAAAGAGGGATCTTTTGACTTTGAATGTACTACATGACATGTTACTTCTGTGCATGGATTTGTGTTTGACTTAGACTGATTTTATAATTAGTTTACCTTGAAATGTGAAAAGGACAGTGGCTTTGGAGCAGAAAAGTTGAATTCATGTGTTTTAGTGAGCTAGAACAAATCACTTAATCCTTCTGAGATTCAGATCCCATATTTATAATATAGAGGTGATAACACTCATCTCACAAGGTCATTAGGAGGATCAAATATGAGTGTAATTCAAAAAGTTTACAGAAAGATTCATATTATCTTTTATTTTCCCATATACTTTTTGAAGTACCCTCGTATGATAATCTACTGAGTAATGAAGTATTCAATAAACTGCTAGTGTCATACAACTGTTTACAGTTACTACTCCTTAAACACAACTGGTATGTATGAAATGGTCCTGTTTTAAATTCTCTGTAAATAATTCACTGAGTCAGCAGTAGATATTATGATTTAAGTCATTTGTATTTCCTTAGTCCTATCTTACACTTTAGGATGCCCAAAAAACTAGGTATGTAGGGACACCATTAGATATGCTTTACTTTTATCTGAGATTTTTATTTTCCTTCCCAGCACCACTGCATAAAATAAATCTACACCTTAATTATTACCTACACCTTAATTATTAATAGCAGTCTTAATCCTAGTTAAAAGTAAAACAAAGTGCTGGGTTGATGGTATCAGGAGATAGCTGAAAAAGATTTACACTGAAAATACAAAAACTTTAAAAAAAATTTAGAAATAAATATTTTTACTCCAAAAGAATTTATATTTACAAGTAGAGAAACTGGCTCCATAATTTAACCACAGTGAGAAGGGAAACAGGCTTTTGGGCCTAAGGAATAGACACAATTTAACTTAGTAGCAGAGCAGGAACAAAGGATTAAAAATTTAAGGTAGATACTTACAGTGAGTGCTCTCCTCTACTTCTGGTTGCAATAACAAAATTAGGGGAGAAAAATCAAATCAATATATTTATGCTCTAAACTAAATACAGAAAACTAGCCAATGGTTGCAAAACCAAATGCAATCTAGAGCAGTGGTTCTCAACTCCAGATTCTGACTTAATTGATTTGGAGAAGTCCTAGGTATATAGAAGATTCCCAGGTGTGCTGATGTGGAGCCAGGGATGAAAACTGCCAATCAAGGGTTAATACCCAAAGCAATAACCAGGAATCCTAGAGACTGAGTTAAAAATAGTTTTTATGTAACTAATTTAAAACATACATGACATAGCTTATATTACATGATTAACTGGAGTTCAAGATGAAGTGGCAGATTTAACTTCAAGTAAAACCAGTAAGTTAAGGATGTAATAAACAACTGTGAACCATAAGTCTTTTTTTTTTTTTTTTTTTGTCCTTTTTTTGACCGGCCGCACCGTGCTCAGCCAGTGAGCGCACCCGTCATCCCTAAATAGGACCCGAACCCGCGGCGGGAGCACTGCTGCGCTCCCAGCGCCGCACTCTCCCGAGTGAGCCACGGGGTTGGCCCAACAAGTCTTACATGATGAAGGGGAAAGAAGAAAATGAAGGACACAGTAATACAGTAAAGAAATGTTTAGTGAGGAGAAATGAAAATATATTTCTCATAAATGCTTACCATCTGTCATAGTATAAAAATTCAAAGCTGAACCTTAAGAGTTATCTAGTTTAATGATCTCATTTTCTTGTATGATGAATCTTCTGTGAGAGAAATTATGTGACATGTCCAAGACCACAAGGAAGCAAATAGTGGCAAAGCTGGTATTTTTATTATAAAGATGATAACAGGCCCATCTCACAAGGTCATTTAAAAAAAAAAACAACCTCAGGTAATGGAAGAGCCCAGTAATGGGCTCTTTCTACCATGCTGCTATTTCTACCACAGCCCCATTAAGAACATCAAAAAACCCTTATCTAATGAAATAACAGAATATACATCTGTGGATGAATGCTATAAAACAGCATATATCCCAATTTTGCTTTTTAAATTGTGTTCATATCTATACATATCTTTATATAAGAGAGGCTAGAAAGATATACATTAAAATGTTAATAGTGGTTATCCCTGAGTAGGGATTATGGTTGATCTGCTGTTTTCTCTTCAGTTTTTTCAGTTTTTTATTAATTTTCCATGAAGAACAAATATTATCTTTGCAATCAAATAGCATCTTTTGTTAGGAGGTTTCAAAAAAGCAAAAATGAATTTTAAAATGTTTAAATATTTATTATGGAAAGAAGTTAGATAGTGCAACCAGAATTCTCCAATTCTTATGTTTTATTTGAATCGGCCTACATACTACTAAACTCCCAAAGGCTGGGCCAGTTCAATTGCCAGAGAGATGTCAGTCATTGGCAAAGCACTCTTTGAGCACTTTAAACTTTGTATGTGTGTGGCAGGAACTGGGATGAAATTATTTTTGGACACACTCAATGCTCTCAAGCATTCTATTTTAAAAGTAAACAATCTCTTTCTGGTTTGGGTGACTATAGAGAATTACCCTCCTGGCCCAACATTCATGTGAGATAGGCTCCCAATTCCAAATGCTGCCCACGTTTCCTTCCAAATCACTATTTTCTTCTCAAAGCTCTTTCTATTTTTTATGTGTTATATGAGAGAAAGTGACTTTGTGAATTGAGTATTTCACAACAATCATTTGCTAGCGACAATCTGGCATTAAAAACACTGAAGTATTCACTGGGAAAATGTCTAGTACCTGATGCAATCTTTTATCTAATTCAAATTCAAAGAATTTCATAACATATCGATGCTGAACTCACAGACTTTTGTTATATACTCTAACAGCTACTGTGCACACATTTTCAAAAAACATTTAAAAACTATTAAAAAAAATGCTCAGTTTTAATGAAGGTTTTTGGAATGAGGTCAAATGCAAAGAGATCTCCATACTTCAAAGTTTAAAAATCCCTCTATTTAATTTTGTCATTTCTAACAATTTGGTGTAAAGCAGACCTCCTTTAAGAACAAATCTCACTTAGCCTCTCACTGAAATATTCTCTATGAATACTTAAGTAAATAATAAAGACTACTACATAACATACATTTATTTCTCCTTGGTATTATTAAAACTCTGTATCTAAGAACTATGCTTCTTAATGACTGACATAATACCTGTGACTGTGTTTGTTAGGGAAGATGAGAGTTGAAAAGCACAGGATACCAAACTATTGGGATAATAAATGTTGAGAGATATAAAGGGATATTAAAATTTTAAATAATTTCACTACTTTTTTAAAAGTTCCCTTCTGTACTCAGTGGGAAAATAGCAAGTAAGAGACAGAGGAAATGGAAATATCTAAGTATGCTTGCAACAATGGACATTCAAAGTCATAAGGATAACAATCTTTCTGTTTTCATACATAACAGAATCATCTCCTTCTTGTAAACCATTTCAAGTTAAAGTAGGTATACACTGAACAATAGCTACCACATGTCAAATGTTTTAAAAGTCAATGCTAAGATACCCATGTTTTTTATTTCAATGGACAAACTCTAAAAAGGGTAAAAATACTTACTCATATAACGGAAAGTTTCTTCAGCAAGGACTGGAGAGAGGTCATCAGATGCATGTTGCTGCTGGTGTGGGGACTGAGTCCAGTCTTGATTTTCATACAGAAAAAGAGAGTCTACTCTTAGCTTGTACTGTGGTAGCTGCTCTTCTAGTAGACTGACCAGCTCAACTTCAGGGAGATCCTCATTGGAGCAGACATCTAAAAAGGAGAGTCCATGTAAATGAATCTAATATATTTCCATTTACTAGGTTACACAGAAAATTGGTGAACTCAGTTTTGTGAAAGCAGGACAACCAAAGAAACATTACACAAGATCATTTCTCTGCTGATTTTTATGAATACATCCTGGTTCTACAGTTGCTCTTTCTCTAGGTTTCTTTAATAAGAGAACTTCTAAAGTAAAAATGATACCACCAATTTTAATTATATACCATCTAAAAACACACTGCTTAGTGAATTTAACTATGTTTTTAAAAGTTTAAAAAGATATTGAACAAATTTCTAATTTCCTTTTTATCAATCTATTTAATACTGTTTAAAACAGGCCTGATCTCAAGTTATGTGCTCGGGGGAGAAAGCAACACAAAACAACTAGCAAAAAACAGCCAGTTCAAAAAGGGACAACATTACATATTCTTTAATAAAAAAATTTGAACTCTGTGGGAGGATTCTTCAAAATCTGGATAAATAACATTTTAGTGTATTCTCACAATAGCTAGTAACTTAAAAATAAAGCATTAGCATTTACTGAGCGCTGGCGCTGAAATAAGTATCACTTTTATTTTAATGATGTGATACATTTAAAGTCCTAAATATGTTAGAAGAAAATCTGAAAAAGGAGGAAAAAGAGAGTTTTCTCCTAAAAATCTCTAGTCTTCACATAATATAAATTTAGTAAGATATAGTAATAAAGAACATTGACTTGTAAGTTAGTCCTTAATATGAGTCTTGGCTCTGCACAAACCATAATGTAACACTGGGTAAGTTACTTAACTTTCAGTCTTAGTTTCCTCATCTGTAAAATAGAGAAGGTGATAGTATCTGGTACTTACCTCCACGATTGTTGTAGGAATTAAGTGAGATAAATGCAGGAAAAATACTTATATTTAGTATAATGACTGGCACACCGTGGAGGTACTCTCTAAATGTTAGCTACATTTATTAATGCTTTACTATTGAGTTTTTAGACCTAGAAATCAAGAAAGCTAAGGTCACTACAACATCTAAATAATTATAGAATATTAAAGGCGAAAGTCACTTTAGAAACCATCTAATCTTGTCTCCTAGGTAAGGAAACTGAGACTTAAAGGTACGTGACTTGCTGAGGACGACTAGACTTGTGTCCTGATTTCCTATCCAGCACTGTGCCCGCTTGACCACAGGACCATCTCTTCCTGCTATCTGCCCAATTACTTAGAGGACAAAGACTGACCATTTGTTCTAGAAGGCAAGTTCCTACATATCATGTCTTTAACATACCATATTAGTCCTATATATCTCCTAATTCCTCCAATATTAATTCATTCTTTTGACATCAGACCTAACTTCTAAATCTGACTCCTTCACTCATTAGCTATGGGATATCAGACACTTGATTTATCCTTATTGAGCCTTAATTTCCCTAATTTGTAAAATAAAGAGAATCACCTACCACACAGGAGTAGTAAGAAGTAAATAAAATAACAACCAGTTAAGGCAAGTAGGGTAATACTTGGCAGACCCTAGGTACGCAATACCATTCATATCGCTACTCTGTCACATGCACACTTGCAACATCCCTGCTCCTCCCAGGGCTCTGAACTTGGCTGGCCTCCTGCTCCCAATTCAGTCCATCTCTTGACACCTCCTAGGTTTCCAAAAAAAGAAGAGTTATCCCTTTTAACAGGCTTAAAATACTTGTGGCTTAAAATAGGGAAAAAACAGGACGTCATGTCAACCCTCTCACTTTTTTAATAGATCTGGTATTTCCTTTGTGGGTAGCATAAAGAAATAATGCCCTAAGTCTAGCAGATAATAACAAAGTGCAGTTTAGGAAAACAAACCTTAAAAGAGTAAATTTCTACTACATGACCTTAACTTAACAATGACAATTTAATAAGTCAAATACAAGGAGGCAAAAAGGATACCAGGTGGAAACTTTAATCTACAAAAAGAAATGAACAGTGACAGAAATAGTAAATCTGTGGGTAATACATAAGACTTTTATTCTCATAATTTAATTTATAGTGGACTGTTTAAAGCAAAAATAATAACAATATATTATATATGTTGCATATGTAGATGTAAAAGGTATGGCAACATTAATACATGGGATGGTAAGGGGAAATGGAAAAATACTATTTTAAAGGTGTCATTTTATGAAATAGTATAATGTTATTTGAAGATAGGTTGTGATAAGTTAAAGATACATATTGCAACCTAGAGCAACCACTGAGGAAAATAAGCGGTATAACTAATAAGCCAACAGTGAAATTAAAATGAAATCTTAAAAAAAAAGAATAATCAATTTAAAGAAAGGAAAACAAAGAAAAAAGGAAGAAAGAACCAATGGAACAAACAGAAAACGA
Organism: Cynocephalus volans; assembly: GCF_027409185.1. Classification (NCBI taxonomy): domain Eukaryota; kingdom Metazoa; phylum Chordata; class Mammalia; order Dermoptera; family Cynocephalidae; genus Cynocephalus; species Cynocephalus volans. Next base: position 266,641,912 of record NC_084460.1, read on the forward strand.
ATAGGAACACAGTAGACTCACCTAAAATGATAATTACATTAAGAGTAAATGGTCTAAACACTCCAATTAGAAAGTAGACATTGTCAAACTGCATTAAAAAAAAAAAAAGACCTAATAAATACACATTGTCTGTAGGAGATGTCCTTTAAGTGTAAAGATTCAGATAAGTTAAAAGTAAAAGGATGGAAATGCTATGATAACAGTTCTACACAAACTCTTTCTAAATACCACTGAGGGAATACTTCACAACTCATTTTATGAGGCCAGCATTACCTCAATATTAAAATCAAGCAAAGACACTGCAAAAAAACAACAAACCAATAGTCTTCATGAATGAGACTGGGACATGGACACAAACACACACACACCTCCCCCCCAACAAAACATTAGTAAATCAAATCTGCAATATATAAAAAAGACAATACATCATGACTAAGTGGAGTTTTTCCCAGGAACACAAAGTTGGTTTAAAATTCAAAAATAAATCAACAGAATTCATCACACTAACAGACTAAGAAAGACAAATCATATGAACATTTCAACCAATGCAGAATAGGCATTTGATAAAATTCAATACCTATTCATGATAAAAACTTCTAATCCAATTTGTAAGAGGAGGACACCTTCTCAATTTGATAAACAGCATTCTTAAGAGACTCAATAATGAAAGACTATAACTTTTCTTCTATGATGGAAATACGACAAGAATGTTTGCTCTTATTAATTTTATTTAATAATGTACTGAGATCCTGTCTCATTTAATAGGCAAGAAAATGAAATAAAAGGCACCTATATTGAAAAAGAATATGTAAAATTTTCCATTTGCAGACATTATGATCTATGCAGAAAATTCTAAGGAATCTACCAGAAAGTTACTAAAACTAATAAGTAAGCTAAGTGAAGTTGTGGAATACAATGTCAATATTAAAAAATCAATTTCATTTCTATATATTAGTAATAAACAGTTGGAGAACAAAGTTAAATAAACAATGCCATTTAAATACATAAATACTTAAGATTAAATTTAATAAAATGTGCAAAATCTGTACAATAAAAATTACAAAATACTGTCCACAGAAATTAAAGATGACCAAAATAAACGGACAGATATATCAAGTACACAGATTAGAAGACTGAATGTTTTTAAGATGTCAATTCTCTACAGAGTTTATGTAATTCCTTCAAAATTCCAGCACTCTTTTTCGGTATAAATTGATAAGCTGATTCTAAAATTAACATAGAATGTGAAAGATCTAGAATGGCCACATTTTTTGAAAAAGAAGAAAATTTGGAGAATTTATATTACCTAATTTCAAGATTTACTGTAGAGTTACAGTAATCAAAACAATGTGGTATTTCTGTAAGGATAAACTTAGAGATTAAAGGAAAAGAATAGAGTCCAGAAATAGACTCACACATCGATTTTCAATGAAATTACCAAGGTAATTCTATAGGGGTAAAGATAGTATTTTCAACAAATGGTACAGAAACAACTAAATATTTGATTGGAAAAAAAAAAAAAAAAAACCCAAACCACAAAACCTGGACCCTAAACTCATTCCATAGTCAAAATTAACTATAAAGTGGACCACTGACCTAAATGTAAAAGCAAAAACTATAAAACTTTAAAAAGAAAACAGAGGAAAAAATCTTTATGAGGTTGATATGCAAAGATTTCTTAGAAATGACACAAAAAATGACATATAAAAGCAAAAATTGATAAACTGGACTTGCCAGAATTTAGAACTTCTGCTCTTCAAAAGACACCATTAAGAAGGTGAAAAGACAAGCCACACAGTCTGGGAGAAAATATTTGCAATCCATTTATCTAAAAAAAGACATATCTAGAACACATAAAGAACACTTACAATTCAATAGTAAGACAAATTAAGATATGGGCAAATGATTTGAATAGATAACTCAAAATAAGATCTAGAAATGGCCAATAAGCACGTGAAAAGATGCTCAATATCACTAGCCATTAGGGAACTATAAGTTAAAACCACAAAGAGATAACAGTATACACCTACCAGAATGGTTAAAATCAAAAACACTGACATTACCAAGTGCTGATGATATAAAACAGAGGTCAGCAAACTACAACCCACAGGCGACTCTGCTTGGTTTTGTAAATCAAGGTTTTTTGGAACACTATCACACTCATTCCTTTATGTATTGTCTACAGGTGTTTTTCTGCTACAGTAACAGAGGTGAGTAGTTGAAACTTGGCAATAAAAACAAATGAACTACTGACACTTACCACAAGTGGATAAATCTCAAAAACATTTTGCTGCACAAAAGCCAGATACAAAAGACATATTCAATTTATGTGAAATTCTAGAATAATCTAATTTAATCTTCACTGGCAGAAAGCAGATTGGTGGTTGCTTTTGGAGCCAGAGGCGAGGGGTGGGCCGATCTGGGTCCGGGGTAACTTTTGTGGGATGATGTTCCATAACTTGATTGTACTCGTGGTTACATGAGTGTATATATTTGTCAAAACTCAAAGTACTCACTTAAAATAGGTGCATTTTATTATAAAACTTAATAAAGTTACCTCAATAAAGCTGAATTAAAACAACAACAACAACTTTGCGTTTGGATGGGTTTCAGAATTCAGAATTTTTCAGATTTTTAGAAAAATGGTACTATGCATTAACTATATAACATCCCCAATTGGTTTTGTAGCAACACCCTATATTTAAATATATTAGTACATCTTCAGTAAAAATGAATATTCAAACTGAGATAAGTCTATAAATAGCCATAAAAGTTAGGTTTTATAGGCAAATAAATTTTAGAACAAAGTTCAGAAAAACTTTGAGTGGTCAGAGCTTTAATTAATTATTTATTTATTATTGGAACATAGTGGATACATATATGTGGGGTACAGCATTGACTATCAATACCTGTGTGCAATTTGCGATGTTCAAATCAAGATAATTAGTATATTCAACATTATACAATGTAATAGATTTTCATGGTCCTTTACCAATTCCTCCCTTACCCCTCCCCACCTCCCACCTTCCCACCTCTGGTAACCTCAGTTCTGTTCAGTCAGGGTTTTTTTGATTTAGTCTTGAGGGAGAGGCATTATGTTTGTATACCCTGTAAGTCCCATGAGCCTCTTGTGTGCCAGGAACTGCTGTCAGGTGCCTGCTGGGTAGACAAACACAAGTAACTCTGCCCTTGCCCTGTGGAGATAAGATGAGCATGATGTTGTTTCTGTTCACCAGGGGCTCACAGGGTATAGGGGAATCAGACATAAATAAGGAACAGCACACAAGGCAGAGTGTGATAATATGATAAGAGACCAGGGGATGGAGAGATTAATTCAGTTTGTCTCTGAAGAGACTAGGCTGGAAAGGGAGGCTGAGGTTTCATCATGGTAGGTCACACACACCGGACTGCAGTTTTTGCATTTTATCCTGTCAGCAATAGCACTTTAATATTTATTATACTGGACTCACCAGTGATGCTCTCCGAGTCTCTGTGATTGCTATTCATGAGGTTTTCTTCACCTGTTGATGATATAAAAATGGCATTCTGGGATTGACTCATGCAGGATCCTTTCTTGCTTTGGTTGAGATGGACAGCTTTGGCATAAATCAGAGTAAAGAAGATCCATCAAGCCATTCGAAAAAGAAACAGATCTGGTAGTATGGATATTTTCTTTTAGACAGATTTTCTCTGAGTCAAATGACATCTGCAGCAATGAGCATTCATGTGATTATCATACCTTGGACAGTCATGACCTAAAACAAAGAACACATCAAGTGACTATAATTCATCATGCTCTTTAATGACAGGAATCCAATTACCTGGACTGTGTGTCATTAAAAATGTTTTTCTAATGATACACACAACATGGATAAATCTCAAAATAATTATGCTGGAAGAAAGAAAGTCAGACAAAAAAAAAAAAGACTACATAGTTTATGATTTCATTTATATAAAATTCTAGAAAATGTTAACTTATCTACAGCGACAGAAAGCAGATCAGTGGCTGCCTGGGGTTAGGGGAGAAATTACTTAATGGCAGGAGAAAAGTTTGGGAATGATGAATGTTCATTATTTTGATTGTGGTTATGGTTTCACAAGAGCATATGTACGTCAAAAGGGATCAAATTGTACCCTTGAAAAACGCAATTTAATGTACGTTAATTGTATTTCAATATAGCTGTTCAAAAATGTCTTAAAGATGATCGACTATTTAAAGTAGGCTAATAACATATTTTGGGATCTGTAAAGTAAAATGTATTACAACAGCACAGAGGCTAGAAGGGGGAAAAAAAGGAAGTATACTGTTATAATAGCATAATAGTAATATATTGCTTGACAATAGAGACAATTTTAAAAGATATACTATAAACCCGAAAGCAACCAATAAAATAACTCAAGAATTACAGAAAATAAACCAACAAAGGAGATGAAATGAAATAATATAAAACAGCATTTCTCAGCCCTGACACTATTGACATTTTGGGCTAGATAAAACTGTGCTGTGCTTTGCAGGATATTTAGCAGCATCTCTTTCCTTTACCCACTAGGTGTTAGTTCCCAGACCCTCCCCCAGTTATAACAGTAAAAAATGTCTCTGGACATTGCTAAATGTCCCCTGAGGGGCAAAATTGCCCTCAGCTGAGAACCTCGGATATGAAAGATGCTCAACTTCACTTATAATTAAAATAAATAAAAATATTAACAAAAAATATTTTCACCCTCTAGATGAACAAAAACATTAAGTTTTACTGTATTCATTGTTGGAGAGGGTGTGGAGAAAGGGACACTCATATCCTGCTGATAAAAGCGCAAACGGGTACAAACTTTCGGAAAGGCTATTTGGCAATGCATAACAAACTTTTAAATGCCCATACACCCTAACTCAACAATTCTACTGCTAAGAATTTATGCTATGGATCTACTCACAAAGTATGCCAAGATGTACAGATAAGGATGCCCTTTTTTTAAAAAAAGAGTATATGTACAACTGAAATCAAAATGTCCATATAGAAGCGGTTTAATAAAAGTACATACAAAGAAATATAATGTACTAAATATATGTGCATACTTAAAAACAAGAACTGTTATCAGTTAGGAAAACCGTTCAATTCTAATAAGCCTTGTTTTATATCAAAAGTCTCTACTAAATAGGCTCTACTTAATTTGTAGCTTCTATTTATGATTAATTCATTCTTATGCCTACTACTTACAGGCATCATAAACCAATTCAATATTTTACAAGAGCGTTACCCTCAAGAAGTAGAAAGGAACAAAGTAGTAAAGGAGACTGAAAAATAGTCACTGAGGTGGAATAAAGAAGCACTCTCAGCAAATATGAGGGAAGAGAGTTTTCAGAGGCAGAATGGTCAACAAAATTAAACACTATAGAAAAGTCAAAGGGGAAATTTGGTTTAAAAATGGGGTAAGGGACCATAAAATCAATGGTGACCTTCTAGAAACCAGTTCAGCCAAGAGGTTAGACCCAGAGCCAGGCTGTAAGGTGTCCGTAAGTAAGGTGGTAAGAGTAGAGTTTAGTGAGTACAGACCAGGATTTCCCAACACCCAGACTTTCAAATTTCCATAGGTGAGTAAAATTTCAAATAATTCTGTGGTTATTGGCATAGTGTTTCCATTTCTTATCTCTATTACTTCATAATTGAAAAAAATTTTACAAGAAAAAAGTAACAATAAACAGCAGTCCTTTCCCCCAAAAAGGAGTTTACAAAATCTGAACTAGGGGTTCTGCCAACAAAGAAGGGGGGAATAATGATTCTTGGGTAGGCAACCAAATATCACCTGCTATCTAAGTCTTTATGTCACATATAATCTTTATCGAGGTCTTTTAAATTGTAATACTCCAAAGATCCAGATTTATAGATTAAAAATCTAGTGATATATTTTTTTTAAAAAGAACGGCAATGTAAATATGAGAATAAACGTGCTGCTGTATAACAGACCATCTAGCGCACGGTCAGCAAACTACTGCCCACAGCCAAATCTGGCCTGCCACCCGTTTTTGTACAATCTGTGAAGAATGATTTTACATTTTTAAGTGGCTGGAAGAAAAATAATATTATGCGACATGTAAAAATTATATGAGATTCTATTTTCAGTGTTCAAAAATGAAGTTTTATTGGAACACAGCCACTCATTTGTTTAAGTACATACTGTTAACTGGTTGCTATCATGCTACAATGGTAGAGCTTAGTAATTGTGACAGAGACCTTACAGCCTGCAAAGCCTAGAATATTTGCTATAAACCCTTTACAGAAAAAGTTTGCCAACCCCCGATTTGTACTGGTAAAATAATTCAGTCATCAAATAGCCACCTGTCTAAACCAAAGATTTCCTAATTAATTTCTACATTTAGTCGTTTTTTTTTTTTTTTTTTTTTTTTGTGACCGGCCGCCCAGTGAGTGCACCGGCCATCCCTATATAGGATCCGAACCCGCGGCGGGAGCGCTGCTGTGTTCCCAGCGCCGCACTCTCCCGAGTGAGCCACGGGGCCGGCCCAGCTTCTACATTTAGATACATGTAATAAGGTCACTACTTCCAGAGAATTTCAGTAAAGAACAGACTTCTACTTTCCACACCCATAATTGAATTGAAAACTTATTTTTAATTGCTAAGAAAACACTTTTTTAAAAAAGTAATAAGTTTACAAATTTGCTTGTGAAGAGGAAAGAGGAGAGGGGAGGGAAGATAGTGAAGAGGGAAGGAGAAGGAGGGGAGGAGGGGGGGAGGAGAGGAGGAGGAAGGGGAGGAGAGGAGGAGGGGGAGGAGAGGGAGGAGGTGGAGGAGGAGAGGGAAAAGAGTGAAGAGGGAGGGGGAGGAGAGGGAGGAGAGGGAGGAGGGGGAGGAGGGGGAGGAGGGGGAGGGGGAGGAGGGGGAGGAGGGGGAGGAGGGGGAGGAGGGGGAGGAGGGGGAGGAGGGGGAGGAGGGGGAGGAGGGGGAGGGGGGAGGAGAGGAAGAGGGGGAGGAGGTGAAGAGGGGGAGGAGGGGGAGAAGAGGGAGGAAGTGAGGAGAGGGAGGAGGGGAGGGAAGAGAGTGAGGAGGGGGAGGAGGAGGAGGGGGAGGGGAGGAAGTGAAAAGAGGGAGGAGGGGGAGAAGGAGGAGGGGAGGGAAGAGAGTGAAGAGGGAAGGGGAGGAGGGGGAGGAGAGGAGTAGGGGAGGAGGGGGAGGAGAGGAGTAGGGGAGGAGGGGAAGGGGGAGGAGGGGAGAGGGGAGGAGTGGGAGGAAGGGGAGGAGTGGAGGGAGAGGATAAAAGCAAAGTACCTGTCATACTGGTCCAAACTGGTTCTTAAACAGAACGGTTTTTTTAATCATATTTTAATCAAAGACCATTGTGAAAATCTAATGATAATCCTGGGAACTTTTGCCCACCACTCTGTCACACACTAGCTGGTTTAATCTTAAATTGACATTACCATTTCTATTTTTTGTATTTACATATGTCACATAGGAGCACAAAAAATTGCACATGGGGGGAGGGGGGAGACAGGGGGGGAAGGAGGAATTGGTAAAGGGACACTAAAACCGACTGCATTGTATATTGATAAATTTTTAAAAAATTGTACGTAAGTTTCAACTGTGGACTCTAGATCTTTGCTCTAGAGAATTGCTTTTTAATTAGCTTTGGAGGTTTTGTTAATTGTTTGGTCTTAACTCTTGCACACAAGAATAGAAAAATCAAGTTTGAATACAGAAGCAGGTGCATCTTAAGAGTCATGCAGGAAGTATGCAGACCTTCACACAACCCAGAAACCTGCTCAGCCTGCAGACCACACACCCGGTCAGGGGTGAGTTGGCAATGGCATGCTCTTCCTGGTGATTCTTCGGAACTAAACATACCCTTTGGACATGCTCTGGTCTAAATCTGACCTCCTCAGTAAGATCAGTCTGGAGGAGCAGTACTGAATAAATATAGTACAACATATGCACCTTCACTTTAGACAAGTCTGAACTTTAATCTTATGTACTGCTTTTCTGACTTTGAGCACATTATTTAACATTTTTTAGTCTCATTCCTTACAGTCAAGATAGGGGTATTAATAACTACCTTTTATAAGAAGGGTCAGATATGTGGACTGAATAAAAAATAAAAATTCCTAGCCTGGTACCTGACATAGAGTAGACACTCAAATGCTTATTCTCTTCAGGTTCCCCCTATCACTCAGGCCTGAAGAAAAGATCATGTCTTCTGCCTAATATTTCTGAAGTTTCTGGCTCAACAGCCAACTCTAATCCCAGAACAACTACCATGTTAGAGTATGGAATAGATGCAGTCTGAAGATTACCTGTGAGTAGTCTTCATACACCAAGAGGTAAGGATTAGGAAACTGGGCTCCTGGCAATAAAATGACAAGTGCCATAAAGCTGGGACTACTGAGGGGGATTATTACTAATGCTCATTCCTTCATGGATTCTGAGGAAGGTTTGCTTATAATGCTATAAAAGCCTTACTATGCCTAGTATCGTTCTCCATAGCACGTGGCTGTATTAGTTTCCTATCACTGCTACAGCAAATTACCACCAACTCAGAGGCTTAAAACAATACCAATTAATGATCTTATCGTTCTGGAGGTCAGAAGAATGAAACCGTTTTAATGGATCAAAACCAAGGTGTCAGCAGGACTGTGCTCCCTCCCTCTGGAGGTTCCAGTGAAAAATCCATTCCCTCACCTTTTCTAGCTTCTAGAGCTGTATTTCTTGGCTCAGGGCCTCTTCCACCATCTTCAAAGCCAGCAGCATAGCATCTTCAAATCTCTCTCTGCCTCCATTGTCACGTTGCCTTCCTCTGCCACCAAATCTCCCTCTGCTGCCTTCTTATAAGGACACCTGCAATTACTCTTCAGGCCCAACTGGATAATTCAGGATAATCTCCCATCTCAAGATCTTTACCTTAGTCATGTCTGCAAATTTTCTTTTGCCATATAAAGTAATATTCACAGTTTCTGGGGGATTAGTATCTTTGAGGGCCATTATTCAGCCTACCATAGTTGTTAAGAACATGGTGTATGGAGCTAGAGTGCCTAAATTTGAACTCCAGCTCCAGCACTTACTGATTGTATGACCTTGTACAAATTACTTAACCTTGTTTCTTCATCTGTTAAATGGACATAATAATAGGATCTATTTTACGAGGATTAAAAGAATTATGAGAGAGTAATAGTTGCACCTACCTAGAGGGTCACTGGGGGAATTACATAAGCTAATACATGTAAGAGTCTTAGAATATAGTAAATGATAGGGTGAATATTAGTTATTATCATTTCTATCACTACCAAAGTACTATTTTATTATCATTATTATTGTTGTAATACCTTATACAATGTTGGGCAGGCCCACTCTTACGTTGGTAAGGCCCACTCTCGACTGCTTGATGGCATCTTCTCTCTATATAAGAAATCACATTTACTTCCTACCCTCTGAAGAGTGATGTTAGTTTAGTGCCATTAATCATTTTCTTTGTCTCTGATGCATGAACAAACAGAAAGCTGCACAGAGTCCTAAATGTATTAGCAACTTAACTTTGGCAGGCACAAACAACAAATTTTCAGAGTCTTTCATAGTTTGTACACATATATTATTAGTACTTCTTTCATTGCCATCTACTTTCTTGCTGGATCTTTATTTAATCCTTTTAGGAACAACTTTAATCCTTTTCTTTATAAGACAACCAATCAAGCATGCATTATTTAACAAGAATCCAGCCTTTGTAATTTATGCACGTTTGGGAGACAATAAAGTAAAATAACTATGTAACTTATTTTAATAAGAATGAGATGTAAAAAGAACAACCAAAACATGTCATTGATATAAATACTGATGGCAGAAAACATGACTAATGTTAATGACTTAGAGAGGTTAGCCCAGCTATGCAACTAAATTAAATGCTCAGTAATGAGTGCCTAAATATAGGCCCTGTGCCTTAAAAAATCTTGCTACTTCCATAAAAGGAAAGAGGATACTCTGGCCACACAGTCTTATTGAAAAGGCTAAAACAACTCAGGGAAACTCCACCTTAGTGGCAGTGCAGAGCCTGGAATTATAGTAAATGTAATGGTTTAATGAGACATTTACACAGAAAATATATTTTAAAATTTTATTTTACAAACTATACATCGGGCATTAACTTAAAACACATGTTGGTTGCTGATTTGCATGTAGGAGGAGGAACAGTGCCAATCAGCAACTCAGCAGCAGCTCTCCTAGGCGGTGGCAGCTTAACCCAGACAAAAGATAAGCTGTGTAATTCAAAAAACGAAATAAATTTACCATGTTCCTGCATTAAACAAAGGCTCACTAATTTTAATGCACCTGGATACACCACAGATAAAATTTACAAAAAAAAAAAAAAAAAAAAAAAAAATCCATAGTAATTTTAAAATCAGATATTGAACCACATACTCTATCATAGCTTCAGTGCTACAAGCTAAAAAAGAAAAGGTGGGGGTAGTGTCACCCCCAAATCTAATCTAGATAGTGAGCAGCAGACCTCACAAAGCACAAATCATAGACCAAGCCCAGCTGCACTGATGCACACAGTAAAACTACATTGACTACATCCAGCACAGCTATTCTACTAGCAACTGTAAAGCTCACCCTGAGGAAATAGGATTTCTGCCCAGCAAATATTTTGTCCCTGTTATTTTTAATTGCCATTCAATTTAAAGATCAAGATTTTCAAAATATGAAATATATGGAGGCAGCTCTACTTATAAACCAGCTGGATTCCAAAAGGCTGTTAAATTCATTAGTTTAAACGTCCAAACACATGAGTGAGATTTAGGCTTAAAGGGTCAGCATTTACTCCTAGCTGATATAATTTGGGCATTTTAAAACTGCCCTGCTATGTTTACAATGAACATTTGCTGAGGCAGGCAACCCCTCCCTGGCACAATCTCCACCAACAGAAGGGAGGTAACCTCTGGCAGCTAAGAAATCCATACCAGAGCTTCACCAGCAGATTAGAAAAGGCCTTGAACCCATGGTGCCATCTGTGGTTTTTGATAAGTTTCCATAGCAGCACTGTCATTCACCATACTTAGCCTTTAAGTTCCTGAACTCTTAACCTTCACTTGAATTAATCTTTGACTAAATAGGCATTCCACTTTAACAATGATCTTCTGCCCAAACCACTTAAGAAAGTCACATTTCTTCACCACTGGCTGATTGTCCACTGCACGGGTACATATTTTTTTACACATCTTGAGAATGTCCAATGATATATTTAAAATGTGTTATTTTCTCACTTGCAATTTTTAAATTATTTCTACTTTTGTGTTCATTAATCTATCACTAACAACTGCTTTTAGGGACAAAATGGGATTTTTAATATTTATAAAATACCTCAAAACTATAAACATAAAACAAACATGCTATAAATAATAATGGCTGAGTTGAAAATGACCATCTGTTGATCATCAGCAGAGCTGAATCCCTTGCTCCAGAGCATACTTTGTCCCTATTCATTAAGTTCATAAGTTACAAGTTTTAAGCAGAAGAGTTTGTGTTTCCAAAGATTTATAGAAAAGGTAATCTACCACGCAAGGACAAGGCTTTCTGTCTTATACATTTAAAATTGTAATTTTAGTGTTGTGTTTGGCACTTGGTTCCAAGCCAAATATTTTACAAAAGGTAATGAATTTATATTCTTTGAAGTAATCCAGCCCAAACTACTGAAGTGGAAAGGGATACTGTTTTTCTATACTATCCTCAACAAATAGTGAATAGCATGAGAATTAAACAGGTGACTGCTGATGAGTATCTGTGATTAATCAGGGCTTTCAAATTACTAAGAGCTAAATCCTTGAGGAGTCAAAACCACCACAGCAACACTGAAGAAAGCTCTCTAAGCAAGGAACCACTTGTGGGTCAATGATTAACTTTACAGAAAAGCAACACATTATACAACCTTGTTTGCACAGTCCATATTTTACCTTTTATAAGAATTAGGCAAATAATCCAAAAGCAAAAGGATATTATGGGCTTTTTCAAGAAATCAAGGTCTAGTCATTATCAAAAGCCATTTGGTTTCATATTTCACTTCTATATCCTCATCAAAGTACAAAGAGCATTATCAAAATATGACCCCAGTCTTGAAGAAAATGTTAAATTATGCTTTAATGCCTACTCTTTAAGAAGTTAGGGAAGCAGGCTTTAAAATAAAACATTAAAAGATAATATTTTATGGTGCCTAATTAAATTTTACCCATCCAGAAAATTCACATATCAAGTACGCTGGAGTACCAAACATGGCATCTAATAAAAGTTACCACTACCCTTGGATTTTAGTTTCAAATTCCTAGAACTATAATGTTAGACATGTTAATACATATGTTTCCTTTTCCCATTTGGCCTTACAATGAGTTACACATATTGGTATTAAAAAGTTAAAGTCAGAAAAGTTAAAAAACACCTTTGTAACGGACTATGAAATAACAAAAACTATATAGCCCACTTATTTTCAATGACTTTTCATTAGTTCTCCATATTCCTTAAGTAGTAATATTAAAACTGAGAAATCTATACTCTGATAACTTAATCCCTCCGTGCTTCAGTTTCCTCATTTATAGAAATAGGAACAATATGAATACCTATTTTATAGGGTTGTTATGTGGATTAAATGAGTTAATATTTATAAAATGTATGTAAGTGTACCTAGCACACAGTAAGCATAATTTATGTGTTAAATATAATAAAAAAGTTAAATAGTTAAGAAGTATAAATTAAAAATAATACTGTTTCATGGTACCTGGTCATTTGGACATAGACTTAAAAGATACATAAATATAATTCAGATCAGTTCCTACGTTTCCACACTGCTAACAGCTCTAGCTCTCATGAAGCACATGCTCTTATAAAAAGCATGGCTATATAATCTCCTCTGGAACTGCCACCTAGCAATAATTCAGGAGTTCTAACAATTATTCCTACCTAAGATAATTCTTTCTTGTAACTAACTACTGGTCATAGCGAAACTCTTATAAAAAAAATTCCCCCAATAAAAAGGCTACGATGGGAAATGCAGACTAGTGCATCCATTCTAAGGAACCATCCGAAGCTACTTAGTCGAATATACACATACCCTAAGACCCAGCAATTCTGCTCCTGGATATATGTATCCCAAAGATACATAGATATCTACCCATAGAGAGACATGTATGAGATTGTTTCCTGCAGCGCTGTTTGTGACAGTAAGGTGAGGGTCCCTTCCTTTGAAAGTACATAATGTGGCAGACACACACCATGGGGCAACATAGCACTAGAAATATAGCACTGAATGAATAAAGCAAGAAGCAAAATGAGATATTTAGCAATATGTCAGTTATGTAAATTATATATTTTCTGTATTATACTTATGAACATTAAAATGCTTGCCTTTGGGGGGAGGAAAGTAATGGGAATTTGGAGCAAGGTATGGGAGTAAAAGGGACATTTTTTAAAAACTATGAAAGTCCTACTGTTCTTTTGGTCGTCTACTTACCATGTAATTATTATTGTATCCCTTCGATACTTAAAAAGTCAGAACTTGTGCCTGGATACAGAAGCATTTGCTGGAGGCAATGTACGCAGCAGAACTAGCAATCTCTGCAATGTAAATTTTACAATTTCTTAAAAGGCCATGTTGTTTTTATATTATTACCTAGCTGTTCTAAAGCAGTGTAAATAGATTTCAACTAAGAAAATGGTAAAAACAAGTGAGATTAAGGCTTAATATAGACCCTTTCAGGTGTCTGGTTGCTTAGTGAAAGCTTTGAAAGGAAATGTGTTTAAGTTCAAAGATGACAAGAGTTTAAAAGTGGTGTATAATAAGCCACATTCCTTAAACAAACTTCTGTATCATCAGATGAAAATTAGCCACAAGCCACACTGGAAATTTCCATTCAGTTTCTCTCTTTCCCTTTAAAAAGCATAAACAAAACACAACACACACATACACACTTTTGTTTCTCATTATAAATAAAGCAATAAGCTCATTTAAAAAAATTCAGGCAGTACATAAATATGAAATATCAAATGAAATCTACCTGTAAATCTACTTGTACCATCTTTTACCAGGAGACAGAATGTTAACATGCTGTTTAACAGCCTACTCATTTATCTTTAGGTCTTCATTTTAATGACTACACAGTATTCAGAATATACAATTATATAACCATTGATCATTTCAATCAGTGACTTTCTGTATTTGTCCATTTCCGTTGCTTATAACAAAATACTTGGAACTGGGTGATTTATAAAGAAAATGAAATTTATTGCTTACAGTTTCTGAGGCTGAGAAGTCTGAAGTTCATCTGACGGTGGCGAAAGTGACCCAGGGGTCTCACATTGCAAGACGGTGGAAGCAGAGAGACCAAAGAGAGCAAGAGAGACATACTCTCTTCTTCTAAAGCCCTCAGAACCAAGCCCTGACCACCATTTCTAATCCATTCACTACTGCATGTTCCTACAATCCAATCACCTCTTCAAGGCTCCACCTTTCAATTACCATAATAGGATTTCCCACCCTCTTAACAGTCACAGTGGGGGCTATGTTTCTAATACATAAAACTGGAGGGACACAATTCAAGCCCCAGTGAGTTTTGTAGGGACATAATTCAATCCACTACACTTTCTAGTAATTAACAAGTTATTTATCCACTTTAAAATTCAAGAATCCATAATAGGGGTTGGCAAACTTTTTGTAAAAATCTAGATACTAAATATTTTAGGACTTGAAGCCATATAAGATTCCTATTGCATACTACCTTTTTTGTTCTTTTTTTTTTAACCCTTTAAAAATGTAAAAACCATTCTTAGCTTATAGGGATGATCAGATTTGGCTCAAGCTATAGTCTGCTGACCTTTGATCTATAACCCAAATTACAGTATTTTTGCATTACAGAATAAAAGACTACAAGGACACCAAATTTTTATAGAAAATACATAAGCAAATGAATAAGCAACATCAACACGTTTTCAAAATTATACTTCTGGACAGGATTACATCTTTTCCTTGATGTTCCAGAGTGACAGTATCAAAGGAGACAGGAGATAACATAAAAATGCTTAAAATAGCATTGACCGATATTTATACATCCCTAGTTTTATGACTGTCCCTCATAACCCTTTCTTTTCAAACTCATTATTTCTATAAAAGGCTATGATTGGCCTAGAAATATAAAAAACAAGCACATTATTATTTGGCAGTCAAATAATTTACTGAGAGTCATATGGTAGTTTAGTCAAATGAAACAGGATAGAAAATAGCTTAATAACACTAAATAAAACCTCAAATGGGTAGACTTCAGTCTCACATTCACAAGATAGTGTTGACTTATTTTTTCTAAGAGAAAGAGCAACTTGACCTAAACTCTTATTTGAAATTCTGTATCCTTTTAAGCAAGGAATACCTTCTCTGCACCATTTGGCAAAAGAGCTACACAATACTATAAAGTATATTCAATTTTAACACTGCAAAAACTTTTTCAAGATAGGTTTTCTTATAACTTCTAAAGAATGCTGACTGTTTAATATCTATTATTTAAATATTTGAAAGTTTGACAAGTGGAAAAAATAAGTGTTACTAGAGAGTTATTATTATCAAATTATACTAATAAAGTACACATTTTATCATCTTAACATCTGACAGCAGAGCTCCTCTCAGGAAAGAAATGCCTTTCATTTGGGAAAATACTTGGAAAAGTCACTTAGGATGAAAGGTGAGGCTTCACAGATTCAAAAAGAAGGCTAAACTACTCTGCATGAGACTAGCAGAACAATTGTTTTTTCTTTCTCCTGAGAGGCAGAAGGAAGAGAGGTCCCATGGAGATGGCAGGAGCTCAGAGGCCACAAGGATTCCAGGAATTTGGAGAAATCTTAGAGAGGGTTTTGGCTTTCCCATAACATGAAACTGAAGGTTCAAGCCAACTATAAGAGTCTAGACACTTAGCTGACATTTAGGTTACAGACATATTAAAATATTAGTTTACAAGGGCAGTTATTATCAAGAATTTATATTCCAGGATTATAATAAAATCATTAGTTACTATATTTCTAAATGTTTTTTTAAACACAGAAAATTATATCCTTTTGATATAATGGTTAGGTAAAGGTTTAAAAAGGGAAAAAACAAGTACAGGTCTTCAAAAGTGAGTAATACAGAGTAAAAGGCATTATAGTTTGTGGATTTCCTGTTCTCTTAACCAAAAATAGAGGAAAACATCTTGAGCAGATGCATTTTATACAACTCACTCTGTGGGTACTGAAATATGTACTATACTTCTAGAACCAAATAAATCCTTCCCCAACAAGTCAGAATGTATTTTCTTCCAATGTTCACTGGCAAAGACATCATCACTCCCAAATCTAGAGACACTTTCCAGAAGATTAAGAGACAGGCTGAACAATAGATAGAATTGTGCCAGCAGACTTAAGAGTATTTACTGTATAATCTGCTTTTCAGGAATTATCTTCAAATCGAATACCTGAGAAGACCCCATGAAACAGCATTTTTCCCATAACAGTAGGATAAATACAAATTCTGAAAACAGTAACAAGTCAAGAAGAGGTAGAAGATCCATGTCCTCATTTTTCTTTGTCCCCTCTAACAATAAAAGGTAAATTTGCTTTTGAGGGCTTAAAATGACCCTAAATCCTTCAGTTACTTAAAAATTATCATACTTAAAGCCTTCAGAAGCATACTTTTGCATATGATAGATGCAAAAAGTAACACTATAGGCAATATGGCTCCTCAAATCAACAAACTAATCAGTGGCACCAGGACATGCAATCTTATATGACCAGGAACAGGGTGTAACTTATGATGTTCAGGATGGAGGAATACTTATTATAAACATATTTATAAACACATGTAATTCTAGAATTATTCTAGAATTATCTGCATTTCTAAGACATATAACTATTTCAGTAATGTACTAGGCAAAAGACTTTATAATTACTTTACGTTAAGACATAAGACTCATTGTTTTTCAAAACCAGTTGTCACAACCAATTCTAGGACTTCAAGATAAGGTTACTTTTTGAGGGAGAATTGACATGTAATGAATGATTTTGGTTTGTCAATGAAATTCAGGAACCAAATAAGAAGAGATTCATTTTTTGAGATATGGCTTTTGGCTACATGCAACTCAGGAGACAATTAGATTATGAGCTTGAAGGATACAGTACCATAAATTCACTACATTCTAAACTGAACTCATTTCCTTCTGCTATTAAATTTGTTTTTTCCTGCTTTACTAACTAGTTAATATCCTCAATTCACCTGATCAGCAGAGCCAAAAATCTAAGAGTCATCCTTCCCCTCCTTGATCCCTGCTTTACTTGTAGTCATCAGTTCCTGTCAATTTATTCTCCAAGTCTATTGCTATGGCCTTAGTTCAAGTCCTTTTCTCTGTCCCTGGCTACTGCAATAGCTTCCTATCTGGTCCTCCAGCCTCAGCCCTCTCTACTCTCATCTAATGTGCTCTTGGCATTCATACTGCTACCACCCCATTCTCTTCACATACTGTTCTTTATGCATCAAATGTCCTCCACCTCTAATGCACGCATGCAAAATTTCTAGCAACTTGATTTCTCATGTAGATTTTCCTATAAGGGAAAAATGTACTAACTCCATGGGGACCAAAATGTGCAATCCACTTGACAGTTATACTGTATATTAAGATTCTGGCTTATTTAGCATTATTTAGTAAGTTTGTTTAGTGTGTCATTTCCTCCAGGCCTGATTAACTCTGAGAACAGTGAGAAAACTTCAGTTTCTAGACCTGCGGAAGTGAAAAGGAGACACCACTGCCCTGTGAGACTTTTCTTAATCAGGAACTAGTTCTTTGACACTGAAAGCAAAAACCAAAACATTTTAGTTAAACTCATGACTTTATTGAAAATATACCAAATGAAACTAGCACTACAGAGTTTTCTAAGATCAGCTTATAACGATAAACAATTTATAATAAAGACAAAAAAGCTTTCTGTTTCAAATGAAAAATATAGGATAAAGAAATATATTCCCAGTTCTGTTCCAAATTCAGTCTTTCCTAATAATAATAGCTAACACTGATTGAGCACTTAACTATATGCCAGGCATCGTGTTAAACGCCTTCTGCACATGATCCCCCTTAATTCTCACGACAATCCTATGATGTGGATGTTATTACTGTCACTATTTTATAGTCAAGGAAACTGAGGCTTAGAGGTCAATCACCTTGCCCAAGCTAATTAGTGCCAGGAATCAAACCCAAGTCTGTTTTTCCAAAGCACAGGTCTAAGCTCTGAGCTCTACTGGCAAGAGACTAGGAGTGTGGGGTTAGGGAGAGTGGGTGTAGTCTGAAAAACCTTCAGAGATAATTCTAATACCATTCTATCTCTCCATTCCACTTTTTAAAAACACAAATTGATTAATAAAGAAGATGGAAAAAAGCAAGTAACCCCCCAATTTGTTTTTAAGTGGTTTATATTTGCTTTTAGAAATGAGTTATCTGATCCCAAAGTTGGGTGTATTTACAATGAGGCAGAATAATTTGTGTTTTTACGTGCATTAGATGCCTTTTTAATAACACAACTCCAAATCTGAGTTTGATTTTGCCTTTATGTGGGTTATTCTACAACGTAAAATAATACAGATGCATTACTATAAATTGGGAATAATTCTGTTACTTGTTCTGAGCTGCGAAAAGTAATAAGTAGAATATAGATCAAAATAAATCTTTGTTCCAATAAAGTACACCTATATCTTAACATCTTGGAAATGACAGGCATTCAATAAATATACGTTAAATTCATGAATCAGACTGCAGTCGAGTTATGTCCTTGCAGTCTGCAGCATGGAGAAAAATGAAACCAAATGAGAAACATGTGACTTTTAGAGAATTTGAAAATTGAAGGTTTTCTTAGCACAATTTACAAAAATCTATAGGCCCCTCATGGGTTTCAGTAAGAGATGTGTATTTATGTGCAGGGCTATAACAATTAAGCCCATCAGTTACACTGAAGTTGCAAACATTCCCTAAGGATGGGATTGACAACACGGGAGCAAAACCCACAAAATCTTTAATACTTTTTTTTGTTTGTTTTTTCACCGTTTTCTTACTTTAAAAACATTGATGGTAAGGTGTTTTCCCCCTAAAGTTAAGACATGATAATGAGGAAAGTCCAATAAACTGCTGTGGGAGAGAAAAAAAATGTCCTTAGATAAAATAGACACAAAATAATTTGATGACTCAGAGTCATCACTTTGAATAGCAATAACTATGCTATAACATAATGACTATGGTAATATCCTCCAGGATTATAAGCTTTTAAAAAGCTCTTTCTCCCAACATTAAAATGGCCCCAATTGCTAATTTTTTTTTTTTTTTTTTTTTTGAGATTTTAAATCTACTTCTTTCCTCTCTCGCTGTGAGGTAATGGTTATTATACTTTACTGTTGCCAGTGTGCCTCTCCTCTTTCTAACCTGCTGTTGTCTGAGAAACCAGATAACTAGGTTATCAGAGAACCCATAATGTGTCTGCTTGATACTGAACTCCAAGACCTGTTTTTCTGACCTTGGCAAGTTTCCCCGAATACCTTCCTTTCATCCCTTCAGCACCTGGGATTTAATTGGTTTTCTTCTCTTTCTTTGGCACTGTTGCCAAGTGCTTTTCTCACCTGGTGTTCTTTCTCCTAGGCTGGCTATGAATACGCTCTGTGCTTTCTTCACTGTCTCCCAAGAAAAGTATAGGTCCTCCTCTCTGTTTTTGTGAGAATTTTACTGTTAATCTTTAGTAGGGAAATATAGAGTGGATTACAAACATGAAAAAAAAGGTTTAGGAAATCTTAAAATTTTTCATTGTGACTATGCTCTTAATCAGTAATCCCCTTCTTGGATGATTCCTGAAGACGAGGTGCTGCTTTGTCATTTCTCCCTCACTATACTGTAAGCTCCTTAAAGGAAAGTATCCAAAACTTGACAGCAACTAACACAGCAGGTTTGCAATACATGCCTAACTATAAGCTTAATAATGAAAAATGTCTATACACTAATTACAGAAGCAATTTAATGAACAAAGTTGATTATTAATACATTTTTAGTCTAACATTAACTTAACGAATTGCCTTGAAAAACAAAATCAAGCTAAGATTGAACATTCTAAAGAAAATACTGTATTTGCTTTATGTCATAAAACACTGTATGGAGTCTGGTGTTAAATGGTGATTTATCATTTTTATGGCAATAACACAGTACCTACTTTTCTTGTAATAACTAAAAAGAACTAGTCAGTCTCAGGAAAGCTAAAACCAAACCTTTCTTTGGCTTATTGCTTAGTTTTATTATGTTCTCCTCTAAGAGCACTTGTTGCTGATTATGAATGCATTTAAAATAAGCCCCATACCAAATGAGAGATGATCAGACACTTTCTTTTATAAACTCATAAGTGCTAGTATAAGCCTCATTTGTAGCCTTTCAATTTTGTGACTAAAAACAAAACAAAGGCAAATTCAGTGGTTTAGCCTAGTACTAGCTGAGAAAGATGAGAATGGTTGAAAAGAATTTTTTTTTAAAGTTGTTAAATTATGTGCTTTAGAAACAGTAGTACCATCTCAGAGACATTTTAGTTGGTTTCCAGTCTCCTCCTCTGTTGTTCCTCCAGACAGAGTGCTCTTTCTCAGCCGCAAAGCTTCCCTTTGTTTTGATTTATAGTACTGGCTTGAATAACCCCAAAGCACTGCACTTAACACACCTATGGTGGAAAGCAGTAAGAGCAGAAAGCAGAGCTTTGGCACTTGGACCCTAAACAGGTATTTACATACACATGACAAATTTTTGAGAAGTCCATTTTCTAAGATGACTTGCATTTTAAATATAAAGACAGTTAAGTTCTCCTGATAAGGTAATAAACCCATGTGGAACGGGGCTGCTGCAAACTCAGTCCTCAACCATGGCCCTAACACCAAGCCAGGCCCTCTAGTATCCTCTTAATTGTCTTTTCTCTTCTGAGACAATTCCACACCATATCTTTCTCACTCATCTCTTCTCCATTTCTCTTACTCACATTCCTTCCACCAATAAATCCATGTAGTCTATAGCTAGCTTTCTCTCCAAACTCTGAGAATGAAGTACAAACATAATCTCAACCATGCAATTGCACACTTATTGATGGGAATATAAATTAGTACTCCTCTTAGAAGAGAAACTGGGTTGCTGGAAGACAGAAAGGGGAGAGTAACTTATTTTTCATCATATACCTTTTAATTTTTCTACCATGTGTACATGTCTACCCAGTTAAAAAACAATGAAATATAAGTTATTTAACAGTCTCTACTCCTGCCTCCTCTAAACCTTGCTGCACTGGTCCTCCCTCCCCTCCACTTGCTTCACCCTCTTCCTTGGCTTATTAACATGCTCAAAGTCTTCCATTTTATTAAAAACAGATAAAGATTTTAAAATCTCTCTTCCCTAAGACTTTGGGTTCCCCTCTAGCTTCTGCCCTCTGTCTTCACCCAAGCTTCTCCAAAGAATTCTTTCACCATTAAAATGCATAATTCATCAGCTCCACTGTTGCGCCATATATTGTCATACTCTTAAATGAGGCCCTATTTTATTTTAACTATTCCTTCTTTTCTTGAGACATGTCAAAAAGCTTTCTAAAGAAAAAGAACTCAAAGTTTGGCAAACACTGACAAGATAAATATAGATAAGCTTCAAAGACCTCAACGATCTCTATAAAATGAATTAGTTCCATCTCTATACCACTGGCAGACTTTATATATTTATTTTTAAGCATGAATAAACCACAATACAGGATAAACAGGATATTTCCATGGTTATGTAAGTAGTAAAGCTAAAAAATATACAGGATAAACAGGATATTTCCATGGTTATGTGAGTAAGTAGTAAAGCTAAAAAATAAAGTCAGAACATTACATAGTAAGCAGTTAGTTCTAAAATAAATTTCAATAAAATGACCTCAATTAACAACTGGTCAATCAGTTGTTTACTGGACAGCTTTCAATAAATGCCACTTTAATTAAACTAAAAGTACTAAAAAGAGCTAAACAGTAGATCTGCTGTATAGTAAGATGACTATAGTTAATGGTGATATATTATATTCTTGAAAAATATAAAGAGCATGGATGTTATGTGTTCTTACCACAAAAATGGTAACTATGTGAGTAATGCATTTGTGAATTAGCGAGATTTAACCATTCCACAGTATATAGTGTATGTACTCCAAAACATCTTATTGTACATGATAAATACAAAAAATGTTATCAGTCAATTTAAAATAACTAAATTAAAAAAAAAAATCTAAGAAATCTATGATCTAATAGCGAGAGCTCTAGTGACCTCCAGGATCTAGATTAGATCTAATATCTAATGATCTAAGAAATCTAAGAAAATACGATAATACTACCAGATAATAAATACGTATTTCATGAGTATTACAACAGAATTGTCCTTCAGACAGTCCAACAGGGGAGAGCTTTTTTATAGCTGTAGTGGTCTGGCTCCACATAGGATGTGAGATTTAAGTGGGTTCCTTAAGAATGAAAAGACTGGATAGGAGAGAATGGGAGTATCTGGTAGACAAAGTTAAAAAAAAAAAAACAAACACAAAAAAAACAACAAAAGAGTCCCCAAAGTAAGCAGCAGACAGAGCCAACATGGCAGCAGTACACAGAACAATTTGAGTGGGAAGAATTATAGGGAAGGTATTTGGAGATTTAAATTTGACTATTTCAGATTAAGAAGTCTGAACTTAATCTTGCAGGGAACACGTTTCTAAATAGAAGGTGACATTTGAAAGAAATAAGTGTGGAGGCAGAATACAGGATAAATTTCAGGAATGCAGAGATTAGAGACAGAAAAATAATTAGGAAATTTTATCACATTATACATGGATTACTGTAATAAAGGCATAAACTAGGTGTGTATTAGTATGTATCTGTTGCTTATAACAAAATACTTAAAACTGGGTGGTTTATAAAGATAACAAAATTTATTGCTTACAATATCTGAGGCTGGGAAGTCCAAAGTCCAGGGAACATATCTGGTGAGAGCCTTGGTGGCAACAGTGATGGCAGAGTATCACATTGTGAAAATGGTGGAGCAGAGAGAGCAGAGACTAACCTCCTCATTTGCTCTCTTTTTGAAGCCCTCCAAATCACACCCCTAACCACCATTTTTAATCCATTCACTACAGCATTGTCCCACAATCTAATCACCTCTTCAAGGCCCCACCTTTCCACTACCATAATAGGATTTCTCACCCTCAACAGTTAGTAGGGATTAAGTTTTGGGGGGGAATGGAAACAGTAACAGGGATTTGTAAGATAAGGAAAACAGATTTGTTAACTGATGGGCCTAGATGAACTTTTTCCATGCCTAAAAGATAACTACATCTGATCTATGCCTCAATCATTCAGGCTTGAAATCTCAAAACTTTTCTTGTCCCTCACTCCCTCAGAGTTCTCTTCCCCAGACATTTGTCCCTTAGCTTTTCCAACTTCCTTCTCCAACCAAACAATCTATTCCAGCCAAAACAAAAGACTGCATTTACCAGTTTCCTAGACACACCAGAAAATTCCCAATTCTATAACTTTGCTCATGCTATTTCTTTTACTTTTAATGTCCTCTCCCCATTCTACATATCCAAATTCTATCCCTTCTTCACACGTTAGCTCAAATGCCACTTTTTCCACCAAGCCTTCCCAGAAACCCCAACTTGAAGTAAGCACTGCCTCCCAACACTCTCCACTTTTCTCTAAACCACTTTTTTAAACCTTATATTATAGTTGTTCACCATCTCTTCTTATATACTGTATACCTCCTACAGCAAACATACCTAATTTATTTTTGTATTCCTTCTCCCTATTTTCACAAGTAGTTGAAGATCCTGATAAATATTACATGGCAAGAGCATAGCATAAGGCTAAGGGCACAGACTCTGAAGACACACTGCTTGAGTCTGAATCTTAACTCTGCTATGTGACCTTGGGCAAGTTACTTAACCTCTCTGTGCTTCAGTATCTTTATGTATAAATGGAGATAATAGCAGGTATTTCATAAGACTGTCAGATGATTTGACTTAGAATAATGCAAGCACCGTAAAAGGATCTATTAAATACATAAAATCACTCTTTAGAGTGGAAAAATACTGAATATTCTGTGATAGTTGTGTGAAGCTTTATGATCTGCGTAAGGAAAGCAAAATGTCAAAAGCAAAGCCAGTCTCTAGGTACAAACAGCTATATACAAATTCTTTCTAAATCTTATGTATGCCCTAAAGGTTAGATGTGCCCTTTACAGTCTTCCTTCTAGCAACAATGGTTCTGTTTTAATTTGACATTTTCATATTCTGAGAAAATCTTTACTTCACCTTCCTGTGTCAACAGCCATCTAATTGGCTTCCTTGCCTCCAGTCTTATCCCCTTTAACCTACCCTCCACAAGGCTCAGAGCAGTCTTTCTAAAATGCATATCTAAAGTTTTCCCACTGCTACAAACACCCTCCATTCCATCTCCCTTAGGATAGAGTTTGAACCCCTTAGCTTCTCACACAAAATCTTCCTAATCTGGCCTCAGCCTAGTCTCAAGCTTCATCTCTCAACACTTCTCTCCTCACCATGAGACCTAAATCACCTGGCCATACCTTAAAATCTTTTTGTATATCATTCTTTTTGCTTTAGAACACCCCCTATTTGTTGGTTTGCTAGGGCTTCCATAACAATATACCACAAACTGGGTGGCTTAAACAACAGAAATTTTCTCAAAATTCTGGAGGGTAGAAGCCTAAGATCAGGGTGTTGGCAGGTTTGGATTCTCCTGAGGCCTCTCTCCTTGGTCTTCTTGATATATCCTCACATGGTCTTTTCTCTGTCCACATGCATCTCTGGTGTCTCTTTTTGTGTCCAAATTTCCTCTTCTCATTAGGCCAAATGTCAGATCAGATTAGGGTCCACCCTAACGGCCTTAGTTTAACTTAATCACCCCAAAAGCCCTATCTCCAAATACAGTTTCATTCTGAGGTTACAGTGGTTAGGCTTCAACATAAGAATTTTGGGAGAATACAATTCAGTCCATAACAACCTCTTCCCCTTTTTCTCTGCCCAGGTTAATTTCCCCCCTTTTTTTTTTTACAAGACTGGCCAAAGCCTTCCTACTCCAGGCTGCTTTCAGTGCCCTTTCTCTGTGCTCCCATCAGTAAGAACCTCTGTACATTGCTGTCTTCATACTGCTACCGTACTTTTCAACACACTATCAGAATTCTCTTTTCTTCTTCAGACCGTACTCTTTAAGAGCAAAGACTATATCCTAGTACCTAGCATAATGTCTGGCTAGAAGGTATTTAGCAGAAATCTGATTATTGAGGGGAAATAGAGGAAAAAACACGGACCTTGAAGTAAGGCAAGCATGGATCCAAATCCAAATCGTGGTTTACTTATTTTGTGACTTTGGACAAATCACTAAATGTTGAATTTCCATTCTAAGGAAGTTGTAAAGATAGATAACTCAATTATAATAAAAAGCATCCATTTGGGGGGAGGGGTTGGTGCACAGTGGGTGGTCAATAAACGTTTGAGTAAGGACTCTGACCTTGCCTGGTTTGACACCCATTTCTAACACTTAGTAGTTAAATGACCTTGGGTATGTTTACTATCCTCTCTTTGCTTTAGTTGCCTTTCTATGAAAACACCTCATGCTGCTATTGTGATGATAAATTAATACAGGTAAAACATTTAGATGGATATCTAGCACATAGAAAATATTACATGTGTTTCCTATTATTACAAGAACACTACAGGTCTGAACAGATATGACTAGAAACCATGAACAATTTAGTTCCTTTAATTACTGGGTAATTTAAACGTGACTACTACCTTAATGCCTCACACTACTTACCAACTAAACAGGATGGTAACTAAAGAGGTTCAAAAACTGGTACAGATGATATAAAGAGTACAAAATAAACATGAAATAACATCATCTGTCTCACTTCTTACATCGGTGTTTAACATATTTTGGGCACTGAAACAAAATTTTTAAGAAATTTTTCTACTCTTTGTGACTATAAATGCTAACCATTCCCAGTGGAGAAAAGTACTGCTTGGCTCATATTTTCAATTGTAAACTCATAAAACATGTGAAGTGGAAAGGACCTTTGGGATGAAAGTTCAATCTCATCATTTCTTACATAAGTAAATTGAGGTCAATTTGGAATGTGCTTTTAGGGTCTTCATGAGCAGCTCTCAAGGATGAGAACTTCTGCAGGCAGAGAGAACAATTTGTTCAAAAGTACTACTAAAGCAGGGACTCAGGACTTACTCTAGATGTTCAAAGTGTGTTGGAAACAGTATTAGGAAATAACGCCGGAAAATTCTTTTTAATCACTCAAGCTTTAACATCTGTAATTTTTGAAGTAGGTACAGGTTACTTGACCTGTAACTTCCAAGTGGGGCAGATCTAAATTTAAATCTCCACTGTTACATAAGCAAACTTTTTGAGCCTTGGATTAGTGCAACATGTTTGTTAAAGTGATTAAGTGAGCTAACGCATGTAGAGTTCATAATTGGGGGGCTTGGCAGACTGCACGTAGTCGTTTTTTCTTTCCAACCTCTTCCACCAAATGAACAGAAATCTATAAGATAATAAAACACTGTCTTTCACATAGTGTGTCTGGGACTTGGTGGATATTACTTAATTTTAAAAACAGAAAGCTAGAATAACTGCTGCGATGATAAATTGTCTTCATCCCTGCCCTTCTTACCACCAAACGTCCTTCACAATGTGTTTTTGAAGTGTCGCGTCACCACCATTAGCATGCTATTTGAAGATCACTGTAGCTCGGACTTCCAATTCGACAGCAAAGATTTAAAGATCGGGAAAAAATTTACTGAGACAAACTAAAAACTGAAAGAGTTCACCTCATTTTGTTCCTATAGTCCATTCCAGCTTGACGAATTTCCGGTGAAAAGTTACTTCTTCTGGCGCAGAAACAGGAAAAGGTTCATGAGCAAGTAACTGGGCTCACCACTATTATTACGACCGATATATATATTTTTTAAGTGTTTGCGACATTATTTTAATGCCAGTACTAGGAAGGACATCTAACAAAATCCATTATTTACGCTTCAAACTAAAGTCAACCTTTTTTCTTTTAAAAGACGTGTGGTGTCTGGCTCAAAATCAATAGCAAGAAAAGACGCACTCGACTTAACACAGAATGAGCTCTTTCCAATAACCTCTCCTCCTGCTTCCATCACAGATGGCCACCGAAGCTTAAGGTTTAATATCTAGACACTAATGCCATTCATCCTAAAAGACGGGGCTCCAGACCGACGCTGTCCGGCAGGGGACGAGAGGCTGCCAATCCTCAGAGATGCAGCTGGGGTGAAACCCGAGGCCAGAGCCCATCATCGCACTCACACTTGGGAAGCAACCCACTAACCACCACGAGGCGGGGACCGAGCGAGGACCCAGCCCCCGGCTACGGTGTCCGCGCGTGACCTCCGGGGACCGGACGAGCGCGGGGCGGGGAGGCTCCTCTGCCTTCCGGGGAAGTTGGCAAGGGTAAGCTCGAGTCGTGCGCGGGAAGGTTACTCACCAGAATGGTCCGGCGTCCTTCGTCCTCCGCCGGAGCCCCCTCAGGGCGAAGCCCCTAAAGCGGCGGCAGCCTGAGAGCGGCAGCCGAAGCTGCCGCCGCTGCCAGTAACCGCCAGGGCGTGGCAGGGACCGGAGGACGACTTCACCACATCATCACGCAGCGACCTCGGTTCTGCAGTGACGCCGGGGCAATGGCAGCCCACACACAGCTGGGGAAGCCTGAAGGAGACCCACTCTCCCAGCAGCCTCCACGGCCCCAGCGCACAGTCTGCAGGGAATTGTAGTCTCCTGTCCGCCCCGCCCCCAAGCTCGGAGGCCCCGCCCCTCGCTGGCCGGCCGCGGGGCGGGAGGCGGGGCCGTGACCCTGGGCCCGGGTGCGGCGAATCCCGTCCCCGCGAGTTGCCTGAGGCTGGGGCAGAGGTCCAGGCCGACGGCCGGGGTCCCGGTCCCGCCGCCCTGCTGTGCTCCGCGGTCCGCGCTGGGAGCGGGCTTAGCGCTCTGACCTCTTACGTCCGGAAGCCGGACTCCCGGGCTCCCGCGTCCGCCCCGGCTCCGCACTGCTGGCAGCCTAAGGAGGGTCGCTGGCCGTGGTCGCCACTAGGGTAATGGGGCAGATAGGCCAGGGCGGGGGGGTCTAGGGCCCGGTGGGGGCGTGAGGGATCGCGGCGTAGTCCGCGCACACCCTGGGAAGCCGGAGGCCAGAATTCGCCCCTCACCTCGAGCCCGGGTACGGCCGGCTGGCGGAGCCGTGGCCAGAGTCCGGCCTGGCGTGGCGAGCGGCCCTCGCGCCCGCTCCGGATCTGCTGGGGGGTCCCGGGCCGCCGATGGTGCCTGCTGGGGTTGGCCGCTCCAGGTGCGCGGGGCCCCGGCCGTGCGCGGTGCGCTCTCCCCCCAGCTCTTACCTTCGGCGGCGCTCACGGGCCTGGCAAGTTTCCAAACAGAAGACACGCTCTGGCCCCGGCTCCGTCTGCCACCTTCTGCGAGTTAGCTACAAAGTCCCCCCAGCGCTGGACTGGGAAGGAACCGTTTACAAAATTAAGTGCTCACGCGTCGTTTTGTCATCGGTATTTAAATTCAGCCTTGTTTTTTACGTCGTGGGTTTGTTGTGTAAAGTCCCTTTTTCCTCAAAACTTGATCGCGACTTGTGACACAGCGCCTACCTAGTACAGTGCCTGCACACGGTGGCGCTCGGTAAAGATTTCTTGAGAGCACGAGTCACGAGATTAAGTTTGGATAATTCTGCCGAGCCGTTGGGCGCTATAATCTTTAAGGCTGTATGGGTTCCCAAGATCACTCTGAAAATTACAGTAATTTTAAAGCTCAACAAAGTGAATTAAGTCTTTTTCTTGCATTCTCTGTAACAGTGGCCTCTGCTGGATGCCTAAATTAACTTAAAACCCAAGTTCTGTAAATACTCATAGATGCGCCCTTTGGTTTCCACAGAAAGTGTTAACCTTTCAGATTCAAACCTTCGAGTGAATCATTCTATTTTGGAACAAGTTAAAATTATGTATAAAGCTTTATTTTACTTAGCTTTTTATACATGTGCAAAGGACTACACTGATGTACTCATGAATATATTTAGAAATATAGGTCTCTTAAGTAAGGATTTGTTGTTTTGTTTTAGTACGGGTTTTAAAAATAGGGTTTATATTCATACCTAGTGAGACAGCATGCAGGAGAAAATCGACAGCAAATCCCCACCCCCACCTTTTTGCCAGGTGCAGCTGGTGCCTTGACCTCAAAATGTCTTGAAAAATTATCTCTTTAATAGTCTGGTGAATCTAAGGCAAAGACCTCTGGGATTAAACCACCCTGTGGGGACAACCCTTTTAATACTAACAGTTCTTACAGATTGTGTCCATTTCTAATGAGTTTTTCTGAAAAATAGATAATGTAATGGAGTTTCAAATTGTTTTGTTGTTTAAGACAAAATATGTAACAACCTGCTAATATTAAATGAAGATAGCAGGATTCAGAATTGTGATAACCAGACAATTCAGTTAATTACAACATCCCTAACCTTTCTGCTTGTAGGAAAGTCAGCTAAAAGCAGTCAGGACGTTTTCTGTCTTGATTATCAGTGGCTGTCCCCAGTTCCCAGCACAGTGCCCGATCCAGTGCCTAGCCATAAAGTCTTGTACAATGAATATTTGGGTGTTACAGGTAACAGTGTAATGACTTGCTATGCGTGTATAGTTGCTTTGTTTACTTGAATATCTCTTTAGAATAGAGTACCAGGAGTGGGAATTTTACTGGGTCAAAAGGTATGAATATTTTCATGCTTATCAAATCATTGCCAACTTGCTTTACAAATGAGCCTTACCTTTTTGCTCTGCCACCAATAATATTTGAGTGCACCTTTCAGAGAGCATCCTCTCAAGCTTTTAGATTGATACAATGTTTGGTGGTTATGAGCGCTTGCCCATGATGTAGCTCATTTGATCTCAGGCATTCTGGAAGGTAAGCAGGGCAGGCATTGCTTTCCCCTTTTTGTAGCATGGCAAACTCCAGTGCCTTAAATTGACAGCAACGAGTGACTGGTGACAAAATAATCATAACCTTTCAGGTTTTTCTTCCTCCCATTTCCTACCTTTGGTTCATAATGAACATCCTGAATAAATTTACTTCTTTCCTTAGGAGTAAAACTGGATACTGCTATATCATATTTACTTATTATTTATAATATTAATGGTGTATAAAATCTTCCTTTTCTCCTAGTGTATAAAACCTTCATAAAATTTGAGAACGTCATTAAAATGAAATAATGAAACTCCATTTAGATGAAGGAGGTGATATTGGTTAGATGTAAGAGAACAGTCCCCACTAGCAAGTTTAGAACATTGCCGTCCTTTCTATTACTAAAGGTCTGGAAACTTTTGGTGGTGCTTTTGTATCTGCTTGAATCTGAAGAGGTTACTATTTTAAACCTCTGAATCTGTTGCAGAATCTTCACAAACTATTGAGATTAATACTCATTTGGTGAAAGTGGACAGGAAATATGTGCATTATAATCTACATATCTTTGGTATCTGCCAAATTTTAAGAGTAGAATTGAGAACTAAAAATCCAAAGAAATTTAGCCTACAAAAAGTATTATTTTCATATGAAAACTAAAAAATTCTTTTTCTTTTTTCTAAATATATGGCAACAAGAAAACATTAGTTCCTAGTTTTACTAATCCTGGTTATTTCCCAAATTTGCTGGTCAGGGATCCCAAATAATTGATTTGGTAGGTAATTAATCCAACAGAAAACTTCGGAAAGTCTTAAAGTTTACTATAAGTGGAACTGTTGGAAATGCTTGAGGTTTATTTGTAAGTAGCACCATTTGTATTAAGAGTGGGTCGAAAATTGCTTTTCTCTATTGTTTTCACATTTGCTCAGGGCTCTTTAAAGAAATAGTGCAGAAAATATAGAGGAGAGATGCAAATATATTTGACCTCACTCTGGCTTTTGTTGTAATGTCAGATCTCAAGTAGTGTTCAGTAAAGAGAAATGTTCTTTAAAGACACTTCTCAGGAATGTCTCTAGTTCTTGTGTCAAGTAATAGCTGCCTAAATATTGGGTGAGTTTATGGCAACTAGTTCTTCGAGGAACTTTTATGTAAATCTAAATTATTTTGCTTTTGTTTTTTTGTAATAGGATATTTCTGCATCTTGAAAAGAAGATAAAACAAAAATCTTTGGATTAGATGGATTTTTGTCACTTTCTGTGAACTAAAGTGCTTCAATGTCTCTTTTGGTAAGTTTTTGTTTACGTGGATCTGATTTTGTGCTCTCAGAGTAGTTAGATGTTAGTGCAGGGCCACGACTAAAGGCATATTCTGATGGGATATTCTTATGCTCTGAGAAGTTATTTTGACCTGAGTAGCTTTTGGTTTTGAGAAATGAATTAAATTCTCATTGAGATTTTGTCTCTTTCAAAAAGAACTTTTCCTATACTTTTATGATATACTCATTACTCTGATCTTTTGTTTCATACCCACTTTTTCTCATACTTCTGTTGACTTAGATATGCCACTCTCATCCAGTTAGCTATGCCTTGTCCTTTAAGTCTTTCAAAAATCCTTTTTATAAATGTCCATCTGACCAAAGTCAAGCAAAATAGTATTAAAAAATAAGCCCTTTGACTTAACAATTAGACAGAAACATTTGGATCAATGTATAATATGAGGTATAGATGCCAACTTGTTTTCTGTTTGTAATAGATCTATAGTTTCTACTTTAAGTAGCTTGAGGACTTGCATTCAGTCTTCTATACACTGTAATAGTTGAATAGGGAATTTTTATATTAAGACAGTGATCTTTTAAAAAGTGATGGGTGTGTTTATATGATGATTTGTAGTTTACAAATAATTTTATATAACTCTTTTGGTCTTTAAAATTGTGAGAGACTGGCAGAGCAGTGGTATCATCCTCATTGTGAGTTAGCCCAAGACTGCAAAGAATTGGAGCCAAGGCTCAGACTCCTGTCTTCTGACCTACCCCATCAGTCGCCAAGGCTGAGGCAGAACTATGAAGTTAGGAGACTGTGTTGTTAGTTATATGGAAAATACATAGCACGTTTAAATGTTTAAATTAAATATTTTCTTTTTGAAAGGGGAGCTTTATATATGTGGAAAATACTGAGGTGAAGTGTCTCATTCTCTGTAATGGGGATCAGCAAACTTTTTCTGTAAAGGACAGAAAGTATTTGCATGCCATATGGTCTCTGTGACAACTACTCTTCTGCTGTTGTAGCATGAAAGCAGCCATAGGCAGTATATAAATTCATGAAAATGAATGAGTGTGTCTGTGTTCCAACCATATTCATAAAAATAGGTGGTGGGTCACATTTGGCTCATGGACCATGGTTTGCCAACCCCTGCTCTAAAGGATTACTTATAATCCTTTAGAAAACTTATAAGATTTACAATTTTATATCAACTTACAAGCTAGAGAAGATGTCAAAGGGCATTTAGTCTAGTCTCTTCATTTGACAGATGAGGATTCTAAGATTCAGAGGGCTATGTGGTTGTCTTCTGAATTTTTACTTTATTATTTCATAATTATGGATTTTGCAAAAAGTAATAGAATATGATGAGTGATTTATATTAATTCAATTTTTCAATAGTTTTAACTTTAAATTACATTTTTCTGAAATGGTGAAATATTTTAGAATCCTTTGAATCAAAATATTTACTTTTTTCCCTAAATGAGAAGTTTTTGCAACTGAGATAAAGTTGATGTCTTTACTTATGAAGGATTCCTCCCCACTCAGGTGTTACCCTCTATGTGAGAACTAAGCAATGTTTTCAAAAGAGCAGCATAAGTAAAATATTTTCTTTTAGATTCTTTATGAGGTGTAACTGTTTTTTACTTGGCTATGATACTGGATAAAGAAATTATATTCAAAAATATTTTGAGGAGCTTTCTTCTGCATAGTTTTAAATTACTGTGCTGCCTGAAAGAGATTAATGTGTAGATTCTTCATGAGCTATTATATTCACCAGCATCTGATTGGCGCAGTGTGTATATAAAAATGTTTTGAAGGATAAGATATAGCTATATTGTGATTTTTATAACCTGGCAGGTAATGAACATGCTAACATATTTTAGGAGGAGAAAGCAAAAATATTCTGCGTTATACTTATCCTGGCTGGTTTTCACTATCTTCATATGTAATAGTGATCACTTTCTTGCACTGTGAAAATTTTGTATAAAGATGAAATAGAAGTCTATCGTATTATTTTATAAAATGTTTCCTACATTTTAATAAGCCGAGAACATGGATCACAACTCTTATTTTGAAAATAAATTGAGGGCCGAGCCCGTGGCGCACTCGGGAGAGTGCGGCGCTGGGAGCGGCGACGCTCCCGCTGCGGGTTCAGATCCTATATGGGAATGGCCGGTGTACTCACTGGCTGAGTGCCGGTCACGAAAAAGACAAAAAAAAAAAAAAAAAGGAAAAGAAAATAAATTGAGATCAATTTAAGTTTTTAAAGAAATGCCCAATGGTGTCTTAAATTAACTTCTCTTCCATCAAACAAAGTGACAGGCATTATTTAGAGAGAAAGACTCTTTTTATATGCTTGAGTAAATTTTGATGGTTGTGTCAGGGTTCCCCCAAACCACCTGTGGTTTGGTGATTCGCCAGGAAGACTAAAAGAACTTACTTAGCATATAGTCATACAGCTAAGATTTATTAGCAAAATGATACAAAGCAAAACCAGCAACGAGAAGAGGTATGTGGGGCGAAGTTCAGAGGAAACCAGGCATAACTTTCAAGAATCCTCCTTCACTGAAGTCACAAGGGATGTGCTTAATTCCCCCTGAGTTGTGACATGTGAAATGTTACCTACAAGTGAAGCTTATTAGAGACTCAGACTCAGGGTTTTTATTGGGGATTGGTCGTGTCTGCATGTGCCCTCAACTATCACATAACACAACTCTAGCCTCCCAGAAAAAAAGCCAGGTGTTCAGAATAAATCATATAGTTTGTACAAACAGGCACAGTGAGCCATTCTTAGGGAATGATGGAAACCCTCCCAAAATCCAGGTTCCCAGATACTAGCCAAGGGTCAACCTTGTAAACAGGTCTTTCTAAGAATAGCAGTTTTTGGCCTGCTATGTTAACGCTCTTCTGCACAATAGTGTTAGTGATTGTTGTGAAAAATTCAGGGTAAATGTTACAAAAAATATATAAATACTGAGCTTAATGTATAAATGAACTAACTGGTGGTTGTTTTCAATATGACAATAATAAGTATTTTCAAAAACTGTTTTATTATAAATATTATTCACCCTAGAAAACCCATACAAACTTTGCAAAGGAATTGATTCTACAGCTATCTTGACATTGTTAGCTTTTGTTCTTCAAAATGACTTTTACATAAAACAGTGGGAATTATATACCAAATTATTGGGATAGATTGATAAAGTATACAGACTGTAGGAATTCAACTTAAAATAATCAGTAATTTAGGCTAATTTGGAAAGTGACTAGTTTGATTTGAGAGAAATTCTGGCATATTTTAAAAGAAAGGAGGTTTGATTACTTTAAGTAACTGACATAAAGTATTAAGTAGACATGGATGGACTTATATATAGAAAGCCTCATTTGATATTGTACTTTAATCTTTAGCTTAATATTCAGAAGAAAACCACAAAAGTGATGAGTTACAAAATTAATACCAATAGTTAAAATGAATTAATATAACCTCAAGAAAAGAGAAGACAAAGATCAGCAATAGTGCCAAGAAAAATACTACCAGATATGAAGTTTGTCTATTGCTTAACCGGCTGCTTTGCCCTTCTCTCCCATACTGAGTACCTCCATGGTATGGATCGTAGCTTCACTTCTGGGTTCCTGCATGCCACCCTTTTTCTCTGATCCCCACTCCAGTCACCAGACCTTTATGTTTCCATACATCCCCTTTCCCTATCCCGTGACTTATTTTTCACTTACTTTAATGCATTTCTGACTTCCAGGATTGTTTCTGCACTTCACGAACACAAGTTGAATCCCTCAGACCTGCAAAACAGTCCGAAACCAGTATCCATCAGTACTTGGTAAGAAAAAGGTTGAGTACGATTAATACTCCTCCTTTGCCTTCTGTAATACCATTCACTCCTGGTTCTTCTATATCTCCTTTTCTTTACGGTGTCTTTTACTGTTTCTTCTTTCTCCCCCTATTCTCTATGAATCTATAAGTGGCCTCTTCCAGTCTTCCTAAATGGGCTCTCCCTTTTCCTATTGCATCAGTTATTCAGATTTCAGATTGTCCTCAAGCTATGTTAGGTGTCTTGAGGGGACCCTGGCATCAAGCAGAACTTATGATTCTCACATTTTTATCTGTAACCCCAGTCTTTCCTGGACACCAGAATTGTCTATAGAATACCTCCAGTTGGATTTTTCAAAGGCATATCTGCTCTGTTTGAATAAAACCTTAATCTTCTCTCAAATCTTACCAACCCATTGTATTTCCTGCTTGGGCTAATGAAAACCCATCTGCTATGTCCTCCTACCTAACTAGAAACTTCGGAGTTATCCTCATGCTGCTTCTACCTCTATCCCCATATTTGGTTATACACCAAGTCTTATGAGTCTGCCTCTGCAGTGCCCTTGAGTCCAACCCTTCCTTCACATGAGTGCTGCTTTTATTCAGGTCTCATCTCTCACTTGGAATACTGCACGTAGATTCATTACCTCTAGCCCCCTAGACGCAGACAGCCTTCTTCACCACTCTCATCAGTGTTCAGTACTGCTACCAGTACAGGCCTGCTTGTGTCGTTTCCAGCTTAAAAACTTCCATGGTTTCCTAAAACCTATGGGATAAAGTCTAAACTCCTTAGCATGATATAAGGACTTTTAATGGTGCGGAATATGTCTAGTTTCTACATTCCATTTCTTGCTATTGAGTCT
Organism: Cynocephalus volans; assembly: GCF_027409185.1. Classification (NCBI taxonomy): domain Eukaryota; kingdom Metazoa; phylum Chordata; class Mammalia; order Dermoptera; family Cynocephalidae; genus Cynocephalus; species Cynocephalus volans. The sequence continues at coordinate 266,677,906 of NC_084460.1, forward strand.
TAGCACATACTCTTCTCTCTGCTTGAAATACCCTTTACTTTCCTCCCTCTGAAATTTCTCCTCATCTGTAAAGAATTGGTTCATATATCACATCTATGAAGGCTTTCCACTTTTTATTCCATTATTCCATTATGCTCCCACATATCTTAGACATTCCCATAAATGATACTTACTGTATTTACTCACGATGATTTATGTGTACATCTCTCCAACATGATCTTCATAAAAGTGGGCATCCTGTCTTACTCATCTCTATCTCCCCTGGGGGATAAATGCCTGATTTATTAAATAATATTTAAAGGAACATGCTTGGTAATAAATATTTCTCTGGTATCTTTTCCTGCCCTTAATCCTTACTTTATGCTGCAGTTTTTACTACAGAATGGAACCTGCATTGCAAATGCCTTATTTGCTACAAAATAAGGTAATCCTAGTTAATCCTGCTTATGATTTATCTCATTCCTGTGTTCAGCTGTCTTCATTTTTGTCATTTCACTCTTTATTCTCTAATATTCCAGAGTTTTTTTTAATTACCTGCTCTTTCATACAATACCCAAGTTTTGATTATATACACGTCAGGTTGAGGTAGTACTCAGAGAGTATAGTGACTCTTGTCTCTGAACTGTTACCTAGAGAGAAGCCTAGAACTCAGGAAGCTTCCATAGATGCTGCTTGGATCCTTCAAACCTCTGGGTTAGAGCTGTTTTATATTTTAAGGAGCTAAATCTCACATCTCTATCTGTTATTGGAGTCAGGCTAAAATCTTAAGTGAGGGAAGCAGCAGCATAATCTATCTGAAGTCTTGTGGAGAACTAAATTAAAGACGTTGTGTAATTTAAGTGACACCAGCTGGAAACTGGTGCCCAGTGATTAGAAAAACCTTCCTGGGCTCTCCCTGAGTCATGCTTAGAAATGCCATCTATTGTCTTTTGTTTGGGCAGCTTGTATATTTCTCCATTGGCCTGGACCCTATAGATATGATTAAATTTTATGTTAAAATGTCAGGAGGACAGTTCTGCTTTTCCAAATGATTTGTGTCTCCTGTAACCTCTTAAAAACCTCTGTATCTGTGGAAAAGCCCATTTTCTATAATTGAAAGGCTTTGATGTTTGAGTTGAGATGCTGCTTTTTAAAATAACGCAATTTTAGCAATGCAGTGATTTCTGAAAGACCATCTAGTCAAATTTTCAACCCATGCAGGGAGTTTTCTCTACAATATCTCTGACAGTTAGTTATAGAAATTAAAATTAAAAGAGCTCTATCATAGAGAATAATAATACAGAAAGGTATGTTTCACCATGGTAAAAGTCTGCCAGGATCTCCTCAAAAACACTTCACAGAGTGCTGTTCACCAGCTTGGTTGTTAAACCATGATTTGGGGTCTGTTCCTCAGCCTGTCATGATCAGAAACTGGATTTAGTCAGCAAACCTATAATGAATCCATATCTCAGCATCAGATCCACATTAACCAAACTCATTAGACTGACTTATAAATCCCGTCTCCCAGTGTCACAGGAAATGGTACCTGGCATCTAATCATCAGTCCACTCTTTGCTTATAGCAAAGTTCATGGGAAACTAAATCATATTTAGAAGCAGTTTAAATTATAATGGAGGACTAATATCAGGTGTCGAATACGTGAAATTTATACCACAATACTTTCTTCTGTTGTAAGAAAACATTTGTGAGCATCAAGTCTTTTCTTTTTCTAGCCTCCCGTCTGCTGACTGTTCCCTCCTTACTTCCAGGTCTTTGATGTACGTCCCCGTACCTCAGATACTGTCAGTGGTGGTCACCCAGCCTCTGTCTGAATATATAATAGAGAAGGGATGATGGGAGGAGGCAGCTTGATGCCTGACCCACTGTTTGGTGGTACCAGTTACTGTGAATTTCTTACTCTTAACTGAAATCTGCATCCTGTAGAGCTTCTATCTGTTGATCTCAGCTTTGCTCTCTGAACAACTGTATTTACCCTTCTACATTAATCTTTTAGTCACTTGAGAATAGTAACTATATATATTCTTAATATTTTTTTTTCCAGATTAAGTATTCCCAATTCCTTGAGTGTTGCCAGACTTTCACTGCTCTGGCAACACTGAAGGAACATGGTTGGCTTTCTCTGTGCATCACCATTTTGCAATGTCCCTCTTAAATTGTGGTGGGTCAGTAATCCACGGTGCTCTGAGTACTATCTAATTATCTCAGAATACAGTGAAATTCTTATCTCTTTCAGTCTGCTCATTTTGCTTCTGTAAATATAACTCAATATTGTGCTTTTATTTAACCATCCCTGGCATACTGTTGACTGAAACCTCTGGGTCATAAACCTGGTATCCTCAATTTTGTATTTAGGCCTTTTTTTTTTTTAACTTAAGTGTAAGATTTTGCACCTATCCCTGTAAAATTTAACTGATCTGGGCCCATTCTTTCAGTTTCTTAAGATGATTCTGAGTCCTGATTTGTTTGTTCAATAATTAGCTATGCCTAGCAATGCATAATGCATACTTTTTTTTTTTTTTAAAGCAGGTCTTTTGCATCATCAGGAAGTCATTAAACTGTTTAACAGAACAAGGAACCTGCCATAATGTTTGCTTTCTAGTTTTCTAACTAGTCATCAAATCAAAAAGAGAAGTAAAGTTAGTTTGGGATGATTTACCCTTAGTAAACCTGTGTTGTCGTCTTGTGATTACCATGTACTATGGTTTGGATGTTTCTCTTCAAAAAACTCATGTTGAAATTTGATCCCCAACGTGGCATTGTTGGTAGGTATGGCCTGGCGGGAGGTATTTGAGTCATGGGGGTGGATCCCTCATGAATAGATTAATGCCCTCCCTGGGGGGCAGGGTTGGTGGTGAGTGATTTCTTGCTCTGTTAGATCTCAGAGAGCTGGTTGTTAAAAAGATCTTGGTACCTCCCCTCCCCCATCTTTCTTGCTTCCTCTCTCACCATGTGATTTCTCTTTGCACAGGCAGGATCCTGAGGCCCTTGTCAGATGTAGCTGCCCAGTCTTAGACATTTCAGCCCTCAGAATCATGAGCCAGATAAACCTTTCTTTTCTTTATAAATTCCCAGTCTCAGGTATTCCGTTATAACAACATAAAACAGACTAATATACCATGCTTTCCTAAGTGCTCATAATTCATCTATCTAATAATTTGATCTCAGACTTTACCTGACAGCAGCTTCAAGCTTTTTGCTCCTTTGTAGTTTTCCTCCTTTTTGAAAATTGGGTTAATGTTTAACTGTTTCCATTCTGGTTTCTCATCTGAGTTCTACCATATCTGCAAACTTAATATCCCTTGGCCTGGATGTGTGAACATATTTAAAACAACCTGTTTAGAGCTTTGAATACTTATTAACAATATATGTGCCCTTTCTAGTTTATTTATTTATTTTTTTGGTGGCTGGACAGTATGGGCCGAGCCCTTGACTTTGGTGTAATAACACTGTGCTCTAATCAACTGAGATAACTGGCGAGACTCCTACTTTAAAGATCATTTCCCTAATGGAGCAGATGGAAGCAAAATAGAGGCTGATAGCTCTGATTTTTGGTCATCTCTAGGTAATGTTAAGCCATTTTTTCAAGCAGTGAACTGTGTTCAGTTCATTATGTCTCTAGCCTTCCTGACAGGCTCATAGGTTGATATCATTTTAAAATTTTTAGGGGTGGGGGGTTCTAAAAAAAAAAATAAATAAATAGAAGTTTTAAAAATTGTTATATGCTCTTTTTTCTGTCTTTTATATGTGTCCTTTAAATCTGAGTTTATCTGAAGACTACCTGTTCTCAAGAAATGAAATTGATTTATTTAGATTTCTTTTCTCTTTTCATTGGGATTATTTCCAATTGTATAGTAGAATTTCTTTTTACAATCTTTCATTCCTCTTGAACAATATTCACCTTTATTCATCTTTAGTTAGCCATGGCTTTTAATTTTTTTTTTTCTTCTGTTCTCTTTAAAGTTTAAGGGACACATAATCCTCCTGTCACTCTTGCAAACCCCATCTCTTTCTCCTGCTTAAAAAGAGTCAAAGATGCAAAAAGTAGTTAGCACAATTCCTATCACATAGTAATGTTATTTTTTCTCTTTCTTCCCACCTTGGAAGCAGTAACAAGATTCCTACCATCTGCTGGTGCCTGTAAAAGCTTCTAAGTGTCCTTTGGGATATCCTGATGGCTATCATATGACTCCAGTGGCTTAGGCCTCTTTCTCTTGCATGCATGTTATTTTACTGCCACTGTATTCAGGTGCAACCTAAGACTGTGACTCCAAAGCAGCCCATGAAACCTCATACTGGTACATGGTCATTCACTCAGGAGGTCTGTATGTTATTCTTCTATCTCCTTAGGTTTGTTTTTCTTTCTGACTCTCTTCTGATTCATTTCATCTTGTGAGAAAACTTCTTCAGCAATTTTAACAGGCTCCAGTGTAGAAATTATTTCTTTCCTGTTAATACCTCCACTAGCAGAGCATGTACTTTGTACAAGAAATGGTGACCTGATGACCATTTGAAGCAAGAGTACAAGCACAGAATATTCTTTGTAGGTCCCTGCAGCCCTTCCCTTGTTACGTTTATTAGATACCATGAAGAATTAACAGCCATGCTTAGCAACTTCTTTTTTTTTTTAAAAGATGAACGGTAAGGGGATCTTAACCCTTGACTTGGTGTTGTCAGCACCAGGCTCTCTGAAGTGAGCGAACCAGCCATCCCTATATAGGATCCGAACATGTGGCCTTGGTCTTATCAGCACCACACTCTCCCAAGTGAGCGAACCAGCCATCCCTATACAGGGATCCAAACCTGTGGCCTTGGTGTTGTCAGCACCACACTCTCTGAAGTGAGCTAACCGGCCATCCCTATACAGGGATCCAAACCTGTGGCCTTGGTGTTGTCAGCACCACACTCTCCGAAGTGAGTGAACCGGCCATCCCTATACAGGGATCCGAACCTGTGGCCTTGGTGTTGTCAGCACCACGCTCTCCCGAGTGAGCCACAGGCCGGCCCTGTTAGCGACTTCTAAAAGTTTTCCTGGAAATGACACTGCACAGTATTCCTTGCTGTCTGTAAATCTGCTTTTTCTGGTCTCTCCCCCTTCACAGGCTGACAGCTTTCTAACTAACATCAGTTAGTAATGGGTAAATTTCTTTTAGATGTTAAAGCAGTCTGTTAAGCTACTTTTCAGTGCCTTCCTAATGAACACCTCAGTGTTGGAAAATACAATATCAGTGTTTTATATTGGGGTAATGGGACCAAATTGGGGGACCAAAATAGTTTATACTTATCTTATTTTCATCTTTTAAAAAAATGCAGGTTGATGAGCCAACCCTTTCCTGGTCACCTCCATCCACTAGAGCCAGCGAAGTGACATGTTCCACTAACGTGTCTCACTATGAGCTCCAAGTAGAAATAGGTAATAATCTTGGATTTCATGTAATTGACCTTTTACTACTAGAAATGAAACTGATGACAAAAAGATTATTTCGTAGGCAAGTCTTTTTTTGTTATCATCTGCAGCATAAAAGTAGATATTAATTGTGTTAGTCAAATGGATTCAATTCATTTCATGTCTAATTTAAAGTAATGGCCCAGATTTTTTCAAGATTGCTGTCTAGAATTTTTACTTTTCCTCTGAAGAACATTTGGAGGAGGAAGATACTAAATAATCTAAATGCTTATTATTTTTGTCTTTATTGTGGGAAGCTTCTAATTTTATGGGTATAATTTATACTGGATATAAATTAAAATCAAATTATGTAAATCTTTTCAGTCATAGTCCTTTAATCAGATTATTTTCTAATTTAAAATTAGACAACAATCACAATTCCTTGAACTTGTTAAGATAAGTGAACAAATATGATGTTGATGGTGGGGGTAGTGGGGGGAGAGGGAGGTGGAAAAGGAGGAATTGGTAAAGGGACATGAAAATCAACTATGTTGTATATTGATAAATTAAAAAAAAAATTCAAATCCAGGGACGAAAACAAAAACAGAAACAAAACAACAGTTGAGGGTAAAATTCAAAACAACACTTGAGGGTAAAATTCAACCAATTATAGAGAAGCTATGTTAAGAGCAGTGGTTAGTGCCAAAAGACAATGGGACAATGTGTACAAAGATCCAGGAAAAAAGGACGACCAAAGAATTTTATGTCCAGCCAAGCTCTTCTTCACAAATAAGAGAACACTGTCATTCTCAAGCATGCAAAAATGCAATGAATATAACATCTATAAACCCTTCTTGAAAAAGCTACCTAATGATGAAATCTCAGTAGTCAATAAATAGATAAAAACAAAGGACCTCAGATATGAAAGTTGTGCTAAAAGTCCTAGTGGTGAGCACATGATAGATTTAAATAAAAAACTAAGTCTATATAACTATGAGAACTATGAATTCTCATAGAGTTATGGAATAATATAAATGTTACAAATCTCAACAGTATATAAATAATACTTTAATTGACAAAATAGAGTGATAGAGTGGGTAGAGAGATGTGTAAGTAAGTGAATTTTTTTTTAATATAGTAGGGAGTAAGTACTGCTGTCCAAATTGAACCATAAAATTGCTCTAACCTCAATGTATTTTTAATCTTTATTTCTTAACACTCTAGGAAATCATGTCTTACATGTGGAAGAAATCTAAACTTCAGAACTCTTTTGGTTTCCCATGTTTCTTCAACCAATTTCACATAAAATTAAATTTAATATTTTATTTTTAAAAAATTGCCTAAAATCCCATTTGTAGAAGAAACCTTTCTCAGTTAAGTGTGGAACAGGATGGGTTATTGTTTATAGTTTTTATATGTGAAACATTTACTTTGAATACTGAGAAGCATCCATTAAACACTGCCAAGCAGTGACTACGTTAGATGCCAGGGATACAAAGCCGTGTAAAACACTTGAGGAATTCACATCATGTCTGGAAGATGAACACATAAGACAGCTTTGTTTTATGCACTGGAAGGTACTGTAGCGGAGATACATGCTGTGCGTTAGTGGAAACAGAGAAGATGGAGCATCCAACCAACCACCTCTGGGAATCAAGAGAGATGGCAAAAGGGGGCTGGATCCTGAAGAATGAGGCAAAGTTTGCTAGATGTGCTAGTCAGGGTTTTTGTTACACACAACAGAAAACAATCCTGGCTAACTTAAGCAGAAAAGGAATTTTTGAACAATATCACTAACTCACAGAACTGTTCGCTAGAGAAACAGACTCGGAAGAAACTAAGAGAAGCTGGGTGACTAGGATGGGGCCATGGACTAGGAGCAGCCCAGTCAGGGTACTGCCTGGTAGGGTGCCCGCGCCCCAGACATCACTCCCCACTACACTGAGCTCTGACTGCCCATCCTCCAATTGGCCAAGTTTAGGTCCCTGTTATGCCAGAGTCAAGGAGACCAAGGGAGAATAAGGATCTGACCTTTTCTAAAGTAGCACATGGTGGCAAATTTCCCAGAATTAGAAAGGGAGTTCAGATGGTGCCAATCTAAAAAGGGAAAAAAATGTTTACTTTAGTAAATGACTGAGGAAGGATTGTTAAAGGGCAATAGCATACAGCTCCTCTGTGACTGTAAGTATGAATAAGGAGACAGTAGGCAGTGGTAGGAGATAAACCTGGAAAGGCAGGTTTGTAATACATTGTGAAGGACTTCAAAAGGTGTTTGCAGAATTTTGGATTCCTTCTATTGGCTCCCACAACTTACCCACTTCATTACTCAAATGATGTAAGGCAGAAGTTTGGAATTTATCCTCTGTGCTGGGGAGACATTGTGGAATAGTAGTGATGGTAGTCATAGCATCTAACAGGCATTATGCTGAATACTTAACATGTACATTTTCCATTTAGCTCTTTACCACTTCCATTTTGTGGATGAAGATACTGAGGCTGTGAGATAGTTATAGCTAGTGATTTGAAAACAGAATTTTCTGACTGTAGGGTCTAAGCTCTCAGCTGCTACACTGTAATACCTTCCCATTGATAAAATGCCAAATTTAGAACAACTCTGACAGCAGTCTGGAAGATAGATTAGAAGAGTGGTTCACAGCCAGAGGTATCATCCTTGCTACCTGTGTCTCTTTAAAAATTGCAGTGCCTGTATTCCATTGCATAGCTATTGAATCAAAATTTCTGGAGAATGGGGCCTAGGCAAAGGCATTTTGAAGTAGTTCCCTCAGTAATGCTGGTGAGTGCACCGGTTGAGCGTGCAGGGCAAAGGCAAAGTGAAGGAGTCACTGTGTATATCCAGGGAGAGTGGACAGGACTTGAACTAAGGCAGTGACGCTGACACTGGAGAGGGAGGTGAATTTGAGATAACTTCATTTCAAAGATAAAACTGACAGAATCGTGACTGTGGAGAGAGGGAAGGAAATAACATTATGAATATTAGTTTTAATTTGCATTTCTCTATCTTGAGCATCTTTTCATATGCTTATTGGCCATTCCTATATTTTATTTTGTGGATTGCCTATTTAATTCCATGCCTGATTTTTAATTGGATTGCTTATCATCTTATAGAGTTGTAAGAGTTCTTTATATATTCTGGATAGAAGTCTTGTCAGATATAGGTATTGTTAATACTTTGAATCAGTGGCTTGCCATTTCATTTTCTAAACTGTTTTTTGAAGAGCAGAAGTTTTTAATTTTGGTGAAGTACAAATTGTCAGTTTCTTTCTTCTTTGGTTGTTAACATGTGTTTTATGTCTGATCACAGGAAGAGGATTTGACAACTTGACTTCTGTCTATCTCGCACGGCATACTCCTACAGGAACACTGGTAACTATAAAAATTACAAATCTGGAAAACTGCACTGAAGAACGCCTGAAAGCTTTACAGGTAACAATATGAAGAATATTATACATTTAGTGTAATGTCTATTTGAGGAGATTTTGTCTTTAAGAATTTTTTTCCCCCAAATTAATAGTTCTGTTAGGGAAAAATAGATTTCTTTCTTCTAATTAACATGCAGTTACAGAATTGGAAAGAATCCTTGGAAGCCAGATGCATTACATGAAAGAAAAAATATATTCAAACTTTGGTAATTACTATTAATTCCTTCAAATGAAAATCATATTCAAAGTGCTCGTCTGGAGATTTACTGTACCTCTCTTCAGTCCAATCACAAATAGTCATCATAAAGGGAAATAGAAAAAAACAAAAGCAAACAGTTTCCTTTTCATCCAGTGAAGCAAAATTAACTTTTGAGTTGATAAATTTTAACAACTGCATTTCAGGTCTATTATAATATGATTATCCCTGTCACTTGTCATTTCTGATATAAAGGGAAAAAGGATCTTGTTTTGATATTGTCCCAATTTTTAAAATATTTATATGTGCACATGTATATTGCACAGAAAAAAAAGACTGGAAGAAACCATACCAAAATGTTAACAGTGGTTCTCTCTGTGATGTGGTGTTAGAAGTGAATTTTAAGGGTATGACCTCTGGAGTCAGACTAAGTTCACATCCCACTTCCACTTCTTGTATTGACTATGTGCTTTTGGACAAATTTTCTAACTTATTTCTAAGTGTCATCTTCTGTAAAATGGGAATCATAATATCACATACTTCATGGAGTGGTTGTGAGATTTAAAGAGATGGAAGAACTAAGAACAGTGCTTGGTACTAATAAGCTCCCTTGAGTATTAGCTGCCACTGTTGCTGTTATCTTAGTCATGAGAAAAAAACGAGATTGTTTTTAAATGTCTTGTCTCTTATATGTTCATCCTAGAAAGCAGTGATTCTATCTCACTTTTTCCGGCACCCTAATATCACAACTTATTGGACAGTTTTCACTGTTGGCAGCTGGCTTTGGGTTATTTCTCCATTTATGGCCTATGGTAAGAAAACTGGTTTTACATAAAATAACTCATCGTTTAGCCTGGATGCTATAATTACAAAGATGAATGGGGTTATAGTTTATGATTCACTACTTTTATTTACTTTTTTTGGTGGCCGGCTGTTACCAGGATCTGAACACTTGACCTTGGTGGTGTCAGCACCATACTCTCCCAGCTCCGGCCAGCACATGATTTACTACTTTTAATTTATAAATCTAACGGCCGATTCTGGATTTCATGATATATTTCTATATCTGGTTCATGTTGAATTTTAGTCTTCAGAAAAAGTAAAATGGGTATGATAATCATTGAAAACACCACTGCTTCTCCAAGAGTTCCATGCCTTTGCACAAGTATCCTCTTCCCTTCAAGTTTCCTTTTCCTCCCTCGGTGGAGAGCTATTATTATTTTGCAGGCAGAAGCAGTTTTTCCACCTGTGCACACCGTCCCTGTCCCCGTTAAACTGCACTGTAAACTTATTTCACTGTACTGTAAACATCTGTGTGCACATCCCTCACCCTCACTGGACTTGTGCTTCTTGAGGGCAGAGATCATTTATATGTTCTTCATTTTGGTGTCCCCAGGTGCTTACATAGTACTTAGCACGAAGTAGTGGTCAGTCAGTGTGCTGAATAAATAGTGGATTCTAGAGCTTTGATTTTTAGGACACCTTTTGTGAATTGCTTCTGGATTAAAAAAATATGTACACACACATACATACCCAGTATATTTTTACTCAGTAATATTGAAAAATGTTAATTCTCTTTCCTAGTCTCTGGTGTCTTTAGAAAAAACTCTTTTAAAGATTCTTGAAAGAAAATCACCTTTGCATAGGAAAGTGGTGAGACTCCAAAAAGTAACAGATGAGTTCATATTTATGGCTGAAAAGAACATTTAAAACATAACTGGAAGCAAAATCACTTTTAGTGTTCATCTAAAGATTTCAAGGCTTTCTTTCAGGTTCAGCAAGTCAACTCTTGAGTACCTACTTTCCTGAAGGAATGAGTGAAACGTTAATAAGAAACATTCTTTTTGGAGCAGTAAGAGGGTTGAACTATCTGCACCAAAATGGCTGTATTCATAGGTATTTACTTATTTGTATTTTACAGAACAAAAGAATTTTAATGGAAATCTTGTAGGGAGCATTTAGCAAGGAGCAGTTTATGTGATAGAAGGAAGGGATAGGGAACTGGTCAATGAAAATTGAAGGAGGAAGGGGCCAATAGTTATGGTGGATGCTTACATTTTATGTCCATTCACCAAAAATGTTTAGACCACATCATCTGTGCCAAGCATTGTGCTTGGTGCTAGGGTAGAGCACCTGCCCTCATGGAGCTCAGTCTCAATCTAAGGAGGGATATAAGAACCTATATGTTCGGGGTAAAAGCTGTAGGGAACGGGATCCTAGTTAGCTGGGGTTTTTTTGCATTTTGGTGGGTGTTTTTTTTCGTTTGTATTTTAAAGCAAATAAAGAGCTTCTTTATCTGCTTTTTAGCTTATATCATATTTATATTTATATCATATATGATACATTTATATATATGATATATTTATATCATATTTATATCATATTGTACAAATTGTAATTAAACCTTTCTTTATTTCTTAAATATTATGCAGCACCCTGAGATTATTACACTTAATAACAGTTCTCTTGTTACCAAATTGTAGATGTAGAAGTAATTAGCTGAATGCTAACAACAGTGCTGTTCTAAGATATACTGAGACCTTGTTTTGCTTTTTCATTAAGTTACTTTTAAATAAGCTGGCTACTTTATTGTTTATTTCAATCTCCTTAAAGCTTTTTGTCTTACTTACTATTTGTAGTTTTTTAGCAGCATTCTGGTTACCTGAGGATTTCTAAAAGACTGTATTCTAATTAATTGAGGTTTTATTATACATTACCAGTCTATTGGCCATCCTTCTCTGTAAGTTTCCACATTCAGTGTTTTGGATGAAAAAACAAGGTTATTTTATAGTTTATCTGACAATTAAAGGAAATTTTTATATAAGACATATCTTTACAAATGATGTTATACCAGGAGAGGCTTTTATTGGGTAGTATTACATTTAACTTTAAATTTTAACCTTATATTTCAAATATTATTTAATTAATTTTTTTAGGCTTCTCTTTAGGTGTTCTGCACTAGCATCCTAAAGTAGGAAATTAATAATTTGATTCCATTCCTGTTTTGGAAAAAATATTATCAATTCCAAACATGTAACCTCCAGTTACATTTTTTCTTGTTCTAGTACTATATTAAATTGCTGAAAGAATTCCTGAATTCCTTGCACATTTTATGTGTATATAGCACTGCATATCATACACTTATTTTATAAAGAGTATTTAACTTCCGAGAGAATACATGGATTTGTTCTGACCATCTTTTTATTCTTTCTCCATTGGCCGGTTTCCTAGTACTTAGGATTGTTTCTTTTTGTTCTAGGAGTATTAAAGCCAGCCATATCCTCATTTCTGGTGATGGCCTAGTGACCCTCTCTGGCCTGTCCCATCTGCATAGTTTGGTTAAGCACGGACAGAGGCATAGGGCTGTGTATGATTTCCCACAGTTCAGCACATCAGTGCAGCCGTGGCTGAGTCCAGAACTACTGAGACAGGTCAGGTGTGACCCTTGCATTGGGTTGTCTGCATCTCGAGTGTCTTATGAGTTTGACTAAAGGACCGTTGTGTCCTTATATTTGGATTGGTGAATGGCCTATTGCAAGACTTTTTTTCTCTTTCTTGTCAAAATTATTTTAGGAATTTTGAATTGTATACCGTATATTAGGCATATCTTGATTTCTCGCTTGTGGGTTTTTTTCCCATTTTTGTTCACCGTCCTTTATCAAAAGAGCACATATATGTAACTTTTTGTGAAGTTATTTGTACTAAAAGACTTCACATTAATTGTGTTTTACAGGATTTACATGGATATAATGTGAAGTCAGATATTTACAGCGTTGGGATTACAGCATGTGAATTAGCCAGTGGGCAGGTACCTTTCCAGGACATGCACAGAACTCAGGTAAGTGCTACTATATCCCTGAACTAGTTGCCTTTCAGAAGATCTCTTACATTGTAGATAATTTCTGTTAAATATATTGTTTTAGACTCTTAGAAGCTTTATTATTATTATTGTTGTTTTAATATTTTGCCTGAAAAGGATTGAAGGAAATTTTTCTTTCTTTTAGATGCTGTTACAAAAACTGAAGGGTCCTCCTTATAGCCCATTAGATATTAGTATTTTCCCTCAATCAGAATCCAGAATGAAAAATTCCCGATCAGGTGTAGACTCTGGGATTGGAGAAAGTGTACTTGTCTCCAGTGGAACTCACACAGTAAATAGTGACCGATTGCACACGCCATCCTCAAAAACCTTCTCTCCTGCCTTTTTCAGCATGGTACAGCTCTGTTTGCAACAAGATCCTGAGAAAAGGTAATATTGAACACTTCTGAGTAGCACAAGACATACATGTTTTATATTTTTTTAGAAGCTTTTTAATATTGCCCTTCCCATAAAATTTGTCTCTTAACATTTTGATATAAAAATTGTAGTCTAATCTATATTAATCAATGCTAAGAACATGTAGAGGCAATAAGCAAATGGGAAGAATACTAGATTCAAAATCACAAGAGTTGGGCTCCAGTCTCAGCCATGCCATTTCCTAGTCAAGTCACCTTATAAAAACCAGTCACTCTTTCTGGACATTAATTACTGCATTTATGTTAAGACATTTTAGAAATTTCCATGCAGTATAAATATGTAAGTTGCTGCTATTATACTAATACCAGTTATTATCATGGGTAACTATAGATTAGCATTAGTATTTTGGAAACAAGTTGTGTGTGTCTTATTTACCCTTTTTTTAGCCCCTTAGTGCTTAGCTTACTTCCTTATAAATAGTATGTGTCCAGTAAATGTTGAGTATGGGTTTATTGAAGGATACCTCTAGAATTAATTCCTTCCATTAGTGAAAATTGGAGCTAAAAATTGGGCTTCTGGTAAGTATTCTTTTTCTTTTTCTTTTTTTTTCCTATTTTTTTTTTTGGCAGCTGGCTGGGATGGGTCTTTTTAATTTTTTAGTTTTGGGTTTTATAGCTCCAACCCTAATTTCTAATATACCCATACACCTAAAATTTACATTCTGACGTTCTGTATTTTTATAACTTTTTTTTTTTCAGGCCATCAGCAAGCAGTTTATTGTCCCATGTGTTCTTCAAACAGGTGAGCTGATCTGTTGTGTGTTGTCTTGATCTTGTTAAGTACTATTAAAAAGTCACTTCATTTGGTTGGCTTAATGGGATAATTTGGTTACCAAGATTCTTATTAATAACTTTCTTACAAAATAAAGTTAAAAACAAGGAAAGAGTTTTGGTAGTTCAATTGTAGACTTTCAAAAATGTTTCAATTTTGCAAAACAAAATGAGTAAAAACAAAGTGGACTATGATCATATGTTACTATATGCTCAGTGTATATTTTGATTAATTTAGAGACATTTTCTGTTTCTGTATTGGCTAGAAATGATGAAGGGGCAAAATAATTCTGATCAAAAGCAGTTTATTTGGCTCTTACTTCCTTCTGTTTTCAGATGACCAGAATCAAAGTCATTTTTAGGGAAAATACCTAAAAACAATTTTAAATATTTTTAACATGGTTTCTTTAAAAGTTATTTATTGGTAACAAAACTGATGTATTGAATTTATGTACCAACAAGCTTACTTTGAGTTTCTTTAACAGATGAAAGAAAAAAGCCAAGATTCAATACTTTCACTGTTGCCTCCTGCTTATAACAAGCCATCAATAGCACTGCCTTCAGTGTTACCTTGGACTGAGCTGGAATGTGATTTTCCTGATGAAAAAGACTCAAACTGGGAATTCTAGGGCTGCCAAATCATTTTATGTCCTATATACTTGACACTTCCTTCTTGCTGCTTTTTCTTCTGTGTTGCTAGGTACAAACACCAGAATTATACTTGAAAATACAGTTGGTGCACTGGAGAATCTGTCATTTAAAACCACTCTATTCGAAGGGGCCTGAGATTATAGTCCCTCTGGTTACCTCAGAGTGCTATCACAACTCCAGGGAAACAACAGAATTATTAATCTGGCTACAGTTAGTGTCACCTGTTCTTGAATTTTTTTCCCAAGCTGTGACTAACTCTTCCCTTTATCTCTCACTATAATTTTTGAGCCACTTAATTTTTTTTTTTTTTTTTTTTTGGTATTTTACTGTCCTCTTGGGAATGAGCCCACAGAGGACAGTGCTTCGAAGTACGTCTTTTTCTTCCAGATTTTCTAAACTTTTTGATCAGCTATTATTAGCCCAACAGCCTAGTTTATCCTGGTACCAAACCCTTTTTTGGTAGAAGGGAAAATGTTTAAACTTTCCTTTTTTCTTCTGTTAATACTTATGGTAACATCAAACTGAGCCTCACTTACGTTAAATGATTCACTTGAAATATATAGGGAAGTTGTAATTTGCTTTTTTTAAAAGGGGGCTAAAGTAACACTTTTCTACCTGTGTGAATTATAGATCCTAAATTCATGCACTCCGTAGGACCTCAATAAAACATTTATTGAATTGTGTTTATGCTTTTATTTATTTTCCTTGAGTGGTTTGACAGAGCTAAAACACAGATTCTAATTTGTCTTGCGAAGAGAAGCCCTTTCTCATTTATTTACATAACCTAGTGAATTGGGGACAACCGAGTATTTGACCTGACAGTGGAAGCAGAAGTTGTTCTGGCCCTTTATATGATTATTGCTTCTTTAGGGGGTACAACGTATAAGGGCATAGAGGTCTTAATTAATGGTATTATTAGTGAAATAGAGATGCTGTGTCTTAATAAGATTAAGTAGGTGGAGCTGTGGTAAATTGGGACCTACCTCAGTTGATTTTTTTAATCTATACAATCTTATTTACATTACATTAAAAGTTATTTTTAAATGATTGTCTTAAGACTAAAAAAATTAAAACCAAAAAGACAATACACAAATTATAGGCAATTTGAAACACAATCCTTTTCATATTTATTGGATAGACACCCTAAAGAATGAAGGTTTGGCTTACTCCATCAATTAAACCATCAAAACCTGCTAAGGTAAAAGCTGAAGATGAGGGAATTTAGAATGGATAGTGCAGGAGGGAGAGGATGAGGACCACTTGAGGCCCTGAGAGCAACTGCAGTGGTGGGGGCTGTAATTTATCCCACTAACGTCTCCCTCTAAATTTCCCCTCAGCAAGAGTCCCACAGGATTCTCCTAAACGTGTTTAGTGCAGAAGGTGGACCACGGAGGCCTCTGTGCCTCTCACATTTCCTACTGTGGATGTATTAGGGTTCTCCAGAGAAACAGAACCAACAGAATGTGTATGTATATGTATATGTAATCTACATGTATATTACATATATACATACATAAACAGATTTATCATAAGGAATTGGCTCATGTGACTGTGGAAGCTGACAAGTCCCAAGATCTGCCGGGTGGGTCAGCAAGCTGGAGACCCAGGAGAGCCGGTGGTGTAGTTCTAGTCCCAAGGTCTTCAGGCTCAAGACCCAGAAAAATCAGTGTTTCAGTTTGACTCCACAGCATGGAAAAGCCGATGTCCCAGTTCAAAGGCAGTGAAGCAAGAGGAATTCTTGTGGGAGGTTCAGCCTTTTCTATCCAGCTCTTCAACTGACTGGATGAGGTCAACCCACATTGGGGGAGGGGACAACCTGCTGTAGTTAGTCTACCAATTTAAATGTTTATCTCTTCCAGAAACATCCTCACAGAAACATCCAGAATAATGTTTGACCAAATATCTGGGTACCCCATGGCTCAGTACAATTGACATAAAATTAACCATCACAGTTTATGTTGTAATTGAACGATAGCCTCACCCTGTAAGTGCATTCTTAAATTTTGCAGTAGTTTTTAATTTTTGTACTAGCTTTTAAATTTTGTGTTAGTTTTCTATGTTATTTTACTGTTCTATAGTTCAGAAGTCTGAAATGTGTCTCTTTGGGCTAAAATCAAGATGTTGGCAGGGCTGCATTCTTTCTGGAGTCTCTAGAGAGAAACCAGTTTCCCTGTGTTTTCCAGCTTTTAGAGGGTATCCACATTCCTTGGCTCATGATCCTCTTTGTCCACCTTCAAAGTCAGCAATGTTGGGCTGAGTCCTTCTCACATTGCCATTTCGCTGGTTCTCTCTTCTGATTCCCTCTTCTACTTTTTAAGGACCCTTGTGATTACATTGGGCACAGTCAGATAATCCAGGAATATCTCCTGTCTGTGGTCAGTTGATTAGCAGCCTTGCTTCCCCTTAGCCATGTAATCTAACATTCAGAGGTTCTGAGTTTAGGATGTAGGCATCTTTCATGAGACATTATTCTGCCTCCCATACTTGCAGCAAGGACATCAAGTCAGGCCCACTCTTGGGAAACAAAGGCTTTTTGAGATGAACGGCTTTCGCTGGAGGATTCCCCATCAACCCTGCTGAAGATTACTTAGAATGATGTTGTGGTCTAAGACATTTTCTGTCCCATCTTTTCTTCCCTCCCTCTCTTCTAGGGTGGTCAGACCTCCATCATGGTTGACAGCTCTTCCAGCTATCTCCCACTCTCTATTTTCCTTTGCAGGCTCCCGTCTAACCTCCCAAAATCTTTTGTGTGTGGTATTGGTTTCCTATTGTTGCTGTAACAAATTGCCACAAACTTAGTGGATTAAAACAACACAAATTTATTATCTTACAGTTCTGGATGTCAGAAGTTGAAAATGGGTTGGCAGGGCTACATTCCTTCTGAAGGCTCAAGGGCAGAATCTGTTGACTTTTCTAGCTTCTAGAGGCTTCCTGCTTTCTTTTGCCTCATGGCACAGCATTACTCCAACTTCTGCCTCTGTGGTCATGCCTCTTTCTCTGACTCTGACCTTTCTGCCTCCTTCTTCTAAGGACCTCTGAGATTATATCGTGCCCAACCAGATCGTCCAGGATAATCTCCATATCTCAAGAACCTTCACTTAATCACAGTTGTAAAGTTACACTCACCATGTGAGGTAACATTCACAGCTTCCTAGGATTAGAACATGGACATACTTGGGCAGCCATTATTCTGACTACCACACGTGTCTAATCTCATTTTGGTGTCTGCTTTTCGAAGGACCCAAACTAACACAGTCACTGTAGCTAAAATGCCCTCCTATGAGCTTCTACAGTACCTTTCCCTGAAAGCACTTACACAACTTCTGTGTTTATGTCCCAATAGTATGTAGACTCAAGAATATTGTCTTAATAGTATATTCCTAGTGTTTAGCAAAAATGTCTGGCATATTGTACATGTTTAATAAACATTTAAGAAATTCTTCCTTGAATAAAGTTTATGAGCTTAAAAAAAAAGACTAGAAAAGAAAATTTGAGAGATTTTTATGGTCAGAAATTTTTAATTCCTTGAGTGTTACAATATTGCCATTAAAAATTTAATGAGATGTAGGGATTTGAGATTTCTGTCTAGTAAATATTTCCTCCTTTACTGCAAGCTAGATCAGTAGATTTCCTCATAATTACTATTGGTAAATTGCCTTTTAGCTTTCAAATCCATTTCTCCACTCTCCCCCTGCTCTGCTTCACTGGGAACTACATTTCCTATGCACCCTCATTCTCTGGTTTCCAGGGAGGCAATAGTGGAAGATCAGAGAGCAGAAAGAGAGAGAAGAAACATGGTATTTTTCACACTTTGCTGTACTCCCGTTTCTTCTGGTGTCCCTGGCAGTGGCTATATCATATTTGTCTTCTGGCTTTAAGACTTTAGTAACACCACTTCCTCCTGCTCTCTCTTCCATTTGAGTGGTGATAGCGCTTCCTGCTCTTGCTAATCTCTGGATTGCCTCACCATCCCTTTTGGCTTCTTAGCCTTGGTTCTGTCCCTCATAAAACCAACTCCCTGTGTTCCTTCTGCCTGAAAGATCTGGAGTCGTTTGTGTTTTCCCAGTTACACCCTAACTGATACAAGTACTCACAACTTTGAGGATCACTGAAAATTCTTGGTCCCATAAAGAATTTCCACCCTGATTATAATATTGAATAAATGATCAGTAATTATGTTTTCCATCAGCCAGTTCTATTTAAACCTCATGGTCTTTATGATTTATGATAGAAAATTTAAAACTGACAAAAATTCCATAAATTGAAGTTATTGCTTTTCAAGAGTGGACCAAAGTTCGAGATCCAAATACTGTACTTTGTAGAAATAGAACCAATTCTTGGAAGTCTCTGATTTTAATCCTATGTTGAGCTAGCTAGATAGATTATATTTTATGCAGTTTCTACAACTTTATACAGTTTCCTGATTTTCGTGTTATTAAAAATGTCCTTTCACAGTTTTTTGAGTAATTTAGAAAGTCAATCTAGCATAGGAGATGCCTCAGGAATTAGTACTTAATCTGTTCTTTATATCAGATGCTGTTAAAGTTAATATTCTATAGGCCCAGATAATTGCAGATTGTTGAATCTAGAAAAAAATATAACTAGAGCTAAAGAGTAAAAGTGTATTCATAACAAAAGACTAAATATAGATAATTGCAATGGAGAACCTGAAATCTGGGAGGACAGGGTTAATTTAAGAGCATAACAAAGATTGGAGAAGTCAGAGAAACATAATTTGGAGTGATACTGTTATATAGTAAAAAGGGAGAAAAGCTGAGAAACAAAACTTTGGCAATGAATAAAACTGAATATGTATTTCCATGTTTGTTCCCTAAGGTTCATAAACAAAAACACATTAACATCAAATATGTTTTTCATTTTAATCAAAACAAAATGGTTCTAACAAGATGAAATTTTGTTGCTGACTTCTGTCACACACACAAGGACAGGTCTCCAAACCATTTTGTTAATGGAGAAATGACATTCTGATTATTGGCTTCACATTCTACTCTGAGCTGTTTAACGTTTGGATAATATCACAAATGAGTGAACGTTTTTCAACATCTTTTAATATTTTTTTTGGCTGCATTTTACGCATTTCATAATCTGAGGTTTTATCATTTATATGAACTAAGCCTGCTGAAACCATTTGAGGATTTGCAGATTTTCCAGTGTAGCTTTCTTGTCGTTTGTTAACCCCTGGAGCAGTATATGGTCTTGCAGAGTGTTTTGCCTGATTATGGCTATCATCTGGGTTCTTTCCTAAAAGTCTTGCTCTTGATTTTGCCTTTTTAAGATGCGTAAATGAGGTCACTTGTAACTCCTCAAATTTATCTGAACAATCCTAAAAATTAAAATAAAAGATCAGACTGGTAAGTTAGGTTTCTTAAAAGTACATTTTAAGTTTACAAGAACTAAAGTTTGTAGTATCAACAGTTAAAGAATGAAAGCTGGAATGTTTCTTAGGCAGTCCCCAAATTTGGACCCTATACCCAATGCCTCCAGTTAGATACTACCTTAGAAACAATGCTTTTAAAAAATCTTATTGTTTCAAAGGGTCTGTTATTTTAATAGGGATGAACGATATGAAGCTGGAAACCACAAAAACTTAAGGGAGCTGTCCTCAGGGGTCAGACTCCTAAACGAAGCTGGCCAGCCTACATTGTAATTCTTTTCCACCAAAATATCTCTCCCCTGACCCTAAGTATAAATTATAAACTCTTAAATATTACCTTTTATATCATCCAAACTTTGATTTTCATTCTTTAAAAGTTAATTTAGTAAATACATTTTTAGTATATATACATATATCTCTATTTGTCTATCCATAATATATGTATAGAGAGAGCAGCAGCAGCATCTGAAAATATGGTTGCAGTGTTTACATTAAAAATAATAAATTTTTTAATGTACATTCTGACAGCAAGTAAAACATTCCAGGAAAATAATCAGAATATATATCAAAATATTTTTTTTTAATGATGGGTTTTTTCAAATATTTTATGATATGGCTATATTCTATAATAAAAATATACTCATCTACAAATACCCCTAAAAGGGTATGGAGCTATTAGTCATTCTCAAGTTAGTGTAAGCCAGTTTCCTTAGCAGTTTGAGTAGGCTGTCCCTTAACACCTTGTAGAGACAGCTGCACCAAGAGAATGGGCTGCTTTGATTTAGAAACAAAGTCGGAGTGGGTTAATAGAATTGCAGTGTTGGGGAATTTTGGGCAGGAATGATAAGAATTAGGGCAGGCAGAAAGAAAACTTACAAAAAAGAAGGTATGAGGAGTATAAAGACAAATTCTGCCTACTTTTAATTTTTGCCTGGGTTTGGAGAAGGCAAAGAAACATTCTTCCTCTTCCCTCTTACGTGCACGGAACAATTAGGTAAGCCACAGTATTAAGAGAATTTCTGTTACATGAGTGAGTAACATATGTATACTCTTTGCTTCCCAGCTGACAACTGATTGCTGGAGTGCCAGTGTAGGGGCATGGAGACCCACACCACTGATTACTCCTATGGGTGCTCCTGCAACTCAACTTCTCTCTCTTCTGTTTTGATTCCTTTGGGAAATTCCTGGGTTTTAGAAAATCAGATGAATAGGTCCTTCTAGTCATATGACAAATGCCCTCTTATCACTCAATTTTCAGTTGTCAACTTTACTAGAGAGAAAAATTTAGAAACACTTGATTTAATAGAGAGAAATAAAGGTAATTATCTTCCCTGGCTGCTCTTAGGATAAGAATTCTGACATTTTATATGATCTTATACCTTTTGTTTGGAAAGGTGATATTCAAGATTCCATTTTTCTAAAGGAACTTCAGAAGTTTTTCCTGTCTAAAAACTGTGAACTCATCTTCTACTTCTTTTTCCTAGTGTGTACACCCAAATGCATGCACAAGTATACACACATGCTCACTCACTACTAAATTACTGAACTTAGATAGAAAAATCCAAAATCAAGAGTATAAGCTATACTGATATTTACCCTGCCGCTGTATAACTAATATAATATTTACCTGTATAATATATAGCTATATAATATTTGCCCTGCCACTATAAAGCCAATAATTTGCTTTACTGTGGAAAACAAATTCAAAGCAACTATTCTGAAATTAGATTACTTTCTCATTCAAAGGTAGAATTGGGCACATCAAGTTATCAAATAATATCAGTTTTAGAACTTGTGAGTTTTCCCAATTATGGATTATGCCTGTTATGCATACTAACAGAGAAGGGCAGTGGTCTAGAAAGTTGAAATAAGTCCCTTTCATTCCTCGATTTTAACATTTCCTTAGAGTGGTTTGTATCAAGTCTAGTAGCAGATTTACCTTCCAAATTGTCTTATGTTAATATTAAAAATAGATTTGAATTCCCAAGCTTCTCAACACATGATATAGTGGAGGGGTGGTGATGAAATAAAAGTAGAAGTAAAATTAAAATTTTGCAATTCATAATCCAATAGACTAAACTTTGCACATCCTTAGTTATTAGCAGAATACTGGCACATAGAAGGAGATTCATATTTGTTTACTGAAACAAAGATAATTCAGCTAAAAAAATCTATATATTTATAGTTATATCTCTGTGAAAAGAAACTCTCAGCTATGTTTCCACAGTATATGGTCACTGCCAATAGTCATTACAGGTTGCATCTCACAACAGTCCCTGGCTAATTTTAGTCAAGGCTAAAGTCCAGCCAGTTTTCTACGGGCAGGGCTATGTGCCCTGGCCCTAGGCTGTGTCAGCCTGGAGGGTCATGCTCAGAGGAAAGGGTGCCTTTTTCTAATTTATGCCCCAGAGAGGGTGCCATGTATCTATTTTATACAAAGGCACTAGCTGTGTTAACAGTCCCCCTGATTTTGTGATTACATTTTGAGTCAGATGAGGTGACATTTGAATTTCAGGGTTTTTCTTTTTTTTTTAATTTGGAGGTTAGTATATCTTGGGGCAATTAAGGTTACATACACGCTTGCATGCAGAGATATATGCCCTAAATTATTTACAGAACTTTGCCAAATACAGAAGTAGAAGACTTAGAAAAACATTATTACATGTATAGTTCTTCTTGCAGTCCAATGAAGCAATGTCCTTGGAACTGATTTCCTTAGATGAATTCTTGTGGTGGGTAGTGGGGTTGGTACCATCCTAACTACCTTGTTAAATGACTTTTTTGGTTTGGCAACATGGTCTCTTTCTTTTCGGACCTTGGGTGTTAGATTTTCTCTCTTCAATACTTCTGGGAAGAGGGATGGTTTTGAGTTTTTCTCATCTTCTACAACTTTATATTTAAATGATTGTGATTCAGGGAACTTGGCACATTTTTCGTTGCAAATTTCATTTGGTTTTATATAAAGAAATTGTATTTCTCGTTTGCATTGCGCAAATGTTACTAAATGTTTTTTATTATTGTTATTATTTCCTTTTAATCTCTGACAATACTGGTCTTCTAGTTTTGATTTCTCCCAAGTCTCTGAATTGAAATGAGTGTTAGTGTGCCAGGAAGGGAAAGTGAGTCTGTTTAAATATTCTTCATCTTCCCTTGGCATTCTGCAGTTGGGGATTCTTGGATACAGTGACAATACTGCTTCAGGTTTTTCTTGATCAGTCAATTCACAGATGTTAATATGGTCCTTTTTTCCAAGGGGCTTCATTTTCAGTGTCCTTTCAAAGCAAGCTTTTGACTGAGTTATTTTCGATTTACCACTCCAATTATATGGGTCTTGAACCTCTGCTTTACAGACAGAATTTTCTGCTTGGGGAAGCTGCATGAAACCACGTTCTTTCTTTTGTTTCTTAAGCACTATATCTGTAAGTCTTTCTGATGACTTATTTAATGGAATTGCCTGTATATTTTTGTTGGAAGAAGGTTGTACTTTTATTAAACTTAGTGTCTTAGCTCCTTCATTAGGGTAATAACTTTTCTTTTCCCTAATTGTTGATGAATTTTCTTTTAAATTGTGTAAGTGAAAATATTCCTTTTCTTCCTTTCTGATCAATTCTGTTTCAATAAGTTTATCTTCAGTAACATTTTGCAAAGTGTTTTTTTGAACATTTTTTGAATATTTATTTTGCTTTTCTGAATGCTCCTCCGTAAAGTGATTTTCATCTCTAAAAGGCAAATATGTCTTTATATATTTTAATGGTGTCAAACTTGAATTAAGCAGATTTATATGCTGGTAGATCCCCTCTAATTGCCTTTCTGTTACTTGTCCTGATTTTGCAAGTTTTTCTATAAAAAGGCTCTGGAGGTGTTTGCTTAAGTCAACTTTTAGATTTAACAATTCATTTTCTGATAAAGCTATAAGATAGTTTTGTAGAGGTTTATTTAAAGGATATTTCAGGTTTATTTCAAGCCTTCTACCAAAACTTCCCTTTGAAATATCTTGTCCTAACTCACGAAAAGATATTGAGGAACTTTCAGTTCTTATAGAAGATATGTCCGAGTGTATAGTCTCATGCTCTGTCTCGTTAAATAAACTGCTTTCTGAAAGGTTTTTTAGGAAATAGTTTTGGAGAATTTCATTTAAAAAGGATCTTAGCTTTATTTCTAAATGTTTATCTATAAAATGATGATTAAAATTGTTTACAAACATCATGATTTCTTTTACAGTTTCTGAATATTTCTCCTGAAAAATGTTTTGCCCTTTTGGTTCTGCTTTCTCATTCATCAAATGCAGATTTTGATAGATTTTTGGTAAGTCCTCCTTGGTGATGTGTCCTGATTCTGAAAGTCTTTCTACAAGGTAATGCTGGATTTGTTTACTTAACTCAGATTTTAAATTTTTTACTTCTGACTCTGAGAGTTCTTCCAGAAACACACGCAGTTTTGGACTCAAAACAGGTTTTCTGTCTAATTCGTCTGTTTTATCAAAGTTCCCTTGGATTTCTTCAAGGTGTTCTGTATCACTTGGAAAAGAATGTTCAATTAGTCTTTCTAATTCTTTTTCTGGTTGTCTTTTCCTTTCAGACGGATTATACTTGAAAAAAACCTTAAAGATGTTTTTTAAAAAGGATTTGAACATTATTGTATCTGACTCATTAAGGTTATCTATAAATGAGCTACTTAAATTTTCTAAAGTAGAACTTAGATCATTTTCTTCTCTATCAAGCCTCTGACAATTACTTGGCAAATACGGTTTTTTATCTGGTACTGAATAATATTTTAAATCTTGTGGGGACATATTTTGGCCTTCCTCTATAAATTTAATTCTATTGATAGAAGAAGTGGTTTCTTTGGGAATGATGGGCATGGTCTTCTCTGAAAGGGGTTTTGTTTTGCTTTTGATTTCTGAATAATCCTTTGTGGAATCCTTTGGCTTTTCTTCAGGAAAGGCTATCTCCATACCCAGCAAAGAACTCTCCTGGTGTTCTTTATCTAATTCTATCACTTTGACTATCCCAGATTCTAAAAGACTATTTATAGGGAATGCTTGTATTATCTGACTTACAACAGATTTGGGCTGTGGAAATTCTATTTCATCATCTTTTTCTTTATAGTGAACTGAAATATGTGAAGATAAATTTCTCTCCCAAGGTGTGGGTAATTGATCCTGAAAGTTCACCTGTGCCTTACTCAGCTCTTTCACTCCTATTTCCAACTCTGACAAGATCGGTGCAGTGAATATTTGTTTTATAACACAGTCATGTAAAAAGCCATTTACACCTGATTTGGAGCTAGGTACTTCATCTATTAAGTGTTTCTTTTTGAAGCTACTCTTTTTTTTCATTGGAGAATTTATCTCATCAGCTTCTAAGTGTTTTTCAGAGACACATTCTTGTACCTCTGGAGATTCTTCCGGTCCACCTTCTGAAATTGAATCTGCAGGAATATTTTTAATTACTTGACTTAAAAGAGCCTTTGAATTTAAAATGTCTTTTTCTGAAAGCCAGCTGTTCAAATCTTGGATTTTTTCAAATACTTTGTCTTCCATACCACTTGATGGTTTATCATGAATGCTTAGAGGTGGAGATCTACTTTTCTTTCTTGCTTCAGTGTTCATATAAACTTCTGGTTTAGAAAACAATTTGTCTGAAAGGTCTTGCAGATTTTTACTTAAAATTGACTTGAGTACCATTGATTGTTTTAAATTTTCTATATGGGGGTTGAGACTTAATGACTTTGAGAGGAGACATGTATCTGTATTTGCATTTCCAGTCGCTGATGATTCTCCTTGGAAGCAGCTTGGTGAAGATACAGTTGGTAGTCTTTCTTTTAACTTATTCTTAGTGTCTACAGTCTCTATTGTGTTGACAGCAGGATCAGGGACTAACTTATTTTCAGTGTCTGAAGACCTTCTTCTGATGATATTAGGATCATGGGCCAAGTTTTTATTAGTAGGTCCTGTAGTTTTTGAATGTTCTGGGTAAGGAGGGTCTTGGTCTTCATACTCTATAACTTCTGCACTTAGAATATTTCTACATTTGTATATATCTTGGTCTTCCCTTTTTCTGACTGACATTTTGTTGTTTACATCCCTTAGAAAAGGATCAAAACTGTCCTTGAGTTTCTGAAATTGCAATATTAAAAAAAGGTAAGAAATTCTGTAGCATTTATTTTGAATTTATAATAAATTTTCTACTTAATTTTCTATGAGCAATCTGTCAATTTATCTATTCATCCTCCTACTTTCTACAATGTAAGAAAACCAACTTTAATTATTTTAAAATATTTGAAATTGGAATGAAAATAAAATTTTAATGCAACATTTTCAGATTCCTAATTCTGACACTCTTTTTTGTCCAAGTGCTTTTTGCTACCTGGACTTTTTAAATATTTAAAAGCCACCCATAATTTCTTTTAACAACTCAATTTCCAGTGTTAAGTACATTTGCTTAGACAATGGCTAACATTAGGACTGAAGTCTTATTCATTCATATATTTACATTTTAGTAGCAATGTAGAAATTTTTTTAAAAAATGCAAGCAAGTGGTAGCTGTCTCATGAAAAGTATCATAAATATTCTCTAAAGACTGATTTGGGGGCATATATCATCTGCCTTTAAGTCTGTGAGTTTCAAAAATGATGATGAGCTCCACTCTGCCCTTAACACGTCACAGTGGAATCCTGCTTTGTTTTTTTTTTTGGTGCATATTGTGTATGCCTCAGAAGTGGTTAAGAGAGAACAGTATGAAAAACTCTGGATTACAGTGAAATATTTCAGTGTAATATCCATAGGCATTTTCGTAGCTCCAGGGTCAGACTATTCTATCATTGAAACAGGCTTCAAAATGAAGGCTGTTATTCAAACACTTGGTACGTACAACTTCTACGTGATTCAGTTGAAAAAGACAGACTGTGAAATAATCAGCCTAAAATTTGTTTCATTTTATTTCAATTTAGTAATTCAAAGTTCATTTAAATGGATAGAATTGATTGTAACTGGTTTTCAAATTCTACTGGTCTTAAATCTGTCTAGGTGACAGACTAAAAATCGCCTGGGTTTTTTTATTTTTTTGAGAAAAATAGATTCCCAGCTTCCATTTCCAGATTGAAATTCATTAGGTTGGAGGTGCACCTGGGAATTTGTTTATTTATTTTTTTTTAAAGGTAGGTGTTTCTAGTGAGTAGCATGGTTTTGGAACCATTAAATTACATAAAGTATTAGAGAAACCTACTAATAAAGTACAATTGATATTGGGATAGGATAACTTAGGACTCACCTTATATTTCGGTCTGCATTTTATATATTCTGGTTTAAAAGATGACGAATTGTATTCTTTAAGTGAAAAAGCAACCTTATAAAAAAAGAAATTTTGATTTTAGACTACTTGTAATGCAAGGATATTTCCCAAGATCATTTTATTCTTCCAAGAGTTGTTAAAGATATAAAAATGTTTAAAACCTAAAGAGGTAATTTTCTCATAACTACTATACTTTGCCAGTTATCAAAGAAATCTGCATATATATATATATAAGTATATTAAAATAATAATTTCTTTGGTTTTGTAATATTCATCCTATTGCATTTGTAAACTCAAAATAAAGCACAGCAACTTCCAGCAGACACAAAAGTAGAAATCCAAATGTAATTAGAACAAGTTATTATTATTTGTTAGAACAAATGTAATCTTTTAAAAAAATTTTTTTAACAGCTTTATTGAGATATAATTTACATACTGTAAAGTTAACCCATTTAAGGTGTAAAAATCAATGGTTTTGTAAACTGTATTCACAAGGTTATGCAGTCACCATAATCTAGTTTTAGAGCATTTTGTTACCCCAAAAAGAAACATTATACACACTGGCAGTCACTCCCCACCCATCCCAACACCCCAGCCATATGCAACCAGTAATACTTTCTGTCTCTATAGATTTACTTCTTCTGGACACTTTGTATGAAGGGGATCATACAATATGTAGTTTTGATCTGCCTGGCTTCTTTTACTTACAATGTTTTCTAGATTCATCCATGTTTTAGCATATATCAGTACTTCTTTCCTTTTTATGGCTAAATAATATCACATTGGATGGATATACCACATTTTGTTTATACATTTATCAATTGATAGATATTTGGGTTGCTTCTACCTTTTGGCTATTTGCATTTTTTTAAAAAGAAAATTATTTCTTTTTTAATTGAAACATTGATTATGCATATTTCTGTGGTACAGAATTATATTTCAATACATGTATACAATGTGTCATAATCAAATCAGGGTAATTAGAATATTCATCATCAAAAAGCTTTATTATTTCCTTGTGATGAGAATACTTGATCTCTTCTAGCCATTTCACAACACAGAATAAATTATTGTTAATTATAGGTTCCTAGAACATATTTTTCTTATCTATCTGTAATTTTGTGTCCATTAACCAACTTCTTATACATTTTTCCCCCTCCCCTTCCCAGCCTCTAGGCACCACAATTCTACTCTCTACTTCTAAAAGTTCAACTTTTTTTTTTTTAAACTCCCACATATGAGTGAGAACATGTTGTATTTATCTTTCTGTGCCTGACCTATTTCACTTGACATAATGTCTTCTAGGCTCATTCATATTGCTAGAAATGACAGGATGTCATTTTTCATGGCCGAGTGGTATCCCATTGCGTATGTGTGTGTGTGTGTGTGTGTGTGTACACACACACACACACACGTGTTTTATCTATATATATCTATATATCACATTCTCTTTATTCATGCATCTGTCAGTGGACACCTAGGTTGATTCCACATCTTGGCTATTGTGGATAGTGCTGTAATAAACATGGGAATGCAGATATCTCTTTGATATGCTAATTTCCTTTCCTTGGGATAAATAAACAGCAGTGGGATTACTGGATCATATGATAGTACTATTTGTAGTTTTTTGAGGAAACTTCATGCTGTTTTCCATAATGGCTGTATTAATTTACATTACCACCAACAGTGTGTAAGAGTTTCCTTTTCTCTTCATCCTGGCCAGCATTTGCTATTTTTTGACTTTTTGATAATAGCCATTCTAACTAGAGTGAGATGATATCTCATTGTGGTTTTGGTTTGCTTTTCCCTGATGATTACTGATGTTGAGCATTTTTTCATATACCTGATGGCCAATTGTATATCTTCTCAGGAACGTCTATTTGGGTCATTTGCCCATTTTTTAATTGAGTTATTTGTTTTTTTTGCTGTTGAGTTGTTTAAATTGCTTGTATATTCTGTATATTAATCCCTTGCTGGGTGAATAGTTTGCAAATATTTTCATTCTGCTGGTTGCCTCTTCATTCTGTTGGTTTTCTTTTGCTGTGCAGAAGCTTTTCAGTTTAATACAATCCAATACGTCTATTATTTCTTCTATTGCCTGTGCTTTTGAGGTCTTATTCATAAGGTGTTTGTCCAATCCTACATCCTGAAGTGTTTTCCTCTATGTTTTCTTCTAGGAGTTTTATACTTTCAGGTCTTATATTTAAGTCTTTAATACATTTTGAGTTGATTTTGGTATATGCAGATCTAGTTTCATTCTTCTACATGTGGATATCCAGTTTTCTCAGCACCATTTATTGAAGAGGCTGCCCTTTCCCCAATGTATGTTTTTGGTACCTTTTTTGGACATCAGCTGGCTGTAATGACATAGATAGATTTCTGGGTTTTCTATTCTGTTCCATTGGTCTGTGTGTCTGTTTTTATGCCAGTACCATACTATTTTAGTTACTATAGCCTTGTAGTATAATTTGAAGTCAGGTAGTGTAATGCCTCTGGCTTTATTTTTGTTGCCCAGGATTGATTTGGCTATTTGGGGTCTTTTTTTGTTCCATATGAATGTTAGGATTGTTCTCTCTATTTCTGTGAAGAATGTCATTGGTATTTTAATGGGGATTGCACTGAATCTGTAGATTGCTTTCAGTAGTATGAACATTTTCACAACATTAATTCTTCTAATCCATGAACACTGGATGTCTTTACATCTTTTTGTGTCTTCTTTAATTTCTTTCAGCAGTGGTTTGTAGTTCTCATTGTAGAGATCTTTAACCTCCTTGGTTAAATTTATTCCTAGGTATTTTATTTTTTTGGTAGTTATTGTAAATGGGGTTGCTTTCTTGATTTCTCTTCTGCTAGTTCATTGTTGGAATATAAAAACACTACTGATTTTTGTATACTGATTTTGTACCCTGCAACTTTGCTGAATTTGTTTATCAGTTCTAAGGGTTTCTTGGTAGGCTTTAGGTTTTTCTATATATAGGACCATGTCATCAGCAAACAGGGACAATTTGACTTCATCTTTTCCAATTTGGATGCCCTTTCCTTCCTTCTCTTGTCTAATTGCTATAGCTAGTTCTTCCAATACATGTTAAATAGAAGTGGTGAGAGTGGGCATCCTTGTCTTGTACCTGTTCTTAAAGGAAAAGCCTTCAGCATTTCTTCATTCAGGATGATACTGGCAGTGGGTTGTCATATATATTGTGTTGAGATACTTTCCTTCTATGCCTAATTTACTAAGAATCTTTATCATGAAGGGATGTTGAATTTTGCCAAGTGCTTTTTCTGTGTCTGTTGAGATAATCATATGGTTTTTGCTTTTGATTTTGTTGATGTGGTGTATTACATTTATTGATTTGCATATATTGAACCATCCTTGCATCCTTGGGATGAATCCTATTTGATCATGATGTATAATCCTTTGGATGTGCTGCTGTATTCTGTTTGCTAATATTTTATTCAGGATTTTTTGTCTCTGTTCATCAAAGATATTTATTGGCCTGTAGTTTTCTTTTTTTGTTGTATCGTTGTCTGTTTTTGGTATCAGGGTGATGTTGGCCTCATAGAATGAGTTTGGGAGAGTGGCCTCTGTTTCAATTTTTTGGAATAGTTTGAAGAGAATTAGTATTAATTCCTCTTTAAATGTTTCCTAGAATTCAGCAGTAAAGCCATGTGATCCTGGGCTTTTCTTTGTTGGGAGACTGCTTATTACTGCTTTGATCTTATTGCTTGTTATTGGTCTGTTCAGGTTTTCTATTGCTTATTGGTTCAGTCTTGGTAGTTTGTACATTTCCAGAAGTTTATCTATTTCCTCTAGATTTTCAAATTTTCAAAAATAGTTGTTCATAATAGTATCTAACAATTCTTTGCATTTCTGTGGTATCAGTTGTAAAGCCTCCTTTTTAATTTCTAATTTTGGTATTTGGGTGTTCTCTCTTCTTTTTTTAGTTAGTCTAGCTAATGGTTTATCTATTTTTGTTTGTCTTCTTCTCAAAAAACCAGCTTTTTGTTTTGCTGATCTTTTGTATCATTTTTCTAGTCTCTATTTCATTTAGTTCTGCTTTGACCTTAATTATGTCTTTGTTTCTACTAATTTTGGGATTAGATTGCTCTTGTTTTTCTAGTCCTTTGAGTTGTAATGTAAGGTTGTTTATTTGAAGTCTTTCTGTTCTTTTGATGTAAGCATTTATTGCAATAAACTTCCCTCTTAGTATTGAGTTTACAGAATCCCATAGGTTTTGGTATGATATGTCTTAAATTCATTAGTTTCAAGAAATTTTTTGATTTCCTGCTTAATTTCCTTCTTGACCCATATGTGGTTCAGGAGCATGTTGTTCAATTTCCATGTATGTGTACATTTTCCAAACTTTTGCTTGTTATTGATTTCTAGCTTTAATCCATCTATGTCTGAAGAGACACTGGAAATGATTTCAATTTTTAAAAATTTGTTGAGACTTGATTTGTGACCTAATGTGTGGCCTATCCTGGAAAATATCCCATGCGCTGATGAGAAGTATGTACATTCTGTAGTTTTGGATGAAATGTTCTGTAGATGTCTGCTAAGTCCAATTGGTCTAAAGTGTAGTTTAAGGTCTGTGTTTCTCTGTTAATTTGTTGCCAATATTATCTAACCAATGTTGAGAGAGGAGTGTTGAGGACCCCAACTATTACTGTATTGGGGTCTACCACCCTTTAGGTCTAATAGTGTTTGCTTTATAGATTTGGGTGTTCTGATGTTGGGTACACATATATTTATGATTGTTATATCTTCTTGCTGAATAGATCCCTTTATCATTACGTAATGACCTTCTTTGTATCTTTTTATAATTTTTGGTTTAAAGTCTATTTTATCTGATATAAGAATAGCTACTCCTGCTCATTTTTGGTTTCTATTTGCATGGTAAATCTTTTTCCATCCCTTCACTATTTTCTGTGTGAGTCTTTATAGGTGAGGTGAATTTCTTGTAGGTAGCTTATACTTGGGTCTAGTTTTTAAAATCTATTTAGCCAGTCTATGTCTTTTGAGTGGGGAATTTAATCCATTTACATTTAGGGCTGTTTATTGAAAGGTACTGTCTTATTCCTGGCATTTTATGGATTTTTGTATTATTGTTTTAAAAATCTTTTTTCCTTTTTTTCCCTTTTATTGTTTGTCTTTGGTGTTTTTTGGTTTTTGAAGTGGTAAGATATAGTTTCTTTCTCTTGTTTGAATATCTGCTTTACCATGGGGTTTTGTTCTTTCTTGTGTATTTATGGTGGTCATTATTGCTTTTTGGATTCCAGATGTAGGAATCCCTTGAGGATTTCTTATATGGCTGATCATATGGTGGTGAAGTTTTTGTTTGTCTGGGAAATACACTATTTCTCCTTCATTTCTGAAGGATAGCCTTGCTGGGTATAGTATTCATGGCTAGCAGTATTTTTCTTTTAGTACTTTAAATATATCATCCCATTCTCTCCTGTCCTGTAAGGTTTCTGCTAAGTAATGTGGGTTAGTTTGATGGGGAATTTCTTATATGTGATTTGACACTTTTCTCTTGCTGTTTTTAGAATTCTCTCTTTGTCTATACTTTTGACAGTTTGACAATATATGTTGGCAAGGTTATTTTTGGGTTGAATCTGATTGAGGATATTTGAGCCTCTTAGATCTAGAAGTTAATATCTGCCTCAATACCTGGGAAGTTTTCCACTATTATTTCATTGAATATGTTTTCAAAGCCTGTTCCTTTCTCTTCTCCTGCTGGAACACCCATAATTCAGACATTTGTATGCTTAAGGTTGTCTTGTAGGTTTTCTTCATTTTAAAATTCTTTTCTTTTCTTTTTCTTTTTTTGTTTGTGTTTTTTCAAAAAGCCTATCTTTGAAGTCAGAAATTCTTTCTTCTGCTTCCTCTAGCCTGTTGCTTAAGCTCTCAGTTGTATTTATTTCATTGAATGACTCCTTCAGTTTTAAGAGTTCTGCTATGTTTTTTTTAAGGTATCTATCTTTTCATAAAGTTCCAGATCCTGGATTGTTTTTTTCATTTTGTTGTGTCATCTATGAAGTTTCTTGTATCTCACTGAATTTCCTTAAGATTATTGCTTGAAGTTGCTTTTTGTACATTTCATATGTTTCTTGTTAGGTCTGGTACTGGAGAATTCCTTTTGGGGTGTTATGCTGTCTTATCATTTTAATATTTCTAGCATTCCTACATTGATGTATGGGCATCTGGTGGAGCAGTTGCTTCTACTATTCAGGAGTGGCTTTTGAGGAGAGAGATTCCCTACTGTAGCTGTGTTTTATATTGACTGTTGTGCAGGGTGTTTTAATTTTGGCTCTGGGTAGACATAGTAGTGTAGTCTCTGTGTGGTTTCTTCAACTGTACCTGGTGTGGGAGTTGTCTGTGAATGTCTCCATGGCCTAGGCATGGGGGCACTCAGTACTTCCTTGCTGATGTAAGTGACACTGGGTTGGGTCATCGTGGTCATGAGTGAGATATTGAGCTCTTGGGAGAAGAGCCTGGATGTCCTGGTACTCCTTGTCTGAGGTGAGTGACCCTGAGCAGCCTTGCTTGCATCCCAACTAGTGTGCCATAACCTTGATAAGTGTTATGGGGTGATCTGAAGGTCCTCAGCTTAAATGGATGACCCTGGGTGACATTCTTAGGGTTTGGGATTAGGACCTTATGTACTGAGGAGGATGATAGGGTGCTCAACAGCGCCCCAGCTAGAGTGGGTGACTCAATAGTGTCACTACAGCTCTGGGAAGAGCCCAGTACCCCAGGAGAGGCACTGAGGTACTCTGTAGCTTCACTGTTGAAGTAGGTGACTCTGAGTGGGATCACAGGATTTGGGTGGGGACCTATTTCTGTGAAGAATGTCATTGGTATTTTGATAGGAATTGCATTGAATGTGTAGATTGCTTGGGGTAATATGAACATTTTAATGATGTTAATTCTTCCAACTCATGAATATGGGGTATCTTTCCATTTATTTGTGTCTCTTCAGTTTTTTTCACCAGTGTTTTAGTTTTCATTGTAGAGGTCTTTCACCTCCTTGGTTAAATTTACTCCTGGGAATTTCTTTTTCTTTTTTGGTAGCTATTGTGAATAAGGTTAGTTTCTTGATTTCTTCTTCAGCTATTTCATTGTTGGCATATAGGAAGGCTTCTGATTTTCATGTGTTGACTTTGTACCCTGTTACTATACTGAATTCATTTATTAGTCCTAGTAATTTTTTGGTGGAGTCTTTAGGGTTTTCTATGTATATAATCACAGATGGCACTAATTTTTAGAGGACAGTTTTTTGATGTTTGGGTGGATGACTGGGGAAAGACAATGCTGCCAGTAGTGTATGCTCTGTGTATACAGAGAAATAGAAAAGTACTGAAGAAGGGTCCAAGTGATCTAGCTGTTCCAAATGCAGCTCTTCAATTAATAGCTATGAAAGTTTCCTCATGATCTGATTCTCCTTGTATATGCTGACTGAATTTATTGCTTCTCAGGCCTACCTGATTTTTTATGTTTAAGGCTATGGTTTTCCTAATTGGGGTTTTTAATTAAATCAATCCCATCTTCTTTTATATTTTCTGTTTTTTTCTTAAACTTTTTGGGTCCTGATGTCTCACCTTACTGATTTCCAATATTGCCATCGGTTCTCTCTTTTTGAAATAATATTTTCTGTTAATGTACTGAAACCTTGGGAGTTTGGAGAGTAGACCCAAATGTTCAGTTTACTATACTGAAGCTCCTGTATTGATTTGTTTTGTTGTCTTTTTTCTACCTTCCTAAGATGAATGCCTAGAGTATTTCCCCTCAATATCACTTTAATGAAGTTTTTGTTTACAAAAGTATTATATCTTCAGGTAATCAATAATAGAGTTAAACAGAGTAAAATTTAATAGTGTCCACCTTCCACTTGAGTTACTCCCTTGAGAAAACAATGTTAGCATTATGAAACCATTCACATTTCACGCTTATATTAGATGGGAGTTTTTGTTTGCTCTCTTTTTTACAAAAATGAAATCATATTTTTCTACTACTTGTTCTTTCACTTCCTTCTCATGAGTTTCACTTATTTTATTTTTTATTTTCTAAATTCTTGAGAACAATGAACTTTCAAATGTTAGAATTTAAACTGTTTTAAGGGAGATTTGGGGAAATTTAAGCAAAAGAAACGAAATGGGCAAGAAAACAAGTGTGAAAGTATAAGATGTATTTTAAGAATTCAGAGTTAGACACATTTGGTTAGCGGAGAGGAACTATATTGGGTAATATTGAGAAATTGGTAGAGACAGTTCAGAGTTGGTGTGTGAGGGCAAAGAATAACAGCAAAAGTGGGAAGTCCTTGAAGATTTAAGAATAGAGTCATGTTGTTAACTGATTAATATTAATGAAACCTTAAAATAATCCAAAATATCTTTTATGAAAATGTTGTTTATTGAATTGTTATTTTAATTAACTTGGTATAGAATAAACCCTCTACAGACTAAAAGAGGTAATGTATAGGAAAGTGGTTTGAAGTACTAAGTGTTCTAAAAAGAGATGGTGTCGAGTTTTCTCTGGTTGAGTTGGCAGTGTGGATGCATATTATGATGCTTCTACAGCCACCCAGTCTCCCTCACGACTGTTTTGATTGTGTGGTGGAATGAGGAGTCGATGAAAACTTAGGACACCTAGGATTTAGGCTACTAATCATCTGGGTAACATGGGGCAAGGAACTTCAGCTTCAGATTCTTGTGTAAAGTAAGAGCTAGAACTGGATTATCTCTAAAATGTCTCCATTTCTAAAAATTCAATGGTTCTATGATTCTATAATTGTTCCTATACACTTTGATTTAGCACCAAGAGTTTCTTTAGGCAATTTAAATTATTCTTTTAAAAATAACAGGTTGATAATCATTGAAAATGCTATCTGAATATAATATCAGCTTCCATTTACTATCTAAAAGCATTTCACAGCCACTTAAAATCAGATTACATTTGTTTTGAGACACTAGAGGAGTGGGTTCAAGATGGCTGATTAGAGGTCCCCAACTCTTACCTCTCATGCAAAGAAAGTCTAAAACAACAAGTGTATACTCACATGTTTAATAGAGTTTCTGGGATAAAACACCAGAATTCAGCAAAAGGTTGAGAAACATCCTCCTGAGGTTCAGAAACTCAAGATGGCAACATTGAAAGATAAGTGAAGTGCCCCACCAACATCAGCACAGAGCCAGGAGAGACTCCTTGCTATGGGGGAAAGGTAAGCAAAGTCCAAGGTCCTGGCCACAGACCTAGCAATCCTGCCCAGGATCACCCACTACAGCCAAGGAGCTGCGGAGTACCCCAGTGCTTCTCCAAGGAGCCCAAGACTTCATCCAGCAACACTGCCCAGTGTAACCTCTTCCAGCTGAGGAGCCACAGAACTCCACAGTGTCTCTTCTGGGACAAAGCTGCCAAGAATATAGAGTGGGGAAAGGACGGTCTCTTCAATAAACAGTGCTGGGAAAACTGGATAGCCACATGCCAAGATTTAAACTAGACCACTACCTCTCACCGTACATAAACATCAACTCAAAATGGATTAAAGATCAGGATTTAGGATCCAAAACTATGATACCATTAGGAAAAGACATGGGGGAAATGCTACATGAAGTGGGAGTGGGTGGCACAGGCAACTAAAGCAAAAATATACAAATGGGATTACAACAAGACACAGCAAGAGACGCTGTCAGCAAAGTGAAGAGGCAACTACAGAATGGGAGATAGTGTTTGCAAACTATACATCAGACAAAGAAATAATGTTAGAATATATAAGGAACTCAAACATCTCAACTGCAGAAAAACAACCCAATTAAAAAATGGTCAAAGGACCTGAGCAGACATTTCTTAAAAAAAGACATACAAATGGCCAGCAAGCACATAAAAAAATGCTCAAAATCACTAATCATCAGGGAAATGCAAATTAAAACCACAATGAGATATCTTACCCCAGTCAGAATGACTATTATCAACAAGGGAGAAAATAACAAATGCTGGCAATGATGCAGAGACAAGGGAATTCTCCTACATTGTTAGTGATAATGTAAATAGGTACAGCCATTGTGGAAAACAGTATGGATGTTCCTCAGAGAACTAAAAATAGATTTAACTATGACCCAGCAATTTCACTACTGGGTATATACCCAAAGGAAATGAAATCCATATAATGAAAAGACTCTTGTACTCCCATATTCATCTCAACACTCTTCACAATAGCCAAGAGATGAAACCAACCTAAATGCCCATCAATGGATGAATGGATTTTAAAAACTGTGGTGTGCAATGGAATACTATTCAGCTACAAAAAGAAATGATTTTCCATCATTTGCGGCAACATGGATGGAACCGGAAACCATCACGTTAAGTGAAGTAAGTCAGGCACAGAAAGACAAATACCACATCATCTCACTCATATGTAGAATCTAAAAAAAAAAAAAAAGTGCTTCTCATAAAACTAGAGTAGAATGATGGTTACCAAAGGCCAGGAGTGGAGGGGAATTGGGGAGAAGAGAGTGTTGGACTAACAGGTACAAAACTATGCTATTTACCCTAAATGAATCATTGTGCAGTATATGCATGTATTGAAACACACTGAACCCCACAAAATGTACAGGTAAATGTTAAAATATAAAATGAAATAAAATCTTTCAAAATGTGGAATCTACATGGAACAAGGAGGAGCATAACAATAAAAGGCTTTTTAAAAAAATCTAAACTAGGGAACAATTGAAAAAATAATAAAATAGTTAAATGGCTTAAATGGAAAAACAAACAGAAAACATGCCATCTGCCTCGGTGGAGATCTTTTATGAGTTTTGGGCCTTGATAGAGAAGCAGAGTAGAGCTTGTTGAAACTCACACTTCCACATCAGATAATCAAAGGGGGATTAAAAGAAAGGAAAGGAAGTTCCATCCATGAGAGAAAGACACTGGTTCTTTAGAAATGTAAGGTTCCCAGCCATCCTTTCCGTTCTCTTCTGTCCCCACACACTCTCCAGGGAAGCCTGCATGTTACTTACACAGAGCATGATTAAACAATCAGTATATTCCTCCATTCACAAATATAGTCATGAGCTGCATTATGACACTTCTGTCAACAATGCACTGCATATATGATGGTGGTCCCTTAAGATTATAATTGTTATAGTATCTGGGTTTGTGTAAGTACACTCTATGTTTGCACAATGACAAAATTGCCTAACAACACATTTTTCAGAGTGTATCTCCTCCCTTAAGTGACTCATGACTGTATAAAATGAATGAACAAAGTTCACCAGATCACATTTCACATATGTGATAGAGATTGATAGTTGCTTTCCCAAAATATATTCTTATAAGAACCTCAATTTTTTAGGAGCCTATATGTCCCCAGCTGAAGGAGCTACATCTTCTGGCCTCCTTTGCAGACAGGAATGTCCATGTGACAAGATTCTTGCCAGCTATATATAATTGGAAGTTGTTGGGAGAAGCTTCTGAGAGCGTACCTTATGACAGAGGCAGGTACCTAAATGACCGTTGTCCTTTTCTTTCTTCCTGCCTGGAATACATTGTGATATGTGGAGATACAGAGTTCATCTGGTGTTACCCTACAGTAACATGCAGTGTTGAGGATAGCTAATCAAAAAGAAAGGGAATCTGGGTTTCTGATGACATCATGATATGACTACATCGCTATTTAAGCTACTGTTTCTAAGTTTTTGTTACTCACAGCAAACATAATTCTTAACTGATCCAACAACTTCCAAATATACCAAGTTTATTCTTTCACAATGAAATGAAACTAGAAATCAGTAATAGAAAAAAAAAACTGGAAAATTCACAAATATGTGGAAATTAAAAAAATTTTAAACGAATGGGTCATAGAAGAAGTCACAAGGGAAATTAGAAAATACTTTAAGACAAATGAAAATGAAAACACAACATACCCAAACTTAAGGGATGCAGTAAAATTAGTGTTAGAGAGAAATGTATGGCTATAAGCATTTACATTAAAAAACAAAAGATCTTGGGCCGGCCTGTGGCTCACTCGGGAGAGTGTGGTGCTGATAACACCAAGGCCACGGGTTCGGATCCCATATAGGGATGGCTGGTTAGCTCACTGGGTGAGTGTGGTGCTGACAACACCAAGTCAAGGGTTAAGATCCCCTTACCGGTCATCTTTTTAAAAAAAAAAAGATCTCAAATCAATAACCTAACTTTATACCTTAAAGAACTAGAATAAGAAGAGCAAACCAAACCTAAAGCTAACAGAAGAAAGGAAATAATAAAGATTAGAGTGAAAATTTAAAAAATAGAGAATTGAAAGACAATAGAGAATATCAACATAACCAAAAATTGGTTCTTTGGAAAGATCAACAAAAT
Organism: Cynocephalus volans; assembly: GCF_027409185.1. NCBI lineage: Eukaryota > Metazoa > Chordata > Mammalia > Dermoptera > Cynocephalidae > Cynocephalus > Cynocephalus volans. Next base: position 266,717,688 of record NC_084460.1, read on the forward strand.
TAACAAACCTTTAGATAGATTGACTAAGAAAAAAAGAAATACTCAAATTACTAAAATAATAAATGGAAGTGGGATATTACTACTGATTTTACAGAAATAAAAAGGACTATAAGAGAGTACTATGAACATCTATACACCAACAATTTGGATAACTTATATGAAATAGACAAATCCCTCAAAAGAGCCAAACTACTGAAACTGACTCAAGGAGAAACAGACAATCTGAATAGACTTATAACAAGTGAAGAGACTGAATTTAAAAATAAAAAACTAGCTCCTCTGGACCTTAGATGATCTACTCTATCTCTTCACCCAGAATCTCTTGATTCAGTTATCTGTGGGCTTGTGGTCCCCTTGTAACTTTTATGACCAGTTCCTAGTGCTTTTTCTGTCTGCATTCCAAGTTATGTGGGATAGAGACAAGCAAGTCAGTTCTTCAGGTATCCCCTAGGTAAGAACAGACATACATGATAATGTGCAAATAAGATCTGCTATGCTCACTCCATTTCATGAGGAGAACTGGGAACTTGGCTTCCACTGCTCAAGACCAAGAATTCTGCTGTGCCTGGGAGGGGGTGAACCCTGCGTAAATAAAAAGGCCATGAAACTTTCCTAATGTTTTGAAGAGGGCTATTTCTTGATTGGGTGTTTGCTTGGTTTCTGTAAACGTTTGATTGTTTTTCAGAGCTCCTAAAGTTAGTTCAGACAGCTCTGGTTGGTTTTTTTGATGTTCCTCGGGGAATAAGAGCTTAGAACTTCCTAGTGTGCCATTTTATTGTTGTCACTCTCCATTAACATTTCTTGTGGAGCAGGTCTGCTTGCAATTAGTTCTCCAGCTTCTGTTTGCTGCAAAGGTCTTTATTTTACCTTCATTTTGAAAAATGTAATCACTGGTTAAAGAATTCTAGGTTGACAGGTTTTTTTCTTTTATTACTTTAAAATGTTGCTCCATAGTCTTCTGCCTTGCAGTCTCTAACAAGAAGTCTGCTATTTATTCCCCTACAAATAATGTGATTTTTGCCCCCCCCCATTGCTGTTAGGGTTTTCTCTTTACCATCTCAGCAATGCAATTATGATATATGTCTTAGCATGGTTTTCTTTAGGTTTGTTCCCCTTGAGATTTATTGAGTTTCTCAAATCTGCAGGTTTACAGTTTTCATTAATTTGAAAAAATTTTGGTCATCATTTCTTCAGATATTTTTTTCAGTTTCGTCTCCCTCTGAAGCTCTAATTTCATGTACATTATACCACTTGGTATTTTCACACAAGTTACTGATGCTCTGTTTATTTTTTTAAATGTTTTTTCTCTGTATGCTTCATTTTGTACTGCTTCTAATCCTATGTCTTCACGTTTATTGATCCTATCTTCTGTGGCGTCTAATATGCAGTTAATACCTTAAAGGTTATTATTCATTTCAGATATCGTATTTTTCATCTCTAAAAATTCCATTCGGCCTATTTACACCTTATATTTCTCCTTTTTATACTCATGTTTCATCTACCTTATTGAACATATGGAGTACATTTATAATAGCTCTTTTAACATCCTTTTCTGTTTGTTCCATCATCTCTGTCATTTCTGGGTCTGTTTCTATTGATGAGTCATATTTTCTTGCCTTTTTATATGCCTGATAATTTTTTTTTGTTTTCATTTATTTTATTTTATCAATATACAATGTAGTTGATTTTTGTGTCCCTTTACTGATTCCTCCCTCCTCCCACTGTCCCATCCATCAACATCATATCTGTTCACTTGACTTAACAAGTTCAAGGAATTGTGATTGTTGTGTCTTCTTCCCTGCCCCCCCGTTTGTGTATTTATTTATTTATTTTTCACTCCCACAGATAAGTGAGAACATGTGGTATTTCTCTTTCTGTGCCTGACTTATTTCACTGAATAAAATGTTGTCTAAGTCCATCCATGTTGTTGCACATGGTAGTATTTCATTCTTTTTTATAGTAGAATAGAATTGCATTGTGTAGATATACCACATTATCCATACTCACTCATCTCATGATGGACATTTGGGCTAGTTCGAACTCTTGGCTATTGTAAAAAGTGCTGCAGTAAACACTGGAATACAGGTATCCCTTTGACATGATGATTTCCATTCCTCTGTGTATATTCCCAGCAGTGGAATAGCTGGATCATATGGTAGATCTATCTGTAATTGTTTGAGGAACCTCCAAACTATTTTCCATAAAGGCTGCACCATTTTGCAGTCCCACCAACAGAGTAGGAGGGTTCCTTTTTCTCTGCAAGCATGCCAGCATTTACCATTCTCAGTATTTTGGATATTAGCCATCCTAACTGGAGTGAGATGGTATCTCAGTGTGGTTTTGACTTGCATTTCCCAAATGTTGAGTGATGTTGAACACTTTTTCATGTGTCTGTTGGCCATTCATATATCTTCCTTTGAGAAATGCCTATTCAGCTCCTTTGCCCATTTTTAAATTGGGTTACTTGTTTTTTTGTTGTAAAGTTGTTAGAGTTCCTTGTATATTCTGGATATTAATCCTTTGTCAGATGTATATTTTGCAAATATTTTCTCCCACTCTGTGGGTTGTCTTTTAACTCTGTTAATTGTTTCTTTTGCTGTGCAGAAGCTTTTTAGTTTAATATAATCCCATTTTTTAATTTTTCCTTTGGTTGACTGTGCTTTGGGGGTTATATTCATGAAGTCTGTACCCAATCCTACTTCCTGGAGTGTTTCCTCTATGTTTTCTTTAAGGAGTTTTATTGTTTCAGGGTGTATATTTAATTCTTTAATGCATTTTAAGTTGATTTTGGTATATGGTGAGAGGTATGGGTCGTTTCATTCTCCTGCATACGGATATCCAGTTTTCCCAGCACCATTTGCTGAAGAGTCAGTCTCTTCCCCAGTGTGTAGACTTGGTGTCTTTGTCAAGATCAGATGGCTGTAGGTGTATGGGTTGATTACTGGATTCTTTATTATATTCCATTGATCTGCGTGTCTGTTTTTATGCCAGTACCATGCTGTTTTGGTTATTAGATAGAGCTTTGTAGTATAGTTTAAAGTCAGGTATGCCTTCAGCTTTATTTTTTTTTTTTGCTCAGAATTGCTTTTGCTATTTGTGGTCTTTTGTTATTCTATATAAATGTTAGGATAGTGTTTTCCATTTCAGAGAAAAATATCATTGGAATTTTGATGGGGATTGCATTGAATGTGTAGATCACTTTGGGTAGTGTAGACATTTTCACAGTGTTAATTCTTCCAATCCAAGAGCATGGGATATTTTTCCATCTTCTTGTGTCATCTTTAATTTCTTTCAACAGTGGTTTGTAGTTCTCATTGTAGAGATTTTTCACATCCTTGGTTAACTTTATTCCTAAGTATTTTATTTTTTTGCTGGCTATTGTAAATGGGCAGGCTTTCTTGATTTCTTTTTCTGCATGTTCACCATTGGAGTATAGAAATGCTACCTATTTTTGTGTGTTGATTTTGTATCCTGCAACTTTGCTGAAATCATTTATCAACTCTAAGAGTTTTTTTGTAGAGGGTTTATGCTGTTCGATATGTAGGATTATGTCATCTGCAAACTGGGACAGTTTGACTTCATCTTTTCCAATCTGGATGCCCTTTATTTCCTTCTCTTCTCTGATTGTTCTAGCTAGTACTTCCAACACTATGTTGAATAGGAGTGGTGAGAGTGGGCATCCTTGTCTAGTTTCTGTTCTGGAGGGAAAAGCTTTCAGCTTTTCCCCATTCAGGATGATACTGGCAGTGGGCTTATCATATATGGCTTTAATTATGCTGAGATACTTTCCATCTATACCTAACTTGTAGAGAATCTTTATCATAAACCAATGTTGAATTTTGTCAAATGCTTTTTCAGCATCTATAGAGATGATCATATGGCCTTTGATTTTATCGATGTGGTGTATCACATTTATTGTTTTGTGTATGTTGAACCAAACTTGCATCCCTGGGATGAATCCCACTTGATCATGGTGTATAATTTTGTGTATATGTTGCTGTATTCTGTTAGCTAGTATTTTACTGAGGATTTTTGCATCTATATCCATCAAGGATATTGGCCTGTACTTTTCTTTTTTTGTTGTATCTTTGTCTGGTTTTGGTATCAGGGTGATGTTTGCTTCACAGAATGAGTTTGGGAGAATGGCCTCTGTTTTAGTCTTTTGGAATGGTTTGTAGAGAATTGTTATCAATTCCTCTTTGAAGATTTAGTAGAATTCTGCAGTGAACCCATCTTGTCCTGGGCTTTTCTTTGTTGGGAGCCCTCTGATAACAGCTTCAATCTCTTTTATTGTTATTGGTCTGTTCAGATTTTCTACATCTTCTTGGCTCAGTTTTAGTAGTTTATGTGTGTCCAGAAATTTATCCATTTCCTCCAGATTTTCAAATTTGTTGGCATATAGTTGTTTATAGTAGTCTCAAATGATTCTTTGTATTTTTGAGGTATGAGTTGTAATATCACCTTTTTCATTTCTAATTTTTGTTATTTGAGTCTTCTCTCTTCTTTCTTTAGTTAGCCTTGCTAATGGTTTGTCAATTTTATTTATCTTTTCAAAAACCAACTTTTTGATTCATTGATCTTTTGTATTGTTTTTTGGGCTTCTGTTTCATTAAGTTCTTGTCTGATCTTAATTATTTCTTTCCATCTACTAACTTTGGGTTTGGAGTGTTCTTGTTTTTCCTAGTTCTTTAAGATGAAGTGTTAGGTTGTTCACTTGCCATCTTTCCATTCTTCTGAGGTGAGCATTTAATGCAATAAATTTCCCCCTTAGTACTGCTTTTGCAGTATCCCACAGGTTTTGGTATGATGTATCATTATTTTCATTAGTTTCAATAAATTTTTTGATTTCCTGTTTAATTTCTTCTTGGACCCATATGCCCTTAAGGAGAATGCTGTTTAATTTCCATGTGTTTGTATGGTTTCCTAAGTTTTGTTTATTATTGATTTCTAATTTTAATCCATTGTGATCTGAAAAAATACATGGAATAATTCCAATTTTTTTGAATTTGTTGAGACTTGATTTGTGACCTAACGTGATCTATCCTGGAGAATGTTCCGTGTGCTGATGAGAAGAATGGATATTCTGAGGTTGTTGCATGGAATGTTCTGTAGATATATGCCAAGTACAATTGGTCTAAAGTGTTGTTTAGATTTTTTGTTTCTCTGCTGATTCTTTGCCCAGATGATCTGTCCAATATTGAGAGTGGCATGTTCAGGTCCCCTGCTATTATGGTATTCAATGTCTATCTCACTCTTTAGGTCTAATAGTGTTTGCTTTATAAATCTGGCTGCTCTGACATTGGGTGTGTATATATTTATGATTGTTATGTCTTCTTAATGGATAAATACTCTTATCATTATATAGTGGCCTTCTTTTTTTTTTTTTTTTTGTCTTTTCTCGTGACCGGCACTCGGCCAGTGAGTGCACCGGCCATTCCTATATAGGATCCGAACCCGCGGCGGGAGCATCGCCATGCTCCCAGCGCCGCACTCTCCCGAGTGCGCCACGGGCTCGGCCCTATAGTGGCCTTCTTTATCTCTTTTTATGGTTTTCGGTTTAAAGTCTATTTTATCTGATATAAGAATAGCTACTTCAGCTCACTTTTCATTTCTATTTGCACGGTATATCTTTTTCCTTCTTTTCATTCTTAGTCTATGTGTGTCTTTACAGGTGAGGTGAGTCTCTTGAAGGCAGCAAACAGTTGTGTCTGCCTTTTTAATTCAGTCAGTCAGTCTGTATTTGTTGTGTGGGGAATTTAATTCTTTTACAATAAGAGTTGTTATTGAAAGGTGTTGATTTACTCCTAGCATATTATTGATTTTTGTTTGGATGTCTTAAATATCTTTTTTTCCTTTCTTTCTGATTTACTGTTTGTCTTCTGTGTTTGCTGGTTTCTTGGGGTGGTAGGTAACCTTTTTTTTCTCTTTATTATTAGCATTTTTATTTTACTGGTGGGTTTTGTTTTTTCTTGAGTATTTATGGCAGTGGTGGTTGTTTTTCAGGTACCAAACCCAGTACTCCTTTGAGAATTTCTTGTGAGGCTGGTCGTGTGGTAGTGAACTCCCACAGTTTTTGTTTGTCTGAGAAATATACTATTTGCCCTTCATTTCAGAAGTATAGCCTTGCCAGGTAAAGTATTCTTGGCTGGAAATCTTTGTCTTTTAGTATTTTGAATATATCATCCCATTCTTTTCTGGCTTTTAGGGTTTCTGAGGAAAAGTCTGATGTTAGTCTGATTGGGGCTCCCTTAGAGGTGACTTAACGCTTCTCTCTTGCAGCTTTTAAGATTCTCTTTTTGTCTTTGAGTTTTGCCAATTTGCCATGTGCTGGAGAGGACCTTTTTGGGTTGAATATGTTTGAGGATCTTAGAACCTCCTGAATCCGAAGATCTGTGTCTTTCACTCTACCTGGGAAGTTTTCTGCCATTATTTTGTTAAATATGTTTTCAATGTCATTTCCTTTTCCTCCTCTTCTGGAATACCCATGATTCTGATATTTGAGCACTTAAGGTTGCTGTTATCTCTCTTAAATTTTCTTCAATGTTTTTAATTCTTTTTTTTTTTGTCAGCCTGTGTTATTTCAAACAGCCCATCTTCAAGGTCAGAAATTCTCTCTTCTGCTTGTTTTATCCTGCTGGTTAAACACTCTGTTGTATTTTTTATTTCGTTGAATGAATTGTTCAGCTCCACAAGCTCTGCGAAATTCTTTTTCAGGTCATTGATTTCTTTGTACATTTCTTCTTTCACGTCCTGTATACTTTTTCTCATTTCATTGTGTTGTCTAACTGAGTTTTCTTGTATCTCATTTAGTTCCCTTAGAATTGTTGCTTGAAATTCCCTGTCAGTCATTTCAAGGACTTCCTGTTCTATAGGGTCTAGAGCTCAAGAGTTACTATTACCCTTTGGTGGTGTTGTACTTTCTTGATTTTTTATATTTCTGGTATCTTTCCTTTGGTGTTTAGTCATTGTGGCAGGGGGTTTCATGGTCCACTCATTTGACCCTAATGTCTGGCTAGGATCCTGCAGGGACTGCCAATTTGGCATGGCTGCCTTGGTGCCTGTGGCCTCAGGCCTCTCTGGGCCATGGGGACTGGCCTGGGCTGGGAGTCCTGCAGTGGCCCCTACCTGCTCTGGTGTAGGTGCCTCAGGGCCCTGATAATATTTTATTGGTGGTAAGAATTGGGCATTTTATGTTGTTGGTTGCTAGGTTTTGTTTTCGTATTTAAAATAGTGTTTGGTTTTTCTCTGGTACTCATTTAAATTACTTGGAATCAGTTGGGTTTTTTTGAGGATTTCTTTTAAGATTTATTGCAGGTGGGGAGGAGTTGTTCAGAGAAGCCTTTAGCAGAGCTTTAGAGGAGTTGACTTAGCTTCTCTGCTAAGGTGATGCCCTTTAAAGATTCTACTTGCAGTCTTTCCACTCTGGGTGATGGGAATATAGATTATTAGTAGCCCTGTGTGAGTTTTTATAATTTTCTACCTAATCCTTTCCAGTGATTCTTTTCCATGTGTATTAGTCCATTTCTGTTGTTTATAACAAAATACCTGGAACTGAGTAATTTATAAGAAAATGAAATTTATTGCTTACAGTTTTGGAGGGAAGGAAGTCCAAAGTCCAGGGAACACAGCTGGTGAAAGCCTTGGTAGTGACAGTACCACACGAATCTCACATGGTAGAAGATGACGGAGTAGAGAGAGCAGAGAGAGAGCAAGAGGACAACTTCCTCATTCACTCTCCTTTTAAAACCCTCCAAACCATGCCCATGACTGCCTTTTTTAGCATTCACTACAGCATGGTCCTACAATCTAACCACCTCTTCAAGGCACCACCTTTCAATTACCATAATAGGATTTACCACCCTCAACAGTTACAGTGGGGATTAAGCTTCTAATTTATGCAACTTGGGGACACAAGTCAAGCTTCAGTAAGTTTTGGGGGGACAAAATTCAATCCACTACACCTTTCCTTCAGTAATGTCCTTCTCAGATCAGCCAAAGACTCCAGGGGAACTCCTTCACAGTTATCTGGAGATTTCTTGCCACTATAGTTTCTTCCCTTCTGACACTCTACTCCACAAATTCTGCCTCTGCTCACCAAACTCCAGTCTAGCTGCCTCCTCAACCCAATGAGACCTCCAAGCTCTGTTTTGGTTCCCCTTCCTGGTGCTGTTGACTTGTAGGGCTCACCTTGTTTGTCCCTTTCTCTAAGGAATCACAGTCCCATCTTGTTTTTTGTTTCAGTGTTTGAAAACCACTTTTTTTGTATATTTTTGTCTGGTTTTCTCATTGTTTAGGGCAGAAAGGTAAATGAAGTCCCTATTACTTCATTTTGGCTAGAAGCAGAAGTGTGAACGGACCTATCGTATACACTATTTGATTCAGCAGTGATTAAGATTTAAATTATTAGGGCCGGCCCCGTGGCGCACTTGGGCGAGTGTGGCGCTTGGGAGCGCCGCAGCGCTCCTGCCGCGGGTTCGGATCCTATATAGGGATGGCCGGTGTGCTCACTGGCTGAGCGCCGTGTGGGCGACACCAAGCCAAAGGTTGCGATCCCCTTACTGGTCACAAAAAAGACAAAAAAAAAAAAAAAAAAAGATTTAAATTATTATAATACTATAAATAAGGTTTTTTGGATTTAAAATACACTCAACTTGTAAAAAAGCATGGAAGATTTAACCACACCAATATAACAGAATGTAAGTGTTATAAACCTTGACAAAGAAATTATATGAATAGCAAAGAAATAGTAGATGGAGGGGACAGGAAAATGAAACACATTTTAAGAAACTTTTTTATCTTTCATAGTAAGAAATCAGTAGACATTGTCCATTGCTGGTGTTTTGAATTCCAAGAAATATTTTAAACATATTACTAACAAGCCTAAATCATTATAAATAGAAAAAATAATACATTTAATAGAATTGAGAAGAAAAATCAAAGAGGGAAGGTTTGAAGTATTATAGATACTCTAAATTACTCATCTATCATGGTGTGATATCAACACCTTGTACCTGAAGTTGCTAAATCAAGATGATAAATCAAATAGAATTTCAACTACATAGTTTTTTTTTTTTTTGTCGTTTTTTCGTGACCGGCACTCAGCCAGTGAGTGCACCGGTCAGTCCTATATAGGATCCGAACCCGCGGCGGGAGCGTCGCCGCGCTGCCAGCACAGCACTCTACCAAGTGCGCCACGGGCTTGGCCCTCAACTACATAGTTTAAAACTGTAATAAGGCCAGCCACCAAAACAAACAAACAAAAATTGTAATGAAACTTACAAGAAGAGCTATAAAGCAAACTGATAAAAGTAGTTATCTTGGGGAACTGAGACTGGTAGTGTGATTGTGGTGGGGAAGGATGACTTATTTTTCATTTTATACCTCTCTGTGCAGACTAAGTTTTTTTGAATTGTATAGGTGTAGTTTTAATTTTTAAGAAAAGAAAATTTAAAAAATCAACATGGGGTACAAATGTAATTTCTGGTAATGGGTATGCCCCCAGTATGAATCTGGCCTTCACATCATGGGCACGAGGGGTGACAATTAGCTTTGTATATCATTAATATTCTTAGTAAAATAAAACAAAATAAAATAAAAATAAATAAAAAATAAAAATCAACAATGGGCATTTTAATAGTTCATTGATTAAATAACTGCAGTACAGTCTCACAATGAGAGACAGTAGGGTTTAGAGGTTAAACATCACAGACTCCACAGCCAGTCTTCCTATGTTCAAAACCCAGGTCTACCACTCAATTGCTAGGTGTCCCTAGACTAATCTTTTAGCCCCTTTGTGCCTTAATTTTTCCTTATATAAAATGCATGTAGTAATCATATCTACCTCATAAGATGTATGAGGATTAAATAAGTTAATGTATTTAGGCACTAATACAGTACCTTGCAATAAAAGTATTGGCTATTATAACAATAAAAATATTTTAGTCATTTAAAATAATGAAGTAGATATACAAGTTGTATAAACAATGTGATATTAAGTGAAAAATTAAGATGGAAAACTTAATTGATATAATTATGGCTAACTGACCATAGTAAGCAGTCTAGAAAAATGCTTGTGGCATACAGAGAAGTCTTTTTTGCAAAACTGATTCAAATGGAGTGAGAAAACTTTAACAGACTATAATTTAAAAGATTTTTAAAGTAATCAAAATACATGACTATGCATTTGTCAAAACCCATTGAATTGTACATCACCAAGAGTGTACATTAATGTATACAAACTAAAATCAAAACAATAAAAAACAGGATGTTGTGGGTTAAAAAATAACACAGATGATGACAAATGAATCTAACTGTATTACTAATAAAAGACATAATTACACTGAAGGTGGTGGGAAAAAAAAGAAACTGATGCTAATAACTTTGAAAAATGATATTTGACTGGAAACTGTCAACTAAAGACAATATGAACTGTAGAAAACACCGTACTTTAGTTGGTAAATTTGTTCTTCATGGGGATAGTACAAGTTAGCAATGCTGAAACTGCTTTATATTTATATTGGGGTTGAATAAATAAGTAAGTGGATGGTAGATGAAGGGAGTATTCTTACTGTTGGAAAGAGAAGTTATTTTACAGATCAGTGAGAAAGAAAGGCCATTTCATACTGGAATAGAGCCAGAGACATCAAAGTACACTTATATTTAGCAAAATCTACATACAGATGGATATATACAGAAACAACTGTAGATATGTGAGTATACGTAGGTTTGTATACACACATTGTTTTAATCTGTATGGGCTAGTATAACAAAATACCATAAAGTGGGTAGCTTATGAACAACAGAAATTTATTTCTTATAGTTATGGAGGCTGGGGAGTTCAAGATCAAAGCACCAACAGATTTGGTGTCTGGTGAGGGCCTACTTTCTGGTTCATTGATGGTGACTTCTAGATGTGTCCTCACATGTTGAAAGGGGCAAGTCAGCTCTCTAGGATCTCTTTTATAAGGGCACTAATCCCATTCATGAGGGTAAAATCCTCGTGACCTAATCACCTCCCAAAGGCCTGTCTGCTAATACCATTGCATTGTTGATTGAATTTCAACATACGACTTATGTTGAAATTTAATATTCAGGACACAAAATATTCAGACCACAGCATACAAATATTATTTAGCTGTCTGCTGAGAAGGGCTAGACACAGTAGTAACATGTATGATCAGTGCCCAGACCTTGGTTTCTAAATATCACTCTCCAGTAAAATAAACAGAACTCCCTGGAGAAATGGTTGATTCTAGGACTCAGACAAGAAGAATACAAGGTTATTCTGAAACATCTTGTGTACCAAAAAGTAGAAAAGTGCTCAAAAAAACAAAAAGATGGGGGCATGTCAAAGGGACACAACTGAAAGAATTCCCAATGGCCAAAGCTAAAACAATTTAAATAACAAAGTAGATAACATCATATTGGATATAACCCAAAATATAAAATAAATACTTACGAGTTTATAAATAAATAAAAAGATGGGAGACAAGACAGAAATCTTCCTTACGAAAGAATTCCAAGAAATATATATAGAATACTCCTTCATCCAAGAAATGGAGTTTAACTGCCTGCCCCACCCCCCAAAACACACACACATTTAAGAGTGGGCTAGACTTAGTGACTAGCTTCAAAAAAATAGAGGAGTAAAAGAGAAAAATATTAACTGTACAATGGAGAAACCTGATAACCACTACCTTAAACAAGTGATGAAGGCTAATATCACTGGTGTTATCGTGTGGATATCAATAACCCTGGTATGATGTGTTGAGAAGGGCATTTCGCCTCTCTTGTATTTTTTGCCAAAAACTCATAATCCAAATCTTATCATGAGAAAAATGTCAGATAGATACAGATCAGGCAACATTCTACAGGATACCTGGCCAGTTCTCAGCAAGACTGTCAAGGTCATGTTAAAAACAGCAAAACAAGAAAAATCAGAGAAACTGTCAAAGACCAGAGGAGACTGGGAGGACATGACAACTATATGCAATATGGTGCTCTGTATTGAATCTTGAATCAGAAAAAGAATATTAATAGAAAAGCTAGTAAAATCCAAATAGAGTCTGGAGCTTAGTTAACAGTAATGTACTAACGTTGGTTTCTTAGTTTTGGCAAAAGTGCTATTGTAACATAAGATGTTAACAATGGGAGAAAGTGGATGGGGTATAAGGGATCTATTTGTAGCATCTTTACAACTTTTCTGTAAATCTATAATTATTCCAAAAAAAAGAGTTTATTTTTAAAAGGTAATAAAAAATGTATTTGTAAAAAACATAAAGCCAACACTTCCAGGTGAATTATACCAAACATATAGGTCAGTCTCATTATGAAAATATATGTAAAATTCCTATATAAAATAAATTATACCAAATCTTGCTTAGTATAACCCAGCAGGGGTTAAAAAGAATACAAATATGATTCAACATTAGGAAATTTATTCATGTAATTCATTATATAAACAAATTTATAGAAAAAAACTATGTGATGCTCTCCACAGGTATCAGCATTTGACAGAAATCGACCCCATTCCTAATTTTAAAATAAATCTTCTAAGAATAGAAAAAAAAAAGTACTTTCCTACATCATGCATTGTAGTTAAAGTTGAAGCATTAGCAGAATATCTATTAAAATCTGTAACAAGCATGCCTTTTCTCACTGCTGCTATCCAAATGGCACAAGCAGTTTTAGCCAAAATAAAAAAAGAAATAAGAAGTAGAAATATTAGAAGTTAGGAAACAAAACTGCTTAATAGATGATATGATCACTTATCTTAAAAAATCTCAAGAGAATTAATTGAAAAATAGAATAAGAGAGTTTAGCAAAGTGGACCAATGTAAGATCAACATATAAATACTGTATTCTATGTGATGTTCTCCACAGGGATCAGCATTTGATAAAAAACAACCTCATTCCTAATTTATTGTATAACCCTATACACAAATATTATTTGTATTATATAACACTATACACAAATATTAACTAACTGGAAAATGTAATTTTAAAAAGATTTCATTTACATTAACACCCCAAACTATCCAATACATAAGAATTAACCTAATAAGAAATGACCATAACCTATAAGAAGTTAACTATGAAACATTAATAAAGGAAATTATAGGACATTGAATTTTCCTGGATGAAAATTTTGTAGAGATATGAAGCCACACCAAGTTAACCTATAATTCAGTGAAATTCCAATCAAAATATCAGAGTAATAGAACTTGACAAGATGATTCTAACACTTCATCAATAAAAAGCAATCTAGCAGATAGCCAACTAGAAGGATCCACCACTCATCTCTCCCACAAAGACAGAGGATACATTGAATATGCAACTATGCTGGGATGAAAATAACTAAAGGAGAGAGCTGGAACACATCAAATAGTAGAAGAGACGCTGGTGAGTGCAGGAACTCAGGATGGCCACATAGAGAATGGAAGAAAATACCTGGCCTCCACCACTCCATCCCCCAGCTAGGAGCGGCAAGGACACAGGAGTAATTTTGCTTGCAGGCAGAGGTGAGTAAGCATGGCACTGCAGGCCCAATGGCCCAAACCACAGGGAATTGCACTTCCCCTGTGGGGAATTGCTGGGAGCCCATGTAACTGCATTGATCTGGGGAAGGAGTTCACTGTGATCCACAACCAAACCCTGGGTCCCAGGCTGCTGCAGTGGTTGCAGCTTTGGGATTGGACCCAACACCAGAGCCCTATTTGCCCTGGGGCACAATAGCCCTAGAGGTTCCACAGTCTTGAGACCCCATCATTGCACTGGGTTGCTACACCTGAGTCCACGTGGTGTCTTGTGCCCTGGGAACAGGCAGTCCAGTGCAGGGAGGGGGCCAACCTCAGGACAGAGGAGGTGGGTGTGTGCACTTTCAGGAGCCAGAAAGCCAACTAATTGGTTGGCTGGTGATCCTGCCCTCACTGGTGAAGTGCCCTTGCAATTCTCACAGCTGCATGGAGTCACTAGGTGGTCCCAGCAGACAGGTATAGATTTGTGCACCCCAGCAGGGAGGTGGTGGAGGCTCCACATGCATCTCTCAGGGTTGCATGCTTCCTCCTGCAGCGCGAGTGAGCCCTCCCAGGGCTTCCCACTACAGTAAGGGGGCTGCAGAGGGACACAGAATCTCTCTTAAAGGCACAGGGGTATGCACTCTCTATAGCCTAAGAGCAGATCTATCAAGGTGTACTGCCAATGCTGGTGGCCCTGCCCATTTGGTGAAGCAACCTTGCAACTCACAGCAGTGCTGAGTCACTACATGGCTCAAGCAGACCCATGCAGTACCATGCACCCCTACACGGAGGCTGTGAAGGCCCCACATGCCTCTGTTGGGCACAGACCACCACCTTTAGCACCTGTGAACCTGCCCATGGCTGTCCACCCCAGCAGGGGAACTGCAGAGGGACCCAGCATCTCTCTTGGGGACTCTGCAGCCCACCCCAGTAACATAATGTGGGGCAGCCCACCCCAGCTGAGGAGCTTCAGAGAGACCCAATGCCTCTCTAGGGGTAACAGGGTCCTGCCCACAACTGCAGTGGCCTCACCCAGAGTGGCTCACTTCAGCTGAGCAGCTGCAGAGAGATCCAAAATCTCTCTTGGGGGCACATGGTCCTGCCTACAATAATAGCAGCCTCATCCAGAGTGGCCAATCTAGCTACAACAATCAGCAACAGAGGGATCTAGCATCCCTCTTGGGGGTGAAGAGTCCTGTCCAAAACTGCTACCACCTCACCCAGAGTAACCCACTCTGGCAGTGGTGCTGCAAAACAACCCAGTGTCTCTCTTGAGGGTGCAGGGCTCCACCCACAAACTCAGTGACCTCACTCAGTGAGGCCTATTTCAATGGTGAAACTGCAACGTATGCCAGCATCTCTGTTGGGGGCACAGGGATCTACCCATGGCCTCAGTCACTTTGCCTAGTATTGCACATTTCAGCTGTGGAGTTGTAGAGCACCCCAATGCCTTTTTTGGGGGGTACAAGGCCCAGCGTGAAGCCCCAGTGACTCCACTGAATCTCCCACTCTAGCTGAGGAGCTGCTGAGCACTTCACTGTCTCCCACAAAATTCAAAGTCCTAATCTCAACCCTCAGAAATCCTACCCAGGGTCACCCACTTAAGGTGAGGAGCTTCAGAGCACCACAGTGCATCTATCAGGGCCAAAAGATTCTGGCTGGGGCACCAGTGAGCCCACCCAGGAACACTCACTTCAGCCAAAGACTGACAGGGCACACTCATGCTTCTCAAAAGAGCTTGAGACCTCACCCACAACCCTGATGACCTGTCTCATTGTCACTCACTTTAGAAAGGAACTGCCAAGCAAAGCTATCCTACATAAATGAAGGAGAAATAGTACCCTTCCCAGACAAACAAAAACTGCAGAATTCACCACCACAAGACCAGCCCTACAAGAAAACCTCAGGAAATCTTACATCTGGTATCCAAAGAATAATAATCACCAACATGAATACACAAGAGAGAATAAAACCCACTGGTAGAGCAGATACACAAATGAGACAGAGGAAGAAACTATATCTTTTCACTACAAAAACCAACAAATGCCAAAGACAAACAATAAAAGGGAAAGTAAGGAACAAAAGATATATAGAACAACCATAAAAAAAATCAATAAAATGTCAGAAGTAAGGAAACACCTTTCAGTAACAGCCCTGACTGTAAATGGATTGAATTTCCACTTAAAAGATAAAGACTAAATCAATGAATCAAAAAACTAGACACAACTATTTGCTATCTACAAATAAAACACATCACCTGTAGAAATATATACAGCCTAATAGTGAAAGGATGGATAAAGATATGCCATACAAATGGAAACCAAAAACAAGATGGAGTAGCTATACTTATATCAGATAAAATAGACTTTAAACCAAAAACTATAATGAGAGACAAAGAAGGTCATTATATAGTGATAAAGGGATCAATTCAGCAATGGGCTAAAACAATCATAGATATATATGTACCCAACACTGGAGCACCTACACATAAAGAAAATATTATTGGATCTAAAGGAAGAGAAAGACCCTAATATGATAATAGCTGTGGACTTCAAACACCCCTCTGTCAGCATTGGACAGATATTCTAGACAAAAAATCAGTGGAGAAATGCTGGATTTAAACTCCACTTTAGACCAAATAGACTTGATAGACATTTACAGAATGTTTCATTCAACAACTACAGAATATACATTCTTCTCATCAGCAAATGGAATATTCTCCAGGACAGACCACATGTTAGGCCACAAGTCAAGTCTCAACAAATTTGAAAAAATGGAAATCATTTCAAGTATCTTTTCAGACCACAACAGATTAAAACTAGAAATCAATAACAACTGAAATTTTGGAAACCATACAGATGGAAATTAAACAACATGCTCTTGAATGACCTATCAAAGAAAAATTAAGTAGGAAGAAATTAAGGAGGAAATAAAAGATTTCTTGAAACAAATGAAAATAGAAGCACATCATACCAAAACTTATGGAATACTGCAAAATCAGTACCAAAACTTATGTAATACTGCAAAAGCAGTACTAAGAGGGAAGTTTATTGCAATAAATGCTTACATCAAAAGAATAGAAGAATAGACTTCAAATAAACAACCTAACATCACACCTCAGGAAACTAGAAAACCAAGAACAATCTAACCCCCAAATTAGTAGATGAAAACAAATAAAGGTTAGAGCATAACTAAATGAAAGACCAAAAAAACCCAAAACCAAAACCAAAAACAAAAGATTAATAAACCAAAAGTACTTTAAAAAAAAAGATAAACAAAATTGACAAACCATTAGCTACACTAAGAAAAGAAGGGAGAAGACCCAAATAACAAAAATCAGAAATGAGAAAGGAGACATGACAATGGATACCACAGAAATACAAAGAATCATTAGAGACTATTATGAACAACTATATGCCAACAAATTTGATAATCTGGAGGAAATGGATAAATTTCTGGAAACATACAATGTACCAAGCTTGAAATAAGAAGAAATAAAAAACATGAACAGATTGATAACAAGCAATGGGATTGAATCAGTAATGAGCAGTCTCCCAACAAACAAAAGCTCAGGACCAGATGGCTTCACTGCTGAATTCTGCCAAACCTTTAAAGAAGAATTAATACCAATTATTTTCACACTATTCCAAATAATCAAAGCAGAGGCCATTTTCCCAAACTCACTCTATTAGGCCAGCTTCACCCTTATCCCAAAATCAGACAAGGAAACAACAAAAAAAGAAAATTGCAAGCCAATATCTTTGATAAACATATATTAAAAAATTCTCAACACAATACTAGTACACTGGTTTAAACAATACATTAAAAAGATTACACACCATGATCAAGTGGGATTAATTTCAGGATACAAGGTTGGTTCAACATATGCAAATCAATAAATGTGATACACCACTTCAACAAAATGAAGGACAAAAAACCATATGATTATTTCAATAGATATAGAAAATGCATTTGACAAAATCCAACATCCCTCCATGATAAATACTCTCAACAAATTAGGCACAGAAGGAAAGTATCTCAACACAATAAAACAATAAAAGCCATAAAGGACAATCGTCCCAAATGGGGAAAAGCTAAAAATTTTTCCTCTAAGTATGGGAACAAATCAAGGATGACCACTTTCACGACTCCTATTTATCATGATATTGGAAATTCTAGCCAGAGCAACCAGGCAAGAAAAAGAAATAAAGGGCATCCAAACTGGAAAAGATGAAGTCAAGTTGTCTCTGTTTGCTGATGACAAGATCTTATACATAGAAAAAGCTAAGAACTCTGCCAAAAAACTCCTAGAGCAGATACACAAATTCAGTAAAGTTGCAGTATACAAAATAAAGATATAAAAATCAGAAGCATTTTGTATTATTCTGTTTCTGTTGCTTATAACAAAATACACAGAACTGAGTATTTTATGAAGAAAATGAAATCTATTGCTTACAAGTTTTGAAGCTGGAAAGTTCAAAGTCCATCTGGTGGTGGTGACAGTGACCCAGGGGTCTCACATTGAAAGATGATGGGTGCAGAGAGAGCAGAGAGAGACAGTTCCTCATGCACTGTCCTTTTAAGGCCCTCAGAACCATGCTCATGACCACCATTTTTAATCCATTCACTAAGGTAATCACCTCTTCAAGGCCCCACTTTCAATTACCATAATAGGATTTCCCACCCTCTTAACAGTCACAGTGGGGGCTAAGTTTTGAATACATAAAACTTGGGGGACATAATTCAAGCTTCAGGGAGTATTGGGGGTACATAATCCAATCCACTACACATTTCTATACATGAACAACAAACTAGTAGAAAAAGAAATCGAGAAAGCAAGCCCATTCACAATAGCTACCCCCAAAATAAAATACCTAGGAATAAACAACCAAGGGAATGAAAGCTCTCTACAATGAAAACTACAAAACACTGATGAAAGAAATTAAAGAGAGCACAAAAAGATGGAAAGACATTCCATGTTCATGGATTAGAAGAATTAATGTGAAAATGTCCATATTACCCAAAGCAATCTACAGATTCAATGTAATCCCCATCAAAACATTAATGATGTTCTTCACAGAAATAGAAAAAAAAAATCCTTACATTCATATGGAACAAGAAAAGAACTGAATAGTGAAAGAAATCCTGAGCAGAAAGTAAATAAAGCTGGAGGCATTACACTACCTGACTTCAAAATATGCTGCAAAGCTATAGTAACCAAAACAGCACAGTACTGTCATAAAGGAAGACACATGGACCAATGGAGCAGAATTGAGAAGCCAGATATTAATCTCCACATTTATAGCCAACTCATCTTCAATAAAGGCACATAGAACATACACTGGGGAAAGGATAGCCTCTTCAATAAATGGTGCTGGGAAAATTGGATATCCATGTGTAGAAGAAACAACGCCCCTATCTCTTGCTATATACTAAAGTCAACTCAAAATGTATTAAAGAATTAAACACAAGTCCTGAAACTATAAAACTCCTCAAAGAAAGCACAGAGGAAATACTTCAGGATGCAGGACAGGGCAAAGACTTTATGAATAAGACCTCAAAAGCACAGGCAACAAAAGAAAAAATTGGGATTATATCAAACTAAAAAGCTTCTGCACAGCAATGGAAACAATCAAGAGTAAAAAGACTACTGATGAAAGGGGAGAATATATTTGCAAACTATGCATCTGACAAGGGATTAATATCCAGAATACATAAGGAAATCAAACAGCTTAAAAATTTTTTAAAAATCCTATTAAATAATGGTCAAAGGAGCTGAGCAGACATTTCTCAAAAGAAGACATACAAATGGCCAACAGCTATATGAAAAAATGCTCAACATCACTAATTATCAGAGAAATGCAAATCAAAACCACATTGAGATATCA
The DNA here is from genome assembly GCF_027409185.1 of Cynocephalus volans. Lineage (NCBI taxonomy): Eukaryota > Metazoa > Chordata > Mammalia > Dermoptera > Cynocephalidae > Cynocephalus > Cynocephalus volans. Next base: position 266,737,093 of record NC_084460.1, read on the forward strand.
ACACAATTAGATTGGGTATTATCAGAAAGACAGAAAATAACAAATGCTGGTAGGGACGTGGAGAAACTTATACACTGTTGGTTGGGTTGAAAATTCATATAGCCCTTATGGAACACAGTATGTAGGTTTCTCAAACAACTACAGATAGATCTTCCATATGATCCAGCAATCCCACTACTGGATATATACCCAAAGGAATGGAAATCATCATGTTAAAGGGATACCTAGACTCTCATGTTTACTGCAGCTCTATTCACAATAGCCAAGAGTTGGAACCAACCTAAATGTCCATCATCAGATGACTGGACAAGGAAATTGTGGTATACATATACACAATAAAATACTACTCTGCCATAAAAAACAATGAAATTATGCCATTCATAGCAGCATGGATGAGCTTGGAGAAGAATGTTAATTGAAATAAGCTAGGCACAGAAAGGGAAATACCACATGTTCCCAGTCATAAGTGGGAAATAAAGAAAAACAAAAACAAAAAATAATGAGTATAATAAGTTGAACTTTCAAAAGTAGAGAGCAGAACTGTGGTTACTACAAGAGGTAAAATGAAAGTGGGAGGGGAAATAGTGAGAGGCTGGTTAATGGACACAAAACAGCTAGATAGGAAAACTAAGTTCTGTGGGTGTACAGTTGAGCTAGGCGTCTATAACTAACAATTTATTGCATGTTATCAAATGGCTAGAAGAGAGGAGACTGAATACCTTCAACACAAAGAAATGGTTGAGTTTTGTAATGAAGAATATACTAATTACCCTGATTTGATCATCACACATTGTATGCATGTATTGATATTCAATTCTGTACACCAGAAATATATATAATTAATACATTTCAATAAAAAAGCAATCTATATGATTAGCAAGAAAATGATTAATAAGTAGAAATGTGTTCCCTACCAATATTAAATGAAATTAAAGCTATAGTAACTAAAGTTGCATAGTAATGTAGTAGAAACAGGCAAAATTATATTAATGGAACAGAATACGGAGTACTGAAACAGCCCATGTAAATAAGAAAATTAGCATATAATTAGCATAAGACAAGTGTTGAATTTCAAAGTAGTGTGAAAAGATGATCTATGTAGTTAAGACTCTCATTTGGAAGTTATAGAAACAAATATTAGTTTAAGAATAAATGTATCTAGGCTGACATAAATGAATTTGTTTTGCTACAAAGAATAAAATGCTTTTATGTAAACTGGGAGAACTATAGGACAATGAAACACAGCAGAAATGTTCCAAATGGCAGGAAATTTCTAATTTGTATAGGTATATGAAACTGACTTGTTTATTTAAAGTAATAAATGTGCTTAATTATTTAAATCAATATAAGTTTATCTAAAAATAATGTAATGAAGATGTCAAAGTTTAAACTTTAAGCAATTATAGATAGCGACCATGCATTTCCTATTATAGAGGTTTTTTTGTTTTTGTTTTTTGCTCTCTTCTTTGTTATGGTAAAAAGCATATAACATTAAAATTTTCATCTTAACCATTTTTAAGTATACAGTTCAGTAGTGTTAAGTATCTTTACATTGTTGAGCAACAGATCTCTAGAAATTTTTCATCTTGTAAAACTGAAACCCTATACTCATTAAACACTAATTTCCCCTATCTTCTCCCCCTATCCCTTGGCAATCACCTTTCTACTTTCTGTTTCTGTGAGTGGAATGATTGTTATTTATCTTTTTGTGACTGGCTTATTTCACTTATCGTAATGTCCTAGAGGTTCATTCATGTTGTAGTATGTGACAGGATTTTTTTTTTCTTTTTAAGGCTGCATAATATTCCACTGTATGTATATACCATAGCTTCTTTATTCATCTATTTGTCAAAGAACATTTGGATCATTCCTATATTTTTGCTATTGTGAATAACAGTGAAATTAACATACATGTGCAAGTATTTATTTGAGATCCTGCTTTGAATACTTTTGGAAATATACCAAAAGAAGTGGGATTGCTGGGTCACATGGTAATTCTATTTTTAATTTTTTGAGGGACTTCTATACCATTTTTCCATAATGGCTGCATCATTTTACATTCTCACCAGTAGTACATAGGGTTCCAATTTCTCCATATCCTTGCCAACACTTTTCTTTTCTTTTGATAGTGGTTATCCTAATGGGTGTGAGGTTATAACTCATTATGGTTTTGATTTACATTCCTCTTATAATCAGTGATGGTGGGCATCTTTTCAAATGCTTGTTGGCCATTTGTATATCTTCTTTAAAGAACTGTCCATTTTTAAATTGGATTATTTGTTTTTTTGTCATTGAGTTGTAGAACTTTCTTATATATTCTGCATATTAATCCCTTATCAGACACATGATTTGCAAATATTCTCTCCCATTCCATAGGTTGGCTTTTTACTCTGTTGATTCCTTCCTTTGATGCACAGAAGTTTTTAAGTTTATGTAGTCCCATTTGTCTAAATTTGGGTTTAATTGCTCTGAAACTTAGACCTCTCAAGCCACTTCTGGATAAGGGTTATACCAGTTTTCTCATAAAAAGAGGTAAGATATCTATACCAAAACAATGTTCTATTTGTCAATTAAGTGGAGAGTCCTAATATTGTTATTTCATACAGTAAATTCTATTTTTTTAACCATTTACTTTTTATTATTTTCACACTTAGAGGATTTTAGTTTTAAAATGTTTTATTTAATTTTTTGTATAAATCTATTCATTTGTCATCCATTCACTTATTAATCATTTCACAAACATATGGAGCAATTAATATAACCCAGACACTCTCCTAAGATCATAGTTGCTCTATTTTCCCTTCTTTCCTTCTGCCAATAATGGGGTAACAATTAAGTACAATCAGTCCTAACATGTAATATCTACATTTAACTTTAAAGATATCGATACATTTAAAAATGTTTGCTTTAGAAATAATACACTTCAGTAAAAAAGAAAAAAGAAGTGTATTGGCTCACTTAATTAAGAGCTCTGAGGATTAGGCATGGCTGGTTCCAGGGACTCAATGTGATCAGGACAATATCTCTGCATGTCTTTGTTCCTCTCTCTGTTTTGGCTTTCAGAGGCATTCTCTCTATACTTGGTAGGAAAGTGACCCCTGCTAGTTCTTTTTTTTTTTCTTTTTATTATTTTTAAAAACTTTTTATTGAATCATAATTGATTATACATATTTCTGGGGTTCAATGTTGAGATTCGTTGATCAAATCAATATTACTAGCATACATACTGTTTAAAAATTGTACTTATTCTTTATGCCCCTTGTCCAATCTCTTCCCATCCACCTCTCCCTCCCCCATCTAATTACCCTAGAGTTCTTCTCTCCTGAAAGAGTAATGGTTACTGTGTTGATTTGTTGCCTAGATGATAAGAGCTGTGTTCAGGTCCCCCAATATTATCATAGAGCAGATGCTTCTTTTGTCATTCTGAAATGGGCTTTGTGGAGAGAGACATCCTCTTCTTTTCTTTGGTCTCTGCTGGTGACTCTCCTTGTGTCAATGCACTCTGGTGGCTGGCAGACCATCTGCATGGTGGTTGTGGTGTCTAGCCACTTTTGTGGCAGCTGTGGTTATTGTGGTGGCTGTGGTGGGCCACCCACATGTAGGTGATGTTTTAAGCATGCCTGTTGATGCTGGTGGTGTGCCTGGTTGTGGGATGGGGGGTCTGGTCCCCTGATCCATACCTCAGGACCCCAGGCAAGCCCTGAGGCACTGGTGGTATGCCTGGGCCAGAACAAATTTTTTGTCCTTTGCTTACTTCTAAAATGGGGGAACTTCCTGTGAGGACCAGTATTTGAGCTGTGTGGTTTAGCTAAATTGCTGCTTTGCTGCTGTTTCCCTAGGGAAGACTTTTTGTGCAGCTCAGGGTTTAATGGTTGACTATATAGGTACTGCCAGCTCTCCAGAGACCCAGTGCACCTGGGTTGTATAGAAACTCTGATCTGGGCCTGAGTTCTTTCATCAAACTGCACCCCGTGCAATTCTGCATTCCCAACCAGTCTCCTCTGAGTGGTCCTGCACCAACTGGGGGGCAGATTGGCTGTCCTTGCTATGTTCCAGTGTTCTCCTGGTGAGCCCGTCTCTCCCAGTGCCAGTGCTCCAAACACTTCCCATAGGATGGGCTGTGCGCTGTTCCCTTGAGATGACTCATTGGCCTCTAGTGTCTCCTTTTTTCCAGTTGTTGTGTTTCCTCACTCCTTTGTGGGTCCACAGGAGCCCTATTAGTGGTCTTGCTGGCCTGGGGTCCACCAAGGCCCTCTTCTCCCCTGCTGCCTCCAAGCAACTCCATCCAAAGGGCACAGCTACAACTTTTGTTGGCTCCTGCCCTGTGTGCTCAGCAGCTCCAGGCTTAAAGCAGCTGCTGCACAAAATGGTCAGAGCAGTTTCTTCTTTCTCTCATCATGTCTTCTCCTGCCTTCATGGACTCCATAGGTCTCTCCTCCTCTTCCCCTGAGCTCTAGAGGCCCCAGCTTAGCTGTTCTTGCTTTTTTATCATTGTAAATTGGTTGATTTTGTGGCAGAGAGAGACGCTGGGGACCATCTATTCTGCCATCTTGACCAGAACTCCCCTGCTAGTTCTTGATATAAAAGAATAAAGACTTTCTCTCTTAATATTCCTATGTTAAATTATTTGATCACCCAGGTAGCCACAGAGGCAGATTGTCATGATTGCCAATTTCACTAGGGATTGGAGTTGGGGCAAGGGTGATATCCTCAGGAAGGGATGCTGACAGACAAAAATGTGTTGACTATATGGAAGATGTAATAAATAGCATTGAGACAACTGTCTCTGTATTTCAGCAAAGATATTGGTAGATTCTTACATCACACCAAAAAAAAAAAAAAATAGATGGGTTAAAATAGTTAAACATAAAAAGCATATACTAGAACAGAATGTACTAGAAAAATATCTAGGAGAATACTGACATAATATTGGGGAGGGGAAGGACCTTCTAAACAACATACAAACCAATAGCAAAAAGGAAAATGTGCCTAATTTGACCATATAAGCATCTAAAATCATCCATGACCCTAAAGAAGTTAAAAAAACACATAAATAAGAAACAACACAGACAACAAAGTATTGTTATTCAAAATGTATAAAGCATTCTCACTCATAAATAAGGAAACACACAACCCAATTGGTAAATACAGGCAGAGATTAAGTCAAATAACAGATATGCAAATGGGTAACAAACATATAAAAATTGTTCACTCTCATTATTAATCAGGAAAATGAAAACTAAAATATCAGTAGAATATAAATTTTGTGCATCAAATTAACAAAAATTAAAATGTGGGTGTGGGATAATGGGTATTTTCCTACATTTTGGGTGTAAATGCAAAGGAGCACATCTAGTTTAAAGGATAACCTGGCAGGGCCGAGCCCGTGGCGCACTGGGGAGAGTGCGGCGCTGGGAGCGTGGCGACGCTCCTGCCGCGGGTTTGGATCCTATATAGGAATGGCCGGTGCACTCACTGGCTGAGTACCGGTCACGAAAAAGACAAAAAAAAAAAAAAAAAAAAGGATAACCTGGCAGTACCTATCAAAACTAAATATGCTCATACTCTTTGATCCAACAATTCTACTTCTCATATTTATACTATATTATATTTGCACAGGTGAATAAAGATAATACTTACCACTTAGCAAGTGCCTATATGTTCCAAGCCCTTTAAAATTCTTTGAGATAGGTGACAGTATACTCATTTTGTAGATGAGAAAACTGAAACTCAGACATAAATTGCCCACAGTTATATGACCATGGAAATGTAAGAATCTGGATTTGAACTAGATATTTTTGCCTGTAAAATCCAAGCTCTTTTTACTACTCGGATATCATACTAGTTTTCTTACCACTACCAAACATTGCCTTTCATTGGTGGGTACAATTAAATTCCCCACCCTCCCCACTTTTCTTACATTCTGACCTTTGGGTAAATGATTTAGGGTCCAGTCAATGTCAAGGTTTAAATAGAATGCAATTAAGCTACATCCTTGATAGTCTTAAGGGGCTATAAATATGTGAAGGAACTATTGAAAGACTGTCACCTGAATCAGCTATGAGTTGAAAGAGATGTTATCAGTCCTTTCCAGTTCACATTAGTACTCCCGGAGTTTGTCTCAAAATACTGCATTTCTTTAACACACTGTCTACCTTGGTTCATAAAAAACTCTTCTTTTAACTTCAAACAATTCCAAAGTTTATTTTTCCGTAGAATTCTGAAGATTTCACAACTTGTTTATGAAGCAATTAACTTACTTTTAGAAATTTGCTCTAGAACTCTGACATATATTCAGTTTACAAGCCTGTTGCCATGGGTGATAGATTCTTCCAACATTCTAAGTCTGTTGATTGTATATAATCTATGTTTTACGGGCTATCAACCTAATTTTTCTTGTTAAATTAAATTTAGTTTTTTATGTTGTGTACAAGGTCTGACTACCATCCTTAAAACATTTAAGGTAAGTTTTCTTTTCCTTTGAAAAGAACTTTCTTTCTTTTAAAAATTAAATTCTTTATTTTGAAATAACTATAGATTCATGTGCAGTTGTAAGAAATAACAGAGAGAGCCCTTTATCCAGTTTCCCTCGATAATAATATCTTACAAAACAGTACAATTTCACAACCAGGATATTGACATTATACAATTAAGATGCAGAACGTTTATTTCAACAAGGATTCCTAGTAATCTTTTATAGTCACACCCATTTCCTTCCTGCCACCATTCCTTACTTAATGCCTGGCAACCACTAATCTGTTCTCCATTTTAATAATCTGGTGATTTCAAGAATGTTATATGAATGCAATAATACAGTGTATAACATTTTTGGATTGTCTTTTTTTCATCCAGTATAATTCTCTAAAAATTCATGCCGGTTGTTATATGTATCAATAGTTTGTTCTTCATTTCATGGTATGAATACACCACAGTTTGTTTAACTATTCACCAATTGAAGGATATCTGATTTTCCAGTTTTCAGCTGTTATGAATAAGACTGCTATGAACATTTATACAGGTATTTTTTGTGAAAATATGTCTTAATTTCTTTGGTATGAATGAACAAAAGTGCAATTGCTGGGTGCCTTGGGTTGAATGTCCCCCAAAAACTTATTGAGGGTGGGAAATCCTATTATGGTAATTGAAAGATGGGTCCTTGAAGAAGTGATTAGGTTGATGGTTTAATGGTGGGCATGGGCATGGTTCTGAGTGCTTTGAAAGGAAAGAGCAGATGAAAGTCTCTCTCTCTCTCTCTCTCTCTCTGCTCTACCATTTCTCAATGTGATATCCTATGTCACCAAAATCACCACCAAAGGAAGCTCTCACTAGATGTGTTCCCTGGACTTTGGACTTCCCAGCCTCTGATACTTTAAGCAATAAATTTTCTTTATCAATTATCCAGTTCCAAGTATTTTGTTATAAGCAACAGAAACAGACTAATACACTAGGTCATATGGCAGTTGCATATATACTTTTTTAAAGAAACTGCCAAACTGTTTTCAGGAATGTCTATAAAATTTTGAATTCCCACCAGCAATTTCTTCACACTTCACAAGTAGTATCATTCTGTTTTTAATTTTAGATATGAGACTTAGGTCAAAGTTTTATGTTTTTTGTCCATGGATTTCCAATTGCTGTAGCACCAGTTGTAAAGGTTGTCTTTCCTTCATTGAATTGCTTTTGCACCATTGTCAAAAATCAGTTGGGTCCTTGGAAATGGTCCTAGGAATGCTACTGCTATAAGGCTTCGGTTCAATTCAACCAAAACTATGCATGTTGTATGTGCAAGGTACTGGATAATATTTTACATATATTATCTTATTGAATTACTCCTTTTGGCTAAAGAGGCCTTTACTCATTTCTACTCTCCCTCTCCTGCTCTAGGTCCCTGTTAAGTGCATGCTTCACAGGATGCTTCTAAGGCATTGTGCATTTATCAGTTAGAGCTTTATTATAATCCTTTGCTTATGTTTCTTTTTTTTATAACTTTACTGGTTATGCATATTCATGGGGTACTAAGCTGACCATCACCACTTGTGCCTAAGATGTGATAGCCAAATCAGTATTATCAGCATGCCCACGGCCACAAATTGCAATTATTCCCTGTGTCCCTACCCAATTAATCACTGACCTCCCTCCTGCTCCCCACCTCCCCCACCTCACTCCACAACCCTAGGTATGCTCTCTCCCACAGCAAGTCCAACACACTACTGCGGTCTTTCTTTCCTTCCTTCTTCCCCTCTTAGCTCCCAGTTATTGGTGAGGACATGCAGTATTTTCCATCTATGCCTGGTTTGTTTGTTTGTTTGTTTGTTTTATTTATATTTATTTATTTATTTATTTATTTTTTAAAGATGACTGGTAGTTGCTTGAGTTCCTGATATGTTCTGGATATTAATCCCTCATCAGCTGTACAGTATGCAATATTTTCTCCAATTCTGTAGGTTGTCACTTCACTCTGTTGATTGCTTCCTTTGGTGTGCAGAAGCTTTTTAGTTTGATATAGTTCCATTTGTTTATTTTTTCTTTTGTTGCTTGTGCTTTGGTCTCTTGTTCATAAAGTCTGTGCCCAGTCCTAATTCCAGAAGTGTTTCCCCTATATTTTCCCTTCATAGTTTTACAGTTTCAGATCTTATACTTAAATCTTTAATCCATATTGAGTTGATTTTGGTATATGGTGAGAGGTGCAGGTCTAGTTTCATTGTTCTGCGTATGGATATCCAATTTTCCAAGCATCACTTAATGAAGAGGCAGTCTTTTACCCAATGTATGTTTTTGTTGCCGTGGTCAAATATCAATTGGCTGTAAGTCTGTGGGTTATCTATTCTGTTCCACTGGTCTGAGTGTCTATTTTTATGCCAGTACCATGCTGTTTTGGTACTATATCTTTGTAATATAATTTTAAGTCAGGTATTGTTAGGCCTCTGACTGTTGCTCTGCCTCACATGGATTTGTCACCTCTCTTCTCCTGGGTGATGGAGCCACAAAAAGGATTACTCAAAGCCCATTTCTTCTGAGCAGTGAGACATCCTAAAGGGGTTAACTTCCCAGAACCCTCAAGAGAGAGGCAGTCTTCCTTTGGGAAATTAACACTAAACTGGGGTTCTGTCTCAGTATTTATTCTCCAGGCCAGAAAGTTACAGAAATGCAATAAAGGAAGTCATATAAATGGCCAACAGGCACTTAAAAAAGTGCTCAACATCACTAAACATCATGGAAATGCAAATTAAAACCGCACTGAGACATTACCTCCCCCCAGTTAGACTGGCTATAATCAAAAAGATGAAGAATTACAAATGCTGGTGAGGATATGGAGAAAAGGGAATGTTCATGCACTGTTGGTGGGACTGTAAATTAGTACAACAAACATACTATGGAAAACAGTATGGAGGTTTCTCAAACAACTACAGATATATCTACCATATGATCCAGCAGCAATCCCAGTACTAGGTATTTACCCAAAGGAATGGAAATCATCATGTCAAAGGGATACCTGCACTCCCATGTTTATCACAGCTTAATTTACAATAGCCAAGATATGGAACCAACCTAAATGTCCATGGATGGATGACTGGATGAGGAAAATGTGGTATATATACACCATGGAATACGACTCTGCCATTTGCAGCAACATGGATTAGCTTGAGAAAATTATGTTCAATAAAATAGACCAGGCACAAGGGCCAGCCCGTGGCCCACTTGGGAGAGTGTGGTGCTGATAACACCAAGTCCATGGGTTCGGATCCCTATATAGGGATGGCCAGTTAGCTTACTTGGGAGAGCGTGGTACTGATAACACCAAGTCAAGGGTTAAGATCTTCTTTACTTTCTTTAGTAGTGGTTTGTAGTTCTCATTGTAGTGATCTTTAACCTTTTTGGTTAAATTGATTCCTAGGTATTTTATTTTTTTCGTGACTATTGTGAATGGGCTTATTTTCTTGATTTCTCTTTCTGTTAGCTCGTTATTGGAGAATAGAAATGCAACTGATTTGGGAGCATTGATTTTGTATCCTTTAATATTACTGAAATTATTAACCAGCTCTAAGAGTTTTTTGATAGAGTCTTTAGGTTTTTCTGTATATAGGATCATGTCATCTGCAAATATGGACAGTTTGACTTCATCTTTTCCAATCTGGATGTGCTTTTTTTTTCTTTTTGCCTGATTGCTCTGGCTAGTACTTCTAAACTATGTCAAATAGGAGTGCTTGCTCCATTTGTTACCAAGGAAGGACTGTTATGACCTATGTCTCATCAACTAGTCTGTTGCTTCCAATTAGATCAGGAAGTAGTGATCAAATAAAAGGTATCAAATCCTCTTCAAGTCCCAGCAAGCTACATTGCTTGGAATCCTCTCTCAAAGCACATTGCCAGAGTTTCTGAATTTGCAATGTCTACCAAAAGACCTAATTTGAGTTAAAACTTTATGTTAGGATATGTTTTTTCCTGCACCATAATTAAAATCCTTCTTTGCCTAGGATGCCCTCATGTAATTCTTTTGAGCTATTTTATAAACTAATGTAACTTATTGAAAAGTGAAAAAAAGAAAAAAAAGTTCTTATAGTAAATAATACTCATGGTTTTCAAGATGGCGGCGGCTGCGGCGGCTGGCGCAGAGTAGCTGAGGTGGAAAAGGTGGCCACTGGGCCTCAGGCAGCCGGGAAACTTGTGGACCTTCCTCTGGCCATCTCTTAAGGGAGGACTGCTGCTGCTGGCCGGTCGTGGGGGCTCAACGCCACTTTGCCCCCGGCAGGAGAGGCTGCCTCATTTACAGGCAACAGCTTTGAAGTGTGGAGCAGGAAAAGAACTGATTCTTAGCTGCAAAAGCGAGTCTTGAAACAGGGAACACGGCGCTAGGGCTGCTGTGGATGCAGCCAGGATCCCGGAGGCTGGGGCCGCACTGAAGGCGGCCAGCTGCTCTATTCAGGATTCGAGGTTTCAGGCCGGCATTAAAGAAGATTCCTGGGAGCGCCCGAGCGGCGCTGCGACTGAACAGCCCGAGGCGGCAGCGCCGAGAACACGGAAGGCAACAAACCAGAGACAGAGCGAGCGCCCGACCTGGCACAGCACTGTGAGTGATCCCTGGCACAGCTCTGTTCGGGGGGTGGATGCCCACGCGGCTCCCGCCTGCACCACCAGGCCACTCACTGCCCTGGTGCTGCCTCCATTTTCCCAGGTGCGGGCAGCTCCGCCCTGCTCGGTCATCACTGAGCCCATTTGCTTGGCCTGGCGCGGGGCTTTCCGGACCCTGCGGGCCGGCCTCCTCTCCCACTCCCTCCGCGGTTCTCTGGCGGGGCTGGGGGTGTGGGGCGTCCCGACCAGTGTTGGGAGAGCTAGGAAGTACGGGCGGGCCGACTGTCACTCCACCACACCCTGGACTCCGGCCCCGGTAAACTTCCTGTTACTGGGAGGCAGATACCATCTCTGCGACCACCAGTTTGGAAAAAAGCCTAACGAATTTCTGGTTGGGAATAGTGTGGTAGGAGAGTTCCCAGGTCCGCTTGAACCTGCCGGAGAGCAGGCTGCAGGCGGGCACTAGACTCGGTTTATACCGGGGGGATACAAAGGTGAACAAGACCCGAGAAAGATCTACACAGTGCTACAAAGGCACCCAGAGAGAACGGTCGTCTGTGCCTAGCAGAAACCTGGTAGACTTCCTGGGCGAGGCGGTGCTGAGCAGGGTCTTGAAGGCCCAGCTGATAGACGAGGGGTGCAGAAGACACACCCCAGCCCAGCACAGTGTGCACAGAGGGGGGAGACGTGCGGCCAGGGAGGCGGAGACTCGACAGAAACCACACACCCGGTGGGGTCGCCACTGCACGATCTAACAGCCTGGGCCAGAGCACACGGAACGGGGAGAAGTCCTGTACAGAAAGTGAAAGCTCAACAGAGATCACACACCCTGTGGTACGTGATCCACCAGCCCAGCAGAGTACAAGCTGACCAGAAAGGTGGATCCCCGGAGAAGCCCAAGACCTGAGGCAACCACACACACAAGACACTAGAGGCCAACTGAGCAGTCACGGCGGGAGCCATACCAAATTGGCAATCACAGCAACATCCTAGTTAGTCATTAGTCTCAAACCGGTGGACTGTGAAACCCCCTGCCACAATGAATAAACACCAAAAAAAAGACACCAGAAATACAAAAAATCAAGAAAGTACACCACCAAAAGTTAATAAATCTCATACTCTAGATCCTATAGAACAAGAAGCCCTTGAAATAACTGACAAGGAATTTCGAGTGATAATTCTAAGGAAACTGAATGAGATACAAGAAAACTCAGCTAGACATCATGATGAAATGAGGAAAAGTATACAGGATCTGAAAGAGGAAATGTACAAGGAAATCAATGTCCTGAAAAAAAATGTAGCAGAACTTGCTGAACTGAAGAAGTTATTCAGCGAAATAAAAAACACAATGGAGAGTTTAACCAGCAGGCTTATCGAAGTTGAAGAGAGAACCTCTGAACTTGAAGATGGGCTGTTTGAAATAACACAAGCAGACAAAAAGAAAGAAAAAAGAATCAAGGACATGGAAGAAAATCTGAGAGAGATATCAGACAACCTCAAGCGCTCAAATATCCGAGTCATGGGTATTCCAGAAGGGGAGGAAAATGGAGATTCCATTGAAAACATATTCAACAAAATAGTGGCAGAAAACTTCCCAGGTATAGGAAAAATCACAGATCTTCAGATCCAGGAAGCTCAACGATCTCCAAACGTATTCAACCCAAAAAGACCTTCTCCAAGACATGTCATAGTCAAATTGGCAAAACTCAGAGACAAAGAGAGAATCTTAAAAGCTGCAAGAGAGAAGCGTCAAATCACCTATAAGGGAGCCCCAATCAGGTTAACATCAGACTTTTCATCACAAACCCTAAAAGCTAGAAAGGAATGGGATGATATTTTCAAAATACTAAAAGACAAAGATTGCCAGCCAAGAATACTCTACCCTGCAAGGCTATCCTTCCGAAATGAGGGGCAAATAGTATATTTCTCAGACAAACAAAAACTGCGGGAGTTCACTACCACAAGACCACCCTTACAAGAAATCCTCAAGGGAGTACTGGGTTTGGTTCCTGAAAAATAACTACCACTGCCATAAAAACCTAAGAAAAATCTAAACCCGCTAGTACAATAAAAATGGCATTCATGAAGAGAAAACAAGCTAACAAAAACACTATCTACAACCTAAGGAACCAACAAACAAAGAAACCAAACAGTAAATCAGAAAGCAAGGAACAAAAGACACCTAAGACAACCAAACAACCAATAAAATGCTAGGAATAAATCAACACCTTTCAATAACAACTCTTAATGTTAAAGGCTTAAATTCCCCAATTAAAAGACACAGACTGGCTGACTGGATCAAAAAGCAGGACCCAACTATATGCTGCCTACAAGAGACCCACCTCACCCATAAAGATTCACACAGACTAAGAGTGAAAGGATGGAAAAAGATTTAACATGCAAACAGAAAAGAAAAACGAGCTGGAGTGGCTATTCTTATATCTGACAAAATAGACTTTAAACTAAAAACCATAAAAAGAGACAATGAGGGACACTACTTAATGATAAAAGGACTGATCCATCAAGAAGACATAACAATCATAAATATGTACGCACCCAATGTTGGAGCAGCCAGATTTATAAAACAAACTCTATTAGACCTAAAGAAGGAAATAGACACTAATACCATAATAGCAGGGGACCTGAACACTCCACTGTCAATATTAGACAGATCATCTAGGCAAAGAATCAGTAGAGAAACACAAGATCTAAACAAGACTCTAGACCAATTGGAATTGGCAGATATCTACAGAACATTCCACCCCACAACCTCAGAATATTCATTCTTCTCATCAGCACATGGATCATTCTCCAGGATAGATCACATATTAGGTCACAAATCAAGTCTCAGTAAATTCAAAAAAATTGGAATTATCCCATGTATCTTCTCAGACCACAATGGATTAAAACTAGAAATTAATAACAAACAAAACTCTGGAAACTGTACAAACACATGGAAATTAAACAGCATTCTACTTAATGACATATGGGTCCAAGAAGAAATCAAGCAGGAAATCAAAAAGTTTATTGAAACTAATGAAAACAATGATACATCATACCAAAACCTGTGGGATACTGCAAAAGCAGTATTGAGGGGAAAATTTATTGCATTAAATGCTCACTTCAGAAGAATGGAAAGATGGCAAGTGAACAACCTAACACTTCACCTTAAAGAACTAGAAAAACAAGAACAATCCAATCCTAAAGTTAGCAGACGGAAAGAAATCATTAAGATCAGAGCAGAACTGAATGAAATTGAAAACCAAAAAACAATTCAAAAGATCAACGAATCAAAAAGTTGGTTTTTTGAAAAGATAAATAAAATTGACAAACCATTAGCATGGCTAACAAAAAAAAGAAGAGAGAAGACTCAAATAACAAAAATTAGAAATGAAAAAGGCGATATTACAACTGATTCATCTGAAATACAAGGAATCATTCGAGACTACTACAAACAACTATACGCCAACAAATTTGAAAATCTGGAGGAAATGGATAAATTTCTGGACACACACAAGCTCCCAAAACTGAACCGTGAAGACGTAGAAAATTTGAACAGACCAATAACAATAAAGGAGATTGAAGCTGTTATCAGAAGGCTCCCAACAAAGAAAAGCCCAGGACCAGATGGATTCACAGCAGAATTTTACCAAACATTCAAAGAGGAATTGACACCGATTCTTTACAAACTATTCCAAAAGATTGAAACGGACGCAAATCTCCCAAACTCATTCTGTGAAGCAAACATCATCCTGATACCAAAACCAGGTAAAGATATAACCAAAAAAGAAAACTACAGGCCGATATCCTTGATGAATATAGATGCAAAAATCCTCACTAAAATACTAGCAAACAGAATACAGCAACACATACGTAAAATTATTCATCACGATCAAGTGGGATTCATCCCAGGGATGCAAGGTTGGTTCAACATACGCAAATCAATAAATGTGATACACCATATTAATAAACTCAAACACAAGGACCATATGATCATCTCTATAGATGCTGAAAAAGCATTTGATAAAGTTCAGCACTCATTCATGACAAAGACCCTCTATAAGTTAGGTATAGAGGGAAAGTATCTCAACATAATTAAAGCCATATATGACAAACCCACTGCCAATATCATCCTGAATGGGGAAAAGCTGAAAGCTTTTCCTTTAAGAACAGGCACTAGACAAGGATGCCCACTCTCACCACTCCTATTTAACATAGTGTTGGAAGTACTAGCCAGAGCAATCAGAGAAGAGAAGGAAATAAAGGGCATCCAGATTGGAAAAGATGAAGTCAAACTGTCCCTGTTTGCAGATGACATGATCCTATATATCGAACAGCCTAAAACCTCTACAAAAAAACTGTTGGAATTGATAAATGATTTCAGCACAGTAGCAGGATACAAAATCAACACACAAAAATCAGTAGCATTTCTTTTCTCCAATAGTGAACATGCAGAAGGAGAAATCAAGAAAACCTGCCCATTTACAATAGCCATCAAAAAATTAAAATACTTAGGAATTGAGTTAACCAAGGAGGTGAAAAATCTCTATAATGAGAACTACAAACCACTGCTGAGAGAAATTAGAGAAGATACAAGAAGATGGAAAGATATTCCATGCTCTTGGATTGGAAGAATCAACATAGTGAAAATGTCCATACTACCCAAAGTGATATACAAATTCAATGCAATCCCCATCAAAATTCCAAAGACATTTTTCTCAGAAATGGAAAGAACTATCCAGACATTTATATGGAATAATAAAAGACCACGAATAGCCAAAGCAATGCTGAGCAAAAAAAATAAATCTGAAGCCATAACACTACCTGACTTTAAGCTATACTACAAAGCTATAATAACCAAAACAGTATGGTACTGGCATAAAAACAGACACACTGACTAATGGAATAGAATAGAGAATCCAGAAATCAACCCACACACTTACTGCCATCTGATCTTTGACAAAGGCACCAAGCCTATTCACTGGGGAAGGGACTGCCTCTTCAGCAAGTGGTGCTGGGATAACTGGATATCGATATGCAGGAGAATGAAACTAGATCCATACCTCTCACCGTATACTAAAATCAACTCAAAATGGATTAAGGATTTAAATATACACCCTGAGACAATAAAACTTCTTAAAGAAAACATAGGAGAAACATTTCAGGAAATAGGACTGGGCACAGACTTCATGAATACGACCCCAAAAGCACGGGCAACCAAAGGAAAAATAAACAAATGGGATTATATCAAACTAAAAAGCTTCTGCACAGCAAAAGAAACAATTAAAAGAGTTAAAAGACAACCAACAGAGTGGGAGAAAATATTTGCAAAATATACATCTGACAAAGGATTAATATCCAGAATATATAAGGAACTCAAACAACTTTACAAGAAGAAAACAAGCAACCCAATTAAAAAATGGGCAAAAGAGCTAAGTAGGCATTTCTCTAAGGAAGATATACAAATGGCCAACAGACATATGAAAAAATGCTCAACATCACTCAGCATCCGGGAAATGCAAATCAGAACCACATTGAGATACCATCACACCCCAGTTAGGATGGCTAAAATCCAAAAGACTATGAACGATAAATGCTGGCGAGGCTGCGGAGAAAAAGGAACTCTCATACATTGTTGGTGGGACTGCAAAATGGTGCAGCCTCTATGGAAAATGGTATGGAGGTTCCTTAAACAATTGCAAATAGATCTACCATACGACCCAGCCATCCCACTGTTGGGAATATACCCAGAGGAATGGAAATCATCAAGTCGAAGGTATACCTGTTCCCCAATGTTCATCGCAGCACTCTTTACAATAGCCAAGAGTTGGAACCAGCCCAAATGCCCATCATCAGATGAGTGGATATGGAAAATGTGGTACATCTACACAATGGAATACTACTCAGCTATAAAAACGAATGAAATACTGCCATTTGCAACAACATGGATGGACCTTGAGAGAATTATATTAAGTGAAACAAGTCAGGCACAGAAAGAGAAATACCACATGTTCTCACTTATTGGTGGGAGCTAAAAATTAATATATAAATTCACACACACACATACACACACACACACACAAACCGGGGGGGGGGAGAAGATATAACAACCACGATTATTTGAAGTTGATACAACAAGCAAACAGAAAGGACATTGTTGGGGGGGTGGAGGGAGAAGGGAGGGAGGTTTTGGTGATGGGGAGCAATAATCAGCTACAATGTATATCGACAAAATAAAATTAAAAAAAAAAAAAAACTATGTCTAATAGGAGTAATAAGAGTGGGCATCCTTGTCTTGTTCCTGTCAGGACGATATTGGTGGTGGGCTTGTTATAGATGGCTTTTATTGTGTTGAGATACTTCTATACCTAATTTATCATGAAGGATGTTGAATTTTTTCAAATGCTTTTTCTGCATCTCTTAAGATAATTATATGGTTTTTGTCCTTGATTTTGTTGATGTGATGTATCACATTTATTGACTTGCATATGTTGAACCATCCTTGCGTTTCTGGGATGAATCCCACTTGGATTCTGCAGTTGTATGTATGGATCCAGGTTTGTCAAACTGTACCACACACAGTGTGACAGTCATCATTAATGGTGATGATGTTGAAAATGTAAGACCTAAGCCAAAGCCAGGGGATGAAGAATTTGTGGAAGTAATTTCTTTACCAAAAAATGACCTGCTGAAGAGAACTGATGCTCTGGTAGCTGAAGAACATCTTACAGTGGGTGCCAGAGTCTATTCTTATGCTCTGGCACTGAAACATGCAAACATGAAGCCATTTGAAGTGACTATCCTATAATTTTAAGGCCAAAGAAGACATTGGCCATATGTTTTTTTTTTTTTTCCTGGTTTCATAATGGGCTTTATTGGGAAAAGTTAGTGTAAAAACATTCAAACTTATAAAATTTAAATAAGACAGTAAAATTATACCTTGTAGCTATAGTAATCACTATAGTAATCACAAATAAGATAAAAGTCTAAATTATTACCTAAGCAAACACTACTTTGTCTGGCTTCTGTTGCAAGCCCAAGGCAGGAAACATTGCAATTATTAGAAGTGAGCCCAATGATGAATTTGCATTTGAAACTGGAAGAAAGGGAAAAAAGCATGTTCTGATTACAGCATCACAACATTCTAGCCTGAAAAAAGCAACTTCACTAACGTCCCGCAGCAGAGTATATTAGTTATTGTAACCATGCATTAAAATTCTCATTTTATGTCATAAAGAGAGTAATGAGTTTTCCTCATGATACGTTATGTTTTACTGAGCTTCATATGGTTTGTCCCTCTGAAGACCTTTCTGGGAACACTTCTCCTGGGACTGCTTCCTAAGATGCCCATGTTGCTTACCATGTGACCATATGTTTTGTAAATGAGACCACCAGGCCTTCTTCACTTTATAATTTTTTTGATATGTTGCTATATTCTGATTGCTAGTATTTTACTGAGAATTTTTTGCATCTGTGTTCATCAGAGATATTGGTCTGTAGTTTTCTTTTTTTGTTGTATCTTTTTCTGGTTTTGGAATCAAGGTGATGCTGGCCTCATAGAATGAGTTTGGGAGAGTGCCTCTGCTTCAATTTTTTGGAATAGTTTGAAGAGAATAGGTATTGATTCCTATTTAAGGGTTTGGTAGAATTCAGCAGTAAAGCCGTCCCGTCCTGGGATTTTATTTGTTAGAAGATTGCTGGTTACTGCTTCAATCTCATTGCTTGTTATTGTTCTGTTTAGGTTTTCTATGTCTTCTTGGTTCAGTCTTGGTAGTTTGTATGGGTCCAGAAATGTATCTATTTCCTCCAGGTTTTCAAATTTGTTGGTATATAGTTGTTTATAAGTCTCTAATGATTTTTTGTATTTCTGTGGAACCAGTTATAATGTCTCCTTTTTAATTTCTGATTATTGTTATTTGAGTCTTCTTTTTCTTTTCTTTTTGTTAACCTAGCTAATGGTTTGTCTATTTTTTTTGTTTTTCAGAAAACCAACTTTCTGTTTCATTGATCTTTTGTATTGTTTTTTGGGTACCTAGACTATTTAGTTCTGCTCTAATCTTAATTAATCTTACTCTTAATTAGTCTACTAACTTTGGGATTGGATTGTTCTTGTTCTTCTAGTCCTTTTAGGTGTAGTGTTAGGTTGTTTACTTGAAATCTTGCTATTTTTTTAATGTAAACTTTTATTGCTATAAACATCTCTCTTAGTACTGTTTTTGCAGTATCTCACAGGTTTTGATATGATGTGTCTTTATTTTCATTGTTTCCTAGAAATTTTTTGATTTCCTGTTTAATTTCTTCTTGGATCCATAGGTCATTTAGGAGCCTGCTATTTAATTTCCTGAGTTTTGCTTGTTATTAATTTCTAGTTTTAATACATGGTGGTCTGAAAAGATAGTTGAGATGATTTCTATTTTTTAAAAGTTATTGATACTTGATTTGTGACCTAACATGGTCTATCTTGGAGAAAGTTCTGTGTGCTGATGAGAAGAATGTGTATTCTATAGTCATTGGATGAAATGTTCTGTAGATATCTACCTGGTCCACTTGGTCTAAAGTGTAGTTTAAATCCTGTGTTTCTCTATTGATTTGTTTCCTGGATGATCTGTCCAATGATAAGAAGGGGGTGGTCAGGTCCCCCACTACTATTGTATTGGGATCTACCTCTTTCTTTAGATCTAAAAGTGTTTGCTTTATATATCTGGGTGGTCCAGTGTTGGATGCATATATATTTATGACTGTTATGTCTTCTTGCTGGATCAATCCCTTTATCATTACATAGTGGCCTTCTTTGTCTCTTTTCATGGTTTTTGTTTTAAAGTCTATTTTATCCAATATAAGAATAGCTACTCCTGCTCATTTTTGGTTTCCATTTGCGTGGTCTATCTTTTTCCATCCCTTCACTATTAGTCTGTGTGCATCTTTACTGGTGAGATGAGTCTCTTGAAGACAGCATACAGTTGGGTGTTGCTTTTTGATCCAATCCATCAGTCTGTGTATTTTGAGTGGGGATTTTAATACATTTACATTTAGGGTTGTTATTGAGAGGTACTACCTTATTCCTGGCATTTTATAGCTTTTTGTTTAGATGTTTTGAGTATCACTTTTTTCTTTCTTCTCCCTTGATTATTGGTCTTCCATGTTTGTGGGGTTTTTTTGTTTGTTTGTTTGTTTGTTTGTTTTGTCTTCTTTCGTGACCGGCACTCAGCCAGTGAGTGCACCGGCCAGTCCTATATAGGATCCGAACCTGTGGCGGGAGCGTCGCTGCGCTCCCAGCGCCGCACTCTCCTGAGTGCACCACGGGCTCGGCCCTGTGGGGGTTTTTTTGAGGCAGTAAGGTTTAGTTTCTTTTGTCTCTCTCATTTGCATTTGTGTTTTACTGGTGGATTTTGTTCTTACTTGTGTATCCGTGGTAGTGATTATTGTTTTTATGATTCCAGATGCAGGACTCCCTTGAGAATTTCTTGCAGAACTGGTCATGTGGTGATGAACTCCCGCAGTTTTTGTTTGTCTGGGAAATACACTATTTCTCCCTTACTTTTGAATTTTGATGTACAGCCTTGCTGGGTATAGTATTCTTGGCTGGCAGTTTTTTTCTTTTAGTATTTTGAATATGTCATCCCATTTTCTTCTTTCCTATAGAGTTTCAGTTGAGAAGTCTGCTGTTAGTCTGATGATGCCAGAATCCAAGTCTTCCAACTTGAAATCTTGTAACACAATATTTTATATGTACTTGCCATTTTTTTCCTAAATAAAAGTTTAGACCACATAAGCAGATGGATTTTTTGGTGCTATTTTTAGATGCACATGAGTCTGAAAGAAGTAGTTTAAACAACAAAACATTAAAATTTGCAGAACATTTTAGTGGCTTAGTGGGACAACTGGACTGAACATTAGAATCAGTAATGTCCCTGCACAATTTGAGTGTTATGGATTAAATGTGTCCCCCAAAAGTTCATGTACTGAAACTTGACCCCCATTGTAAGAGTGTTAAGAAGGTGGGAAATCCAATTATGGTATTTGAAAGGTAAGGCCTTTAAAAGTTCATTAGATTGTGAGGACTGTGTCCTTGTGAATGAATTGATCCAATCATGGAGTAATGGGGCATGGTTCTGATAGATTTATAAAGAGAGCAAGTGAGAAAGTTGGTTCTCTCTTGCTCAGCCACTCTCGCCATGTGATACCCTGTGTAGCAAGCCACTACCAAGAAAAAGGCCCTCACCAGATGCACCCCTTGGACTGTGGACTTTCCAGCCTCTGAAACTATAAGAAATTCCTTTATAAATTACCCAGTTTCAGGTATTCTGCTATAAGCAATGGACTAAAATGGACTAAAACATTGAGATCACTAACTTAAAATTGACTAAACCCTATAGCATAGAGTCCAAGAAATTCTTATATCAAATCCTACTCTCTGCAAAAGAATATTAGCATGAGGCTCCAATGTCTTGGATTAAAGAATCAGTTAATCATTAAAAATTGCAAGAAAAAGCACTGACACTTTTTTAGGGTTTGGATTATTTTCTCCTGTGCGAGCATGGTTCTTGCCTTCTGAGTGCAAAATATGGGGTAGAGGAAGGTTTTTATTTCTCTTCTCACCTTTCACCTCAGTATTTCTTTCTTGTTTGATCCTCATCTGAAGCTACACAACTCCTGTTCCATTTCTGAAATACTTATTGCTATTAGCCTGGCATGGCAATGAGACAACTAAATCTTGAACAATTACAAATTTTCAAGGTTCAAAGAAAGGAATACAAGACAGTTAACTTCAAATATTAATGGCAGTTGGGATAAGGACAATGACTTCATTAAAATGGTTCATAGTAATCAAAACATCATGGTACTGGAATAAAAACAGACACATAAGCAAATGGAACAGAATAGAGAGCCCAGAAATAAATCCATACAACTACAGCTAATTGATTTTCAACAGAGGTGCCAAGAACACAAATTGGAGAAAGACCAATCTCTTCAATTAGTGATTCTGAGAAAATTTAATCAACATGCAGAAGAATTAAACTGGACTTACATCTTTCACCATATACAAAAACCTACTAAAAATGAATTAAAGACTTAAATGTAAGGCCTGAAAATATAAAACTATTAGAAGAAAACATAGGAGAAATGCTTCATGACATTGAACTGGGGAAAGAATTTTTTGAATATGACTTCAAAAGCATAGGCAACAAAAGAAAAATAGACATATGGGATTACATCACACTAAAAAGCTTCTGCATAGAAAACGAAACAATCAACAGAGTAAAGAGACAACCAACAGAATGGGAGAAAATATTTTCAAACTATACATCTGACAAGGGGTTAATATCCAGAATATATAAAGAACTCAACCCAATAAAAAAAAATCCAATTAAAAACAGACACATAGACCGATGGAACCCCCAGAAATAAATCCATGCATTTACAGCCAATTTATTTTTGACAAAGGCACCAAGAACAAACATTGGCGGGGGAAAGGACAGTCTTTTCAATAAATGGTGCTGGGAAAATTGGTATCCATATGCAGAAAAATGAAATTGGACTCCTTATGGAACCGCGCCCTTTTTCTAAGCAAAAACAGATGGCCTAAAAGGATAAAAGGTGGCACTGAAGGGAAGTTAAGGGGGAGGGCTAAGCATAGAGAGGCAAGGCACGTGCACATTTGACCTTTTCAAGGATTGGCCTAAGCTTGGAAATCCCCTCCTGCTAAGCATATAAATATGATCTTTTGTGTTACAATAAATGGAACTGCCTGACAGAATCCCCGCTGCATGTGTATGTGTTGCTCACCCATCTCTTGGAATCTCTTTTTGCCCTGCATCCTCGGGGGGGAGAAAAGGGCAATCCCTTTGGCCCCAACCCTCTAGGGAAAGGAAAAACCTGTTGGGGTCCCGTGAGGCCACCGGAGACGCCCAACAGACTTCTCTCTTTCACCACATATAAAAATCAACTCAGATCGATTAAAGACTTGAATGTAAGACCCAAAACAGAAACTAATTGGAGAAAACATTGAGGAAACACTTCAGGACATTGGTCTGGGCAAAGATTTTTGGGGTAAGACTTTGAAAGCACATGCAACAAAAGCAAAAATAGACAAATGGGATTGTATCAAACTAAAAAACTTCTGTACAGCAAAAGAAACAATTGATACAGTGAAGAGACAACTTATAAAATGGGAAAAAATATTTGCGAACTATCCTTCCAACAAGAAATTAGTAACCAGAATATATAAGGAACTCAAACAACTCAACAGCAATAATAATGATAAAAATAATAATCCAATTAAAACATGGGCAAATGATCTGAACAGATATTTTAAAAGAAGACATACAATTGGCCGACAGGTATATGAAAAAAATGCTCACCATTACTAATCATCACGGCAGTGCAAATCAAAACCACAATGATATGTCATCCATCAGACTGGCTATCATCAAAAAGAAAAAATATAACAAATGCTGGTGAGGATGCAGAGAAAGGGGAACTCTTTTACACTGTTGGTGGGAATGTAAATTAGTACAGCCATAATGGAAAACTGTATAGAGGTTCCTCAAAAAACTAAAAATTGAAATATCATTTGATCCAGCAATCCCGCTACTGGATATATATCTAAAAGAAAAAAAAAATCAGTATATTGAAGAGATAGCTACATTCCCATGTTTATTGCAGGACTATTTCCAATAGCCAAGATATGGAATCAACCTAAGTGTCCATCAATGGATGAAAGAATTTTTTAAAATGTGGTATATATACACAACAGAGTATTATTCAGCCATAAAAAGAATAAAATCCTGTCATTTGCAGCAATATGGATGCGCCTCAAGGACATTATATAAAGTGAAATAAGCCCAGCACAGAAAGACTAATATCACATGTTCTCACTCATATGTGGGAGCTGAGAAAGTTAATTTCATAGAAGAAAAGAGTAGAATAGTGGTAACTAGAGGCTGAGAAGTATAGACACAAAGAGGTTGGTTAATGGGTACAAAAATACAGTAAGATAGGAGGAATAAGTTCTAGTGTTTGATAGCACGGTAGGATGACTACACAATAATTTATTGTATATTTCAAACTAGCTACAAGGGAAGATTTGGAATGTTCCCAACACAAACAAATGATAAATGTTCAAGGTGATGGATATCCCAATTATTCTGATTTGATCATTACACATGGTATGAGGGGTACGCAAAAAGTTCATGGAAAGATTTGTATTATCTTTTGATTTTATTTTTCCACAAACTTTTTGAAGTACTCTTGTATATACACAATAGAATATTATTCAGCCATAAAAAAGAATGAACTCTGGTTATTTTTGACAACATGGATGAACCTGGAAGACATTATGTCAAGTGAAGTAAGCCAGACACAGAAAGACAAATACTGCTTGATCTCACTGACATGTGGAATCTAAAAAGTTGATTTCACAGAAGCAGAGAATAGAACGGTGGTTTCCAGAGACTGGGGAGGGTTCAGGGGAGGAGGAAATGGGGAGACATTGGGTCAACCTGTACAAAATTAAAATTAAATAGGAGGAATAAGTTCTGGTGTCTTATTGCACAATAGGGTGATTACAGTTAACAATAATGTATTGTATATTGCAAAATAGCAAGAAGAGAAAATCTTGAATGCTATCACTTCAAAGAAATGATAAATGTTTGAGGTGATGGATATGCTAATTACCCAGATTTGATCATTACACAACGTACACATGTATTGAAACACCACATTGTACCCCATAAACATGTACAACTATTATGTGTCAATGAAAATACATAAAAATAAGATAATGCAAACTGCTAAAAAAATAAAATAAAATTATTCATATCACAATGGATGAGCAGGCATAGTCTGTGCTTTCCTGGTGCTGTTGTGATTTGCCTATTAAGTAACAGCTATTTTGGGGAGGCAGAAGCAATTAATTAAAATAGTATAGCATGCTAAAGTTGATGTTTTATTTATTTTGCTTTATAATAATCTATTAATTTATTATAACTACGAAAAAAATATATGATAAAAATCACTTTATAATAACTTTATAAATTTATGATAATAAAGTATATGCCTTTTTGGTGACAGAATACTGTCCGTAAATATTAACTAATTCAAAACAATGTAAACTATTAACAATGGTGTTTAAAGATATATCAATCTACTTACTGTTTTTCCTTTTCTATTTGTATTTTTATATCCACAGGGCTTATCTTGCATTAATGCATTGGAAAAAGAATGAAAAAAATGATTATGTAAGTAAGTTGGCACTTTTGACATTTAACAAGTGTATTTTACAGACAAATCTCTATGAGTGATTGTGAAAACATAGTGGTTGAGAGCACGCAGTCTCTGGAGCAGATTGCGTGAATTCAAACAGTTTCTGCAACTAACTAACCATCTGACTTTGAACAAGTCATTTTGACTCAGATTCAGTTTCCTCACTTGTAAAAAGGTGAAGATCCTCCTTCATAGGGTTGTTGTGTGATTTAACTGGCTAACGCATCTAACACTGTGCCTGGAACATAAGAAGCACAAGATGAATGAAAATTTTGTGATATTGTTATAATCATTACTATCTCCTTTCCTCTGACCCCTGATACACTACACTTTTGCATCTGTCACCTAATAACTCTGACTACTATCTTTAGTATATTAAGTGATTAAAAGTAAATGTCACTATACTCTGTACTTTCATGTACATAAGATTGTTTTTTAGTCAAATCATTGTAAAAGTTTATATCGAATATTTCTACTTTTGACTGGCTCTTAATGTCAATTCAAAAGATAAAATTTAAAGATGAAAAAAAATCTCATCATTGCACTCCTGGTGGTTCTGACCTTGTTCATGGCTGCAAAAAAATTATGTACATACTCAAAGCTGTGCTTCACTGGATGTATAAAAGATGACTTTTAGTCATCCTTCTTAGAGCTACCTCATTCTAGCCTGTCCTCTAGCAGTCATCTGAGTAATCTTCCATCATACATTTGCTACACATACCTAACTCTGTAAAGCTGAGTAGACAATCTACATTCTAGATACCTTTTGTGAATAATTATGTATTTCCTCAAGAATTCAATTTATGACCCTAGAGAGGAGTCTTAGGTAACAAACTAACTAAGAGGATTATAAAGTAGGGAGTGGAATGACCATGATCTTCAATGGTTTGTGGGGCCAGGCTAAAATAAATGTGTGTAAATACCACATTTATATCACAGAGTCAAGGGTCTCTACAAAAGCAGCTCCAAAGTAACTAGGCTAGGCACACACCTCTAATTTGCTTACAGGTAGTGCTAATTCAAGGAATTGAACAAGAGTGCTATGTGAGCACTACTAAATAAACTCTTAAATGCACTGTTTGACTTTATATAATGTAAATACATTTTAAATGATGTATTTACATAGTGTATATAATTTATTGGGTTAATTATGTAAGACTGGTCTGCATTAGCAAATTGAAAAGTATAAAGCAAAATATGGCAAAACTACTTTAAATATATATTCAGGAATCTTATTTAAATAGTTTTTTAAAGGTTCTGTTTAGATATAAATTTAGGAATATAGACTTTTAAAGTAACAGGAGATCTAACAGTCTTGAAACCACCTCTCTCGTTTCAAGATGAGAAAAATCCAGAAAAGTTAATGACCTGCCCAAGAGCAAGATAGTAGTGGGCAATAAGAAAATAAGCTCTGCTTTTTTCCCCTAAGCATTTACTTTTAATTTTAGATGTGTCATAGATTTGATTTGACATTACTTACAAAGACTTTTCAGAGGAAACTGGACTACTGGCTTGTTTTATAAATTCTTCTATAGAATTTTCATATTAGACTTTCCATTGCCTTGGTTGGTAAAACTAGGATAATAGTGTCAATCTCATAGGGTTGTATGAAGATTAAATAAGTTAATATATGTAAAGCATTTACAAAGTTCTTAAGACTAAATAAGGCAGTATAAGGCAATACCTAAGGGCAAGAGAGAGAAAGACAAAAGGGGGCTGAATTCCCCTTTTTTAAGGAACGCACTTTCTCAATAATGGTGTTAATCCATTCAGCCCGCCCTCCTGGCTTAATCACCATTCATTAGGCCCCACCTCCCAACACTGTTGCTTTGGGGATTAGGTTTCCAACACATGCTTTCTGGGGGACATATTCAAACTACAGCAGTATCATATTATAAGTACCCAAGTATCTCAGTCTCCCAAGATGTCTTATTAATTCTGAATGTATTTCCAAGCAGTATTTTAACAATAATTCAGGTATATCATAAACTTTTTCTGGCATTTAAAATATTAGTTCCTGAATCTGACATCCTATGATCCAAAATAGCTTCCTGCACCCCAGTATATGTCCTTAAAACTGTGTTATATGAAACAGATGTATGAAAACATATATAGCTAAAGCATTAAATTCTAATCATGTTAAGATCCTTCATTTTACCACATTCTACTATGTAAGCTAAGCCAAATTTCCTATTTGGGGGTTTTGTTCTAAAACTATACTTCTCAATCACACTTTCATCTGATTCTTTTTCCATAAGTCCTTAATTGGAGAGCACTCTCTACAACCCAAGGATGCCTGTATGTTACAAAGAAATGTGATCGCTTGCTCATCTTTCTTCTATAGCAAGTGTTCTAGTTATCTTCTTGTTTTCTCTTCATTTTAATTAGATTACTGCAGTCTCTTCTGAAAGGATATGCAGCCTCACACAGCTATGACTGTCTCAATTGTTAGAATATTGAAACACTTGTGTACTAATTGGTAAAAAGTTGCTGCCTCAAGATGTCTAAGTGTCACCTTATATACACCACTCTAGTTACCTTGATTCCCACAGGAATCTCCCATTTTTCTCAATCCCAACATGGCATAGCAGGGCACCCCAGAACTCTGATCCAACAGCATTGTGTGGTCTGATTTTTCTATGTTCATGCTGTACTGGTTTCTAAATATTTTTATTACCACCTTTGCGTTTACTGCTTTCTTGAAAGTGTCTTCATAATGATATTACTGAATGACTTCTTGGATTAGAAAAACCTCTTCATTAGATAGATCTATGGGGTAGACAAAAAGCTTGGAAACATAGATAAACAAATGTAATAAATGGTTTAATATAATATTATAATCCATGTAAAATTAAAATTATCTAGGTTTCCAGATTTTAAGGCCACCTGTATTTTTCTTTGCTTGATTTCCCACTGATAATGTAATTCCATATGTTTTCATGCCAATAATCAAAAAAAATTATAGTGTACTTTACCTTTTGAAGGAAAAGTCTTGATAATAATTATTTTGATGAGTTCATGTTCCCAATTTCACTGAAGAAATGTTTGAAAATTATAATAATCTATGTAAAAATAATAACTTACCTACTAAAGAAGGTGAATCTACTGGTTCAAAGGGAGAATATGAATCCTGAAATAAAAACAGAGAAGAGAAAGTGAATAGAAAAAATAATTAAATATAAATATAATTTTTAAACTTAGCATTTTTTGGATAATCTCATTTATTGGCATGAATTCTTGAAAATCAACATATTAATTTTGGCTTGATTTCTCAATTCTCTCTCTATCCAGCATCTTATACTACATATGAGATTCTTATCAATTCCAAAGGTTTTCAATTCCAAAACAATTCATGGGAAAGGAGAAAAGAATTATAATCAGACTCCAAATTTTCAGAAGCCAAATATGTTAAGCATAGGAGATACCAAGTCTGAGGTGTTTTTTCCTGACTTTAGCAAATGTTTAACTTTGAAATGATGTGGATATTTTGAAATTGTAGTAATTGTTGAGAGTGTCTTAGGCTAAATCTCCTCCACTCCTCCAATCCCTCCCCTTGTAGGTATTTTCCATCCATCTCCCGAGCTCCCGCAGTGTTCTCAGAGTCCCTGAGGTGGAAAACAGCCCCTCTCCTTTAGTGGCAGCCATTGTGGTTACTCAGTATTCATTTATTTATTTATTTTTGTTATTTGATTGGCACATATGAGTTGTACAAATTTAAGGGGTACAGAGTTATATTTCAATACATGTATATAATGTGTGATGATCAAATCAGGGTAATTAGAATATTTATCTTCACTAAAATGTGTATCATTTCTTTGCGATGAGAACATTTGATTTCCTCTCTTCCTGCCATTTGAGAACATACAATAAATTAAAGTTAATTATAGATGCTTAGCACCACTGTGCACAACTAGAACTTATTTTTCCTATCTAGCTGTAATTTTGTCTCTGTTAACCAACCTCTCACTATACTCCCTCCCCCTCCCCTTCCCAGCCTCTAGTAATCACAATTCTACCCTCTACTTCTAAAAGTTCAACTTATATATATTTTTAATTCCTGCATATGAATGAGAACATGCGATATTTATTTTTCTGTGCCTGACCTATTTCACTTAACATAATGTCTCTGAGGAGCTCCAGTGGCGCAATCGGTTAGCGCGTGGTACTTATACATAATGTCTCTGGGCTCATCCATGTTGTCGCAAATGACAGGATGTTGTTTTTTCATAGCCACGTAGTATTCCCTTGGTTATATATACCACATTTTCTTTATCCATTCATTTGTGGATGGACACCTCGGTTGATTCCATATCTTGGCTATTGTGAGTACTGCTGCAATAAACATGGGGGTGCAGATACCTCTTTGGTATGCTAGTTTTCTTTCCTTTGGATAAATACCCAGCAGTGGGATTGCTCAATCATATCATAGTTCTATTTAGAGTTTTTTGAGGAAACTCCATACTGTTTTTCATCATGGCTGTGCTAATATACATCCCAACCAACAGGTGTATAAGAGTTCCCTTTTCTCCACATCCTCACCAGCATTTGTTATTTTTTGTCTTTTTGATATTAGTCATTTCTTTCTTTCTTTTTTTTTTTATTGATGGCTGGCCAGTATGGGGATCTGAACGCTTGACCTTAGTGTTACAACACTGTGTTTTAACCAACTGAGCTAACAGGCTAGCTCAATAATATCCATTCTCACCAGCATGAGATAATATGTCACCATGGTTTTCAAATGCATTTCCCTGATGATTAGTGATGTTGAGCATTTTTTTCATATACCTGTTGGCCATTTGTATGTCTTCTTTTGAGAAATGTCTATTCAGGTCATTTCCCTATTTTAAAATTGGATTTTTTTTTTTTTTTTTTTGCTATTGAGTTGTTTAAGTTCCTTATATTTCCTGGTTACTCATCCCTTGTCAGATGAATAGTTTGTGAATATTTTCTCCCATTCTGCAGTTTGCCTCTTCACTCTGTTGTTTCTTTTGCAATCCCAAAGGCCTATATTTTTTCTTTTGTTGCCTAAGCTTTATAAGTCTTCTTCATAAAATTTTTGCCCAGACCAATGTATTGGAGTGTTTCCCCTATGTTTTCTTCTAGTAGTTTTATAGTTTTGGGTCATACAATTAAGTCTTTAATCCATTTTGAGTTGATTTTTGTATATGGTGAGAGGAGTCTAGTTTCTTTCTTCTGCATATGGATATAGTTTTTCTAGCACCACTTGTTGAGAAACTTAGCATTACTGATGGCTATAAATAATAAAATTAGATTGAATGCTACCATTTGGTTTTATCTTTCATGAGGAAAAGAATTCATTTACAATTTAACTGGTGCAACTGGGAGATAGTGAGATATATGCATGGCTAAAATATTGTATTAGTAGATTTTTAAGGTAGGAAATGCCAAGCATTAAAAGATAATATGTATTATTTTGCATATCATTAACTTCACATTCTTCAAGCACCAGGAAACAAAAATAGTAATTTAAACTATACATAAAAATAAAATAAAAACAAGATTACTATCAAGGAAAGGATATATGAAAAAAGGAGGTAGAAGTGACATCACAGAAAATCGTGGAGTAGGACACTCAAATTCCACTGAAGTTGGTCTCTCCACTGAAGTGAATATAAACTGTCGAAGACTGACATGTCAACTATTTCAGAACTTCAGAATATAATTCAAAACTTTTGGCAAACAGGGAACTGCTTAATAAAAAAGGGGGCAGATGAATTTTGGTGTTGAATGAAACCTCTGTCTGAAAACTTAGATAGACCACAAACAAGGAATACAGTCTTTGCAAAGTGGTGTGGATAAGTCACTAAAGAAATGGATGATGGCAACCCTCAAAAATCAAAGACAGCAACCCCTGGAGAATGAGGTGAAATGATTTCAGCATTACTTCATTATAATATTTAAATGCCCAAAAGCCAACAAAAAATTACAAGGTATACAAAGAAACAGGAAAAATGGCCCATTCACAGGAAAAAAAAATAGAACACACCCCTGAGGAAGCCTGGACTTTAGATTTACTAGACAAAGATTTTAAAACATTTTTCCTAAACATGCTCAAAGAGCTAAAGGAAACCATGGACAAAAAACCCCAAAAGAAACAAGGAAAACAATGTATGAACAAAAATGAGAATAACCATTAAAAAAATAAAAATTATTTTTATAAACACAAAGAAACTCTACATTAGAAAGTACAATAGCTAAAATGAAAAATTTACACAAGGGGTTTGATAGCAGACTAAAGTAGGCAGAAGGTAGACTCAGTGAACTTGGAGATAGGAAATTTGAAATTATGCAGTCTGGAAGAAGAAAAAAAAAGAATGAAAAAAGTGGAACAGAGCCTAAAGGACCTATGGGACAACCATCAAGTGTATCAACAGACATATTATGGTAGTCACAGGAAAAGACAAAAAGGGGTCAGAAAGAGTATTTGAAGAAATAATGGCCAAATACTTCCCAAATTTGATGGAAAGCATGAATCTATGTGTTCAAGAAACTCAAAAAACTCCTATGAGGATAAACTTGGAGAAACACCAAGACATGCTATAACAAACTACCAAAAGACAAAGAACTTGAAAGCAGCAAGAGACAAATGACTCATCATGCACAAATAATCTTCAATAAGATTAAAAGATAATTTTCCATTAGAGACCATTTAAGTCAGAAGGCAGAGAAATGACATACTTAAAGTTTTGAAAGAAAAAAATCTGTCAACCAAGAATTCTATAAACAGCAAAACTATTCTTCAAAAGTGCAGAAAACATGAAGACATTCCCAGAGTAACAAACTCTGGGGAAGTTTGCCACTAGTAGACTTGCTCTACAAGATATGCTAAGGGAGCTCTTCAGACTGAAAGGAAAATACGCTAGACAGTAACTTGAGCTAATACAAATAAAGAACTCTGGAAAGTGCATGTGTGTCTGTGTTGGAGTGGGGAGCAGAGAAGGAAAACTGTAGAGTTTTTTAATGGAATTAAAATTAAATTGTTATCAGCTTAAAATAGCATGTTATAACCATACAAAATTTTATGTAAGCCTCATGCTAACCACAAAGCAAAATCTATAGAAGATACACAAAAGACAAAAAGTAAAAAATAAAAGCATATCACTACAAACAAAAATCCAATCACAAATGAAGACAACTGTAGAAGAAAGAAACAATGGATCTACAAAACAATTGGAAAACAATTAATAAAATGATGAAAGCAAGTCTTTACCTATCAATAATTATCTTGAATGTAAATGAATTAAATTCTCTAATCAAAAGACATCATGTGGCTGAATGGATTAAAAATCAAGACACAACTGTTTACTGCCTACAAGATACTAACTTCATCTTTAAGGACACATATAAATTGAAAGTGAAGGGATGGAAAAAGATATTCCATGCAAATAGAAACCAAAGGGGATCAGGGGTAGCTATGCTTATATCGGATAAAATAGACTTTAAATCAAAAACCATAAAAAGAGATAAAGATAGTCATTATATAATGATAAATGGGTCAATTCAGCAAGAAGATATAACAATTGTAAATATATATGCACCTAACATCAGAACACATAAATACATAAAGCAAATATTGATAGATATGAAGGGAAATAGAGACTGCAATACAATAATAGTAAGGGACTTCAATACTCCACTTTCAACAATGGACAAATCATCCAGACAGAAAATCAATAAGGAAACATTGGATTTAAACTACACCTTAGATCAAAGGGACCTAAAAGACATATACAGAACATTCCATCAACATCAGCAGTGTACACATTCTTCTCAAGCACACACAGAACATTCTCCAGGATAGACCTAATTCAATAGCACATTAAAAGGATCATTTACCATGATCGAGTGGGATTTATCCCAGGGATGCAAGGATAGTTCAACATATGCAAATCAATTAAGTGTGTTACACTACATAAACAAAATTAAGGCCAAAAGTCAAATGATCATCTCAATAGATGCAGAAAAAGCATTTGACAAAATACAACACCCTTTTATAAAAACTCAACAAATGGGGATAGAAGTACATTCAAACCTCAACACAGTAAAGGGCCTATATGATAAGTCAACAGCTAACATCAGACTCAACAATAAAATACTGAAAGATTTTTCCATAAGTTCATGAACAAGACAAGGGTGCCCACTCTTGCCATTTCTACCCAACATAATATTGGAAGTCCTAGCTAGAGCAATTATGCAAGTAGAAGAAATAAAAGACATCCAAATTGGAAAGAAAGAAATTAAATTGTCTCTGTTTACAGACGTAATCTTATATATCAAAAACCTTAGACTCCTCCAAAAAACTGTCAGAACTAATAAATGAATCTGGAAAGTTGCAAGATACAGCATCAATGTACAAAAATCAGTTGTGTTTCTATACACTAATAAGGAACTATCTGAAAAAAATCAAGAGAATAATCTTATTTACAATAGCTTATTTATAAATGAAACACTTAGGAATAAATTTAATCAAGGAAGTAAAAGATTTGCACACTGAAAACTATAAAACATTGATGAAGGAAATTGAAGAAGACACAAGTAAATGGAAAGATATCCTGTGTTCATGAATTGGAAGAATTAATATTGTTAAAATGTCCATAGTACTTGAAGCAATGTACAGATATTATGCCATGCGAATAAAAAATCCAATGACATTTTTACAGAAATAGAAAGACCAATCCTAAAATTTATATGAAACCATAAAGATCCTGAATAGCTAAAGCAATCTCAATCAAAAAGAACAAAGCTGGAGGTATCGCCCATCTGATTTCAAAATCCACTACAAAGTTATAGTAATCAAAAGAGCATGGTTCTGGTATAAAAACAGACACAAAGACAAATGGAACAGAGTAGGGAGCCCAGAAATAAATTCATGCATTTTTAGTCAATTGATTTTCAACAGAGATGCCAAGAACACTCAATGGGAAAGCAAGAGTCTCTTCAATAATTGGTGATGGGAAAACTCAATATCCACAGGCAGAAGAATGAAATTGGGACCTTATCTCACTTCATATTAAAAAATCAATTCAAAATGAATTAACGACTTAAATGAAAAACCTGAAACTGTAAAACTATTGTAAGAAAACGGAGTAAGCTCTGTGACATTAGTGTGGGCAATAATTTTTTGGATATAACCCCAAAAGCACGGGGAACAAAATCAAAAACAGACAAATGGGATTACATCAAACTTAAATAGCTTCTGCACAGCAAAGGAAAGAAATGAGTGAAGAGACAACCTATGGACTGGAAGAAAAGATTTTCAAACCTTACATCCAATAACAGGTAAATATCCAAAATATATGAGGAACTTAAACAACTTAATAGCAAGAATACAAATAACATGATATAACAATGGACCTAAAAAGATACTTAACAAAAGAAGGCATACAAATGACCCACAGGTATATAAAAAGATGCTCAACATCATTAATCATCAGGGAAATGCAAATTAAAATCATGATGAGATATTACCTCACAGCTGTTAAAATGGCTATTATCAGAAAGATGAAAGATACTAAGTGTTGCCAAGGATGTGGAGAAAAGGGGACCCTTTTACACTGTTGGTGGAAATGTAAATTAGTACAACCATTATGGAAAACAGTATGAAGTTTCCTCAAATATTAAAAGTAGAACTACCATATGATCCAGCATCCCCCTACTGGGTATATAAACAAAGGAAATGAAATCAGCATGTTGATCAAATATCTGCACTCCCACACTGCCAAGATAGGGAATCAATCTACGTATCCATCAATGGATGAATGGATAAAGAAAATATGGTATACATATATACACAATAGACTTTAATTCAGCCTCAAAAAAGAAGGAAATCCTGTCATTTGCAACAATATGGATGAACCTGGAGGAAGTTATGTTTAATGAAATATGCTGAGCACAGAAAGACAAATATTGCACGATCTCACTTATATGTGGAATCCTTTTAAAAGGTGAGCAGATATATGCAGAGAGTAGAATGGTGGTTACCAGGGGCTGGGTGAGGTGGGATTAGGGAGATATTGGTCAAAGGATAAAAAATTTCAGTTAGACAGAAGGAATAAGTTCAGGATATTCATTGTACAACATGGTGAGTATAGTTTTTTTTATTGAAACATAACTGATTATACATATTTGTGTACAGTGTTGAATATCAATACCTGTGTACGATATGCAATGATCAAATCAGAATAATTCGCATATTCATCACTATAAAACATAATCATTCTTTGTGTCCATTAACCAATTTCTTGCTAACCTATCTCCCTCTCCCCCTTTCCCATCTCTAGTAACCACAGTTCTGTTCTCTCCTTCTGAAAGTTCAATGTATTATTGTGATTAGTGTTTCTTTCTTTCTTTCTTATTTATTTATTTTTTAGCTACCACTTATGGGTGAGGATATGCAGTATTTCTCTTTCTGTGCCTGGATTATTTCACTTAACATAAGTTTTTCCAAGCTCATCCATGCTGCTGCAAATGGCCGAATTTCATTTTTTTTTATGGCTGAGTAGTATTCCGTTGTGCATATATAACACATTCATATTATGAATGAATATTAAATTTTACTGGATGCTTTTTCCACAGTTGTGAAGATCTTATGGTTTTTCTCCACTTATCTGCTGATGTGATAAATTTATATTGATAAATTATTTAATATTAGACTAAACTTGTATTGTTAAAGTTATCTCAATTTAGTCATAACTTACTATCTTTTTAAAAGAATACCCTCAATAAATTTGGTTTGCTTTGAGTTTATTAAATCCATGAGTGAGATTGGCCTGCAATTTTTCTTACTGTCCTCTTGTTGCCTGCTTTTGCAATTAAGATATACTAATCCGGAAAATAAATTAGACAGTGTACCCTTGTTTTCTGTTCTCTAGAAAAACATATGTCAATTTGGAATGATCTGTTTCTTAAGTGGCTGGTAAGACTTGATGGTTAAAACCTTTTAGCATTTTCATGTGTGTGTTGTGAGAAAAATTTAAACTACAGATTAAATTTCTCTTCCTAAGTCAGTAAAAAAAAATAAAATTTATATGGAATGGCAAAAAGAGCTAGAATAGCTAAAAACAACTTTAAAAAAGAAGAATAAAGCTAGAGAAGTCACAATCCAGATTTTAAGACTCTCTATAAATCTACAGTAATTAGGGCAGTGCAATATTGACAAAAGATGGGCCGAGCCCGTGGAGCACTCGGGAGAGTGCGGCGCTGGGAGCGCGGCCACGCTCCCGCCGCGGGTTCAGATCCTATATAGGAATGGCCGGTGCACTCACTGGCTGAGTGCTGGTCGCGAAAAAGACAAAAAAAAAAAAAAAAAAAAAAAAAAAAAATATATATATATATATATATATATAGACAAAAGAATAAGCACAAAGATCAATGGAACAGAATTGAGGATCTGGAAATACAACATATAAATATAACCAATTCCTTTTTGACCTAGGAGCAAAAACTGTTCAATGGAGAAAGTCTTTTTAACAAATTTTCTTGGAATAACTGGATATCCATATGTTTATTAGGTGAACCTATACTTAAACCTCTTATCTATAAAAAAATTAACTGAATATGCATATAGATATGCATTTAAAAGAGAAAACTATGAAACTTTTAGAAGAAAACATAGAAGAAAATCTTTGTATCTTTGCTTAGGTAGAAATCTTAGACATGACACCAAAACTCAACAATAAGAAAACAACCCGATTAAAAAGTGTACAAGAGAACTGAATGAACAATTCACCAAAGTGGATATGAGGATGGCAAATGAACATATGAAAATATGTTCAGCACCATTAGTCACTAAGGAAATGCAATTTAAAACTACACTATATTACTAAATACATATTAGAAAGACCAAAATAAAAAACACTAGAAATATCTAATGCTATCAAGGATAAGAGCAACTGGAACACTCATACACTGATGATACAAATGCAAAATGGTATAGCTATTTTGGAAAACAGGTTGGCAGTTTCTTATAAAGTTAAATACACAGTCACCATATGACCTAGCAATCCCACTTCTGGGTCTTTACCCTAGAGAAAGGAAAACTTATATTCACACAAAAGCCTGTACATTAATATTTATAGTAGCTCTACTTATAATTGCCAAAACCCAGAAATGTTCTTCAGCAGGTAAATGGGTAAATGGTGGTATGTTCATATCATTTAATATTACACACAGGAAAATGTGAGCTTTAGTCAAGAGAAAAAGAAGTCAACAGAAAATGCCCTGAGATGACATGGTGTTGGAATTAGCAGAAAAGGACGTAAGAGAAATATTATTGACATGCAAAAACTTCAATAAAAATAGTCAACATTAGTGAACATATGGAAAATCCTAGTAGAATAATAGAAACTATGAAAAGGATCCAAATGGAAATTCTAGAACTGAAAGATATAGTATCTTAAATAATAAACTCACTCAGCTTAATAATACACTGGAGATGGCAAAATAAAGGGTCAATAAATTTAAAGTTAGATCATTATGTATTACTGACATTAAGAATATAGAGAAAAATGATTGAAGAAAAAAATTAACAGATCCTCAGAGACCTTGGGATAATATCTACCTAGTCTGAAATATATGTAATTGGCATAACAGAAAAAAAGTAGAGAAAAGAATGGGGCAGAAAAAATACGTGAAGATATAACGGGTGATCATTTCCTACAGTTGAGGGGGAAAAAAAACCTGTATAAACCAAAGAAGCACAGTGAAACTAATACATAAGTCCATATACAATCACACTATATTGGTTTGCTAGGCCTATGGAACAAAGTACCACAAACTGTTGCTTAAAATAGAAATTTATTGTCACAGTTCTGCAGGCTAGAGTTTGTAATCAAAGTTTCAGCAGGGCCATGTTCTCTCTGAAGTCTGTGGGCAAGAATACTTCCTCTCATCTTCTGGTTTCTCGTGTCTTTCAGCAATCTTTGGCATTCCTTGGCTTGTAGATGCATCACTCCAATATTTACTTTCATCTTTACATGGCATTCTCCTTTTACATGCCATGTTTGTCTTTACATGGCATGCTTTTCTCTGTGTGTTTGTCTCTTATCCTGTTTTTATAAAGACACCATTAATATTATATTAAGGGTCTACCTTATTCCACTACAATCTCATCTTAACTTAACTAATTATATTTGCAATTACCCTATTTCCAAAAAGGATCACATTCTGAGGTTCTGGGAAGGACATGAATTTGGGGAGATGGGCACTGTTCAACCTAATAAACACGTCCAGGTAAATTATAAGCAAACTTCTGAAAACTAAAAATAGAAAAAAATTTGAGAGCAGCAATAGAAAAATAGCACCTGTTGTATAGGGAAACATTGATGTAAATTATGTCTGACTTGTCATAAGAAATAGTGGAGGCCAGGAGTCATTGGAACGACATCTGTCAATCCAGAATACTGTATACAATGAAAATATATTTCAAAAAGAAGGTGAAATAAAGAACTTTCAGATAACTAATAACTGAGAGAGTTTGTCATTAAAAGAACTACACTACAGAAAATGCTAAAAGAAGTTCTTCAGGCTGAAGGGACATGACACTATACAGAAATTCAGATCTTTAGGAAAAAATGAGGAGCATTAGAAATATAGTAGATATGTGGGATATCTCTTTCTCCATATATATAGAGATATATCTATTGTAATTTCTTTGTACAGTATAGTTATTATATTTATAGCAAAAATTAAAGCACTGTATGTGGGTTTATAATGTGTGTAAATATAATAGATATGACAGCAATGGCACAAGGTTAGGGTGTGTATTAGTCCATTTTTGTTGCTTATAACAGAACTGGGTGATTTATAAGGAAAATGAAATTTACTGCTTACAGTTTCAGAGGTTAGAAAGTCCAAAGTCCAAGGAAGACATCTGGTGAGGGTCTTGGTGGTGGTTATGACAATAGCAGAGTATCACATTGCAAAAATGGGGTAGCAGAGAGAGCAGAGAGACTAATCTCCTTATTCATTCTCTTTTTAAAGTCCTCAGAACACACCCATGACCACCATTTTTAATCCATTCATTATGGCATGGTCCTGCAATCTAATCACCTCTTCAAGGCCCCATCTTTCAATTACCACAATAGGATTTCCCACCCTCTTAACACTGTCACAGTGGGAATCAAGTGTTGGGGGGCCACTCAATCCAAGGCAGGGTTATAAGTAAGACTACATTCTTTTAAGGCTTGTATATTTTATGTCAAATAGTATGATATTAAATAAGCACTATGTGATATGTTAAGAATTTACCTTGAAATCTCTAGAGAAACCATGCAAAAAGTTACAGTAAAGAGGTATATTACAAAGCCAACACACTTCCAGTTTCCAACACATTTTGTAAGGAGCTTAGAAATTGTTACTCTCATCTTGACAACAAGAAAAATGTTTGAAAAACTAAAAAATAATAACTCTTCTTATATTCATAAGAAAACTTAAGTCAAAAGGCTGCCTGCTGCCCCTAAAACAGGAGAGGTAGACAGGCAGATATGGAGATTCACAACTTTTTATTGGAGTAGAAGCCCGGGAGCAGAAACCTCCACAGAAACCAGTACTGGGTTATTTTTACTCAGTACATCACGCCTGGATTTCAAGAAAAAATTGTAAGCATACTAAAAGACAAAAACAAAATAAAACAAAAACAAAAAGAGACAGAGAAGCAGCAGATCCAGACCCAGATATGACAGAGATATTGGAGTTATCAGACTTGGAACTTAAAACAACTGTGATTAATTGCTAAGAAAACTAATAAAACAAGAGGACGATATGCTAAGACAGATGGGTAATGTAAGCACAGAGATTAAACTGTAAGAAAATACTCAAAAGGAAATGCTAGAAATTAATAATACTGTAACAGAAACAAAGAATGCCTTTGATGGACTCTCAATAGGCTGAACACAACTGAGGAGATAATTATAGAGCTGGAAGAAATGTCAATAGTACTTTCCAAAACTGAAATGCAAATAGAAAAAAATAAATAAAAGAGATAGAACAGAATATCTGAGAACTGTGGGATAATTACAAAAGTTATAGCATATGCATAATGGGACCAAAAGGAGAAGGAGAGAAAGAAACAGAAGAAATATTTGAAGCAATAAAGAGAATTTTCCCAAATTAATGATGGACACCAAACCAAAGATTTAGGAAGTTTAGAGAATACCAAACAGTATGAATAATTTAAAATCTATACCTGGCATATCCTATTCAAACTGCAGAAAATTAAAGACAAGAGAAATTCTTGAAGGAAGGCAGTGGGTAGGGAATACCTTACTTATAGAAGAGCTAAAATAAGACTTAATGTGACTTCTCTTTAGAAACCATGCAAGCAAGATGAGAGTGGAGTGAAATATTTAAAGTGTTGGGGGTGGGGCGGGCACCAAATGTATAATTCTGCATCCACAGAAATTATCCTTCAATAGTGAAGGAGAAACAAAAACTTTTTCAGAAAAACAAAAATTGAGGGACTTTGTCACCAACAGACCTATCTTGCAAAAAATGTTAAGACATTCTTAAGAAAAAAGGAAAACAATATAGATAAGAAATTTGGATGTAAAAAAAAAAAAAAAAAGACAGAGAAGGAATAAATGAAGGCAAAATAAAATCCTTTTTATATTTATTATTCTTAATTGATCTAAAGGATAAATTTTGTTTGTTCAAAATAGTAACAATATCGTTAGTGATTACATCTTATGGATAAGTGAGATGAATGACAGCAATGTTGTAAGGAATAGGAGGGTGAAATTTGAAATACTGTGTTAAAGGTACTTTCACTACCTGTGAAGTGGTATAGTGTTATTTAAAAGATAATGTGGATTAGTTGTAAACGTATATTGCAAACTCAAGGGCAACCACTAAAAAGAATAACAAAAAATATAATTGATATGCCAAGAAAGGAAAAAAAAATGAATCATATAACATGCGCAAAAACCACAAAAGGCAGAAAAAGAGAAGACAAAAATAAAGAACAAAGACAATGAATAAAAAATATGGTAGATATTAATCCAACCACACTGATAATCACCTTAAATATCAAAGGTCTAAATACACCAATTAAAAGACAATCTGTCAGAGTAGCTAAAAAAAAGACCAAATTATATGATGTCTACAAGAAAACCACTTTAAATATAAAGACAGATATAGATTAAAAATAAAGGGATAGAGAAAAAGATACAAAGCTAAAACTAATCAAAACAAAACTGTTGTAGATACAAGGAGGCTTCAAAAAGTTGATGAAAAATGGAATTAAAAGATAAAAATAAAAATATAAACTTTATTATTCAACATAAGCGCCATCAAGTTCGAAGTACTTTTGTAAGTGATGATACCAGCCATTTAGTCCACCCCAAAGAACTGAGGGTTCCTGGAAATTTAACCAGGTCAATGCAGTCTTTTTTACATTATTAACCGAAGAAAAAGGGGTGCACTTTAAATATTTTTTTTAAGATTAGTAAACAAAAAGAAGCCAAAAGGAGCTAAATCAGGACTGTAAGGTGGATGCCTAATGATTTCCCATACAATCTTTCATAAAATTCACCTGTTTGATGAGAAGAATGAGCAGTAGCATCAACATGGTAGAAAAGGACTCTCTGGTGAAAGTTTTTCTGGGTATTTTTCTGCTAAAGCTTTGGCTAACTTTCTCAAAAACTCTCATAAAAAGCAGATGTTATTGTTCTCTGGTCCTCCAGAAAGTCAATAAACAAAATGCCTTGAGCATCCCCCCAAACTGTTACCATGACCTTTGCTCTTGATCAGTCTGCTTTTGCTTTTACTGGACCACTTCCACCTCTTGGTAACCAGGGCTTTGATTGTTCTTTGCCTTCAGGATCATACTGGTAAACCTATGTTTCATCTCCTGTTACAATTCTTTGAAGACCTGCTTCAGGATCTTGATCCCATTTGTTTTAAATTTCCATTGAAAGCTCTACTCTTGTCTGTTGCTGATCTGGCCACAATAGCTTTGGCACCCATCAAGCAGAAAGTTTGTTTAAGTGTAATTGTCAGTCAGAATTGTGTAAGCTGAACCAATTGAGATGTCTATGTTGTTGCCTATTGTTTCTGCTGCTAATTAGTTGGTCCTCTTCACTTAGGGCACAGACAGGCTTAATCTTTTCCTTGCAAATTGATGTGCATGCTGCTGTGGGCTTCATCTTCATCATTGTCTCATCCCTTCTTAAAATGAGTTATCTCCATTTGTAAACTGCTGATTTCTTTGGGGCATTGTCTCCATAAACTTTTTTTAAAGTATCAACGATTTCACCATTTCTACACCCAATCTTCACCATAAATTTGATGTTTGTTCTAGCTTCAACTTTAGCACAATTCATGTTGCTCTGATAGGAACTCTTCAAACCGATGTCATCCTTTGCCTCAAACTAGATTCTTTTCAGACATTTTATAACAAGTTAGTATGAGTTTATTTTGGTGGAAAAAATTTTGCAATCCAAGCATAGTTTTTGTAATAATATGCATTTTTATGTAATTTTTGACCCTCATATATTAATTTCAGACAATGCAGACTTCAAAGCAAGGAAAACTATCAGGGATAAAGAGGAGCAATACATAATGATAAAGTGGTCAATTCTCCAAGAAAACATAAAAATCCTTAATGTGTATGTGCCTAACAACCCAGTGTAAAAATATCTGAGACAAAAACTGATGGAACTGCAAAAAGAAATAGATGAATTCTTTTTTACAGTTGAAGACTTCAACACCTTTTTATCAAAAATGGACATATCCAGCATGCAGAAAATCAGTAAGAACATGGTTGAACTAAAACATCAATCAACTGAATCTGATTGACATCTATAGACTATTCATCCATCAAGAACAGAATACACATTCTTCTCAAGCTCATAAAGAACATTCATCTAGAAATACCATATGCTGAGCCATAAAACACACCTTCACAAATTCAAATGAGTAGAAATTATACAAAGGATGTGTTCAGACTACAGTGTAATTAAACTAGAAATCAATAACAGAATGATAGCTGAAAAGCACCAAAATATTTGGATATTAAACAATGCACTTCCAAATTATATGGGTCAAAGGGGCAGTCTCAAGTAAATTTTAAAATATTTTGAACTAAATGAAAATGAAAAAAATTTATTAAAATTTATGGGATGCAGCAAAAGCACTGCTTAGAGGGAAATTTATAGCATTGAATATAGCGTATATTAGGAAAGAAGAAAGTTTTAAAATTAATTAAGCTTCCACATTAGGAAAGTAAAGGAGCAAATTAAATCTAAAGGAAGCAGGAGAAAACAAATAATAAACATAGAGAAAAAAATCAATGAAACTGAAAATAGAAAATTAATGCAGAAAATCAACAAAATCGAAACCTGGTTCTTTGAAAACATTGATAAAGTTGATAAATCTCTAGCAAAAAAACACAAACAAAACCAGAGAGAGAGAGAGAGAAAAGATAAAAATTACTAATGTCAGAATGAAAAAGGTCATCACTACTGATCTCATGGCCATTAAAACAATAATAAATAAGTATTATAAACAACTCTATGCCCTCAAATTTGATAGTACAGATAAAATAGACCAATTCCTTAAGACACAATCTACCTTAACTCACACAAGGAGAAACAGGAAATCTGAATAGGCTTCTCTGTATTAAAGCAATCGAATCGATAATTGACATCCTTCCAATAAAGTAAGTACCAGGCCCTAAAGGGTTTAGTGGTGAATTCTACCAAATATTTAAGAAAGAAATGATGTCAATTTTCTATAATCTCTTCCAGAATATAGAAGCAGAAAGAATTCTTTCTAACTCATTCTATAAAGCCAGCATTACTCTCACCCCAAAACCAAAGATATTACAGAAAAGGAAAACTACATACCAATATTTTTCATGAACATAAATGCAAATATTTACAACAAAATATTAGCAAATCAAATTCAGCCATGTATATAAAGAATATACACTACAAAGTGGGATTTATTCCAGGTACATTGAAGTGGTTCAACATTTGAAAATCAATTAGTAATCTATCACATCAACAGGCTGAAGAAAACCCATATAATCACATCAATAGATGCTAAAGAAGCACTTGACAAAATCTAACACCCATTTGCCATAAAAAATTCTTGGCAACCTAAGAATGGGGTCAGGGGAGCTTCCTCAACTTGATAAAGAACATCTAGAAAAAGCCTATAGTTAACATACTTAATGGTGAGAATTAGACAATTTCTCCCTAAAATGAGGAATAATCTAGGGAAACTGGGATTTTCCTCTAGGATCAAGGATATTACTCTTGCCATTCCTATTCAGCATCATACTGGAAGTCCTAGCTAATGCAATAAGGCAAGAGAAGGAAATAAAAGCTATACAGATCGGGAAGCAAGAAATAGAACTGTCTTTGTTCACAGATGACATTATTGTCTCTACAGAAAATTTGAAATAATTGACAAAAAAAATCTCCTTGAACTAGTAAGTGATTATGTCAAGATTGC
The DNA here is from genome assembly GCF_027409185.1 of Cynocephalus volans. Taxonomy (NCBI): domain Eukaryota; kingdom Metazoa; phylum Chordata; class Mammalia; order Dermoptera; family Cynocephalidae; genus Cynocephalus; species Cynocephalus volans. The sequence continues at coordinate 266,781,904 of NC_084460.1, forward strand.
AGGATACAAGGTTAATATGCAAACGTCAATTGCTTTCCTATACACCAGCAAAGAATAAGCAGGATTTGACATTAAAAACACAAAACCATTTACATTAGCATCCCCCAACATGAAATACTTAGGTATAAATATAACAAAATATATACAAAATCTATATGAGGGAAACTACAAAACTGAGATGAAAGAAATAAAAGAACTTAAATAAATGAAAATACATCATGTGTTTATGGATGATAAGACTAAGTACTGTCAAAGTTTAGTTCTTCCCAACTTGAACTATATATTCAACATAATCCCAATTAAAATATTAGCAGGTCATTTTATGAATATAGATCAACTGACTCTAAAGTTTATATGGAGGAAAAAAAGACCCAGAATATTCAACACAATATTGAAAAAGAACAAAAACAGAGGACTGACACTACCCAACTTCAAGACTTACTATAATGCCACAGTAATCAAAACACTATGGCACTGACAGAAGAACAGAAAAATGTATCAGTGAAACAGAATAAATAGACCAGAAATAGATTCACACAAGCATAGTCAATTGATCTTTGACAAAGGAGCAGAGGCAATACAACAGAAATAAGACAGTTTTTTCAACAATTGGTGCTGGAACAACTGGACAACCACATGCAAAAAAAAAAAAAATCAATGTAGACACAGATCTTTCATCTTTCACAAAAAATTAACTTAAAATGGATCTAAATGTAAAGTAGACCTAAAAGTAAAATGCAAAACTATAAAACTCCTAGAAGATAACATGGGAGAAAATCTAGATTACCTTGGGTTTGGTACCGACTTTTAAGATATACCAAAGACACAATCTACAAATCAAATAATTGAAAAGCTAGACCTCATTAAAATTAAAATCTTCTGTTTTTTGAAAGATACTTTAGAGAATGAGAAGACAAGCCACAGATAGGGAAAAAAAATATTTACAAACCTGATAAATGACTGGTATCCAAAATATACAAAAAACTCTTAAAACACAACAATAAGAAAATGAACAACCCAAGTAAAAAACAGGCAAAAGTTATGAGCAGATATTTTACCAGAGAAGATATACAATGGCAAATGAGGCTATGAAAAGATGCTCAACATTATATGTCATTAGAGAACTGCAAATTAAAGCAATGAGATTAAATGACTAAACTCCAGAGTACTGACAACACCAAATGTTGACGAGGACATGAAGTAAAAAGAACTGTCATTTATTGCTGGTGGGAAGGCAAAACAGTACAGCCACTTTGGAACAGTTTGGCATTTTCTTACAAAACTAAAAATTCTCTTACCATATGATCCAGCAATTACGCTCCTTGGTATTTACTCAGATGTGTTGAAAACTTATGTCTACACAAAAACCTGCACATGGATTTTTAAAGCAATTTACAATTTATTCATAATTGCCAAAACTTGAAAGCAATCAAGATGTTCTGCATTAGATGAATGGATAAACTGTGGTACATCTATACCATGGAATATTATTTAGTGCTAAAAAGAAATGAGCTATTAAGCCACGAGAAGACATAGAGGAACTTTAAATTCTAAGTGAAAGATGTCAATCTGAAAAGACTATTTACTGTATGATTCCAACTATATGACATTCTGGAAAAGGCAACTATGGAGACAGTAAAAAGATCAGTGATCAACAGGGATTCAAGAAGAGAGAAGGGGGGATCAATAGCAGATTTTTAGGACAGTGAAACCATTCTGTATGCTACTGTATAGTGAATACATGTCATTATACATTTGTCAAAACCATAGAATGTACAAAACTAATGTAAGCTACAGACCTCAGTAAATAATAATGTATCATTATTGGCTTATCAATAATAACAAATATACCACACTAATGCAAGATGTTAATAAGGAAACTAGGAGGAGGAGTCTGTTGTGAGGGGATCTATGAGAACTCTCTGTACTTTCTTCAACTTTTCTGCCCAAACAATACTGAAGTCTATTAACTTAAAGAAAAAAAAAAAAGGAATGTAAATGGAATACTAAAATATTTGAAGAAGGTAGGAAAAGGAGAAAAACAACAACAACAAAAACAGGCTCAGAAACTTTCTGCTCTGCACTTGCCACTGAAGCTCTGTCTTGCACTACTCTATGTCCTACACTCCTTGAAGTTCCTCAGCATAATGCTTTTTCTTTAAAGCAGTTCAGATTGTCCCCTTCTTTCCTCATCCAGAAGAGAGTGAGCAACAAACAAAGCACCATTTGGGTGATCATTTCAATCCTACCGGTCACCATTCAGCTTCTAAACAAATATTAGCAGACAGGAGATTGAGGTCCCTTACTACCCGGCCTTTACTCACAACTTGGGTGAGAGTATTTGCTCCTGAAACCCAGAGAATCTCACATTCCCTAATCAAGACAATAAGGCCTTTTGTTCTTTCTTTTCCAGAAAACCAAACTTTTTTGTCAGCATCCCATCGTCATTGTCTGGGATTTTACTTTACTTCCAAGCTATCAAATTAGTCTGCCAGTTTCATAGATGCTGCCAGAAGATATGAGATTCCTGGGTCAGAATTAATGGACTATTATTCATAGCAAAAGTAGTAGCCAGAGCTTCATGTTCATTTCCATTGGTTTTATTTTTATTGAAACGTATTGTTAGACATATTTGTGGGGTACAGAGTTATATTTCTATACATGTATACAATGTGTGATGATTAAATCAGGGTAATGAGCATATTCATCATTGCAAAACTTAACCATTTCTTTATGATAAGGACATTCAATCTCCTTTCTTCTAACCATTTAATAACATGCAGTAAATTATTGTTAATTATAATTGCCTAGCTTGACTGTACACCAACAGAATTTATTTTTCATATCTGTTTTGTGTCCATTAACCAACCTTTCACTATCTCCCCTTCCCCTTACCTACCTCTAGTAACCAAAGTTCTGTTTTCTCCTTGAAAGTTCAACTTATTATTACTGTTTTTTTGTAGCTCCCACTTAGGAATGAGAACATGCATTATTTCTCTCTTTGCCTGGCTTATTTCACTTAACATAATTTTCTACAGGCTCATACTTCTGTGAATGGTAGAATTTCATCCTTTTTTTAAATAGATGAGTAGTATTACATTGTGTATATATGCCACATTTTCTTTATTCAATTCATCCATCAATGGACATTTAGGTTGGATCCATAGCTTGGCTATTGTGAATAAAGCTGTGAGAAACATGGGAGTGCAGGTATCCCTTTGACATGATGATTTCCATTCCCTTGGGCATAAACCCATAGTGGGATTGCTGGATCAAACGGTAGTTCTATCTGTAGATGTTTGGGAAGCCTCCATACTGTTTTCCATAACAGCTGTACTAATTTACAACCCCACCAACAGTGTATAAGTGTTCCCCTTTCTCCACATCTGCACCAGCATGTTATTTTCAAATTTTTCATAATAGTCTAATTGGGGTGAGATGACATCTCAATGTGCTTTTGATTTGCATTTCTCTGATGATTAATGATGTTGAGTATTTTTTCACATATTTATTGGCCATTTGTATGTCTTCTTTTGACAAATGTCTATTCAGTTCCTTTGAGTATTTTTAAATGGAATTATTTGGTTTTTTTGTTTTGTTCTGGTTTTTACTATTGAATTGTTTGACATGCTTGTATATCCTGCATATCAATCCCTTTTCAGATGCATAGTTTGCAAATGTTTTATCTCATTTTGCACATTGTCTTTTCACTCTGTTGATTGTTTCCTTTGCTGTGCAGAAGCTTTTTAGTTTGATACAGTCTCATTTATTTTTTCTTTTGTTGCCTGTGCTTTTGAGGTCTTATGATAAGGTCTTTTGCCCAGCATTTCCCCTATGTTTTCTTCTAGGAGTTTTATAGTTTCAGGTCTTATATGTAAGTCTTTAACCCCTTTTGAATTGATTTTGGTATATGACAAGTGATGGGAGGCTAACTTCATTTTCTGCACATGGATAACCAGTTTTCCCCACACCACTTATTGAAGAGGCTGTCCTTTCCCCAATGCATGTTCTTGGTGCCTTTGTCAAAGATCAGTTGGCTGTAAATACGTGGATTAATTTCTGGGTTCTCTATTCTTTTTTTTTTTTTTTTTTGACCAGTAAGGGGATCACAACCCTTGGCTTGGTGTCGTCTGCACCATGCTCAGCCAGTGAACGCACTGGCCATCCCTACATAGGATCTAAACCCGCAGTCTCGGCGCTAACAGCACTGCACTCACCCAAGTGAGCTACGGGGCTGGCCCACTGGGTTCTCTATTCTGTTGGTCCGTGTGTGTGTTTTTATGCTAGTACCATGCTGTTTTGTTTACTTTAGCTTTTTAGTATATTTTGAAGTCAGGTAGTGTGATTCTTCCAGCTTTATTCTTTTTGCTCAGGATTGCTTTGACTATTTGGGGTGTTTTTCACATGAATGTTAGGATTTTTTTCCCCCTATTTCTGTGAAGAATGTCATTGGTATTTTGACAGGGATTGCACTGAATCTGTAGATCACTTTGGATAATATGGTCATTTTCACATTAATTCTTTCAATCCATGAACATAGAATGTCTTTCCATTTCTTTGTGTGCTCTTCAATATCTTTCTTGTTTTATAGTTTTCCTTGCAGAGATCTTTCACTTTCACCTTCTTAAACTTATTCCTAGGTTTTGGGGGGATTTTTGGTAGCTATTATAAATGGGCTTGCTTTCTTGATTTCTTTTTCTGCTAATTCATTGCTGGTGTATAGAAATGCTACTGATTTTTGTGTATTGATTTTGTATCCTGTCAACTTTACTGAGTCATTTATCAGCCCTCATAGTTTTTTGGAGGAGTCTTTAGGTTTTTCCCCATATAAGATCATGTCATTTTCAAACAGACAAATTGACTTCATCTTTTCTGATTTGGATGCCCTTTATTTCTTTCTCTTGCCTGGTTGCTCTGGCTAGGACTTCCTGTAATATGTTAAATAGGAGTTGTAAAAGTAGGCCTCCTTGTCTTGTTCCTGTTCTTAGAGGAAAAACTTTCAGCTTTTCCCCATTCAGGATGATATTAGCTATGGGTTTGCAATGGCTTTTATCGTGTTGAGATACTTTCCTTCTATGCCTATTTTCCTTCTATGCCTCATCATGAAGGGATGTTGAATTTTCTCAAATATTTTTATAGTGTCTATTGAGATGAACATATGGTTTTGTCCTTGCTTTTGTGGATGTGGTGTGTCACATTTATTGATTTGCATATATTAAACCAACCTTGCATTCTCTGGGATGAATTCCACTTGATTACCAATGTTTTTGATGTACTGTTGAATTCTGTTTGCTAATATTTTGTTGAGAATTTTTGCATCTATGTTCATCAAGTGTATTGGCCTGTAGTTTTCTTTTTGTGTGTGTCTTTGTCTGATTTTGGTATCAGGGTAATGCTGGCCTCATAGAATGACTTTGGCAGAAAGGCCTCTGCTTCAGTTTTCTGGAATAGACAAAATAATTGGTATTAATTCTTCTTTAACATTTGGAAGAATACAATAGCAAAGTCATCTGGTCCCGGGCTTTTCTTTGTTAAGAGACTGCTGATTACTAATTCAACCTTGTTGCTTTTTATTGGTCTGTTCAGGTTTTCTATTTCTTTTTGGTTCAGTGTTGGTAGGTTGAATGTGCCTGAAATCATTCATTTCTTCCAGATTTTCAAATTTGTTGGCATACAGTTGTTCATAATAGTCTCTAATGATTCTTTGTATTTCTGTGGTATCAGTTGTCATGTCTCCTTTTTTGTTTCTGATTTTTGTTATTTGGGTCTTTTCTCTTTTCTTAGTCTAGCTAATTGTCAATTTTGATTATCTTCTTAAAGAACCAACTTTTTGTTTCATCGATCTTTTGTATCATTTTTAGTTTCTATTTTATTTAGTCTGCTTTAATCTTTATTGTTTCTTTCCATCTACTAACTTTGGGATTGGATTGTTCTTGCTTTTCTAGTTCTTTGAGGTAGGTTATTTACTTGAAGTTTTTCTATTTTTTTGATGTATGCACTTATTGCAATAAACCTCCTTCCTAGTACTGCTTTTGCAGTATCCCATAGGTTTTGGCAAGTTGTGCTTTTATTTTCATTTGTTTCAAAGAATTTTTTGATTTCTTGCTTAATTTCTTCTTTCAGCCATTGGTTGTTCAGGAGCATGTTGTTTAATTTCCATGTATTTGTATAGTTTCCAAAGCTTTGCTTGTTATTAATTTCTAGTCTTATTCCATTGTTGTCTGAAAGGATACTTGATATGATTTCAATTTTTAAACATTTGTTGAGACTTGATTTGTGGCCTAACATGTGTTCTTAACTGGAGAATGTTCCATATGCTGATGAGAAGAATGGATATTCTGTAGTTGTTGTATGAAATGTTCTGTAGATATCTGTCAAGTCCAATTGGCCTAAAGTGTAGTTTAAATCTAATGTTTCTCTGCTGATTTTTTTGTCTAGATGATCTGTCCAATGCTGACAGATGGGTGTTGAAATGCCCAACTATTATTGTATTGGGGTCTATATCTCCCTTTTCATTCAATAATATTTGCTTTACATATCTGGTTGCTCTGATGTTGGGTGTATATACATTTAAGACTGTTATTTCTTCTTGCTGAACTGATCTCTTTATCATTATATAATGACCTTCTTTGTCTCATTATAGTTTTTGGTCTATTTTATCTGATATAAGTATAGCTACTCCATCTCGTTTTTGGTTTTCATCCTTTGACTATTAGTCTGGGTATGTTTTTACAGGTGAGGTCAGTTTCTTATAGGCAGCATATAGTTAGGTGTAGTTTTTTAATCCATTCATCCAGTCTAGATCTTTTAAGTGGGGAATTCAACCCATTTACATTCAGGGTTGTTACTGAAAGGTATTGTCTTACTCTCGCATTTTGATTTTTGTTCCTTTCTTTCCCTTTTATTGTTTGTTTTTGGTGTTTGTTGGTTTTTTGTAGTGGTAAGATATAGTCTCTCTTTCTCTGCTCTACCTGTGGGTTTTATTCTTTCTCATATATTCATGATGGTGATTACTGTTCTTTGGATTACAGATGTGGGATTCCCTAGAGAATTTCTTGTATAGAAAGTCTTGTGGTGGTGAATTCCCACACTTATTATTTGTCTGGGAAGGGCACTATTTTGCCATTTCTGATGGATAGCATTGCTGCATACAGTATTCTTGGCAGGTTTTTTCTTTTAGTATTTTGAATATATCATCCCATTCTCTCCTGGCCTATAAGGTTTTCTTCTGAGAAATCTGCTGTTAGTCTGATGGGGATTCCCTTATAGTTGATTTGATGCTTTTCTTTTGCTCTTTTTAACATTCTTTGTCTTTGACTTTTGACAATATCACTACAATCTGTCTCAGAGAGGACTTTTTGGGTTAAATGTGTTTGGGAATCTTTGAGTCTCTTGGATTGGGAAGTTTAAATCTCTGCCAATACTTGGGAATTTTTCAGCTATGATTTTATTAAATAGATTTTCAGTGCCTTTTTCTTTCTCCTTTCCTATTGGAACACCACCCATAATTTTGGTGTTTAGGTCATAGGCTTTCTTCATTTTTAAAAATTTTTTCTTTTTTGTCAAAAAGTCTGTCTTAAAGTTCAGAAATTCTTTCTTCTACTTGCTCTAGCATTTTGCTTAAGCTCTCAGTTGTATTTTTTTTTTCTTTGAATGAATTCTTCAGTTCAAAGAGCTCTGCTTGGTTCTTTTTTAAGATATCAATCTCTTTGTTGAATTCCTCCTTCAGATCCTGGATTGTTTTTCCCATTTCACTGTACTGTCTACCTGAATTGTTTTGCATTTCATTGAGTTCCCTTAAGATTATTTTTGGTGTTGGCTGGTCAGCTCAGTTGGTTAAAGTGCAGTGTTATAACACCAAGGTCAAGGGTTCAAATCCCCATACCAGCCAGCTGATAAAAAATATATATATATTGCTTGGAATTCCTTTTGAGGCATTTCATAGGTTTCCTGTTGTTTGGAAACTGGCACTGAAGAATTATTGTATTCCTTTGGTAGTGTCATATTTTCTTGTTTATAAAATTTCTAACATCCCTACATTGATGTCTGAGCATCTTGTGGAGCAGTTGCCTCTTCTAATACTGTGTAGTAGCTTTTGAAGGGATAGACTCCTTTCTATAGATGTGCTGCATAGTGACAATTGGGTAGGGTATTTTAGTTTAGTTCCAGTTAGACACAGAAGTTTAATCTCAATGTGATTTATTTAACTATTCAACATCACAGTTACCCATGAGTGCCTTTGTGGCCTAGGTACTGGGGCACTCGGCAATGACACTGGGCTGGGTTGCCAGGGTGGAGGGTGAGATCTTGAGCTCTTGGGAGAAGTGTTGGTATGCTCTGCCACTCCTCAGCTGGAGTGGGTGATCCTGGGTGGTCTCACTGGCACCCTGGCCAGGATCTTGTGTCCCTGATAGATGCAGTCCAGTGCTCTGCAGCTCTTCAGCTTAAATGGTTGATCCTGGGTGGGTTTTATGGAGTCAAGATGAAGACTTTGAAATCTGAAGGAGACAATAAGGTGCTCAGCAGCTCCTCAGCAAGAGTGGGTGACTCAATGGAGTTACTGGGGCCTTGGATGGGGCTGTGTACCCCTAAAGGAGGCATTGGGGCACTCTGAAGCTCCATAGTTGAAGTGGGCAATACTGGGCAATATTACTGGGGCCAAGGGTGGAACCCTATACCTCCAAGAAAGATGCTGGGGTCCTCTGAAGTTTCACTATTGAAGTGGGCCACCTAGGTGAGGTGCTGGGTTCGTGGGTGGGGTCCTGCACCCTCAAGAGGGACACTGGGCTTGCTCTGCAGCACCACTATTGGAGTGGGCCACTCTGTGTGAAGTCATAGCAGTTTTGGGTAATACTCTTCACTTCCAAGAGAAATACTGGGTCACTCTGCAGCTCCTCAGCTGACCTGGGTCACTAGGGGTAAGATCTCAGGGTCATGGGTGGGACCCTGTGCCCCAAAGTGAGAAGCTGGGGCCCTTTGTATCTGTTCAGCTGGCATAGCCACTCTGGACATGGCCACTGTGGTCATGGGTGGGATCTTGTGCCCCCAAGAGAAATGTTGGTTCTCTCTGCAGCAACTCAGACATAGTAGACCTCTCTGGGTAAGATTTCTGTGGCTGTGGGGACCCTGCACCCACAACAGAGATACTAGGGTTCTTTGCAGCTGTTTGGCTGAAGTGAGCCACTTTGGGTGAGCCACTGCAGTGGTGGGCAGGCTGCTGTGACCCCAAGAGAGGCACTGGGTCACTCTGAAGCTCCTCAGCTGTGGTGGGCTTCCCTGCACAAGGTCACTGGGGCTATGAGCAGCATGCTGTGCCCCCAAAAGAGATGCTACGTTGCTCTGCAGTCCCCCAGCTGAAAGATGTGTGTATCAAAACTAAATATATCACTGCATACTATAGCAGGATAATTCATTAATTCACACTATAAATATATATTAAACATTATTTACATGCCAGTCATAGTACTAAGTACATTCTGTGAACCAACCAACCAAAAATTCTTCCCCTTGCATTCCAGTGAGCATAAATAAAAATAGACCTACACATAGACCTAATCAGTGAAATTTTATAACACTAAGAATAAGAAGAAAGTTCTAAGAGCTTCCCAAGGATAGGAAATAAAATATCACTTGAAAGTCATGACAGGTTGAGAGCAGACATTACATCAGCATGCTAAACATTGTGTGCTAAAAGACAGTGAAGCAAAATCTTCAGTTCTGAAGAAAAAAATTTTAAACTTAGAATTTTACACTCAACAAAACTAGTAGTCTGTGTGGAAAGAAAAAATAATTTTTTGATCACAACGATACATAAAATTTCCCATGTATTGAGTGGGTATAAAACAAAAATAAAAATGTATATAAGAAATATAGAAAAGAGTGGCAGCTGGTGATGACCCAGCAGAGTAAAAAAAGCTAAACAGAAACTTAAAAACTCAATAGTAAAAATTTTAAGATTCTCTTTTGAGGGCCAAATTTAATTTATTTCCCTTTCTCTACATCAAAACCTTTTTGGTTCTACTTTGGTTCTACTGTAAATAATATTTATATCAATGTAATGTTATTGAGACTGTTTATTGGTTTTCTGGTTTTAGAATCATCATACGGAAGACCAAGGAAAATCTAACTCTAGATATACAATAGTTCATATATGTAATAACTTTGATAATGTAAATATAGTAACACAATTTTTCAAAACTGGCAGGTATGGTGGAAGAGAGATAATAGAAAAATGCTCCAAATTTCTCATCTCTTGTAGCAGGAGAGCCAATATATACAATTCAAAGTTTAAACCTCAAAAAGTAGAAGCTTAAATATATATATTTAAGTCCTAAAATTTAACTTTTACTTTTCATTTATTCCCTTTGTGTTGGCTTGTTATTTTTTGTTTGCCTTTTTGTTTTTTAGCCTTCTGCATATATTAGTTTTTGTAGTAAAAATGGATAATGTAATTATAGAAAATTTGCAAACTGTGGAAGAGTATCAGGAAAAAAGTACAACCCAATCCTAATCTCACTATACATAGATGAACTCTGGCTTAAAATGTTTTGTCACAGAATGGATATTTACAAAATTTAGATCATAGTAAATAAATAATAATTTTGTGGCTGGCTTTTTTTCACTTAACGTTTTAGTATGATCACATCCCCATGTCATTAAATAGTCTTAAAACGTGAGTATGAGGTATTTTATTTTATAAATTATGTTTAAGAATTTCTCTATTTTTTTCATTTTTATCATATAAATAATGCTTCAGCAAACCTCTTTGTATCTTTTTGTCTACCTCTGATTATTTTGTAAGTTAATTCTCATACTCAGCAAAAGTCTGTGTTCTGGAAGAATAAAAATTTAAAGCTGTTGATAAATATTGCCAAGTTTTCCTTCTGAAGGGCCATACCAATTTTACTTCCCCCGAGAGCTATAGAATGGGGGTCAGTGCCTACTTCAGACACACAACCAATTGGTCAACAAGGTAAGAGTCATTCCCCTAAGTCTAGTGTGAATCACGGCTTATGTTGAAATTAAAACACGTAACCCGAGGACTTGTTAAAAGAGTCCCAATCCATCCTCCTTCTCTAAATGCCAATTAAATATAAAAAATCTATAACAGAGGCTCAGTAGAATGTAGCAAATACAGTACAAAGCAGCACAGTTCAAAGAGCCAGCAAGCAAACAGGCAGCAGCTCAAAGTACATACTTGCCATTAGGCAGCAGAGCCTACTAGATAGGAGAGACCCCCACTGGTGGTGGTCATTGTGTAGGCACCGTGTTCTCTGTGCCAACTGCTGTGACCACTCCACACAGTTAGGGTGAACTCCCACCCAAAATGTGGCTTGAACGTTGACACCGAGATACCACACGCACACCACTAGGTATGAAAAGATTTATTATCTTGGGAGAGCATGACAAGCCTCCTAAGCTTGTCCAAAAGTGGCTTGAGAGACCAGGGAGAGGAAACTGGCTTTTTATGGTGGTTAGATGGTGGGACTGAGATGAGGGTTCCCATCTGTAGGAGGGATTTCTGTGGCAACAAAGGAGGGTTTACCTTGGGCTTCTTATTAGCTTGCTCAGATATGGAGCAGAAGGGAAAGAGAAGTGAAGCTTAAACGCTATCAGCAGTCAAACGTCAAAAAATAGAGTGAAGCTCTTTATTATGGGACGGAAATGGTCTGTCTCTTGGCTGTATCAATTTCAATATTCTGGTTGTGATATTATACCATAGTTTTGCAAGACTAGGTAAAGGGTACGCAGGATCTCTCAGCATTATTTCTTACAGCCACATATAAATCTATAATTGTATCAAAATATTAACTTGAGTTTTTAAAAAACCATTCCACCCAACAAAAGCAGAATACATATTGTACCAATTGCTATGGTCTGAATATGCCCCCAGAATCCATATATTGAAACTTAATCACCAATGTGCTAGTATTAAGGGGTGGGGCCTTTAGGAGGTGATTAAGTCATAAGGGTGGAGCCCTAATGGAAGGGAGTATGCCCCTTTTAGAAAAAAGAGGTTGAACACATGGAGATGTCTTCTCACCCCAGTTAGACTAGATATTATCAAAGATACAGAGAATAACAAATGCTGGTGAGGATATGGAGAAAGGGGAATCCTCCTACACTGTTGGTGGGACTGTAAATTAGTTCAGCCATTATGGAAAACAGTATGGAGATTGCTCAGACAGACAGAACTGCCATACGACCCAGCAATGGTATATACCCAAAGGAGTGGAAGTCATCACATCGAACGAATACCTGCACTCCCATGTTTATTGCAGCTTTATTTACAATAGCTAAGAGTTGTAATCAACCTAAATGTCCATTGACAGATGACTGGATAAGGAAAATGTGGTAAATATATTCAATGGAATACTAATCATAAAAAAAAAAAATGAAATACTGCCATTCATAGCAACATGGATGAACTTAGAGAAAATTATGTTAAGTGAAATAAGCCATGCACAGAAATAGAAATACTGCATGTCCTCACTCGTAAGAGAGGGAGGGAGGGAGGGAGGGAAGGAAGGAAGGAAGGAAGGAAGGAAAATAATACATTAAACTCTCAGAAAAAAAAAAAGAGAACAACTGTGGTTATTAGAGGTGGGATGGGGGAGTGGGAGGGGGGTTGGTGAGAAGCTAGTTAAGGGTCACAAAGATTGATTATGTTTTGTAAACATGAGTATAATAATTCTGATTTGATCACCACATACTGTATACATGTATTGATATTCAATTTTGTATTTCACAAATATATATAATCAATAAAATTTAAAAAAAGAGTTTGAAGAGAGCACTGTAGACCCTTTTTTCCCTTCTGCCATGTAAGGATACAGCATTCAAGAAGCCATCTTATAAGCAGAGACTAGGCCCTCACCAGACACTGAACGTGCTGCTTGATCTTGAATTTCCCAGCCTCCATAACAGTGAGAAATAAATTTTTATTTATATATTACCTAATCTCAGATTATAGCACACGTGGACTAAGATACTAAGATATACAATATTCTAGGCCATAAAACAAGTCTCAATAAATTTAAAAGCATTCAAATCATAGAAAATACACTCTCTGACCAAATGGAATTAAATTCCAAACGCATCTAGAAAATTCCCAGATGTTAGCAAAGTAAATAACACACTTCTAAATAACTCACACATCAAAGAATAAATCAAAAGGGAATCTATAATGTGTTTTGAACTGAATGAAAATAGGACACACAAATTCATATTTATGGAATAAACCTAAAGCAGTACTTAGAGGGAAATTTATAGCAATTGTATTAGAAAAAAAGAAAGATTTCAAATTATTTACTTAAGTCTCCATCTTAAAAAAAACTAGCAAAAGAAGAACAAATTCTTCACATATTTTCTAGAATATTGACAAGGGAATATTTCCCATCTTATTCTACAAAACCAGCCTTAGTATGATAACAAAACCAAACAATAACATTACAAGAAAGCTACAGACCTATATTCCTCATGAATACATATCGAAAAGGATTCTACTTAGTCCTATACTATTGCTATTGGACCAACTGGAAGGGGACAGGGAGACAAACTGAGTAGTGATTTATATGTCTCATTAGCATTTCTTTATATATGGCTTTTCCGATCTCTCTGGCCTTTATGGAATGGAGATGGTCAAACATATAAGAGTGTAATTTCTACTATCATATTCAGATGTAGCAACAACAGTACGAAATTGACCTAAAGAATCCCATCCACAAGGTTAAGTTAGCTTTTTTCCCCATTGTGAACACTGCCCAAACTACATAAGCTAAATCCAGGTGACTTTTCCTTCCAAGGTCTGGGTGAGATAGTGACTTGAAAACCCATCCATCAAAGCCATGAAAGATTGTGTACCTATCCTCCCTGAAATTCCCCAGCAAATTTGGATGGTGTATAGAGCCTTCTATCCTCTTTTGGGATAGGGAGACCTTGGCCTCATCTCCAATCATATTTTTCCTTAAAGAAGCTGAGGTTAGAATAAAAGGGAAGGGAAGTGTCATGGAGTTCATAGGAGAAAGCAACTCCATGCCATTAAACTAGACTTCTCATTTACTTTTGGTTCTGAGTCATGTTGCAGCAATTAATGGCTCAACTAAGTGAACTTCCAATGTTGTTGGTCTGCCCAACACTCTATATCAGGCAGTAAGGTTTTCTTAGCTGACACTATTTCACCTTTGAGAACTCCCTGACTCAGCAGCCATAGCCACACTGCTTTCTGGATGGGGCTATGGAGTTTGTATGTCCTCAGGTGATTTGAGCTTGGCTTGCACAGCAGTGACCTACATTGTGAAGTCCACCTCAATTCAGGGCATCTGCAATCCCATTATCATGATAATATCTCATAAATTCTTGCCTGGTTACAACATAAGGGCTATACAAATTTTCCAGGGTACCAGGAATGACTGCAAGAATTTATCTGTCTTTCTTTGGTTTAGTTTCTCATTTCCAGTGGGTCACCTTCATCAGCATTGCAGGGACAATTCAGGGCAGTAAGAATTTGAATAGTAATCAATGCCTATTTATGGTTTCCCACATGGTTAGTCAGTCTCATGGAAATCACTCCAAGAGGGCTAAACTACCTTATAGCAGCCAGAGCCCACTAAAGAAACCTCTGTGACCTTTACCATCATCTTGGAATGCATGCAAGATTGTAACAATATACTGTAGGAGGTGTTTGCCATAAGATGGACTAGCTATTACCATCCTTCCTTTATAATTTTTACACAGTCTGCTCCTTTATCTCTCAAGCAAACCAGCCAAAGTTCTAATGATTCACTTGGTTTCTATCCATAGCAGTCATCAATTTCCATTCTGTCATCATCAGTATAGGTATGCATCTCTGTAATTATTGTCAGAGAGTAGAATTTTCTGCCCACCCAGAACAGATCTCAGTACTAGTTGTTAAAATAGGACACACTAATGGAACAACAGCTTGGCAAGAAAGTCTACCCACCTAAAAAAGAATTAGCAATAATTATAGTACTGTTCAGGCAGGTGTTTGTGAACTTACTTCCCCTCATGTGACTTGCAACCACCTCCTCAATTCCCCCTCATTAACAGGAACAAAGTGGAGAGCTATTTATTGCCTGACTGACCTTACAATTTGGCCAGCATGTTCACTACCAATTCCCATGGGCTTCCTTCAAATGCAATATATCAGACCACAAAATCCTCATCCTTGATCTTTCAGAAAGCCATGTCAGACAGCATTCCATCCTTGTCACCAAAACTGTCAAGAACTGTGAAGGGCCTGACATTTTAACCTACTTATAAACCAAAAAGTTAGCCTATCACAGTATCATGGATACTGATAAAAGACAAGAGTCTCCTGAGGCAGAGAGAAAGGACAGTTTATTACTCAGAACAATCACTGTAACCAGAGTATAAGCATTTTTGCATGAGTTCCCCAAGGCCTAATTCCCACAAGGTAATGCAAAGAGGGCACGATAACAACTGCACAATGGATTGTGTTACAGGAAAATAATCCTGTGTCTCACTCATAACATGTGAAGAAACATGAGAAAACTATAGAGAATTGTCTCCCAACAATAAAGATTTATGGTATCAAGTTTACCAAATATTAACTATTAACACTGATAATTTCTGGATGGTAGAGTTATAGGATATTTTTTTCTTGCATTTTTTTTGGTATTGCTTGAAATTTTATAATAAACGTATCATTTTCAACTCTGTAAAAAATGCATTAAAAATACATTATGAACACTCAGGTCAAGATAGATAATATTATCAAAAAGACAGAGAATAAGAAATATTGGTGAGGATGTGGAGAAAGGGGGTGAGGATGTTGGTGAGGATGTGGAGAAATTTCTGCACTGTTGGTGGGACTGTAAATTAGTACAGCCATTATGGAGAGCGGTGTGAAAGTTCTTTAAACAACTATAGATAGAAGTCCATACAATCCAGTGATGCCACTACTGTGTATATACCCAAAGGAGTGGAAAGCATCATGTCGAAGGGATACCTGCACTCCCATGTTTATTGCAGCTCTATTTACAATAGCCAGGCTATGGAACCAACAACCTAAATGTCTACTGGTGGATGACTGGATAAGAAAAATGTGGAATATATACACGATGGAACTACTCAGCCATAAAAAAAGAATAAAATTCTGCCATTCACAGCAATATGGATGAGACAGGAGAAAATTATGTTAAGTGAAATAACTCAGGCACAGAAAGAGAAATACTGCATGTCCTCACTCATAAGTGGGAGCATAATTAATAAATAAACAATAAAGAGAGAGAAAGAGAGAGAGAAAGTAACGACAATCACAATAATATGTTGAATTTTTAGAAGGAGAGAACAGAACTGTGGTTACTACAAGTGAAAAGGGGGAGGGGGATGGGGGAAGGGAGGGGGGTTAATGAGAAATTGGTTAATGGACACAAAGAATGCTAATGTACTGTAATACATAAATAAATAATAAATATATAATAAATAAGCTAACTATCCTGATTTGACCATCACATATTTGTACACAACTACTGATAGTCAACTCTGTAGCCTGCAAATATGTATAATCAATTATGCTTCAATAAAAAATAAAAATTTTTTTAAAGATGGTCATTTGAATTCCTGTAAAATGAGGTGAGCAGAGGTATAAAGACAGAGGGAAATCTGTATACATACAAGTAAACTGGGGAGATTACTAGTTAGACTATGGGCAGGAAGGAATTGGAATTCCTCAGGAACCAACAAGGGATGCTGAGGGCAACAGTGAGAAGCTGTTACCACTCTAGCCAGAGCCACCAAAGTAGGAGCTGTAGCTGTGAAGAAAAATCATTGCCAGAACCTCAGCACCAAAGCAAAAAGATGGTAGGGAATAAAACCCCTACTCTTTCTTTCCTCTTGCCCTCCAATGTCCTACTAGAGCCTACATCTGTTGCTAGAAGTCAGCCAGCAAGAGACTCTGGTGACGTGGTTCATGGGGGTCATCCCTTAGGACAAAAAACAAGACAAAGGTGAAGAGTAGGTTGGGGTGGGGAATGGGATGGAAAATAATAAGCATAGGTAATTTTCACAGTCCAAAAATGCTGAAGAGTTATGTAAGACACAGTCAACATGAAAACAGATTGAAGGGCTAACAATCAACCTGTTATTTACCATATTCAGGTAAAAGCTTGACTTGGAAGAAAGTAGACAGAACCCTCTACTCACCAGTGGAAACACACAAGCTTTCTAAAGCTCACAGCACCTGCAGTTAGTCTAGGGTGCCTGGCTAAGTTAAGGAAGGCTACCCAAATCAATACAGAAACACTCTAAAAATTCAGTTAAGTTCAATGATTTATAATTGCTTTAGGCTGTATATATTTTTTTCCTATTCCTTACAGGCAAATGAAAGTCTAATGCATCAACTACTGAAAATATAAAATAACTCTTTTCCCTTTGACAGACACCAAAGTTTTAAATAAACAATCTCTGATTAAATCAATCTGAGATACCAATGGATAAACAGACTTTTCTGAGAAAAGAATTAGGAAAAAGAAAAATGACTAGAAATTTTTAAATAATCTATATTAAAAGAAGGTTTATTTTGATCAATCAGAAAGGTCTCCCTTACTCCAAAAATTATGGAAACTACTTTTTTGTCTCTACTATTTAGTCTAAATTAGTTTCAGAAACTTATTACAGCTATGGAAATAAAATATCAAGATTAGAAAAGCATACTTGCAGGTGAAAAAAAATATTAAACTAAAAAATGCAGTGGAGTGATATCAGCAACATGGCAAAGTAGGAGGTTTCTGACAGCCCTCCTCCCACAGCAAAAACCTACATACAGATCAGTTCTCTCCAAGACAAAGCCAGAATCTGGTTGAAAGACTCCTACATACCAAACTACTGAGAAAATATCCACATCAAAACAGATAGGAAAACAGCCATACACTCATGCACTAATCCCACCATGAGCACAGCATCGTACACTCAGGAAGGAAATCCCAACTCACAGCCTCTTCCCAAGGGGTGAGATGTTCGTATCACACATATAGTACACAACTTTTACAGTTCCTGCTGGAGGGTGTGACCGCTAATTCACCTGCTCGAAGAACAGCAGGGACAGGGCATTTGAGGATTTCTCTCAAGCACAAAGAGCAAAGGTGGGCTATGACCACACAAGCACTTCCCTACCCTGTACCTGCAGGGTGAGTCCAGCTTCCGCTTTTCCCCTGGAAAGGGTTTGGTCACAGTTTTCCAGCAGTTACCTGTGGCTCTGGCCTCTAACAAGCCAGTATCCAGAGCCTACTTAGCAAATAAAAAATAAACCTCTTTGAGCCTAAAAGGGAAGCATGGCATTCCCCATGCCTTCTTCCCAGGTTTGATCCAGTGTAATTCCAGTGCTACAATCTTACCCTGGAAAGAGGGTAGAGGCTCTGACAGCAAGAATGGGAAGGACACCCCAGCCTCCCCCCACCAGCCTCTCCCTGCCAGTCCTGGACCTTCTTCCCTGGCTTGCTCCTGAGATAAATTTTGTGCAATTTCTCATTAGAAAAAGGCTGGGGAACCTCTTCATGCCTGAAAAGGAGAGGGGGAACTCCCTGCACTTTCCTCCCTGGCTTTCCTCTGCAATAATTCCACACCAAATGATGCCCCCTGCTGGGAGGGTGTGAGACTTCTTGCTCAAACAGGAGAGTGGACAATCCCTGCACCTTCCTTCTCAGCTTGCTCTGGTGATAATTCTAGCCCTACAGTCTCTCTATGGAAAGGGGTCGGAGGCCTCTGCCAGCAAGAACAGGAGAAATGGCACTCCCCTCACCTTTTCCCCTGGATTGATCTTGTGATACACTCTTGCAATGTCATATTGTAAGGAGGCAAGAAGACCTCTCTGTGCCTGAAAGGGACAGTGGGCAATCCCTGTGCCTTCTTCCCTGGCTTGCTTCAGCAATAACTCCATAACAAAAGTCTCCTCCTGCTAGGAGGGTGTGAAACTTCTACTTTCTTGAGCAGGAGAGTGGGGACTTCACACACCTTCTTCTGTGGCTTGCTCCAGCAATAAATCCAGATCTGCAGACTCTCCATGGAAGTAGTTTCTGCATGCATTGAGCACCTCAACTTTTAAGCCCAAGCGACTAGCTCCTAAATAACCTGTCTCTAGGAGATGACAAAGCTCTGCACTTCCGAGTCTCCCAGAGCACAGAACACAGAATGCTGACTTTTACACTTGCAAATGTTAAGAAGCTATCTCCATAGGCTCAAGGTGAGAAAACTGATCAAGAATATGGGTGTCTGCCTAAGACCCTCTCCTTGGTATAGGGCAAAATGAGTGAGAGGTATGATGGCTCTCAGCTTCTCTGCAAGGATAGAAGAAACTGGAATATACATCTAATACCCCAACCTCTCCAGCTTAATCCCAAGGAAATAGCTTCTATCCCAACTCTCTCAAAGCAATAGCATGACTTGACACTCTCTAATTTCTTGGGGACCAGTAAGAACAGATACAGCAGGTTCAACAAGCACAAGGAGTTTAGAAGCACCTAGAATCACTGGCTGGGCTGATTGGGGAGGAACATCTGCTACATGAGACCAGTCCACCAAGATCTGGAGAAGTGGTTCTTTTATCTAATGGACAGAAACCAACATGAAGTCAAATAAAAAAAATTTTTTTTAATGGGAAATATGTTCCAAATAAAAGAACAAGATAAATTTCAAGAAGATGACCCTAATCAAATGGAGATATGTGATTTACCTGACAGGGAAATCAAAAGGACAGGCATAAAAGTGCTCACCAAGGTAAGAAGAGCAATCCATGAATAAAATGAGAAGTTAAACAAAGAGACAAAAAATATTTAAAATTACCAAGCAGAAATCATAGAACTGAAGAATATGATAACTGAACTCAGAAATTCAATAAAGGGGTTCAACAACAGACTAGATCAAGCAGAAGAAAGGATTAGAAAACTTGAAGACAGGTCACTGGAAATTGTCCAATCTCAGGAACAAAAGGAAAAAAGACAGCCTAAGGAACTTATGGGATACCATCAAGTAAAATATATTATGCATTACTGAAATTCCAGGAGGAGGAGGGAGAAAGAAAGGAACAGAACACAAATTTAAATTCAAAAAAATAAAGGCAGAACTGTTCCCAAGTCTGAGGAAGGAAATAGAAATCTAGATCCAAAAGCTCAATAGACACCTTATAGGATGAATTCAAAGACAGCTACACCCAGACATGTTATGTCTGAATGTCAAAGTTAAAGGCAAAGAGAGAGTATTAAAAGCTACAAGGAAAAAGCAACTTGTCACATACAAGGGGGCCTCCATAAAACTATCAGCAGATTTTTTTCTACAGAAACTCTGCAGGCCAGAAGGGAATAGGATGATACAGTCAAAGAACTGAAAGAAAAAAACTGCCAACTGAAAATATATACACAGCAATCTGTCTTCAAAAATGAAGCAAAGATAAAAAATTTCTCAGCCAAATAAAAGCTGGAGGAATTTACCACCACTAGACCTGCCTAATAAGAAATGCTAAAGGAAAATGTTGCTAAGTAGGAACATGTAACTATGTGAAAATATAAAACTCATTGGTAAAAGTAAGTATATAATCAAATTCAGAACACAATTATACTGTAACAGTGGGGTAAAAATCAATTATAACTCTAGTATGAAGGTAAAAAGACAAAACTATTAAAAACCATATCTTCAATAATTTGTTAAGGGACAAAAACTGTAAAAGATACAAAACGTGTCAACAAAAACAAATTGAGGAGTGAGTAAAATGTTGTGCAAGTGATTAAAGTTAAATCATTATCAGTTTAAAAATAGCCTGGTATTAGTATAAGATTTTTTAAGACACATGTAACCTCCCATGACTGAATCAGGAAGAAACAGAAAATCTTAACAGACTAATAATGAGTAAGTAGATTGAATAAGTAATAAGAAGTCTCCCATCAAAGAAAAGCCTAGGACCTGATGGCTTCATTGCTGAATTACACCAAATATTTCAAGAAAAACTAATACCAATTCTTCTCTAAATCTCCCCAAAAATTGAGGAGGAGAAATACTTCCAAACTCATTTTGTGAGTCCAGTCTTAGTCTGATACCACAGCCATACAAGGGCATTATAAGAAAAGAAAACCACAGGCCAACATCCCTGTTGAGCACAGATGCAAAAATCTTTAACAAAATATTAGAAAACTGATTTCAACAGCACATTGAAAATATCATTTACCACAGATGTGGGATTTATCCTAGGGATGCAAAGGTGGTTCAATGTACATAAATCAATAAATGTGATATACCATATTAATAAAATGAAGGACAAAAATCACATGATCATTTCAATTAGATGCAGAAAAAGCATTTGACAAAATTCAACATCTGTCCATGTTAAAAACTCTCAAACAAATAGATATAAAAGAAATGTACCTCAACACAATAAAGGTTATACATGACAAGGCCACAGCTAACATCATATTCAATGTTGAAAAGTTGAAAGCTTTTCCTGTAAGAATAGCAACAGGACAAGGATGTTCACTCTAGCTATTTCTGTTCAACACAGTACTGAAAGTCTTAGCCAGAGCAATTAGGCAAGAGAAAGAAATAAAAGGCATCCAGATAGATAAGAAAAAAGTGAAATTGTTTCTGCTGATGACATGGTCTTATATAGAGAAAACCCTATAAAAACTACACAAAAAACTATTAGACCCGATAAACAAATTCAGTAAAGTTGCAGATTACAAATCAACATACAAAAATCAATAGCATTTCTATACACTAACAACAAACTATCCAAAAAAGAAATTAAAATGCTCAACATCTCTAGTAATCGGTGAAATGCAAATTAAAACCACAATGAGATATCACCTGATGCCTGTTACAATGACTATTATCAAAAAGATGAATGATAACAAGTGTTGGTGAGGATGTGTAGAAAAGGGAACACTTTTATTCTATTGGTGGAAATGTAAATTAGTATTGCCATTTTGGAAAATAGTATGGAGATTCCTCAACAAACTGAAAATTGAGTTACCACAAAGTCCAGCATCCCATTTCTCATCATATATTGAAAGGAATTTAAATCAGCATGTCAAAGAGATATTTGCACTTTTATGTTCATTTCAGCATTATTCACAATAGATAGGAAAGCAAACTAAGTGTCCATGAACAGATGAACAGATAAAGAAAATGTGGTGTATATACACACAATAGAATACTATACAGCCTTAAAAAAGAAGTTCTGTCAATTGTGACAACATGGATGGAACTGGAGGGCATTATGCTAAGTGAAATAAGCCAGGAACAGAAAGACAAATACTGCAATGATCTCACTAATATGTGAAGTCTAAAAAAGTCAATATCATAGAAACAGAAAGTAGAATGGTGGTTACCAGAGTCTGGGGATGTAGCAGGAGGAAGAGGATTGGAGAAAGGGAAGATGTTGATTAAAGGGTGCAAAATTTCAGTTATACTGGAGTAATAAGTTCTAGTGATATACTACACTGCATGGTGACCACAGTTAATAATAATGGTTTTGTATATTTTGAAATTGCTGAAATACATTTTTACCATTCTTACCACAAAAAAATAAGTGTTAACTTGATTAAATGATTTTATAATGTAGATATAGATCAAAACACCACACTGTACCCCATAAATACACACACATTATTTGTTAATTAAAAATTTAAAACCTGTTTTTTGAAAAGGGGAGGGGAGGGAAAGAAGGAGGGGGGGTCAATGGACATAAAGAATGATTGCGTATTGTAATGATGAATAAGCTAACTATACTGATCTAACCACCACACATTGTACACAATTACTGAAAATCAACATTGTACCCCACATGTGTGTATAATAAAATTTTTTTAACTGAAAAAAAATTAAAAAGGAAGTGGATAAACTAATTGCAAGGTGCATTTCACATGCATGACTTTGGTTGACTCAAAGGACAGTTAGAGAAGATGATGTTTTTGCGAGTTTACAGCATATTTCTCATCAGTACCATC
Source organism: Cynocephalus volans (assembly GCF_027409185.1). Lineage (NCBI taxonomy): Eukaryota > Metazoa > Chordata > Mammalia > Dermoptera > Cynocephalidae > Cynocephalus > Cynocephalus volans. The sequence continues at coordinate 266,804,877 of NC_084460.1, forward strand.
AATCATTTAGGGATTTAAATTTCATGAATGAAATTCATAGCTTAATGAGGGCAGTTAAATTCAAGTAGATAAATAGAAGATTACAAGCTTGGTCATATTACATACATCACTCCATTCCCTCCTAAACCCTAGTCTTCTGCAGATCCTAGAGCTCTTACCACTATCCTTTGTGAGTTCACTCAAGTAGCCTTCAGGCACTAACATTTGAGATCACTTTCATGGTTTTTCCAGTGACCTTGGCCATTAATCTGCTCCCTGCAGTTTCCCCAGCTGCAGCTGTGTTATTGAGCCAGAGTCTTCCAGGCCTGCGGTTAGTGCCAAACCTGGAGGGGTTTGCAAAAATAAGCCACCAGTTCTTTCTGTGCACTGTGAAAACAAGAGAACCTTTTTGGAGAGGGAACTAAGAATCTAAATATCCAGAAATGCCAGATATTTGGTATGCCAGAGCTAGGTGGTTCATCCACTTTAAGGGTACTAAAATTATTTGCATTTCCTATGACCAGGTGATTGATTTTGATTAATTACGTACAGTGAGGCCCAAGAATTATAATAGATTCAGAGACTCCAGAGCAAATGCCTCAAGACCCTGTAGTATTTTTTTAACTAAGTAATTGAACAAATAGTTACTGAGTGCCTACCATGGACTCATCAGTATTCTAGATGGTAAGGTACACTGGGAAATAAGACTTAATCCCTACTGTCTGGAATTTATAGTCAAGTGGGAGTGACAGACAATAAACAAGTCAACAAACACGTAATACGATACCTGAAGAAAGAGTAATAGGGATGGGGTAGGGTGGATGGGTGGATAATTATTTAAGAGTGGTCAAAGAAGACCCCTCTAGGGAGGTAACATCTGAGCAGAGAGCTGAATGATATGAATAAAGGAACCCTGAGAAGATCCATGAGAGAGAAGAATAATTAGAAAGACGCTGAGCTTAGAACAAGTTTAATTTGTTCAAGGAATAACAAAAAGACTAATATGACTGAAGCAGAGTAAACAAAGGAAATAATGGTAAGACATGAGGACAGAGATATTCATAGAATATAGATGAAGTGGGGCCTTGTAGACGATGGTTTAAGAAGTTTGGATTTTATTCCAAGCATGAAAAGATGCCATTGAAGAATACTGAGCAGGGGAGTGATATAATTCAGATTACATTTTTACAAGATCAATTTGGCTACTATGAGAAGAACAGACTGGATAGAGGCAAAATTGGAAGTAGAATAACTAGGCTTTTATAGCAAAGGGGAGAGATGACAGTAGTTTGGTCTAAGGTGAAAGCAATGAGGGTGGTAGATTTACATATATTTTGAATATAGAACTGATAAGACTTGATGGTGGGTGGGGGATTGGATACAAGAGATGAGAGAAACCAAGAAACCCAGGTTGACTCCTAGGATTTTGGTCTTAACTACTTAGATGTGCCATTTACAAGAACATAAGCTCCTCAAGAGAATTTATTTTTGTCTTTTTTGTTTAACAACATGTTTCATACACCAAGAAACAATGCCTGAAATGTCTATTTGCTGAAGAGACTAAATGAATACAGAATATTAAGGGGAGGGGGATTTTAAGCTAGGAGTAGAGAGTTGGTAGAAGATGATAGAGTTCTGTTTTGGTCATGTTAAGTTTAAGATTTCTACAAGATATCTAAGTGGAGCAATTTTTACATACAAGGGCACTTCAAAAAGTTCATGGAAAAATAGAATTAAAAGATAACATGAATCTTTCCATGAACTTTTTAAAGACCCCTTGTATATAATCCTGAAGTTAAGAGCTCAGAAATATGAATTTTGACATCGTTCATTTATATATGGTATTTAAAGCTACAAGACTGAATGAATCCCCTAGAAATGTTAGGAAGAGAAAAGAATACAAGGACTGGGACTGGGACACTCCTACACTTAGAACTTGGAAGAGGAGACTTCTCCAGCAAAGAGCAGCAGTGAGGAAGGAAGAAAACCAGAAGAATGCAATATTACAAAAGGTCAGTAAAAAATTAATTTCAACAAAAAGATGCAATTATTTGTGTCAAATGCTGCTAAGCAGTCAAGATGAGAACTGAGAATTGATAATCACATTGGTAATATGGTAGTCATTGGTGAATTTGAAAAGAGTGGACTCACTGAATGGTAATGATGAAAACTTTATTGGAGTGTGCTATGGCTCAAATGTGTCCCCCCAAAGTTCATATATTGGAAACTTAATCCCCACCATAACACTGCTAAGAGGATGCGAAATCCACTTACGGTATTTGAAAGGTGGAGCCTTTCAGAGGTGATTAGATTGTGAGGACTGTGCCCTTGTGAATGGATTGATTAACTGCACAGTTCTGATGGCTTTATAAGGAGAGTGAGAAGGTTAAAGCTCACTCTTGCTCAGCTCATTCTCACCATGTGATGCCCTGTGTCACTGTAGACAGTCACCACCAAGAAAATGGTCTTTATCAGATGCACCCCCTGGACTATAAACTTCCCAGCTTCTGAAACCATAAGAAATAAATTTCACTCTTTTACAAATTACCCAGTTTCAGGTATTCTGTTATAAGCAACAGAAACGGACTAATACAGAGTGTGAGAGAAAAGAATGTAAGAAAGTGGAGAAAGCAGTATATATAACTCTTTCACAGTTTTTTCTACAATCATAAGCAGAGATATGGATTAAAGGGAGTATGTATTTTAAAAGATTGGTAAACCACAGCATGTATGTATACTGAAGAAAGTAATCCAATAAATATGGAAAATAATTGTGGTGCTACTGCTGGTTGACTATACAATAACCACTCCCATACCACCTTGTTATTAAGAAAAACCTAAATTTTGCTTGTAATGACAAAATTGTATGCAGCCCAAAATGATGAATCATTATTGGCAATCCCATTCCCTTTTGCCAAATACTAGTTTTGCCAGTCTCCATTGAGGCTAGAGGTAATTATGTGACCTAATTTTAGTCAATGAGACATAAAATATACCAGGGAATTATTGTATAAACCTTTGTTTCTTGCAAAAAGAGAGCTTGACTGTGCTACCTCCACATCCTTGTACCTGACTTGATATACATATGACACCTAGAGCTTAAAGCAAGCATTTTGTGGTCATGAGGTGACAAGCATGAGGATGAAACAGAGGAAATATATGAAAGAGCCTAGTTCCTGGGTACTTGATGGCATTGCTAAGCCACTGAACCAATGTCAGGAATCTCAATGTTATGACTTCTTTTTATATGAGAAAAATAATCACCTTTTAAATGGCCATTAGTCAGATATTGTTTTACTTGCAGATGAAAGTATTTTTGACAGATACATGGGAGAAAGGAAATAATCGAACAGACAAAGTCCTTAAATAGTTGACAGTGGATAGAAAATGGTACACAAATAGTGATGGAATTAGCCTTTAAAAAGTACACAAATTGTTTAGTCATTTTAATAGTAGGAAATAATGGGTATATGTGTATAGATTTGGCAGGAAGGTAGGATAATGGGAAGATACAATAGTTTCTTTCTAGTTTCTCTCTTGTTTAGTAAAACAAGAAGTTAGATAATCGACTAACAGCAAAGAAGGGAGAAATATGTTCGCAATTTGAAGAGAGGAGAGAAAAATATGTGAAATACTAATGTCAGAGACTGAGAGACTAAATTAAACGTGGTAGAGTAGGAATACCTGGCTGGGCTATATGTCCTCATGTGTAGCCATAAATTTAAAGTGGGGGAAGCAAGAGAGGGGAAGACCAGCCAAAAACTTATCAGGGAGATACAGGGAATGACGCAAAGTGAGTCTTGGCAAGATCCCACTTATACTACTGGTATGGAAGGCTATGTGCTTGCGCAAGGCTGAGCAGACATTCAGGGGAGACTAGAGAAGGCTTTAGTGAGCTACTTATCCCTGGCTGAATGTAAGGCTCTGAGAATGCAGAGAGTAAAAGTTATGGCAGACATACAAACTGCCTGAATTTTAAAAGAATCCCCCAAGACATACACAGATCCATTGGCTAATGGTGAAAATCTTACTGACTTAAGGTGTTTAAGCACAGCCTTTGATCAATAATTGTTTGGTCACTAAGTTATACTGACACTTGGGCAGCCCCAAGGAAGCCATGCTTAAAAGTAATAATAATAATAATAATAATAATGATGATGATGATGATGATGATAATGATGATAATGATAATGATAATAATAAACCTAAGCAAGGACATTTGTAGTGTCATACTGGGGAAAATCAGTCCGAAAAATTGCAAAACAAATAAACAAACAGAAAGGAGCGACAATAACAAGTCCCTAAGAGTAGGTAGTCAGAAGACATAGCTGATAGACTATATTATTTAAAATGTCCAGTTTTCTTTCTTTCTTTCTTTTTTTTTTTTTTTGTCTTTTTCGTGACCGGCACTCAGCCAGTGAGTGCACCGGCCGTTCCTATATAGGATCCGAACCCGCGGCGGGAGCGTCACTGCACTCCCAGCACTCTCCCGAGTGCGCCACGGGCTCGGCCCTAAAATGTCCAGTTTTCAACAAAAACTATGTTATATACAAAGAAACAGGAAAGTATGACTCATGCAGAGTGAAAAATGTAGTCGAACTTACTCTGAGAAGGTTGAGATGCAGGACTTAGCAGACAAAGACTTCAAAGCACCTAAAATATGTTTAAAGAACTGAAAGAAACCATGTTTAAATAATTAAAGAACAGTATGATAACAATGACTCATCAAATAGAGAATAACAATAAAGAGATAGAAACTACAAAAAAGAAACATGAAAATTCTGTGTTAAAAAAGACAATAACTGAAATGAAAATTCACTTAGAAGGCTCAACAGCAGATTTGACCTGACAAAGGAATGTATCAGCAAAAAAGAACATAGATCAATAGAAATTTTTCCAATGTGAAGAACAGAAGAAAAAAAGAATTAAAAAAATTAACAGACTGTTAGAGACCCATGCAACACTACTAAGCAAACTAACATATGTGCAATAAAAGTCCCACAAAGAGAGGAGAAAGAAGAAAACATATTTGGAAAAATAATGGCTGAAAACTTTTTAAATTTAATGAAAATTATTAATCGAGATATCCAAGAAGCTCAATGAACTTCAAATAGGATAAACACAAAGAGATCCATACCGAGACATATTATCTTAAAACTGTTAAAAAAGACAGTTCCGGAGGAATAAGTTCTGGAGATCAATTGTACAGCATGGTGACCATAGTAAATAATAACATAGTGTATACTTGAAAATTACTAAGAGAGTATATATTAAGTGTTCTCATGAAAAAATAAGTATTTGATGCAATGAACGTGTTAATTAGCTTTATTTAATCACTGCACAGTGTACACACATATCAAGACATTACGTTGTACACCATAAGTACATAACATTTTTTATTTGCCAATTAAAACTTAATAAAGTTGGGGAAAAAGCTATTGAAAAAGACAAAGAGAAAATTTTAAAAGCAGCAAAAGGAAAATAACTCAATATACAAGGAACCAAAATAAGAATAACATCTGACTTCTTATCAAAAAAGACAGAGGCCAGAGGGCAATGGAATGATATATTAAAAGTGCTCCAAGAGAAAAAAAAAAAAAAACCATCAACCAAAAATTAAATATCTAGCAAAACTATCTTTCAAAAACGTTGGTAAACAAAATACATTCCCAGATTTAAAAAAAAAATACCACGTCCAAACAAAAATATCACTCAGCAATCCCTCATTAAATACTAATTGAAGGTCTCCTACATATCATTTGTATTAGGTACTGACATAATGCAGTATAAATCTGATATCCCCTGGGTCTCTTGGAGTTTCCAGTCCACTTGGGGTGGAGAGGAAGAAAGACATTAATAAAAAAGTTATGCTAATAAATACAAAATTCAAATTTGAAATACTCTGAAGAACATGCTTGATGATTGTGGTACAATGAAACTCCCTTATCTAAAAATCCCAGAAAAAGTTGCACTGAAAGTGAGGTCTAAAGGCAAGAAGGGGGACACAGCATTCCATGTGAAAAACAGCATGTGCAAGAATCTTGAGTTGGAAGGGATCCTAGTTCTTTGAAACATTTGAGATAAGTGATACTGGAGCACAGAGACAGGGGAGAGGCAGTAGTAACACAAAATAAGGCTCTTGAGGTAGGTAGCAATGGAGAAAAGGAGCCATTGAAAAATGAGACTATCAGATTTGTATAAAAAGACAGAGGGGTATGGAAATTTGGGATATGAGCAAAGTGGTACTAAAATAACAGTTAAAACCATAGAATAAAAGCTGAATAAGAAGGTAATGAAGAGAGGAAATGGAATGGAAGAAAGTAAAAGTGTTAATAGTAAGAGCTAATTCCAAAGGTTCTGTGTAAACAGTTTCAAAAGTAAAGTGAAAATGATTGGGTTGCCAGGTGTAGGCTGGGTAGGGAATCCACTTAAAAACAAGACAAGGAATGACACAGAAGTGGCAGACAAAATCTCTCTGGCTTATAGAACATCCAGGGGAAATGTCCAGGAGACTACTAAACAGAAGGTTCTTAAGTTTAAGTGAGAGAACAAAATGAGGAAGTATTTAGAGGCAGATCCTTACTTAAAACTCAAATTCTTTACCCTCTTACCTTTGTACCTTTTTACTCTGCTTTATGAGCTACCTATAACAATGATTCAAATAAAATGTAAAGATCTAAGTAGAATAACACATTTTGAGAAAGGCTTTACTCTGGTGTACCTTTAAATTTACATTCAGATCATTCTCATTTTAAGTTACAAAATTATTTTTAACAAGAAGAACATATGCTATTTCCTATCAAAGTTTTATTAAAAATTTCCACTTCTCAAGCTTTTAAGTTTCCTTTGAATTTACATTTTGTTATTGTTGTTACACTTTCAGTTGAATTTTACACCAACCCATGAGATTAACTTCTATTACTGGTATCTCAAATAACTTTGCTTTTTCTTCACAGATTTTTTCCCTCATTACTTGATCAGTATAAGTAGAGTAGAAATATTAAATATACTTAGACACATTTCCTCCTGGAAACATTTGAGTGCATTTTCAATTTATTTGTATTTAATTTTTTTTAAATAAATCATTTTGTTTTTCCTAGTCATATACTTCTAATACGAGAGCAGACACTTTTAGTTCAATGTCTTCTTTTGGATCTCTGCTTTGAAAACTACTATTAAATTTTGAATCTGGGGAAACTAACCTTGTGCTCTTCCTTTCAGCTAAGTTTAGATAGTTTATTTGCCACCTAATTTCTGTTGGAGATTAATCTAAGTTCCTCCTCCTGACTCTCTCTGGATTTATACAGATAATTCTCAACTTTACCTCTGATGCAGATGAGTTTGTTCTTAAAATCCCTGAATATTTATCTCTCAATTTCACTTCTGGTGGAAATAATGCATATTTCATTTTTTCATCTGGCACAGCTCCTGATGGGTATTCCTCTAAAGGTGGTGTTTTGTCCTCTTCTGTTATTTCCAGGCTAGGAATAATGTGCACTGGAGGATCCATGGTTAGAAGTGCTGATTCAACCCTTTTAGGAGCAACAGCAGTTGAATCATCTTGGTCCAATTGGTTCACAGTCGGTATAGTCAGGCCTTTCTTATTATAAGTATTCAGTAGCTAGAAAATACAGCAATAAAACAAGCTACCAATTAATCATTATTGACTATAAAATATTGAAAATTAATAAAATTACTTAAAGTCAATTTTACACTTATCCTTTATCATAACAAGTTACCATCAATATTTGTAAATTATTTTATTACTTAATAAAAGACATGAGAAATTCTCTACTTGCCTGAAATCATGAAATATATATGATTTATAAAGCAGTGGTTCTCATATGTCCAAATTTTATATCAGCAACATCTCAAAATAGAAAACCTGGGGGTTGACATTTACTATACATTATGCTATCACCAATAGATCATGAAACAAGGGAAATTTTAATAGCAAAATAGCACAGAGAATAATATCATAAAATCACAACTATGTCATAAAACAGAGAAAGTTTTAATAGAAAATAGTACAAAGAATAGTATCATAAAGGATAGCCTGCTAAGCTAAATAAATTTGGCTTTATGAAAAATTCTCCATATTGTCTTCTTAATTCTTTCTTTGAACTGGGGGAAACTGTCACATACTGACTCTTCAGTTGGTATTTGGAAGCCACTTGACCCAAGGATGGAAATCACTAAATCCTATTTGTCAAGCAGTAGAAAAGGACCTTTTACTCATTATTGGTTTACATGGGGATCCACTGCTTTACTGAATAAATACCTTCTATAAAATTAGCTGAAAAGTAAATTATATTATGTGAACTCTATTTTTTACTGACTTTTTCCCCCATCTATAAATATTTTTCCATTTACAAATATTTCATTCTTTTATAAAATTATGACTAGTAGAAATTCTCTTCCAACTTCCCTTACCTCACTTGGAGTGGTTTCAGCTTCCTTGTTTACAAGAGGGACATCTGTTTAAAAAATTAATAGAAGTATGTTATTTTACATAAAATACTAAACATTATTTATTTGTACGTACATTGATAAAATACTCTTACTATTTTTCTCATCAAGATCAAAGAGTAACTTAAATCAAAGCATCTACTGAAACATAAATAGTGCTTAATAAAAACAGGCTGATGAATCTCTGGGAAGATGAGGAGAGAGGTAAATGAATAAGTGTGGAGATGAAATGAAAGCATGCATAAAGTGATAAGATCTCAGATCCACCAATATAAGACCTAAAATCAGGTATAGACTATATTTTTTAAAAGTTAAAAGGAAATAAAATAAATCTGATACGGTGAGTGATAGGGTTGGAACTGGCAAAAGGTGCATGAACCAGAGAAAATAGGACCATTCAAGGAAGACTGATTAAAATGCTGTAAAAATTTCCTACAAAGTTAAGGAATGCATATTTGGGAGTATAAAAAGAAAACCTAAAAAGGACAGAAAGAGAACAAAGAAATGAGACACAAAGAAATGTATAATTCTAGTTAAAAAAAAATTTACTCTGGTCATAATTAGCTGCATGACTTTGGTCACCTCTTTTCATCCTTTTAAAATTGTGATAAGAACACAACATGAGATCTATCCTCTTAACAAAATTTTAAGTGTAAAATACAGTAAGGTTAACTACTGGCACAATGTTGTACAGCAGATCTCTAGAACTTAATTGTCTTGCATAACTGAAACTTTATGCTTGTTGAATAGCAACTCACCGTTTGCCCCTCTTCTTAGCCTTGGGCAACCACCATTCTACTCTGTGCTTCCATGTATTTGGCTATTTTATATACCTCACATAGTAGTATCATGCAGTATTTGTCTTTCTGCTAGCTTATTTCACCTAGCATAATGTCCTCAAGGCTCATCCATGTTGTCACATATGGCAGGATTTCCTTTTCTTTTTTTAACTCTAAATGATATTTCATTGTATGTCTATACCACATTTTATCTATTCATCTGTGGAAGGACACTTGGGTTGTTTCCACATCTTGACTATAGTTAATAACACAGCAATGAATATGGGAGTGCAAATATCACTTAGAGATCCTGATTTCAATTCTTTTAGATAGACACCCAGAAGTGGATTGCAGAATCATATGGTGTATCTATGTTTTTGAGTAACCTCCATACTGTTTCTGAAGTGACTGCACCATTTTACATTCCCACCAACAGTGTACAAGCGTTCCAATTTCTCCACATCCTTCCCCAAACTTGTTATCGTTTGGCTTTTTTATAATAGCCATCCTACCAGGTATGTGATAATATCTCATTATGATCTTGACTCACATTTCCCCGATGATTAGTGATGTTGAGCACCTTCTCATATACCTGTTGGTCATTTGTATATCTTCTTTGGAGAAATGTGTATTCAAGTGCTTGGCCCATTTTTAATTGGATTTTTTTGTTTGTTTTCTGAGGTTTTTGTTTTGTTTTGTTCTTTTTTTGCTACTGAGGTGAAGGACTCCTTTATATATTTTGCATATCAACCCCTTATCAGATATGCAGTTTGCCAATATTTTCTCCCATTCTGTAAGTTGTCTCTTCACTCTGTTAATTGTTTCCTTCCTTGTGCAGAAGTTTTTTAGTTTGATGTAGTCCCACTGTCTGTTTTTGTTTTTGTTGCCTGTGCTTTGGTGTCTTATCCAAGAAATTATTGGCCACACCAATATCACTGAGCTTTTCCCCTACATTTTCTTCTAGGAGTTTTACAGTTTCAGGTCTTACTTTTAAGTCTTTAATCCATTTTGAGTTGTTGTTGTTTTTTTTAATAATATAAAATAAGGGTCCAATTTCATTCTTTTGTATATGGATATCCAGTTTTCCCAACACCATTTGTTGAAAAGACTATCTTTTCCTCATTGTGTATTCTTGGCACGCTCCTCAAAGATCAGTTGACCATACTTTCATGGGTTTATTTCTGGACTCATCTGTTCCATTGAGCTATATGTCTGTCTTTATGCTAGTAACATACTGTTTTAATTACTATAGCTTGTACTTTATTTTGAAATCAGGAAGTGTGATACCTCCAGCTTTGTCCTTCTTTCTCAAGATTGTTTTGGCTCTTCAGGGTCATTTGTGATATAAATTTAGGATTTTTTTTTCTATTTCTGTGAAAAATATTATAATTTTGATAGGAATTGCATTGACTCTGTAGGTCATTTTGGGTAGTATGAATATTTTAGCAGGATTAAATCTTCAAATCCTGGAATACAGGATGTCCTTCCCTTTATTTTGTCTTCCTGAATTTAATTCATCAGTGATTTTTAGTTTTCAGTGTGCAAGTCATTCATCTCCTTTGTTAAATTTATTCCTTATTCCTAAGTATTTTGTTCTTTTTGAAGCTAACTGTAAATGGGAATTATTTTAATTTCCTTTTCACAGTTTATTTTTAGTGCATAAATGATTTTTGTATGTTTATTTTGTATCTGCAACTTTACTAAATTATTTCATTAGTTCTAACAGTTTTTTGGTGGAATATTCAGGATTTTCTACTTATACGATCATGTCACTTGCAAAGATAATTTTACTTCTTTCATTCTCACTTGAATGCCTTTTATTTCTATTTCTTACCTAATTGCTCTGGTTAGGACTTTTAGTACTACGTTGAATAAAAGTTTCAAGAGTGGGCATCCCTGTCTTATTCCTGATCTTAGAGGAAAAGCTTTCAGTTTTTCACTGTTGAGTATGATGTTTGCTTTTCTTCTATGGCTTTTGTTATATTGAGTTACTTCCCTACTACTCCTAGTTTGTTGAGAGTGTTTATCCTGAAAGGGTGAATTTTGTCAAATGCTTTTTCTTCATCTACCAAGATAATCGTGTAGTTTTTATCCTTCATTCTGTTAATGTGGTATATCACATTAATTGATTTCTGTATGATGAAACATGCCTGCATTCCAGGGATAAATTCCACTTGGTCATGGTGTGTGATCCTTTTAATGTGCAGCTAAATTCCATTTGTCAGTATTTTATTGAGGATTTTTGCATCTATATTCATTACAGATATCAGCCTGTAGTTTTTTTTCTTGTAGCATTTTTGTCTAGTTTTGGTACTAGGGTAATACTGGATCCATAAAATGAGACTGGATGTGTTTCATCTTCTACAATGTTTTGAACAAGTCTGAAAAGGATTGGTGTTAATTCTTCTTTAAATATTTAGTAGAATTCACTAGAGAAACAATCTGGTCCTGGGCATTTGTTTGTTGGAAAATTTTTGATTACTGATTCAATCTCCTTACCAATTATAGGTATGTTCAGATTTTCTATTTATTCAATATTCAGTCCTGGTAGGTGGTATGTTTCTAGGAATTTATCCATTTTTTCTAAATTATCCAATTTGTTGGCATATAATTATTTATAGTAGTCTTGTGATCTTTTTTATTTCTGTGGCATCAGTTATAATGTCTCCTGTTTCATTTCTAATTTTATTTATTTCAGTCTTCTCTCTTTTTTCTTAATATAGCTCACAGTTTGTCAATATTGTTTATTTTTCATAAAATCCAACTCTTTGTTTCATTTTTTTTTTTCTATTCTCTATTTTTTGTATTTCTGTTGTTATCTTGATTATTTATTTTCTTCTGCTAACTTTGAGCTTATTTTGTTTTTATTTTTCTAGTTCTTTGAGGTATAACTTTCAGTTATTTGCGATCTCTTTTCCTTTTTTGGATATAGGCATTTATTGCTATAAACTTCCCTCTTAGACTGTCTTGGCTGCATCCTATACATTTTGGTTTGCTATGTTTTTGTTTTTATTTGTCCCAATATATTTTCTAATTTCCCTTTTATTTTTTGACCCATTGGCAGTTCAAGAATTGTTGTGGATTAAATTGTGTCCCCCAAAGGTATATGTATTAATACCCACTGTAACAATGTTGAGGGTGGGAAATCCTTTTATAGTAATTGAAAGGTAGGGCATTTAAAAGGTGATTAGATTGTGAGGACCATGCCCTATTGAGTGGATTGGTTCATTCATGGAATAATATATTGATGGTTTAATGGGTCATAATGGGCATGGTTCTAATGGCTTTATAAGGAGAGTGAGTGAGCCGGGTAGCTCTCTCTTGCTCAAGCCATTTGCCATGTGACACCCTGCATTGCTGTGAAGAGTCACCACCCACCAACAAGGCCCTCATCAGATGTATTCCCTGGACTTTGGACTTCCCAGCCTCCAAAACTGTAAGCAACAAATACTGTTTCTTCATAAATCACCCAGTTTCAGGTATCCTGTTATAAGCAACAGAAACAGACTAATACAAGAATAAATTTTTAAATTTCTATGTATTTGTGAATTCTCCAGTTTTCTTTCTGCTATTGATTCTAATTCCATTCCAATGTAGTTAGAAAAGATGACAGGTATAACTTCAATCTTCTTAAATTTGCTAGGACTTATTTTGTGCACTAAAATGTGATCTACCCTGGAGAATGTTCACGTATCATTGAGAAGACTGAATATTCTACTGCTATGTTGTACAATGTTCTGTGTATGTCTGTTAGGTCCATTTAGTCTATAGTGTTATTAAACCCTGCTATTTTGAGGCTGGCTGGTTAGCTCAGTTGGTTAGAGTACAGCCTTTCACACCAAAGTCAAGGGTTTGGATCCTCTTACTAGCCAGACATACACAACAAAGAAAATACTGCTATTTCTTTGTTGACTTTTGTCTGATTGTTCTATCCATTACTGAAAGTGGAAAAGTAAAGTCTCCTACTATTATTGTATTGTTATCTATTTCTCCCTTCAGTACCTCTTGCTTTATATATTGCAGTGCTCTTATGTTGGTTGTATATATATTTATAATTGTTATATCATGTTGATGTATTTCCCCCTTTATCATTATATAATGACCTAATTTGAGTCCAAGGAGGAAGGACAGAGCAAGATAGTCGACTTGAAGATCCTACCACTCATCTCTTCCACAAAAACAAACAAAACATTAAACAAACAAATATAATCAGATGAAAATAACTAAAGGAGAGTTCTGGACTACATCAAAGGTATAACAAAAATGCTATTGAACATGGAAATTCAGGATAGCCACACAGAGAATGGGAGGAAACACTCAACATCCACCACTCAATCCTCCAGCAAGGAGCAGCTGGGAACCAGGTGGAATTTCACTCCACAGGGAAAAGGTAAATAAGAGGACCCCAACAGCACTCATCAACACCTTGGTGACTTACAGCCCTCACCACTGGGGACCTCAGCAGTCCTCACAGGCATAAAGCACAGCTGAGAGAGCTGACTGGAGTCCACATAGTGTGCTCCCCCAGAGACGCAGACACTCTTCCCCACTCTCTGTGGCCCATGCAGCTACTGCATTACACTATCTTGGAACTGTACACACTACTCAAGGGTGTCTTACCCCAGGGCAAGTGGGGAGTGACACACCTTCATCCCAGAGGCTATTCCGCCACTGAACTGACTTCCCCAAGCCAAGCTGAGAGCAGCTTTACACCCTACCCTTAGGGGCTTGGTTGTGGTGGTGCTGCTCCACTCACCCCTCCCAGATGCAGCTGTGCCCTTCCCCTTTAGGCCAGACCTAAAACTTAGCACTCCTTTGGGGAATCTTTAAATACTCTCCCAATGTGCTGTGCCCTACCCCCTGGGACTGAGCTGAAGTGGCATATCAGCCTCTGGGGAATTGCTGTCTGGGCTGTGAAGCTGCTTGGCTGAGCTGAGAAGCTGTGCAATCCATGGATAATCTGATGTAGTATCCTGTATCCCAGGGAAACAGAGCCACAAACTAGATCCTGCTCAGACATGCTATAACAAGTTAGTACACATTTATTTGGGCACAAAAACACTTTGCAATCCATTTATAGTTTTCTTCTAATACAAATTTTTCATGAACTTTTTGAAGACCCCTCATACACCATATATTTGCGCTCCCATATTTATTGCAGCACTATTCACAATAGCCAAGATATGGAATCAACCTGTGTCCATCAACATAGGAATGAATAAAAAAAGGCAGAATATATACACAATGGAAGACTATTCAGTCATTAAAAAAGAATGAAATTCTTTCATTCATGGCAACAAGGCTGAGCTTGGAGTATACTATGTCAATTGAAGTAAGCCAGGAAAAGAAAGAGAAATACCACCTGTTCTCACTCATATGTGGAAGCTAATAAAGTTGATCACATAGAAGTAGAGAGTAGAATGGCAGTTACCAGAGGCTGGAAAGGGTACGGGGAAGGGATATAGTGAGAGGTTGGTTAAGGGATACAAAAGTACAGTTAGATAGGAGGAATAATATCTAGTGTGCTATCGCTCTGTAAGATGACTATAATGAACAATAATTTATTGTATGCTTCCAATTAGTTAGAAAAGAGGATTTTGAATGTTTTCTAAACAAAGAAATGACAGATGTTTGAGGTATTGGGAAAAATATCAGTGATTCCCAGGGTTTCAGGGAGGATGGAAGGAGGGAAGAAGAGATAAATAGGTGGAGCACAGAGAATTTTTAAGACAGTGAAACTTTTCTGTATGATACTGTAATGGTGAATACACGATTTTATACATTTGGCAAAACCCTTCAACTGAACAACATGAAGAGGAAACCCTAATGTAAAATTGAGTTACTAATAATATATCAATATTTGTTTATAGTTGTATCAAATGTACCACACTAATGTAACATGCTCATAATAGGAGAAACTGTATGTGTCTGTGGAGAGGGTATGGGAACTTTCTGTATTTTCTGCTCAATTTTTCTGTAAACCTGAAAATGCTATAAAAATAAATTCTATTACCTAGGAAAAAATGCGATGATGTAATTTCTCTTTCTCTCTCTCTTTTTTTTACAGTTTTTAATTTAAAGTCTATTTTTTTCTGAAATAAGTAGAGCCACCTCTGATCTCTTTTGGTTACTCTGCATATAATATATTTTTCCATCCCTTCACTTTCAGCCTGTGTGTGTTCTCAATACTAATAAGATCACTTGGATCTCATTTTTGTATCAGTTCTATATGACTTTCTCTCTCTCCCCCTTCTGAGATTTCCATTATGCATTTTCTGGTCTGCTTGCTGGTACACCATAAGTCCCTTAAGGTTTTTTTACTCTTTTTCATTCATTTTCCGTTTTTTCTCCTCTGACTGGATAATTTCCAATAACTTGCCTTTGAGATGATTTCTTTTGTTTGATCTAGTCTGCTGTTAAAACACCCCTAGTGAGTTTTTCAGTTCAGTTAGTGTAGTTTCAGCTCTATGATTTCTGTTAGGTGCTTTTGATAATTTCTATCTCTTTATTGGATAGAATATTGGATATTTTCTATCTCTTTATTTATCTCTTTGTTCATGCATCATTCTCCTGGCCTTGCTGAGCATCTTTATGATGATTCTTTTGAATTCTCTGCCAGGTAAATCATATATCTCCATTTCATTAGGGTCAATTTTTAAAGATTTATTTCATTTGTTTGTAATAGTTTTCTTTGTTTCTTCATTATCCTTCACTCTTTGTGTTGGTGTCTTCACATTAGACAAAACAGCCACTTTCTCCCAGACTTTTCGGACTGGCTTTATACAGAATACCCTCACCAATCAGCCTGTCCAGAGACTGTGGAAGTCTCTCAAAACTTCATTTTAGTTCAAATCACTGTCTTTTCTTTTCAGAGGCCCCCAAATCTCTAGAGTATGTGCAGTCTTGTCAGTGCTCTGAGACAGCCAAGACAGAAGGCAGTGCCTTGGGAAATTCCCAGAAAAACCAGAACATTGGACTGTGATCCCATGCTTTCCTATCCTTGCAGGGAGGAGCTGAAAGCTGGGGCTTTCCTCCCAATCATATGGCACTGTGTCAGGGGTAGGGCTTATGGTGACAGGGTATCTCGAATATTTTCAGTGTGGCAGGTTTTGTGCTCACCCAGGATGCAGGATCCTCTCAACTAGTTTCTGGATTTCTCATAAAGGGAATTGTTCTGTGTATTGTTGAATTGACATGTCTGTTGGGGGAAGAGGAGTTCAGTGTCTTCTATTTTGCCATCTTGCTGATGTCATCCCCTCAGCTCATGTTTCTGAGCTGTGGCGTTTCATATGTAAAATGAATAATAATAGTTTATTAAAGGTATAATACAAGTATATATAAGATGTAAGTGGCAATACGGTTAAACACTTGAGTTCCTGTGTCAAACTGACTATGTTCAAATTTAGCCCCTATGAATTAATAGCTCTGTGACCTTTGATTAGTTGGTTACTTAATCTGTTTGGTCCTGAATTTACCCATCTGTAAAAATGTGGATAATAATAACAGCTCCCTCATCTGTCATTGTGGAGATTGACTTATATAATCCAAGTGAGGCTCCTGGAACACAGTAATCAATAAATATTAGCTGTAATACAGGAGACTATAGGAATATCAAAAGGAAAGAAGTTACTAGATGATTCAGTGGGGTTCAAAATAAATTCTTTAGTAAAGAAAGAAAAAGAAAAAAAGGAAAAGGACAACAAAAGATGGCAACCACCAGTAAGCAAGAGGAGTTACCCTCCATTCTTCCCAGTAATACTGAAGAGGGAAACTGTTGTTATCCAACACCCAATACTTGAATATTTCAGGTGAATAGGAGGCTAAAGGTGCAATAGCTCTGGTAGATTCCTGAAGTTATGAAACAAATATATCAAAAACCTGATGTAGCCAGGGAAGTAGAAGCAGAAAGGAAAGATGATTAACCTGTGGCAAAAGTCTTATAACAATAAATCATTATTCCACATCTGCAGAATTCAAGATTTTAAAGATATATTATTATGCATTTTAAAGTACAGCTTTCTAAGAGGATTTTCTAAAGACTGCATAAACAGTATTTTCCATTAATTAAATCTCTTACTTATAATTGGTGGTAAATTCTCAAATTTAATTCTAATTTAATTTCCTCTCCTTCTTCCCCTGTCACACTTTCTTTTACACACACACACACACACACACACACACACACACACACACACACACACACCCCTTCTACATAAAAGAGACCAATATCCCCACAATCCACAATGTTTAACAAAAGTACCTTTTAACAAATTGTAGTTAAGATTTTTTTTTCTTGTTTTAAAGAAGTAAAAGAGTATTAAAAATTTTTCTAAAACTCTTAATAGGTTCTAAATATTTTCTTTGGAAATGTTTCTAAATAAATACTATATACCAAAACTATAACAAAATGATCACCTATTCCCTAACAAAAAATAAAATCCACTTAAAGCAAATTACTAATTTTCTTTTTGTGATATAACCACTTTATTTTAATTATCTTAATAATAAGCACAAAAATTTCAAACTAGTTTCTTACGTAATGTTACAATATTTTCAGGCTTCTCTCCAGATTGATTATTATCCATGCTTTCAGGTTCCTCATTTGTATTACTTTTCTAGAAGAAAAAAGAAAAAAGAAAGAAATATATTGAGGGAAATCTGTAAAGAGCCAAAACTTTTCCTCTATCTTCATAACTTCTATTAATACATTCCTGCCCCTCACCCCCCAAATTTAGAGAACACGAGGAGACAGGTTTGTGAGAAAGGCAATCCAAAGAACACTATTTTAAACATCGGTATACCCTGGCTAGGAGTCGATGTTCCAGCGAGAGGATATTCAAGAATGGATAAGAGTATTTGAATGATGAAGGTATGAGAGATAAAGATTACAAGACAAATTACAAGATATTATAACTTCATGAATGAGAAGCTACTCCCTAGAAACAGATTACTTTTTTTTACTGGAATACATTATGGCCTGTGACTTAAAAAGTGATATGTATCTTTACAAAAGTCCAAGGAGAATTATAAGACAGTGATCACTGGGCTCTTATAAAATATTGATCTTTCAATAAGAAGCCAAAGTCCATAGTCCCTTTAATGAAGAGCCCCCCCAAATTTCCCTAAAATACTAATTTTGTATTAGTAAATATCAATCTATTTAACCTACAGCAGCACAACTCTGCCCAATTATCACAGAAGCATTGAAAAACATAAAAAAAAAAAAAAGCAATATATTATGCGTACCATTCCAGGGCCATGATCTTAATCAATATTTTATATATCCACTGCAATAGCTATCAATCATTTATCTCCACATCAAAATGTATAGGCTAGATTGTATTTCTAAACATTAAACCTTACTCATATATCTGATAAGGGTCTAGTCTTCATACTATATAAAGAACTTTCATGGCTAGCCAATTAGCTCACTTGGGAGAGTGTGGTGCTAGAAAAACCAAGGTCAAGCATTCAGAACCCTGTAGCGGCCAACAGCCAGGAAAAAAAAAAAAAAAAAGAACTCTCACAACAAACAATAAAAAAACAAATAACCCAATTTAAAAATTGTCAATGGATTTGAATAAATACAAGTATTTGTCCAAAGAAGTTGTACAAATGGTCAGTAAACACACAAAAAGATGCTCATATCATTAGTCGCTAGGGAAACGCAGATCAAAACTACAAGGAGACACCACTTCAAATTCCCTAGGATGGCTATAACAATAATAACGATGATGGTGGAAAATAACAAGTGTTGATGAGGATTAGGGACTCTCACACATTGCTGGCTGGAATGTAAGATGATGCAACTGCTATGAAAAACAGCTTGACAGTTCCTCATAAGTTTAAAGAGGAAATTACCATACAATCCAACCTTCCCTCCTAGGTATATACCCAAGAGAATTAAAAACATATGTTCACATAAAAATTTGCACATGAGTTTTCATAGCAGCATTATTCATATTGGTTTAAAAGTAGAAACATCCAAATGTCCATCAGCTGATGAATGCATAAGCAAACATAATACATCCACACAATAAATGTTATTTGGAAATAAAAAGAAATGAAGTACTGATACATGCTACAACACAGAAGAACCTTGAAAACATTATGGTAAGTTAAAAATGCAAGTTATAAAGGATGACGTATTGTATTCCATTTATATGAAATGTCTAGAATAGGCAAGTCTATGGAGACAGAAAGTAGATTAGTTGTTGCCTAGGGCTGGGGGGTGATGAAAGGACTGGGGGAATGTTGGCTAAAGGGTGTGTGGGTTGCTTTTTGGGGCAATGAAAATGTTCTAAAATTGCCCATGGTGATGGATACACAGCTCAATGAGTACACTAAAGGCCATGGAATCGTACACTTTAAATGGATCAACTGTATGGCATGTGAATCATATCTAAATAAAGCTGTTAAAAAATTAAACCTTATAAATTATCAGTCAGTGTTTATTGAATGACACATAATCAAAATAGGAAAATGCATGAACCATAAATAGCATCTTATATATCAAGAACCAAAAAGCAATATCTGATTATCACTTTTAATTATCATAATCTTTCTTAATATAAAATACAGACACTCATTTTATTGCACTTTGCTTTATTGTGCTCTGCAGATATTACGTTTTTTACAAACTGAAGGTGTGTGGCAACCATATGTTGAGCAAGTCTATCGGTGCCACTTTTCCAATAGCACATGCTTACTTCATGTCCCTGTGTCACATTTTGGTAATTGTCGCAATATTTCAAACTTTTTCATTATTATTGTATTTGTTTTCATGATCTCTGATCAGTGATGCTTGATGTTACTATTTTAGTTGTTTTGGGGTGCCACAAGCCATGCCCATATAAGATGGCAAAATTAATAAATACATGTTATATGTGTTCTGACTGCTCCACTCTCCCTCTCCTCAGACCTCTCTAGCCTCTGAGACAAAACAATACTGAAATTAAGCCAATTCATAACCCTACAATGGTCTCTAAGTGTTCAATGAAAGGAAGAGTCACACATCTCTCACTTTAAATCAAAAGCTGGATGTGATTAATCTTAGTGATGAAGGCATGCTGAAAGCGAAGATAAGCTGAAATCTAGTCCTCTTGTACCAAACCATTAGCCAAGCTGTGAAACCAAATGAAAAGTTCTTGAAGGAAATATAACGTGCTATTCCAGTGAACACATGAACAATAAGAAATCACAGCAGTCTTATTGCTGATATGTAGAAAGTTTTAGTGGTTTGAATAGAAGATCAAACCAGCCACAATATTTATCCCCTTAAGTCAAAGCCTATCTTTGGCAAGGCCCTAACTTTGTTCAGTTCTATGAAGGTTGAGATAACTGAGGAAGTTACAGAAGAAAAGTTGGAAGCTAGCAGAGGTTGGATCATGAGGTTGAAGGAAAGAAGCCATCTCCATAACATAAAAGTGCAAGATGAAGCAGCAAGTGCTGGTGGAGAAGCTGCAGCAAGTTATCCAGAAGATCTAGCCAAGATAATTGATGAAGGTGGCTACACTAAACAGATTTTAAATGTAGACAAAACAGCCTTCTTTTGGAAGTCATCTAGGACTTTCATAGTTAGAGAGAAGTCTGATGCCTAGCCTTCAAAGATTCAAAGGGCAGGATGATTCTCTTGTCAGAGGCTAATGCAGCTGCTGACTTAAAGTTGAAGCTAATGCTCATTTACCATTCCCAAAATCCTAGGGCCCTTAAGAATTATGCTAAATCTACTCTGCCTATGCTCTATAAATGGAAAAACAAAACCTGGATGACAGCATATCTGTTTACAGCATGGTTTACTGAATATTGAGACCTAACTCCTCAGAAAAAAAGACTACTTTCAAAATATTACTGTTCATTGACAATGCAGCTGGTTACCCAAGAGCTCTGATGATGTACAAGGAGATTAATGTGTGTTCATGCCTGCTAACACAACATCCATTCTACAGCCTATGGATCAAGGAGTCATTTTGACTTTCAAGTCTTACTATTTAAGAATTACATTTTGTAAGGCTGTAGCTGCCATAGATAGTGATTCCTCTAATGGAGCTGGGAAAAATCAATTGAGACATCCTCTAGAAAAGATTTACCATTCTAGATGCCATTAAGAACACTTGTGATTTCATAGGAGGAGGTCAAAATATCCACATTAACAGGAATTTGGAAGAAGTTGATTCCAACCTTCATGAGGGGTGCACGACTTCAGTGGAGGAAGTAACAGATGTGGTAGAAATAACAGAACTAGAATTAGAAGGGGAACTTGAAAGGGTGACTGAATTGCTGCAATCTCTAATAAAACTTGAATGGATGAGGAGTTGCTTCTTATGGACGAGCAAAGAAAGTGGTTTCTTAAGATGAAATCTACTTCTGGTAAAGATGCTGTGAGCATCGTTGAAATGACAACAAGGAATGTAGAATATTACATAAACTTAGTTGATAAAGCAGAGGCAGAGTTTGATAGGATTGACTCCAATTTACCATAGGTAATATGTTAGCAAACAGCATCACATGCTATGAAGTAATCTTTCAAGAAAGAAAGAATCAATTGATATGGCAAACTTTATTGTTGTTTTCTTTCAAGACATTACCAGTCACCCCAACCTTCAGCAATCACCACCCTGATTAGTCAATAGCCATCAACATCAAGGTAAGATCCTTCACCAGAAAAAAGATGATGACTCACTGAAGTCTTAGATAATCATTAGCATTTTTTAGCAATAATGTATTTTTGCGGGGGAGGTTGCTGCTGGCCAGCACGGGGATCTGAACCCTTTACCTTGGTGTTATCAGCACAGTGCTCTAACCAACTTACCTAACTGGCCAGCCCACAATAAAGCATTTTTTTCTAAATGAAGGTATGTACATTGCTTTTTTAGACATTAACATTATTACATCGTGATAGACTATAGTGTAAACATAACTTTTATATGGACTGTAAAAACAAAAAATTTTGTATGACTCACTTTATTGTGATATTCACTTTATTGTAGTGGTCTAGAACTGAACCTTCAGGATCTCCAAGGTATGCATGTATTAAAAGCTATATACGGAAAAATATATTATGTCAATTACCTTAGAATCTTTATGTTCCAATTTTGGGTTAAGAATATTTTCTAAATAGCCAGCTTTTTCTACCCATGTACTCAGATTTCTATATTCTTTTTTCATTTTTTCCAGCCTAAATAAATAAATTAGTTATAGATGAAAAAAACAAGTGACAGAAGAAAATACATAGTATGATTCACAGAATATGTATAGTATGATCCACTTATAAAAAGTTCTAAAAGAGACAAATCTATAATATATTATCTAGGGTTACAGTCAAAGGAAAGGAAATGATTACAACAAAAATCAGGGTAGGAATTAATTGTGGATGATTAGAGAGAGGGATGCAATCTCATATGGGCACACAAAACACATTCCTAATATTAGTGGTGCTGTATTTCTTAATCTGAATTATAAATATCTATGCAATGGCCTTATTTTCATTATTTGAGCTACATATATGTTTTAGAAATTATTAATATGCATTAGTCTTAGTATTTAAACTATATGCCTTAGTTTGAGCTCCTATAACAGAATACCATAGACTGAGTGGCTTAAACAACACACATTTATTTCTCACAGTTCTGGAGTCCTGAAAGTCCAAGATCAAGATGGCAGCAAATCAGTGTCTGGCAAGGATACTCTTTCTAGTTTGTAGATGGGCATCTTCTTGTACTCTCACATAGTAGAGAAAGACTGATCTCGTGTCTCTTGCTCTTCTTATAATGGCATTAATGCCATCTTGAGGACCCTACTCTCATGACTTAACCTATCCCTAATTGTCTCCTCCAAAGGCCCCATTTCCAGATACTATCACATTGGGGATTAGGGTTTTAACATATGAATATGGGGGGGGTTTTACAAACATTCAGTCCATAGCACTATACATACATATTTTATAAATAATCCTAGACATACATGACATCCACAATGAGAGAAATGAAAAAAAGGAATTTAGCTTTTAATCCAAGAAACGTCAAAAGCCTTGAAAAATTGAAAGATGTAATTAACAAGAACTAAATGGAAAACAGGGAATGTTTCACAAATAAAACCTGACATGAACATTACAAAAAAAGAAAAATTACAGTCTTATTTCATTCATGAACATAGATACAAGTGTTATAAACAAAATATAATTTTAGTACAAAAACTCCAGTAGTGCAGAGAAAAGATAATGTACTATGAACAAGCTTGGCTTATTCCAGGAAATGACATTAATAAAGACATTAACATTAGAAAATATAATTTAAATACAACTTAACTGATTAAAAGCACTTGCCAAAATACAACACCCATTTACAATTAAAAAAAAAAAAAAACCTCTTACAAAACATGAAACAGAATGAAATTTACTTAACCTGATATAGCCTATCTACCAAAAAAAACCCTATGTAAATAATGGTCTTGAATGTTAAGTGTTAGATGAATTGCTTTTAAAGATTATGAACAAAACAAAGATGTTCACTTGCCATTTTTATTGTATGTTGACTGGAGTTTCTAGCTAACGTAGTAAGACAAGAAAATAAAATTAAAGAGCAAGAATTGGGAATACAGAAAAAAAATGGTTGTTATTTATAGATGACCAGGTGAGTGCAAAGGACTCATGATACAATCTAAAAGGACTGGAGCAATCTGACCACTGTGAACACTCAAAAGTGACCAGCCAATTCTCTATTCCAAGAAAGTGCCCCAGAAAATCTTAGAAAGAAATCCATTACATACATATTTTTAACACCAAATGAAAACATCAGAAGTGAGAGCTCTGTAAAGCTAGAAAAACTTTCTAAACCAAGTCTCTAAAAAAAAATTTAAGAAAATTAACTTCACATTAAATTGAGCAACAGAGCACTAACCAGACGAAATTCCAAATGAATCAGTTATAAGACAAAAAGAGACTAAAGAGCAGAATAACATCCCTAGGCCATGAAAGCACAATAAAAAGACACAATTATAAGAAAGAAAGAAATCAAAACTATAGCCTTTTCTTCAAAATGAACAATAAAACACTAAGAAAAGATACAAGGTGTGAAAAAACAACATAACTTGATTTAGAAAAATTAAAAAATAAGCTGAACTCAAAAGATAATTAGAAATTAAAAAGAAAAATTATTTTAGAAATGAAGAGTAAACTCAAAGAAATAGAGGTGAATGAACACAACAAATAATACCTTAAGAGAAATAAAAGATGAAAAAGATGGAATTTATTTATTTATTTATTTATTTATTTATTTGAGGATCTTAAACTTTATTAACCAAACTGTTTCCTTCATTGCTTACATCTTTATTTTTCTTTATTTTTTATTTTTTTCTTAATTTTATTTTGTCGATATACAATGTGGTTGATTATTGTGGCCCATTACCGAAACCTCCCTCCCTCCTCCCTCTCCCCCTCCCACCCAACAATGTCCTTTCTGTTTGCTTGTCGTATCAACTTCAAGGAATTGTAGTTGTTATGTCTTGTTCCCCACCCCCCCCCAGTTTATTTTTTGTGTGTGTGTGTGAATTTATTTCTTTATTTTTAGCTCCCACCAATAAGTGAGAACATGTGGTACTTCTCTTTCTGTGCCTGACTCGTTTCACTTAATATAATTCTCTCAAGGTCCATCCATGTTGTTGCAAATGGCAGTATTTCATTCGTTTTTATAGCTGAGTAGTATTCCATTGTGTAGATGTACCACATTATCCGTATCCACTCATCTGATGATGGGCATTTGGGCTGGTTCCAACTCTTGGCTATTGTAAAGAGTGCTGCGATGAACATTGGGGAACAGGTATACCTTCAACTTGATGATTTCCATTCCTCTGGGTATATTCCCAGCAGTGGGATAGCTGGGTCATATGGCAAATCTATCTGCAATTGTTTGAGGAGCCTCCATACCATTTTCAATAGAGGCTGCACCATTTTGAAGTCCCAACAACAATGTATGAGAGTTCCTTTTTCTCCGCAACCTCGCCAGCATTTATCGTTCAGAGTGTTTTGGATTTTAGCCATCCTAACTGCGGTGAGATGGTATCTCAGTGTAGTTTTGATTTGCATTTCCCGGATGCTGAGTGATGTGGAGCATTTTTTCATATGTCTGTTGGCCATTTGTATATCTTCCTTAGAGAAATGCCTACTTAGCTCTTTCGCCCATTTTTTAATTGGGTTGCTTATTTTTTTCTTGTAAAGTTGTTTGAGTTCCTTGTATGTTCTGGATATTAATTCTTTGCCAGATATATATTTTGCAAATATTTTCTCCCACTCTGTTGGTTGTCTTTTAACTCTGTTAATTGTTTCTTTTGCTGTGCAGAAGCTCGTTAGTTTGATATAATCCCATTTGTTTATTTTTCCTTTGGTTGCCCGTGCTTTTGGGGTCATATTCATGAAGTCTGTGTCCAGTCCTATTTCCTAAAGGGTCTCTCCTATGTTTTTTTTAAGAAGTTTTATTGTTTCAGGGTGTATATTTAATTCTTTAAGCCATTTTGAGTTGACTTTAGTGTATGGTGAAAGGTGTGGGTCTAGTTTCATTCTCCTGAATATTGATATCCAGTTCTCCCAGCACCACTTGCTAAAGAGGCAGTCTCTTCCCCAGTGTATAGGCGTGGTGCCTTTGTCAAAGACCAGATGGCTGTAGGTGTGTGGGTTGATTTCTGGATTCTCTATTCTATTCCATTGATCAGTGTGACTGTTTTTATGCCAGTACCATACTGTTTTGGTTATTATCGCTTTGTAGTATAGTTGAAAGTCAGGTAGTGTTATGCCTCCAGCTTTATTTTTTTTGCTCAGCGTTGCTTTGGCTATGCGTGGTCTTTTGTTATTCCATATAAATGTGTGGATAGTTCTTTCCATTTCTGAGAAAAATGTCATTGGAATTTTGATGGGGATTGCATTGAACTTGTATATCACTTTGGGTAGTATGGACATTTTCACTATGTTGATTCTTCCAATCCAAGAGCATGGGATATCTTTCCATCTTCTTGTATCCTCTCTAATTTCTCTCAGCAGTGGTTTGTAGTTCTCATTATAGAGATTTTTCACATCCTTGGTTAACTCAATTCCTAAGTATTTTATTTTTTTGGTGGCTATTGTAAATGGGCAGGTTTTGTTGATTTCTCTTTCTGAATGTTCACTATTGGAGAATAGAAATGCTACTGATTTTTGTGTGTTGATTTTGTATCCTGCTACTGTGCTGAAATCATTTATCAACTCCAAGAGTTTTTTTGTAGAGGCTTTAGGCTGTTCGATATATAGGATCATGTCATCTGTAAACAGGGACAGTATGACTTCATCTTTTCCAATCTGGATGCCCTTTATTTCCTTCTCTTCTCTGATTGCTCTGGCTAGTACTTCCAACACTATGTTGAATAGGAGTGGTGAGAGTGGGCATCCTTGTCTAGTTCCTGTTCTTAAAGGAAAAGCTTTCAGCTTTTCCCCATTCAGGATGATATTGGCAGTGGGTTTATCATATATGGCTTTAATTATGTTGAGATACTTTCCATCTATACCTAACTTATAGAGGGTCTTTGTCATGAATGAGTGTTGAATTTTATCAAATGCTTTTTCAGCATCTATAGAGATGATCATATGGTCCTTGTGTTTGATTTTATTAACATGGTGTATCACATTTATTGATTTGCGTATGTTGAACCAACCTTGCATCCCTGGGATGAATCCCACTTGATCGTGGTGAATAATTTCACGTATGTGTTGCTGTATTCTGTTTGCTAGTATTTTAGTGAGGATTTTTGCATCCATATTCATCAAGGATATCGGCCTGTAGTTTTCTTTTTTGGTTATATCTTTACCTGGTTTTGGTATCAGGATGATGTTTGCTTCATAGAAAGAGTTTGGGAGATTTGCATCCATTTCAATCTTTTGGAATAGTTTGTAAAGAATCGGTGTCAATTCCTCTTTGAATGTTTGGTAAAATTCTGCTGTGAATCCATCTGGTCCTGGGCTTTTCTTTGTTGGGAGCTTTATGATAACAGCTTCAATCTCCTTTATTGTTATTGGTCTGTTCAGATTTTCTACATCTTTATGGCTCAGTTTTGGGAGCTTGTGTGTGTCCAGAAATTTATCCATTTCCTCCAGATTTTCAAACTTGTTGGCGTATAGTTGTTTATAGCAGTCTCGAATGATTCCTTGAATTTCAGATGAATCAGTTGTAATATCACCTTTTTCATTTCTAATTTTTGTTATCTGAATCTTCTCTCGTTTTTTTTTTTGTTTGCCATGCTAATGGTTTGTCAATTTTATTTATCTTTTCAAAAAACCAACTTTTTGATTCATTGATCTTTTGTATTGTTTTTTGGGTTTCAATTTCATTCAGTTCTGCTCTGATCTTGATGATTTCTTTCCGTCTGCTAATTTTTGGTTTGGATTGTTCTTGTTTTTCTAGTTCTTTAAGGTGAAGTGTTAGGTTGTTCACTTGCCATCTTGCCATTCTTCTGAGGTGAGCATTTAATGTAATAAATTTCCCCCTTAATACTGCTTTTGCAGTATCCCACAGGTTTTGGTATGATGTATCATTATTTTCATTAGTTTCAATAAATTTTTTGATTTCCTGCTTGATTTCTTCTTGGACCCATATGTCATTAAGTAGAATGCTGTTTAATTTCCATGTGTGTGTATAGTTTCCAGAATTTCATTTGTTATTGATTTCTTGTTGTAATCCATTATGGTCTGAGAAAATACATGGGATAATTCCAATTTTTTTGAATTTGTTGAGACTTGATTTGTGACCTAATATGTGATCTCTCCTGGAGAATGATCCATGTGCTGATGAGAAGAATGAATATTCTGAGGTTGTTGGATTGATTGTTCTGTAGATATCTGCCAAGTCCAATTGGTCTAGAGTATTGTTTAGATCTTGTGTTTCTCTACTGATTCTTTGCCTAGATGATCTGTCTAATAGTGACAGTGGGGTGTTCAGGTCCCCTGCTATTATGGTATTAGTGTCTATTTCCTTCTTTAGGTCTAATAGAGTTTGTTTTATAAATCTGGCTGCTCCAACATTGGGTGTGTACATATTTATGATTGTTATGTCTTCTTGATGGATCAGTCCTTTTATCATTATGTAGTGTCCCTCATTGTCTCTTTTTATGGTTTTTGTTTAAAGTCTACTTTGTCAGATATAAGAATAGCTACTCCAGCTCGTTTTTCTTTTCTGTTTGCATGGTAAATCTTTTTCCATCCTTTCACTCTTAGTCTATGTGAGTCTTTATGGGTGAGGTGGGTCTCTTGAAGGCAGCATATAGTTGTGTCCTCCTTTTTAATCGTCAGCCAGTCAAGGTGTCTTTTGATTGGGGAATTTAAGCCTTTTACATTAAGAGTTGTTATTGAATAGTGTTGATATATTCCTAGCATTTTATTGATTGTTGTTTGGTTGTGTTAGGTGTCTTTTGTTCCTTGCTTTCTGATTTACTGTTTGTTGTGTTTGTTGGTTCCTTAGGTTGTAGATAGCGTTTTTGTTTGTTTGTTTTCTCATCATGAATGCCATTTTTATTGTACTAGTGGGTTTAGATTTTTCTTGGGTTTTTATGGCAGTGGTAGTTATTTTTCAGGAACCAAACCCAGTACTCCCTTGAGAATTTATTGTAAGGGTGGTTGTGTGGTGGTGAACTCCCGCAGTTTTTGTTTGTCTGAGAAATATACTATTTGCCCTTCATTTAGGAAGGATAGCCTTGCAGGGTAGTGTATTCTTGGCTGGCAATCTCTGTCCTTTAGTATTTTGAATATATCATCCCATTCCTTTCTAGCTTTTAGGGTTTGTGATGAAAAGTCTGATGTTAGCCTTATAGATGATTTGATGCTTCTCTCTTGCAGCTTTTAAGATTCTCTCTTTATCTCTGAGTTTTGCCAATTTGACTATGACATGTCTTGGAGAAGGTCTTTTTGGGTTGAATACATTTGGAGATCGTTGAGCTTCTTGGATCTGAAGATCTGTGATTTTTCCTATACCTGGGAAGTTTTCTGCCACTATTTTGTTGAATATGTTTTCAATGGAATCTCCTTTTTCCTCCCCTTCTGGAATACCCATGACTCGGATATTTGAACGCTTGAGGTTGTCTGATATCTCTCTCAGATTTTCTTCCATGTCCTTGATTCTTTTTTCTTTCTTTTTGTCTGCTTGTGTTATTTCAAACAGCCCATCTTCAAGTTCAGAGGTTCTCTCTTCAACTTCCACAAGCCTGTTGGTTAAACTCTCTGTTGTGTTTTTTATTTCACTGAATAACTTCTTCAGTTCAGCAAGTTCTGCTACATTTTTTTTCAGGGCATTGATTTCCTTGTACATTTCCTCTTTCAGGTCCTGTATACTTTTCCTCGTTTCATCATGATGTCTAGCTGAGTTTTCCTGTATCTCATTCAGTTTCCTTAGAATTATCACTCGAAATTCCTTGTCAGCCATTTCAAGGGGTTTTTGTTCTATAGGATCTAGAGCTTGAGATTTATTATCTTTTGGTGGTGTACTTTCTTGATTTTTTGTATTTCTGGTATCTTTTCTTTGATGTTTATTCATTGTGGCAGGGGGTTTCACAGTCCACAGGTTTGATACTATTGACTGACTAAGATGTTGCTGTGGTTGTCAATTTGGTATGGCTACCTCAGTGACTCCCTGTTCCATGCGCTCTGGCCTGGGCTTCTGGGATGCGCCGAGGCACTGCAGAGAGTGTGGTCTCTGCAGAGCTTCCCCTTCCCCTGAAGGATGTCTCCCTGCTCTGTGCCTGTTATAGCAACACAAAAAGATGGAATTTAATGGAGAGAGAATAATGATTCAAGAGAAGGTGGCAGATATTGGAGACAGGCAAAGAAGGTTCAACATATGAATAATAAGAGTCCCTGAAGAAGAAAATCAAAGCAAGGAAACAGAATAAATTCAAGAAAACTTTTCTGTAATAGAAAAAACATTGAAACTACATAGCGAAATATCACTCACTATGTTTCTAAGATCCCCCAAAATGATAAACTACAAGACAAATTTAGTAAAATTATTAGACACAGTGTTAGGCATCAAGACAAAAAAGAGGAGCACATGACTTAATGAGAAAGAAAATCTCATTATCATCTGACTTTTCTATATCAATGCCTATTCAATCAGAAATGAAGTAACATGTTTAAGATACTCAAGGGAAGAAAATGTCAGCCAAGGATTTTATACCAAGTATAAAAAACAAACTGATATCCATATACAAGAATTTAGGGGATATTGTTCCCATGAGCAGTATACTAGAGAATTAGTCTTAGACAACAAAAATAACGAGAGAGAAGTTTGACAAAATATAGACACATGCATATACACATAGGTGTAGAACTAAAACTAAATAGGGGTTAAAAGGGAGAGAGTATAGTATGTAAGGGTTATATGCTCTGACAATGTATCTAGTACCATAAAAAGGGGAAAATGAGAACAACTATATGCAAAAATTATTTAACCATTTTCAGTAATCATAATTTGGTGGTGGTTGTATGCATTAGTACTGTTTTCCTGAGACTGTTGAATGAGTAATGGGGGGTGGGCAAATGAAAAATTACGGGACGCTTTATTTCTATCACCCACTGTGTTCTTGAGAACTGGGCTTCTCAGTGTGGAAGAATGAGAAGTAAATGAATGTACAGTAAAATTCTGTAGTCCCTAAATTGAATTAGAAATATCAGGATAAGGGCTTCAGGTCAAGATGGCAAAATACAGTCCCCAGCATCAACTAATTTCCAACTATTAAAAAGCAATGACAGCCAAGCTGGGGCCACCAGAGCTCAGGGGAAGAGGAGGAGACACCTATAGAGTGCATGAAGGTGGGAGAAGCCTCAAGATGAGAGAAATAAAAAACTGCTCTGATTGTTTGGTGCTGTGGCTGCTTTAAGGCTGGAGCTGCTGAGTGCATGGAGCAGGAGCCAGCAAAAAGTGGCAGCTGTGGGCTGACCCCATGCCTCACTCGGGAGACTGCGGTGCTGGGAGCGCAGTGGTGCTTCCGCCGTGGGTTCGGATCCTACATAGGGATGGCCGGTGTGTTCACTGGCTGAGTGTGGTGTGGGTGACACCAAGCCAAGGGTTCCGATACTCTTACCATTCACAATAAAAAAAAAAAAAACGAAAAAAAAAAAAACGAAAAAAAAAAAAGAGTGGCAGCTGTGCATTTCCGATGAAGTTGCTTGGAGGCAGCAGGGGAGAACAGGGCCTTGATGACCCCCAGGCCAGCAGTACAACCAACATGGTTTCTGTGGACCCACATAGGACTGAGAAGCTACAACAAATAAAAAAAAAGGAGCCACTCAGAGGCAAGGGACCAGTGCAAGGCCCATCCCATGGGAAGTGTTTGGAGCATGGGTGGTGGGGGAGATGGGCCCACCAGGGGAACGCTGGGGCACAGCATGGACAGCTAATCTGCCTCCTAATCAGTGCAGGACCAAAGAGGAGACTGGCCAGGAATAGAAATTGCATTTGGTGCAGTTTGATGAAGAGATTCAGGCCCAGACCAGAGTTTCTATACAACCCAGGTGCATCAGATTTCACCAGATCCAGAAGTACCTATAAAGTCAACTATTAAAACCTGAGCTGCACAAAAAGCCTTCCCTAGGGAATCAGCAGCAAAGCAGCTAAAAAACCAGGTACTGGCCCCCACAGGAAGTTCCCCCATTTTAGAAGTAAGCAAAGGACAACAAATTAGTTCCAATGCAGAGTTTAAGTGGTGGGAACAGCAAATAATCCAACACAGAACTGAAAGAGAAAACAAAGTACCCACAACCAGAGACAAAGTTTGATAACTAATAAAGGTCTCATTTCACCAAAGAACACCTATAATGCCTAGAAGGACCAGAAGTCCCCTGGGCTACTAAGTGAGGAAGCAGGGAAGGCTGGGGACCTCAGCCATGCCCCCCGACACCCACAACCAGTCCCGAGGATGGGGGCCTCCGGCCTTGGCCATGCTCCCCAAGTGCAACCACCCAGTGATGACCACCAAGCCACCACAGGAAAAGTCCTAGGCTCACCAGAGCCAGGGCAGCAGGGGTCCAAGGGCCTCATCCATGCCCCACCCCTACAGGAGCAACCAGCCCAGTGGCAACCACTGAGCCACCAAGGAAAAGCCCCAGGCTCTCCCGAGCTGGGGCAGCAGGGGGCCAAGAGCCTCATCCATGCCCTCCTCAAGAGCAACCAGCTCAGCAGCAACCACTGAGCCACTGCAGGAGGCGCCCCAGGCTCACCTGAGCTGGGGTGGTGGGGGGCCGAGGACCTCATCCACAACCCCCCTGCATGAGCAACCAACCCATTGATGACCACCAAGCTGCCACAGGAGGTACCCCAGGCTCTCCTAAGCCAGGACAGTGGGGGGGCCAAGGGTTTCAACCACACCCCTCCCCACACTCAGCCAGCCCAGTGACAACCAGCAAGCCTCAGCAAGAAGGGCCCTGAGTTTCTGAGCTCGGGTGGTGGGGGTGAGGGCTCACACCCCCTTGACATCTGCACCCAGCCTGGCAATAACCAAGCCACTTCTGGAAGCCCACCGGTCTCCCCTGTGGGAATGTGGGGGGTGCCACAGGCCTCAATCCCACCCCTCCTCCTTCCTCCTTCTTCCATCCGATTTCCTTCCCCGTTCTCCTCTCCCTCTCCCTCCCAACTTCTCTACAACATCATAGAATGTAAAAAAATAATATTAATAAAATAAAAAATTAAAAATTAAAAAAAACTTCAAAAAAAAGAAAGATGAAGTAAATTGAAGAAATGTTGCCATTCTTAATTAATTTCTAAAAGTCCAAATTCATTGCTTTATAAAAACATTATTAAATTTTTATAAACTTGTTTGAAGTCCAAATAAAAAATAATATAAACTAGAAAAAAAAAAAAAGAAAGAAATATCAGGCTAACAGGGTCCAGAGGTATGGAGCCGGGAACAGCCCCTCCGCCCACAACCAGGCACACCGCCAGTGCCACAGGGTCCACCCAGGGTCTGGAGGCATGGATCTGGGGACTGGGCCTCCTCCCACAACCAGGCACACCACCATCACCACCAACAACTAGGTAAGGAGCATGCCAAAAACATCAACTCCATGTGGGTGGCCCACCACAGCCACCACAATAACCACAGCTGCCGCAAAAGTGGCTAGACACCACAACCACCATGCAGTTGGTCTGCCAGCCACTGGAGTGCATTGACACAAGCAGAGTTACTAGCAGAGACCAAAGAAAAGAAGAAGATGTCTTCTCCACAAAGCTCATTCCAGAGTGACAGAAGAAGCATCTGCTCTATGATAATATTGGGGGACCTGAACACACCTCTCAGCATTGGACAGATTATCTAGACAACAAATCAACAGAGTAACCATTATTCTTTCAGAAGGAAAAAAGAAATCTAGGGTAATTAGAGGGGGGAGGGAGAAGAGGATGGGGAGAGCTTGGACAAGGGACATAAAGAATAAGTACAACTTTTAACAATATATATGACAGTAATATTGATTTGATCAACATATGTCAACACTGAACCCCCAAAATATGTATAATCAGTTATGATTCAATAAAAAACTTCAATGAGGTTGGGGGAGCATCCAGTCTACAGGAATCCCCATCTTAGAGATGAAATTACTAAAACTCAGAGATAATTAAAAAACTTGTAAGTCTCACAGCTATAATGGTGGAGTGGTGGTTAAGCTGAGCTTTCATTTTCTATTAGACCATATTTTACTTTTTAAAATAGGCTTCGCAGCCTACTCCGATGAAGATATCTAGAGGGCTGGGGGCAGGGGCACGACTCACCATATAAAGATTGCCTCAAAAAAAAAGAAATATCAGGATAAACTTTTGAAAAGTCCAAGAAACAATTACTAATCCAATAACAATGGGCATTCATAACACCTAGATTATGGTCTTAAAAAGTATTTTCAAACAAAAGAAGGCTGGCTGGATTTTTTGGACCTACAGATGATTCTATGTCTTGGACAGAAAATGTACAAGATTAACCTGGTGGAACATCTTGTCATGATAGATATCTAGGAAGCTATCAAAAACTAAAATCTCAGCAAAAAACCCAGCTGCCAGCTTGAAAGATTCCCACTAGCCAAAGTGGGATTATTTAAACTTCAACAAGTATTATTTATGCTTCAACAAGGATTAAAAATTGCAATGGATTACAATGGATTGAGACCCATCAAATATTTTTAAATCTATGAGTTCATAATATTTTAAATGTTTTTAAAAACTAAAGATCACTATTGAGGGTTAAAATGGCCACAAATTCCTAGCCACTCTTCCCCTAAAAGGTCTGAGTCTAAATCTTCTCTCACATTGTCTCTGAGCTTGGCCATGTGACTTGCCTTAGGCAATGGGATATCAGTAAAAGTGACACAAGTATAGGTATGATAAGCACTTGCACACAGGGGCTTGCCCTCTTGCAATGCTGCCTTGAGAGTGCCATTCTGTAATAAAGTTGAGACAGCCTACTGGAGGCCATGTGGAGAATTCACAGGCCCAGCTGACAGCCAGCACTAACTGGCAGATGTGTGAAAGAAGCCATCTTGGTTCATGTAACTATTTCTACTATCATCTGATGCACAACTGAGTTCAGCCAAGATCAGAAGAAAAAATGCCTAATCAGTCCATAGAATAATGCAACATAATTAAGTTTAGGGTGGCTTGTTATGTAGCAATAGGTAAATAATGCCATCACTTTTGGAGGATAACCAGAAACCAACTCATATTGGAGAGAAACTCATAAGTAATACAAATCACCCACACGGTTTTAGGATCTGGGTTAGGTTAGGTACGGGTTGGTGGTATTATATTATGCGATACATAATTTACATTAACATTATAGATTATTTTGTATGTATCAAATATTATATTAAAAAGATAATATAAAAACCTAGGATGGCTTCCTATGTCTTTTAGAATAAAATCCAAATTATTGATTATGGTCTTCAAGGTTTGAATAATCAGGTCTTCACCCATCTTGTCTCAAGCCACTTTTCCTCTTACTTTATACTCCAGCTACAATGGCTTCCTTCTTCTTCTAAGCATAGAGCTTTCACACAAATTCACATGGTAACTCCCAACCTCTTGCTCTTTGGAATGCAGACTATTTCTTTACCTTAATGTACCACAAACGTCTTCTCTGACAATTCCTATAAAAATAAATCACCTCCTTTATTTTTCTACCATCCTTTCTGAAACCTTCATAATCTATTTCTTAATTTATAATTTCATATATATTTGTTA
The DNA here is from genome assembly GCF_027409185.1 of Cynocephalus volans. Classification (NCBI taxonomy): domain Eukaryota; kingdom Metazoa; phylum Chordata; class Mammalia; order Dermoptera; family Cynocephalidae; genus Cynocephalus; species Cynocephalus volans. The sequence continues at coordinate 266,840,332 of NC_084460.1, forward strand.
ACTTTTTTTCCTGTCTGTACCCAATAGACTCTTAAGTTCTTTGAGAAAAGATGCTAGGCTTTTTAGCTTCTGCACAGCAAAAGAAACAATCAACAGAGTAAATAGACAACCAACAGAGTGGGAGAAAATATTTGCAAAATATACATCTGACAAAGGATTAATATCCAGAATATACAAGGAACTCAAATAACTTTACAGCAAAAAACCAAATAACCCAGTTAAAAAATGAGCAAAGGAGCTGAATAGGCATTTCTCAAAGGAAGATATACGAATGGCCAACAGACACATGAAAAAATGCTCAACTTAACTCAGCATCTGGGAAACACAAATCAAGACCAATTTGAGATACCATCTCACTCCAGTTAGGATGGCTAAGATCCAAAAGACTGAGAATGATAAGTGCTGGAGAGGTTGCAGAGAAAAAGGAACTCTCATACACTGTTGGTGGGGCTGCAAAATGGTGCAGCCTTTATGGAAAATAGTATGGAGGTTCCTCAAACAATTACATATAGATCTACCATATGACCCAGCTATTCCACTGTTGGGAATATAAGCAGAGGAATGGAAATCATCATGCCAAAGGGATATCTGTACTCCAATATTCATTGCAGTTCTATTAACAATAGCCAAGAGTTGGAACCAGCCCAAATGTCCATCATCGGAGGACTGGATAAAGAAACTGTGATATACTACCATTTGCAGCAACATGGATGGACTTAGAGAAAATTATATTAAGTGAAACATGTCAGGCACAGAAAGAGAAATACCACATGTTCTCACTTACTTGTGGGAGCTATAAATAAATAAATAAACACACAAACAAATAAAGGTGCAGGGGGAAGAAGACACAACAATCACAAAAATTCCTCTAACTTTTTAAGTCAAGTGAACAGATATGATGGCAGGGAGGAGAGAGGGTGGAGAGGAATGGGTAAAGGGGCATGAAAATCAACGACAATGTATATTGAGAAGTAAAATAAAATTTTTTTAAAAAAGATGCTATGCTTTTTAAAAATCACTATTGTGACTTCCAGTCAAGATGGCGGAACAGGTGGTCCCCAGCATCACTCTCTCCCACAAATCAACCAATTTACAACTATAAAAAAGCAATGACAGTCAAGCTGGGGCCACTAGAGCTCAGGGGAAGAGAAGAGACTTATGGAATGCACGAAGGTGGGAGAAGCCAAGATGAGAGAAAGAAAAAACTGCTCTAACCATTTCGAGCCCCGGCTACTTCCAGGCTGGAGCTGCTGAGTGCACAGAGCACGATTTGGCAAAAGCTGCAGCTGTGCCCTTCAGATGAAGTTGCTTTGAGGTGGCAGGGGAGAAGAGGGCCTTGGTGGCCCCCAGGCAGCAAGACCACTAATAGGGTTCCTGTGGACCCACATAGGAACAAGGAGCTACAACAACTGAAAAAAAGGAGCCACTCAGAGGCCAGTGAGTCATTACAAGGGACCAGTGCAAGGCCCATCCCATGGGAAGTGTTTGGAGCACAGGCAGTGGGGGAGACAAGCCCACCAGGGGAACACTGGGGCACAGCAAGGACAGCTGATCTGCACCCCAATCAGCATAGGACCACTCAGAGGAGACTGTTCAGGAATATAGAATTGCATGGGGTACAGTTTGCTGAAAAGACTCAGGCCCAGACCAGAGCTTCTACACAACCCAGGTATACCAGATTTTACTAGACCTGGAAGTACCTGTGAAGTCAACATTAAAACCTGAACTGCACAAAAAGCCTTCCCTAGGGAATCAGCAGCAAAGTAGCAATTTAGCTAAACCACACAGCTCAAGTACTAGTCCCCACAGGAAGTCCCCCCAATTTAGAAGTAAGCAATGGACAACAAATTAGTTACAGTGCATAGCTTAAGTGGTGGGAACAGCAAATAATCCAACACAGAACCGAAAGAAAAAACAAAGTACCCACAACCAGAGACACAGTTTGATATTAAGTAATAAAAGTCTCATTTCACCAAAGACACCTATAACACCTAGAAGGACCAAAAGTCCCCTGGGCTACCAACCCAGAGGTGGGGATGGCAGGGGTTTCAGCAATGCCCCCTGACACCTCCAACCAGTCCCAAGGGTGGGAGACGAAGGTCTTGGCCACACACCTCCGACATACACAACCACCCCAGTGATGATTACCGGGCAGCCACAGGAAGCACCCTGGGCTCTGCAGTGCCAGAGCAGTGGGTGGCCTCAGGCCTCAGCCACACCCCCTGACATGCACAGCCAGCCCAGCAACTACCACCAAGCCGCAGCAAGAACAGCCCGGGTCCCCAAGCTGGGATGGTGGTGGGTGAGGGCTTTTGCCACACCCCCCTGACATCTGCACCCAGCTCGGCAATGACCAAACCACTAGGGAAGCCCCCAATTTCCCCTGTGGTAATGAGGAGGATGCCACAGGCCTCAATCCTGCCCTTTCTCCTCCCTCTTTCTTCTATCACAATTTCTTTCCCCTTTCCCCTCTCCCCCTTCCTCCCAACAGCTCCGTAACAACATCCTAGAATGCAAAAAAAAAATATATTAATACAATTACATTTAAAAAATTAAAAATAAATAAATAAATAAATAAAATCACTATTGTATGTTGAATGAGCAAAACATTAGACTAGAGGAAAAATACATTCCTTTGTTGTCCCTGTTAAAAAACAAAAACAAAAACAAAAAAAACTTCAGACAAATTCAGTTAACAGAGCTTAATTGAGTGAAGAACAGTAAGCAAATCAGGAAGGTGCCAGAACTAGAATATGTTCAGAGAGACTCCAGGGCTGCTGCATGGTCAGCTAAGATTTACAGACAGAAAAAGAAAAGTGACATACAGAAAATGGAAGTGAGGTACAGAAACAGCTGGATTGGTTACAGCTTAGAATTTACTTCATTTGAACACAGTTTGAACAGCTGGCTGCCTGTAATTGACTAAGACTTGGCTACTTGTTACAGAGCACATTATAGTCTGTTTACACATCAAGTTAGCTTACAGTTCACTATGTCTGCAGAAATCTTTAGTCCAAACCTAATTGAACATTCTGCTCATGTTTATCAGGCTTTTAGTTAGGACCCCAAAGATCTATGAGAAAATAAGTGCCTCTTTAAATGTTATGACTAGGCTGGCCAGTTAGCTCAGTTGGTTAGAGCATGGGTGCTGATAACACCAGGGCCTAGGGTTCTATCCCTGTACTGACCAGCCACCAAAAATACCAAATTAAATTTAATTTAAAAAATAAAATTAAATTAAATTAAAAAAATAAAATAATAAATGTTATAACTTAGTTGCCTAACATGCCTTACACTAGTCCCAATCCTGACACTAGGAATGAGAGTAAACCAGAAAAAGACTAACCTGTACAGGAGCTAAAGCCCACCTTTCAAGTCATCTCAGTCTCAATCTTAATCAAATTAAGATGATCTGGGATTGCTAGTGCTCCTAGCCTAGCTGGCTGCCAGATGCAAATGTGTACCTTCTCTGGAGGAATATATAATCAAGAGCCTCAAATTAGTTCTATAAATTTTCAAATACAATGTCTGGCACTCAGTCAAAACAACTAGGCCTATGAGAACACAAGATCTGACTAAAAACCAAGAGGAATAAAACAAAAATAGAAACAGACCTAAAGGAGATCCAGATAATGGAGTTATCAAACATAGACTTTAAAACAGCAATGACTGCTATGGACTAAATGTTTTTGTGCCCCAAAATTCATACATTGAAGCCCTAATCCCCCATGTGATAATATCTGGAGGTGGAGACTTTGGGAGGTAATTGGGTCATGAGGTGTAGTGTACTGAATTATGTTCCCCCTAAAACTTATTGAAGCTTGAATTGTGGCCCCCCAGTATTATGTATTAGAAACTTAGCCCCCATTGTGACGGTTAACAGGGTGGGAAATCATATTATGGTAATTAAAAGGGAGCCTTGAAGAGGTGATTGGATTGTAGGTCCATGCTGTAGTGAATGGATTAAAAATGGTGATCAGGGACATGGTTCTGAGGGCTTTAAAAAAAGAGGAGAGTCTGTCTTTCTCTCTCTCTGCTTCCACCATCTTGCAATGTGAGACCACTGGGTCACTGTCACCACTACCAGATGGACTTTGTACTTCCCCACCTCAGAAACTGTAAGCAATAAATTTTATTTTCTTCATAAATTACCTAGTTCCAGGTATTCTGCTACAGCAACACAAAAACTTACTAATACATGAGGATAGAGCCCTCATGAATGGGATTAGTGACCTTAAAAGAAGAGACATGAGAGAGATGATCTCTCTCTCCTGAGAGGAGGATACAGCAAGAAGACAGTCATTTGCAAACCAGGAAAGGGCCCTTGGCCTTAATCAAATCAGCTAGCACCTTGATCTTGGACTTCTCAGCCTCCAGAACAGTGAGAAATAAATGTCTGTTGTTTAAATCATCCAGTCTATAGTATTTCTTATAGAAGTCTGAGCTGACTAAAACAATGATTAATATGTTCAAAGAATAAAAAGATAAGGCTGGGGATTTGGGTAGAGAAGTAGAAACTATAAAAATGAAGGGAAATACCATAACTGAGAAAGAAAATAACTGAAATTAAGAATTCAATTGATTTATCAGCAGATGAAAAACAAAGAAGAAAGAATCAGAGAACTAGAATGTAGGTCAGAAGAAAATATCTATAGTGAAGAATAGAGAAAAAAGGATCAGAAACACAGAAAAGTGCATAAGAGACCTATGAAAACATTTTTCAGTGAAGAGGCATGCAAGTATTATGTTTCTCCCTTATAAATGAGTTTTACCTCTTTTCTTGCTATAACTGACTTTTTCAAACAAAACACCTAAATTTGATAAGCAAAAATCAGAAATAACCTTTGAATCCATGAAATAGCATCATAATGTGTTACACATCTCACTGTATAAAGGAGACGAAAAAAGAATTACTCAAAGCACCATGAAAGCGTTGAGAAGCCTGAAGGGTCTGTATCCCAGAGCAAACTGTGTAGTGAGAATGTCATCTACGTAATGATAAATCAAGGCACCTGGAAAAGCCATACACGCAGGGCGTAAAGCACAATCTACAAAATCATACCTTGAGGGAGGACTTTCCACTGATATCTTTATAAAGGAGTCCCAGCATTAATGCTAATAATGAAAGTTGCCGGATGAGTAGCAAGCCCACGTCTCAAAGGAAGAAATTAACATAAAATTCAAACAACACATAAATAAGATGAAGACTTTTCTGTTTTTTCGTTTTGTTTTGTTTGTTCCTTACCTTTCCCGGGGTTGTTGTTGAAGTTTTTCAAGTCGCACTACAGATGGCTGGTTGGAGTGGTGCACAGAACTTGGAATCCCCACAGTAACTTTCAGGTCTGGGGATAAGAATGCTGGATATTCTACTGGCTGTGGTATAATAACATTTCTGCAAAATGGTAATAAAGTTAAATATTGAAACTATACAAAAGTGCATGTCTAAAATCCATGGTAGCTATAACTTTTGAATCCTTCCCTCTTTTACACTTTCAGCTCGCTTATTCACCTTGGGCCATCAGAGGGCAGAGCTAGAAAAAGAAGAGTCAGAAATCCTAAGAGAACTGCTCTCTTGATTATTCGTACTACTAAGATCATGGGCAGCAAGGACGGGAAAGGAGAGAAAGACCTGAAGTTCTAATGAGAAGCAGAAAGTATTTAAGCCCATTCTGTATGTCCCTTGCCTTCAGCAATCATCTCAGTTGGTTGTGATTCTTTACCTGGAGGGGCAACCCAAACCTTCATTCCTTAAGGGTATGGGCCATGAGTAATCCTGCCTAGATCAGGTTGTTATAATTTTCCGTAGAAACCTTATTCACAGAGCACAGTAATATTTAGAGATGCCCTAAGGGATCTCTGATATTCAGGATGCACTCTTCCTTACCTCCAATGTAGAGTAGCAGACCAATTTCCCTTTGACGGTCAAGATCAATCACCTAGCCAGTGCAGTAACTCCCTTCTTTGCCTGTTGAATCAGAGGCATGAGGAGCCCAAAGTGGCCAAGCAGCAGTCTTAACTTCCAGTTCAATGGACTCATTGTGTCTCTTCGTAGAAGCATTCCTCATTTTGGAACTAAGACTTCTAGGCCAGCAGAGGAGAAGGTTACAGGAATAGAGAGCACAAATTTTGCTAGTGGATCACTAGGGGTAATAGTGAGTGGTGCAACTCCTATTTCCACCCCTTTATTCATGGACCCCTGAATGAATATGACTATGGAAGAATCCTGAATCCTGGCTATGGAAGAAAAAGCACTATATATTGGTTGCTGATTGAGAGCATATACAATCTTCTTGAGAACCTTGCTCCAGCCCTGTAAACACCACCTAGCTGGTGCTGTAACTAAGTCTTCAAACTCCATTCCATTGTTCTATCAAGTCGGCTGCTTCAGGATGGTGGGGAACATGGTAAGACCAATGAATTCCATGATCATGGGTCCATTGCCACCTTTCTTTGGCTGTGAAGTGAGTTTCTTGATCAAAAGCAATGCTGTGTAGAATATAATGACAGTGAGGAAGGCATTCTGTAAGTCCACGGATGGTAGTTTGGGCAGAATTCTGTGCAGGGAAGGCAAATCTGTATCCAGAGTAAGATCAGATCCAAAAACATAATACCATTTCTATTTGATGATAGAGTACTGCTGCACATGTCCAACTTTATGGCTTGGTGGACCAGATAACACCCAGTTCACGATGAAGAGCTCAGGTTGCATGGTAGCTTGGTGTCCCATGGATAAGTGTCCAGTCTCTACCAACGCCCAGTAGCAAGTCAAAAGCTGTTTCTTTAAAGAAGAGTAGTTATCTGTGGGGGGTGACAGAGTTTTGCTCCAAAATCCTGAGAGCCTGCCCTGCAGTTCCCATATAGGGAACTTGCCAAAGTCTCCAAACAGTATCCCTATCTGCCACAAACATGTCAGGCACCATCTGATCTGTTGGATCATATGGCCCAGTGGCAGAGCAGCTTGCACAGCAGCCTAGACCTGTTGCAGAGACTTCTCTTATTCTGGGCCTCACTCAAAACTAGATGCTTTTGGGGTCACTTGGTAAGTAGGCCAGAGTAACACACCCAAATGAGGAGTAGTAGGTTACCTCCAAAATCCAAAGAGGTCAGCTAGGTGTTATGTCTCTTTTTTGTTTGTAAGAGGGGCCAGATGAAACAAATTATACCCTCACTTTAGAAGGGATATCTCAACATGCCAAACACCACTGGACCCCTAGAAATTTCACCGAGGTGGAGGGCCCTTAAATTTTTGCCAAATTTATTTCCTACTCTCTGACATGAAAGTATCTTACCAGTAAGGCTAGAGTGGTTGCTACTTGTTGCTCACTAGGTCCAATCAACATGTCACCAATGTAATGGATGACAGTGATGATACCCAGTGTGATATCTTGTGGGAGGAAAAGGTGATCAAGATCCCTGGGAACTAAAGATCCTTGGAAACTAAATTATGAAATAGGGCTGGACAGTTGATATACCCTGAGGTAAGACAGTGAAAGTGTACTGCTCACCTTGCCAGGTGAAAGCAAACTGTTTTTGGCAGTCTTTATTAAAAGGTATGAAGAAAAAATGCACTTGCCAGATCTATAGCTGCATACTATAGGGGATGTGTTAATTTGCTCAAGCAATGAAACTACATCTGGTACAGCAGCTGCAATTGGAGTCATCACTTGGTTAAGCTCACTGTCATTCTCTCAGATCCATCTGTCTGCATAGGCCAAATAGGCAAGTTAAATGGAGATGTGCTGAGAATCACCATCTCTGTTTCTTTCAAGTCCTTGATGGTGGCACTAAGCTGTGTAATCCCTCCAGGAATGCAATATTGCTTTTGGCATACTACTTTCCTAGGTAGAGACAGTTCTAGTGGCTTCCAGTTGGCCTTTCCCACCATAACAGCCTCCACCCCACAGATCAGGAAACCAGTGTGGGGATTCAGTGTGTGCCAGCTACTGAGTACTTCTATTTTAATTAATCATTCTGGAACTGGGGAAATAACCACAAGAAGGATTCAGGGACCCACAGGATCATCTGTGAGATAGACCTAGGCTAAAATTCCATTGATCACCTGACCTCCATAAATCCCCACTCTGATTGATGGACCATAGTGACATTTAGGGTCTCCTAAAATTAGTGCTAGTTCAGAGCCAGTATCCAGTATTTCTCAAAAGCCCTGATGGTTTCCTTTTCCCCAATATGCAGTTACCCTAGTAAAAGGCTGTAGGTCCCTTCAGGGAAGGCTTGGAGAAAGATTAACAGTATACATTTTTGGCAGTGCAGTAGGGTCCTTCTTGGAGGGAACCTGGCCTCCCCTTCATTCAGGGAGTTCTGGGTCTGTAAACTAGCTCAAGTCTTGGAATTGATTGAGGGGCCATGACTCTGTTTTAATGATTTAGGTTAGACTTTCGTTCACTCAACCTAAAACTTTTAGGCTCATACAGATTAAGTAAGAATTTAGTAGTCTTCCTATCTATTCACTTCTAGGAACATCATGATCAACTAGCCAATGCCATAAGTCTGTGATAATCAGACTATTCTGATTACTGCCTTGACTTTACTGTCCATATGGTAACCACACCCACCTTGCCTTTGGCAGTTAAAGTGCCTTCACTTTGCTCCTGCCAACTGGGATCCTGCTGCATTTAGGTTTCCCAATCCAGTGACTATAGTTCCCACATAAGGTTTGGCCTACAAAGAAGAACAATCACAGAGCTCTTCAAGGAGATTGGGGCATCCTTCACAAATTCATTTCTCATAGTCATGGTAAAACATATGTCTTCTGGATGCTCCCAGAGTGAGTTAATGGTTCAAGTTTCAGCTGACCAACTAAACAAGGTGTTAGAGCTATTTCTAACTCCCCAAGCTGCAAAATTAAATGCAGAATCTCTTTGTGAGCCCATATCAGTAAATTCAACCTGACCCAACTTTATGTTCCTTTCAGTATTATCTCATATCCTTAATATCTATTCTTACACATGTTCTCTAGATTTCTATCTGTATAAATTAGAAAACTCAAGAAGTTCTACTGAAATTGTAGCACATTCCTAAGGACCCAAAAGTGTAAAATTTACTCACACTCGAGAAGTATAAATACAATGATGATGATGGTAATGATATAATACTTATTACTTTTATAAGTAACTAACAGCTAATTAAGCAATTTACTATTTTCTACCATGTTCTAAGTGCTTTACATGTAATTTATTTAATCACCATAGTAACTCAATTGGGTAGTTTTCATTTTTATCCCAGTCAATAGATGAAGCACAAAGGGCCTAAGTAACTTACCTAAGGTCACACATCTAGTACATGGCACAGCCAGAATGTGAACCCATGAAGTCTGACACTAGAGCCTGAACTCTTAGTCCCCATATCTTGCCTCTGCCTACTCCTCCAGCTCATTTCCCATTGTTGTCCTCCTTGCTCCCATGCTCTTAGCCACTCACAGTTAACTGCTCAGAATTCTCTAACACAACATAGCCTCCTATGGCTCCCTGCTTTTACATATGTATCCTCTTTGTGGAATGTGTACACTCGCCCTCCAAAATCAGCCAGACACATTACTATCATTTTTTTCAAGTCTCACTTTAAATACGTTCTTTTGTGGAGCCTCACTTGACAATACTCTCTTCTCCAGTTCCCCTGAGAAGAATTAGAATCTCCTTGGCTGGCTGTCCTGTAGTTCTTTAGGTTTGGCTCTAAGAGGGCTCTTATCCTATTTGCATTATAGTAATAATAATTATTTTTTACATGTTACCTTTGCATTAAACCATGAGCTACATGAGGATAGGTGCCAGGTTTCATTTATCTTTACATTTGCAATGCCTTGGGGATATAGCAGATATTCGGTAAATATTTATTGAATCAATGAATAGAGAAGGAAAAAAGTCAATAATCATAAGAAAAAATTCACTTTACCATTTCAACAAATCACCAATATCAAATAGATAAAGTATATTTTTAGTGATAATACCCATGTTGGTGAGACTATAGGAAAATAAGCACTTCAGAACATAATTTCCATCCTATCCTAATTCCCTCAGTCTCATTTCAGATTTTTCTATTTCTTATTCTTGGATAACATTATAGATTAAGTCTCTCAGGTACTCACTTTTATTTAATCTATTTTTACTGTTGAAATTCCAAGATTGATTAGCATATTACATTTTAAATTACTTTTGGTTTGCTAATAACATTTTTCTACCATAGACTTTTTATTGGAATTTGGAAGTAACAATTAGAGTGATATGGAGGTAGAGGTAACATTAGTATACTGCAAAGCAGAAAACTAACAACCGTTAGACACCCTGATCATAAAAGTCCCTCACCTCTTTTCCCAAAAGGAGTATCTCCCTGACCAACTTTCTTCATTAGGCTACCGCTCACTTCCCTCCTTCAGCCATGAACTTGGCACTCTCTTCTTTTTCTCATCTCCAGACCTCCTCACCTCCTCTCTCCAGAGCTACACCCAGAAATTCAAAATTTTTCCCACCTTATTAAGCAAAACAATTCACTGCTCTCTTTACCTTGGAGTCTGGCCCATCCTGGCCATGTCCTGGGGGCTTCTTAAGATAACCATATGCTCCAACAAATGGATTAGTTTTTTAAAATGTCACATGATTTGACCATATATATATATATATATATTTTTCATCTTTTTCGTGACCACACCGCGGCGGGAGCGTCGCTGTGCTCCCAGCACTGTACTCTCCCGAGTGCGCCATGGGCTCGGCCCTGATCTGACCATATTAACGAGACTTAAAACACTTACGTCTCAGGATCTGTTCTTTCTGGAGGTGGTGCAATATTCATAAACATGGATGGCTCAATAATTTTCTGAAGAGGTTTTAACTGAAGAAAAATATAAGT